>NC_044979.1:9817324-10417324 GCF_008728515.1 Papio anubis
ACTGCAAGCTCTGCCTCCCGGGTTCACGCCATTCTCCTGCCTCAGCCTCCCAAGTAGCTGGGACTACAGGCGCCCGCCACCACGCCCGGCTGATTTTTTTGTATTTTCAGTAGAGACGGGGTTTCACCGTGTTAGCTAGGATGGTCTCGATCTCCTGACCTCGTGATCCGCCCGCCTCAGCCTCCCAAAGTGCTGGGATTACAGGCATGAGCCACCGCGCCTGGCCAATTTTTGTATTTTTAGTAGAGATGGGGTTTCGCCATGTTGGCCAGGCTGGTCTCAAACTCCTGACCTCAAGTGATCTACCCGCCTTGGCCTCCCAAAGTATTGGGATTATAGGCGTGAGCCACCACATCGGGCCTAAATTGTAAAAAGTTTCTTCCTGGGTTTATATCCTGGATGAGTCCTGCCCACCCCCACCCGCCCCTCCACCCGCCCCCCCACCCGCCGCCGCCGCCGCCTCCTCAAAAACTGTCTTTAATGGACCGTCTTGGTTTTCTACTTTCCTTCAAGAAATGCAGGGTGATGGCACTGTTCCGCTGTAAGGAGTGCCATTCACACCGTATTCTCTGTGGCTGTGATCCAGGGCTGGCCATTCACTGAGATTCCACCATGAATGGTGCTTCCTGGAGTTGGGCAACACAGTGGCCCTGTTTCTTCATGACATCTTTATATACTTTCAAGAAAAGTAAATAAGGTGTATGTATTTACAAAGTATCAGAGTTCACAGAGAGATGAAAAACAAGCATGCTGGAGTCAGACAGAAGGTTCCTGTCCCAGCTCTGACTATTAACAGCTGCACAACCCAGGACAAGATAATCAGGCTTGCCAAGTCTCAGTCTGATTTCTGTAAAATGAAGGCAGAGGTAATACTCAGGTTATAGGATTACTGTGGGGTTTCAATAGAAAAAAATTTAGGTTTAAATGCTTACCACAGTGCCTGTCAAATCATGTTCTGGGGTCACTAATTTCCCAAGATTATAAATTTCACAAGGGAAATGACAGTAACTGATGGTCACCACTACGTCCCTGGGCCTAACTCCATCCCTGCCCCCACAGGTGGTATCCAATCAACAATTTGTCTCAGTGTGCTTCTCCCCATATCCTCTATCAAGAACATATGTGGCTCTGATACTATCAAAGTGTCAACTAATGAATTGTACACAACCAGTTACCAGGTTCAAATGGTTCAAATCTAGCTTTGCCGGTGCCTAAGTCTTCATTTCCTTGAAGATGCGTGCGCTCTCATATGGGTTTCCTTTCTGTCCTGTCAGTGACTGCTTAACTCAGCTAGATACTCGCCACAGTAATGAGGATGAAGTGCACCTCTCATCTCTGAGTGTTACCTTTAAAAGGATTGTTTTTTCTATTTTTCTTTAAAATAGGTTTTCTGTCTAAAAAAAATCATATTTTGTCCCTATTTTTCCACTATATATAATTATTTATTTATTTTGAGATGGAGTTTCACTCTTGTTGCCCAGGCTGGAGTCCAGTGGTGCGATCTCAGCTCACTGCAACCTCTGCCTCCCGGGTTCAAGCGATTCTTCTGCCTCAGCCTCCTGAGTAGCTGGGATTACAGGTGTCTACCACCACTCCTGGATAATTTCTTTTTCTTTTTTTTTTTTTTTTTTTTGTATTTTTAGTAGAGACCGGGTTTTGTCATGTTGGCTAGGCTGGTCTCGAACTCCTGACCTCAGGTGATCCACCCGCTTCAGCCTCCCAAATTGCTGGGATTACAGGCATGAGCCACTGTGCCTGGCCTATATATAATTATTTAAAAACACTCACAAAGTAGGCTGGGTGCAGTGGCTCATGCCTGTAATCCCTGCACTTTGGGAGGCTGAGGCAGGAGGATCACTTGAGCCCAGGAGTTTGAGACCACATAGCGAGATCTTGTCTCTATTCTTTAAATAAAATGCCTATAAAGTAGAAAAATATTTTTAATATAATGAAAGTGGGAATTAAAAAAAAAAACACCCAGCACAGCACCAAAGACTGTATACAGAGTATTTCAATTTTGTGAAAGAAAATTGTCTCAGCACATTGCCCATGGGGTAGCCCTGCTGAGCAGGTGCAGTCAAAAAAAATAATAATAATTAATAAAAAAGAAAACTGTGGGTTGGGCTTGGTGGCTTATGCCCATAATCTCAGCACTTTGGGAGGCCGAGAGGAGTGGATCGCTTGAGTCCAGGAGTTCAAAACCAGCCTGGGCAACGTGGCAAAACCCCGTCTCAATAAAAAAAAAAACAACACACACACACACACACACACACACACACAAAACTAGCCGGATGTGGTAGTGCGCACCTGTGGTCCCAGCTACTTGGGAGACTGAAGTGGGAGGATCACTTGAGCCTGGGAGGCAGAGGTTGCAGTGAGCTGACATGGTGCCACTGCACTCTGGCCTGGGAGACAGAGCCGGACCCTGTCTCAAAAAATTATGTATGTGAATGTGTGTATTGTGTATGCATGCTGATAAGGATAAAAAAAAGGCAGAAGGAGAGAAGGCATAACATTCACAGTAGTAATCTTTGGGTAGTGGGACTATAGATTTCTTTCCTTCTTTATCTTTTTCTTCCTCTGTTTTTTGGTTTTTTGTTTGTTTGTTTGAGACAGAGTCTCACTGTGTCATCTAGGCTGGAGTACAGTGGTGCCATGTCAGCTCACTGCAACCTCTGCCTCCCAGGATCAAGAGGCTAAGTTAGGAGAATTGTTTGAACCCAGGAAATAGAGGTTGCAGTGAGCCAACACGGTGCCACTGCACTCCAGCCTAGGTAACAGAGTGAGACTCCATCTCAAAAAAAAAAAAAAAAAAATTAGTGTGAGACCACCTTCTATTTGGTCTTTCTGACTCTAGTCACATCTGCTCCCACACGGCCCCCAGAGTGATCTTTATAAAATGCAAATATTATCATGCCACACTCACCTGCTTCACTGACACTTTACTGCCCTCAGGCTAAAGCCTTTTATCACCTGGCTCCTTCTTTCTCCATCTTTATTATCCCGTGCTGCACCTCCTTTCACTATATGTCAGCTATGCCAAATAACCTACTTTTCTTCAAATTCTCCTCATTCTAATTCTTTACACAGACTCCCCTATAGCCACCATCTCCACCCACCTAATTTAAGGTCTGAAGCAGTAATCAGGAATAATTTTATAGCACAAAATGCCCATATTAAAAGAGAAGAAAAGATCACGAATCAATGTCAGCTTTCACTTTAAGAAACTACAGAGAAAAGAGTAAATACAACCTAAAATAAGCAGAAGATAATATAAATTAAAATGGAAACCAATGAAATAGAAAATAGAAAACAATAAGGAAAATCAGTGAAGCCAAAAGCTGGTTCTTTGAGAAGACAAATATAATTTATAAACCATTAGCCTGACTCATCATTAAAAAAGAGAGAAGACAAAAATTATTGATATCAGTAATGAGAGGTGACCTCACTACTGACTCTAAAGTGATTTAAAGCACGAGAAAAGAATACTCTCTTAGCACATTCTTGCTGCTGTAACAAAATAGACTGGGTCATTTACAAAGAACAGAAATTTATTTCTTACAGTTCTGGAGACTGGGAAGTCCAAGATCAAGGTGCTGGCATTTAGTGTCTGGTAAGGTCCTCCTTGTCATTAATACATCTCCACATGGTAGAAGGCGGAACATGGAAAGGCAGAGGGGGATGAACACTGTGTGCCCACATGGTGGATGAGAATGAACCCATTCCCTCAAGCCCTTTATAAGGGCCCCAGTTCCATCCATAATGGCTCTACCTATTATGACTTTATCACCTCCTAAAAGCCTCATCTCTTATTACTATCACATTGGCAATTAAGTTTCAACATACAAATTTTGGGAGATATATTCAGACCATAGCAAATACAACCAAAAACTGTATGTCAATAAATTTGACAACTTACATGAAATAGACAAATTCCCACCAACTACTGAAACTCACTGAAGAAGAAATAACCTGAATAGCCCTATATGTATTAAAGAGCTTGAATTTATAGTTAAGATTGATCTTTGATTTTTTTTTTTTTTTTGAGAGAAGGTCTCGCTTTGTCACCCAGGATGAATGCAGTGGTGTGATCACTTCTCTAGGGAGTCTGTGCAGAAGCAGAGGAAAATGCATGTTCAAACTGGTCTGTAAACCCACCATTATAATGTTAAATCACAGCTCTGGGGATAAGCCAGGGAGAAGTTCATTTACATGAATGAATTTCCAAACTAGGGTCCATTTCTATGATTCTTTTTTTTTTGGAGATGGAGTCTCACTCTTGTCGCCCAGGCTGGAGTGCAGTGGTGCAATCCCAGCTCACTGCAATCTCTGCTTCCTGGGTTTAAGTGATTCTCCTGCCTCCAAGTGATTCTCCAGCCTCCTCAGCCTCCCAAGGGGCTGGGATTACAGGCGCGCACCACCATGCCCAGCTAATTTTGTATTTTTAGTAGAGATGGGATTTCCCCATGTTGGCCAGGCTGATCTGGAACTCCCCGAACCTCAGGTGATCCGCCTGCCTCAGTTTCCCAAAGTGCTGGGATTACAGGAGTGAGCCACTGTGCCCTGCCTCATATCTATGATTTGACAGCCAGCCTCTCTACACTTAAAGCAACCAATTATGGAGATCTTGGATATATATTCATGAAAGTATCATCTCTCACCTCTCTCCGTTCTGATCCTCAACACAGTAGTCTCCCAGCCTGTTTGTATCCATAACACAATTGAGTGAAAAATTTAGGGATACAGAGAACGGAGCTTTCCAACTTGATAAAGTTCTGTTTTGTTGAATGAACTTCTATAGCTATACCCTAAATGCTTTCAAAAAGAACACTGTTACTTTAATTTCACAAGATACATGTGTGTTTATGTACATATACAGACAGCACTTCAAGAGCCTTCTTCCTATCTTTGTATGGACCAAAGGCCAGTGAAATTGTTTCTCCCACCACTGAGCAAATGGGCTCCTCATTCCTCTCAGTTTAACAGTCATAGGAAACAAGAAGAAAGATGAGAACTCTGACTCTTCTTTTTGAATAACATGATTATCTTTTAAAATGATATTAAGGCTGGGCACGGTGGCTCACACCTGTAATCCCAGCACTTTGGGAGGCCGAGGCAGGTGGGTCACTTGAGGTAGGTTATGAGTTTGAGACCAGCCTGGCCAACATGGTGAAACCCTGTCTCTACTAAAAATATAAAAATTAGCAGGGAATGGTGGCGGGCACCTGTAGTCCCACCTACCCAGGAGGCTGAGACAGGAGAATCACTTGAACCCAGGAGGCGGAGGCTGCAGTGAGCGGAGATGGCGCCACTGCACTCCAGCCTGGGCGACAGAGCAAGATTCTTGTCTCAAAAAATAACACGATACCAAACTGGTAGCCAGCGTTCATAGCACAATAATAATAAGTGTGTACTGTAGAGTTAGTTGCATAATGTTCTGCCCTACAAAATTGACCAGAAACCATCAGATTAATAGGCATTCAACAAAAAAAATTAAATCTTTTTAATTGCTAAGGTCTGTGAGTTACCCTTTTTTTCCTTCCTCGCGTAATAATCTGCACACACGAGAAAATACTCCTGAACTTCAGTTTAAGTTTTTCTTTTCCCTATTTGCCTTCTAAAACTCCTAGGTGTTTAAAAAAAAAAAAAAAAGTCTCAAACTTAATGCACATTACGGGCTTCTTTTCTGATATACAAAAATCGTCATCGTAACCTAGTTTTCTTCTCCAAAGTGGTCAAGAGGGAAAACCTCAAGCTTATATTCAGATCTGTGTAAACCACTAGATTGCCTATCTGGTATTTTCTTTTGCAGAAAATCACTAGAAGACTAAGTAAGACGAGGCAAAGTTTAGACAGTCTGATGGCTTGTTTCCCCGAGATGAAACCTTGGAGAGAGGCTTCCCCAGATTCTAGTCTGGGTTCACTTTACTGCATGCTCTTCCCCGCTCAATACTCCGGAGAGAAATAAACTTTTTATTTGCTCGAGCAGAAAAATTAAGAAGCCCACGAACATGTAGCGGACTTGGAAACCCCGTTCTCCCCTCTTTCTAGCAACAGGCTCGTGCTCCTCTGCCCGCATTGGTCTCCAAACCCTCAGAGCCCCGGCGGGTTGCGAGGACCGCCCTGCTCGCCACTGCTCCCCACCGCTCCGGTACCGACACGTGTTCTTACTGCCAAGCTCGGCCACAGAATGCTGAGCCGAGCCCCGCCCCGCTCCATATTTTCCAGGCTCCGCCTCTCCTGCCCCGCCCCCGACATCGATGGCCAATAGCGCCCCGAGGCGTAGCCAGGTCCCGCCCTCCCCGTGCCCGGCCCGCCGCCTTTGTTCTCCCCAGCTCCCTCTCTTGGCCTGTGCGCTCCCAGCAAACCGAGTGGCAGCCGCTGATTGGTGGTCGTGGTGCAGCCAATCAGAAGGGGGCACCTCACGTTAGGGCTCGGAGTTTTAAACGCGCAACCGAGGGCCGCGCGCAGGACTGAGGAGGGCCTAGGGCCGCGGAGCCGACTCTAGTCGGCCGAGGCGCACGCGGTCCGCGCCGGCGTCACTCTGGGATTGGCCGGCCCGCGGCTTCCTCCGCCCCCTGCCAATCGCCGGGGCCGACTTCCCGTGGGTTTTTCCGGCTCTCCCGCGTCGCTGAGGAGCGACGGGCGGTCGGCCAGACCCAGAGTTCTCGGTGCGCGCAGCGGCCGCCGACGCGAGGAGGCCGCGCTCCGCCCCCGGTACCATGAGGCCCCGGAAAGCCTACCTGTTACTGCTGCTCCTTGGGCTGGCGCAGCTGCTGGCCGTGGCGGGTGCCGAGGGTCCGGACGAAGGTGAGCGGCAAGCGCGCCGCGGGTCGGGCCGTGCTTGCGGGGGCTGCAGAGATGTGCGGGGGCCTGGGCGCTGCAACCCCGGCGGGCTGGTTTCCGCGCGGTCCGCTCCAGAACTAGCGATGGGCGCCGAGCCCGGGGTAAACTTGGCGGAGTTGAAGGGGCGGGGGCTGTGGCAGTGGCTGTGGCAGAATCGATTTGGGGCTCCCAGGGCAGGAAGGTGGCCGGGGTCTCTCGGGCTCCGACTCCCTGGAAGCCTCCTGTCACCCGAGGCTTGAAGAGGGCTGCAGAGCGCCTTTTTTGCAGCTGGGTCCTTCGCCCTAATTTGCAGGTTTTCCTCAGGTCCAGGCTGACTCCAGGCGAATGCGCCCAGGCAGTGGGAAGGGAGAGGGAGCCCCTGTAGTGAAGGGGCGAGGCGTGAAGAACCAAGTGCTAGTTCTTTGGAACAGCAAGCATTCCTTCTTAAAATTTAGTGTGTGGATTTGGAAATGATTAATCCAAAGATTCTGGTTCAAGGGAGAAAAGGATGGCTTGGTTTGCAACTTTGAGAAACTGGAGAATACCATTCCTTCTGCATTTATTCAGCATTTACTGTGTGCCAGTCCCTGCACTGGGTTCTGGGAGGAAAAGATGGTGTGTGTGGTCCCTGCCCATGAAGCGCGCACTCCAGTAGAAATCCTAAAACTTCTTCATGCTTCCTGCATTTTTCTTCGAAATGAGCTAACTGCAAACATAAGAACTCTGAAGATTAGGAAGTACTAGTTAAGAAAAGGTTGTTATTCCTAGAGAATAAGGCTTCCAGGTACTGGTCTTAACTTTCTTCTTCTTCTGCCCTTATTTTCAATTACTAGTTTTTTAACCTTTTAAGTTTGTTCCAATATAAATATACACTCTTTTATAATGTTAGTGTGTAGGGAAATTGTGAACTTTATACTCTTTCAAACAGATTGAGTAACTTTGTGTGGGTCACTGATGCAAAAAGAGTCTTTGCCCAAATAGAAAAGGAAGTAAAAACCCACACTTGGCGAGAAAAACACCTGCCGAAAGGAACCAGCTAGCGGGGCTGCTTACAAATTGTGTCTTGAGACCTTTACCCAAATCACCTGAGTGTTTATTTAAATACAGTTTATTTAAATACAGATGCCCAAAATACACTGAAGCAGAATGCAGGGGTGGGCCCCGGAATCTGCGTTTTAAGTCACTTCTCCCTTGAGACATAGAATGAACTTCTAGAGGCACAGTGAAGTTTGAGGACCAGTGTGGGTGGAAGGTGCTTCTTGGAACATAGCGGAAAAGCACTATAGCACTGCCTTGGTTTTGATCCAGTGATTTTGTTTTTGGGGGAACTCTTGAGAGGCCTGGGAGAGTGGCTTTAGGAGGTGTTAGGACCAGCACGTTTATCCTTTGGATCAGAGGTCTTCAACACAGTAGAGTCCCTGGGAAGCAATTGCTCCTGGGCTGAGCCTAGGAATCCCCGGGGTCATCATGGCCAAGGGCAGGCCTCCTGGGCTTCTAGCTCCGGTTCCCCCCACCCGGAGACAAGATCACACACTGTTGCCCAGGCTTGAGTGCACTGTCGCGATCATGGCTTACTTAAGCCTCAAACTCCTGGGCTCATGGGATCCTCCTGCCTCAGCCTCCCAAGGATCTGGGACTGTAGGTGCTTGCCACCACACCTGGCTAATTTTTTTTCTCATTCTGTCGCCCAGGCTGGAGTGCAGTGGCGTGATCTCAGCTCACCACAACCTCTGCTTCGTGGGTTCAAGTGATCCTTCTGCTTCCACCTCCACAGTAGCTGGGACTACAGGCACGTGCCACCATGCCCAGCCAATTTTTTGCATTTTTTAGTAGAGACGGGGTTTCACCGTCTTAGCCAGGATGGTCTCAATCTCCTGATTACAAGAGTGAGCCACCACACCCGGCTGCCTGGCTAATTTTTTTTTTTTTTTTTTGGTAGAGATGGAGTCTCACTATGTTGCCCAGGCTGGCCTCAAGCAGTTCTCCGCCCTTAAATTCCCAGTGTTTGGGATTACAGGTGTGAGCCACGATGTGGGCTTACTTTGACCGATGTGGGCTTACTTTGACCGTTTCTCACCCCTGAGGGCATCCCTCGGCCTTTCATTGTCAAAACCTGTCATAGATTCACTGATAACTTGTCCAACAGATTTATTTCAAGTCTACACTACCTCACCCCTCAAGTGTTTCAAGTCTCGAGGCTTTTTTTTTCTTTTTGCTTCCGTTACATTTTAGATTTAGACAGCACAGTGGTGTTCAGGAACTTAAATGCCCCAACATGGTTATTAAATACACTGTTAAGCTCTGATGGCTTAAGCCTCATGTTGCATGGCTTTCCAGTCTCAGATTAGAAGGTGCCTGCGCTCTACGCATCCTTCCTGCTAAAATAGGAAAGGAAAATACTCTGATCCTGTTTGTTGCCTGCTTTTATGTGGTATTGGTTTGTTTAGATTTAAAAGTAAGTGGAAAGTCACCCATGTTTCATGCTAAGGAAGAGTTAAACTGCCCTCCTCTTTTGATTCCTGAGACATAGTTATTTTCGGAGCCATAAAAATGTGGAAAATCCAAATGTTCCTCCAAAAACTTTGGGCGTATTGGGAAGAAAATCTAAGGTGACAATACAGCATAGCAGTTAAGTGGTCAGGACCCTCCACTAAGTAGCTTTGTGATCCTTGGACAGGTGACTATAGTTCCTGCATGTCAGTTTCTTCATCTGTAACATGTAATATAACCTGTAATACAATCTCCCTTAAGGGGTGAAGTGGTGTGTTTAAGAACCCAGCACAGTGCCTGGTACATAAATAAATATCAGCTATAATGGTTACCATAGCTGATAACGCAGTTCTTGTTTCTGTGTTTAATATAAACTCTTCAGTATTGGCTGGGTGGTAGAGTTTATGCAGCTGTTTCAGGCATTTTTCTGGTGGAGATGAGAGTGATCAGCCGAGGATGGAGAGTGAGGACATCCTGAAAGGAGCTGCGTGCGTCTGGGCAGGGACCCAGTGTTGTCATCAGGTGTGCCCCGTGGGAGTGGACAGGGACTGCGGCAGCCTGCTTAGGTGAGGGTCCCACGTTTCAGGAGAGGCCTTAGCACAAGGACTGAGCAACGTGGAGATGAACGTGGGAATTCATTTGTCTCATGCTGAGGAAGGTTGCATCTTTTCAGAAGGTACTGAAAGGCTCTGGATATATATATGTATATATATATATATATTTTTTTTTTTTTTTGAGACGGAGTCTTGCTCTGTCACTGGAGTGCAGTGGCGCGATGTCGGCTCACTGCAAGCTCCACCTCCCGGATTCACGCCATTTTCCTGCCTCAGCTTCCCGAGTAGCTGGGACTACAGGCGCCTGCCACCACGTCAGGGTAATATTTTTTTTTTTTTTTTTTTTTTTAAGTAGAGACGGGGTTTCACTGTGTTAGCCAGGATGGTCTCAATCTCCTGACGTCGTGATCCGTCCGCCTTGGGACTCCCAAAGTGCTGGGATTACAAGCGTGAGCCACTGTACCTGGCCATGTTTTTTTTTTTTTTTGAGACGGAGTTTCACTCTTGTTGCCCAGGCCGGAGTGCAGTGGCATCATCTGAGTAGCTGAGATTACATCTGGCTAATTTTTTATTTGTAGTAAAGATGGGGTTTCTCCATGTTGGTCAGGCTGATCTCGAAGTCCTGACCTCAGGTGATCCGCCTGCCTTGGCCTCCCACAGCGTTGGGATTACAGGTGTGAGCCACCATGCCTGGCCCTTTTTTTTTTTTTTTTTTTTTTTGTGGCAGAGTCTTCCTTGTTGTCAGGCTGGAGTGCTGTGGTGTGATCTCGGCTCACTGCAACCTCTACCTCCCAGGTTCAAGCAATTCCCCTGCCTCAGCCTTCTGAGTGTCTGGTATTACAGGCGTGTGCCACCATGCCTGGCTAACTTTTTTTTGTATTTTAGTAGAGATGTGGTTTCACAATGTTGGCCAGGATGGTCTTGATCTCCTGACCTCGTGATTTGCCCGTCTCGGCCTCCCAGAGGAGCACTTGGATTACAGGCGTGAGCCACTGCGCCCAGCCCTGGATATATTTTCTATCCTAGAATGTCCACCTTTAAAAATGAAGCCCAGAGAAAAGTGTTCTCCCACTAAAACGTGGACTCTCTTGCTTGCAGGGATGTGTGGGTTTCTGGTAGATAGGAATCTAGAGCTAGCACCTTCCCAAATTGCAGAAGAATGAATCCTGGGCTTGTCTGTGAGCTGGGGAGGAATGGAAAGGTAGGGTCCATGCAGTTGAGAGTCCTTAATTACATAGGGAATGTCTTATTTTTTGTTTATCCTTTAGAAAGATAATGGAATTTTTTTTTTTTGTTAGTCTCACTCTGTCGCCCAGGCTGGGGTGCAGTGGCATGATCTTGGCTCACTGCATCCTCTGCCTCCTGGGTTCAAGCGATTCTCCTGCCTCAGCCTCCTGAGTAGCTAAGATTACAGGGATGCGCCACCATGCCCAGCTAATTTTTGTATTTTTAGTAGAGATGGGGTTTTGCCATGTTGGCCACGCTGGTCTGAAACTCCTGACCTCAGGTGATCCGCCCTCCTTGGCCACCCAAAGTGCTGGGATTACGGGCGTGATCCACCATCTCTCACAAAAATTCATTTTTTAAAAGGGTCGAGAAATGAGTTGCCTCTTAGGAATGCTGTGTCCCATGGTGACTAGTCAGGTCCCACTTAATCATGGGAGCTCTATCACATTGTAGTGTTGAGAGCCCACTTCAGGCCGACCGTAGGTAAGAACACATCTTAATTTCTTTTTTGTAAAATTCACCCTGGAAAGGAATTTCCTATGTGGTGATGTTTTAGGCCTCTTTACTGCAAATGTCAGTCTTCTGCTGTGCACTGAGCCAATTACTGAGTTTCCCTTCCTCTCCTAGCTGTGATTCCTAGCTGGAAGAGTCGATTAAGTTCCCCAGTGCGAGGCCGGGCGCGGTGGCTCAAGCCTGTAATCCCAGCACTTTGGGAGGCCGAGACGGGCGGATCATGAGGTCAGGAGATCGAGACCATCCTGGCTAACCCGGTGAAACCCCGTCTCTACTAAAAAAATAACAAAAAACTAGCCGGGCGAGGTGGCGGGCGCCTGTAGTCCCAGCTACTCCGGAGGCTGAGGCAGGAGAATGGCGTGAACTCGGGAGGTGGAGCTTGCAGTGAGCTGAGATCCGGCCACTGCACTCCAGCCTGAGCGACAAAGCGAGACTCCGTCTCAAAAAAAAAAAAGGAAGAGTTCCCCAGTGCGTTATTTCCGACCTTCCTCCAATCTTCCCATCTGCTTGCAAGTAACTTTGACTCGTATTGGGCAGAGCAGCTAGGTAGTGAGAGGAGAGTGGATACAGATGGCCCAAAAGCACTACCTAACTGCCAGCCGGGGGTCCTGGCGGTCTCCCCTAGGGACCACCCAGGATTTAAAAAAAAATGGCAAAAATCTCAATTACTTTCACCAACCTAGTACTTCGGCTTGGTCTTAGTTAATGACATCAGAGCAAGATGTGCATTTCAACCTCACACGGTTCTTTCAAAGACACAGGTAAATAGAGTGGGCAAGATTTTCTAAATAGCACAGAGCAGAGGATCTTTTCATTTTTCTTCCTCTTTGGGGTCTAGAATGATCTGAAAAGGGAGACCAGAAAACCTTGGGAACATTGGATTTCCCTCTTCTCCTTGGGGAGATGTCAGCCTGGCCCCTGCCTGTACTGTCAGACACACACAGTCCCGAGACCCCAGGGGAAGTGGGCCTGCGCCCAGGCTGTCTTTCTCTGTGGCCTGCCCTCCGTGAACTTCTGACCGTGCCTAGGGAGTTCCCGGTGTGGAGGGAAGGGTGGCAGGCAGGAGGCTCATCTCAGATGGGTGGGTTTGCTTTTGGCATTTTAGAGCTGTTTCTCCCTCCGCCGACAAAGGAGGAGCCTAGGCCTTAAGTTGGAACAGGAATGTGCAAGTCAGGAAAAGTTGTGGGATGCTTAAAAGGAAAAGGACTGAGTGCGGGTGACCAGTGTGCCGGTGGGCTTTCTTGTTGGCTTTTTTGTAAAGTTTGCAGATCGGTAAATGTTGACGGTGATGAACAAAGCCGCCCCCTTCTCCCTGCTCCATGCAGACCCAAGGAGTAGACTGGAGGAGCAGAGGGCAGGCACGGCCATGTGGGGTGGGTGCAGGCTGCCTCCGTGGCCAAGCAGCCGCAGAGTCCACGCAGGTTCCTTCATTAGAGTTGGTGAGCCCAGGAGTTCTGGGATCCTGGGGGCAGGTTTTCAGACCCTGACCTCACCCACAGCCCCAAACAGTAACTAGCAGTGTTCATTTACCTCCTGGGACACATCTCCAGAAAAGAATATTTGGCCCCTGGAAACATTCTGGCTTTAGCGTTAATGAAATTACCATGCTTGCTGTGCCCAGTTCTGTTTGCTGGTGTGACAGTAGCCAGAGAACCTGGTTAATAAAAACGGCAACTCCATGTTCTTTGTATCTGTGGTTTGGCAAAATAATAATAATTATAATAAATTGAACCTTGAAAATGAAATATACACAATTTCTCACATTCTAGGAAGAAAACTTAGCTTCCAAACAAAGGTGTGATTTTTGATGCATGTTGACCCCATCAGTTTCTGTGCCTTTATTAGTGAAATGTGATTTCCCACCCTCTTTCCCTTCACACTTCAGCCTTTTCCTCAAGGATTATAAAACTCAAAGGGCTATTTTTTATGGGTATGAGGTAAAATGCCACCCCCTTTCAGAAATGGAATTAGTATTCCATCCTCTGCAGTGAAAAGTCAAGATTGAGTACTTGCTTCCTGTTGGTACTCTTGGGGCCAGGCGGATAATTTGTTCATGGGAGGTGTTCCTGGGGCCCTGCCTGTGGAAACATACAGGATGAGGAGGAGGCACATCAGTGAGCAATAACCTTGAACACAGACAAGCTAGGGGGAGATCATGAAATGCGGTGCCCCTGAAACGCAGAGTGTGGGATGTGGTAGGGGAGCCAGAGCTACAGGAGCGAGGCCCGGGAAGACTGCAGAGGTGGGTACAAGGGAGTAGGGAGGAAGTGGCCAATGCGGAGGCTGTCTGGGTTCAGGGCAAGGTTTGCAGAGCAAGGCAGGGGGCCGCAACTCTGAAAGGGTAGCCTGTGCTGCTCTCCAACTTATGCTGCGACATTTGGACTTTATGTTCTAGAGCTGTGGTTTTCAAATATTATTTAGCCATGACCTCCCTCTGAATGAAATTTTAAGTAGCCAACTTAGAACAGAATTGCTGGCATGAGGGAGGCCTGATGTCACCAGCCAGTCACGTGGTGGGCCCCCAGGGACCACCCAGGACTCGACACCTTGTGAAGTGTATGAGTTTTAGGACTTTTTTTTTTTTTGAGATGGATTGTCACTCTGTCACCCAGACTGGAGTGCAGTGGCACAATCTCTGCTCACTGCAACCTCTGCTTCCCGGGTTCAAGCAATTCTTCTGCCTCAGCCTCCCAAGTAGCTAGACTACAGGCACGTGCCACCATGCCTGGCTAGTTTTTGTGTTTTTAATAGAGATTGGGTTTCACCATATTGGCCAGGCTGGTCTTGAACTCCTGACCTAGTGATCCGCCCACCTCAGCCTCCCAAAGTGCTGGAATTACAGGCGTGAGCCACCACGCCCGGCCAGGAAAGTTTTAAGGAGAGTCACTACCAGGTTTGTAACCAGTCTGGGTTTTCCACTCAGATTCTTCTAACCGAGAAAATGCCATTGAGGATGAAGAGGAGGAGGAGGAGGAAGATGATGAGGAAGAAGACGACTTGGAAGTTAAGGAAGAAAATGGTGTCTTGGTCCTAAATGATGCAAACTTTGATAATTTTGTGGCTGACAAAGACACAGTGCTGCTGGAATTTTATGCTCCATGGTAAGGACTGTGTTCTAATTCCTGCGGGTGGACGAGCACTGTGCTCCATGCGCTCAGCCCTTCACCTGGTCATCCAGACCCTGGGGGTGGGAGTGTCTGGGTGCGGGAACTTGCACTCTAGCTTTAAGAGTGCTGGGAGCTCACTCGTTCTACCACTTTGCATTGGAACTGCCAGTGAGCCAGCCCTCATGGAAGGCAATGTCCTCTTGTCTCAGTCCAGTGGGTTAAAGATGAATACGTCCTCTGATGGTCACAGCTGGGGGACGGGCATTTAACAAGCAGCAGTGACACAGCCTCGTGTTAGTAACAGACACGTCCTTGTTACAGATTCTGCCCCGACCTGTCTGAGGCCACCCCGCCTTCCTCTTCGCTCAAAGGCTGATGCTCAGGCAGCTGCCCCAAGTGCAGGCTGTTGGCCTGTGTGGTGGATTTTTTACTACACACATCGGCCCTGTGAGGGGACCAGTCAGGCATCCCCACTTCTTTTCCTGTCTTTCCCCCTCGTAGTGCAGTCTGTTAGAGCTCTCGGGCCCGTCTCCTCCGTTACTTCTCCTCTACTGTTTTGTATCTCATGACCCCTGCTTTGCTCTTTTCTATCTCATGCCCTCCCTGTTTCACTTCTGAGACCAAATAGGATACACTCACTTTTGTGCAGTGTCTGAGGGTCAAGCATAGCACAAGTGTTTTATTTAAAACATCTAAATAGGCTGGGCATAGTGGCTCACACCTATAATCTCAGCACTTTGGGAGGCCAAGGCAGGCAGATCACTTGAGATCAGGAGTTTGAGACCAGCCTGGCCAACATGGTGAAACCCGATCTCTACTAAAAATACAAAAATTAGGTATGGTGAATGTGCACCTGTAGTCCCAGTTACTCAGGAGGCTGAGGCAGGAGAATTGCTTGAACCTGGGAGGCGGAGGCTGCAACTAGCTGAAATCGTGCCACTGCACTCCAGCCTGGGCAACAGAGCAAGACTCTTTGAGGTTATGTTATTCCTCTTACATAAATTATCAAGTTTTCATACTTTTTAGTTCAAAGAGCCCTTAACATTCTTAAGAAGTGAGAACCTCGGAGGGGGTCATGTTTATCAATATTTACCATATTCGAAGTTAAAACTGAGAAATTAAAATTTTTGGGGGGACAGATTTTTCACTCTTTTGCCCAGGCTGGAATGCAATGGCATGATCTCTGATCACTGCAACGTCCACCTTCTGGGTTCAAGCGATTCTCATGCCTCAGCCTCCCGAGTAACTGGGATTTCAGGCACCTGCCACCACACCCAGCTAATTTTTGTATTTTCAATACAGACAGGTTTCACCATGTTGGCCAGGCTGGTCTTGAACTCCTGGTCTCAAGTGATCTGCCCGCCTTGGCCTCCCAAAGTACTTTTAGTAAAGATGGAGTTTCATCATATTGCCCAGGCTGGTCTCAAAACTCCTGGGCTCAAGTGATTTGCCTGCCTCAGACCCCCAAAGTGTTGAGATTACAGGCGTGAGGCACCGTGCCCAGCCACAGACTGAGGTTTAGATATTGAAAGTATTTGCCCTAGGGCAGAGCTGGAATGTAAACCTAGACCTGTTTGACTTTGAAGCCCCTTTGGTCTTTGCCTTTATGTTTTGTTGTGTCTCTCCTCTTAACCACAGGTATTTCCAAAAGTTCCCCCCCTTTTTTTTTTTGAGGTAGTGTCTTGCTCTCGCCCAGGCTGGAGTACAGTGGCGCGATCTCAGCTCACTGCAAGCTCCGCCTCCCGAGTTCACGCCATTCTCCTGCCTCAGCCTCCCGAGTAGCTGGGACTACAGGTGCCCGCCACCACGCCCGGCTACTTTTTGTATTTTTAGTAGAGATAGGGTTTCACTGTGTTAGCCAGGATGGTCTTGATCTCCTGACCTCGTGGTCCACCCACCTTGGCCTCCCAAAGTGCTGGGATTACAGGCTTGAGCCACCGCGCCCGGCTAAAAGTTCCCATTTTTGTGTGTGTGTTGGTCTGTTTTGTGTTGCTATAACAGAGTAGCTGAGGCTGGGTAATTTATAAGGGAAAGAGATTTATTTCAGTCACAGTTCTGCGGACTGGGAAGTACAAGAGCATGGTGCTGGCATCTGCTCAACTTTTGGTGAGGGCCTCATGCTGCTTCACTCCTGGCAGGAAGTGGAAGAAGAGTGGGCATGTACAGAGATAACATGGCGAGGAGGAAGCCAAGCTTACTCTTTTCTTTTTGAGTTGGAGTTTGGCTCTTGTCGCCCAGGCTGGAATGTAGTGGCTCAAATTTTGGCTCACGGCAACCTCCACCTCCTGGTTCAAGCGATTGTCCTGCCTCAGCCTCCTGAGTAACTGGAATTACAGGCGCCTGCCACCACACCCAGCTAATTTTTTGTATTTTTCATAGAGATGGGGTTTCACCATGTTGGCCAGGCTGATCTCAAACTCCTGACCTCAGATGATCCACCTACCTCAGCCTCCCAAAGTGCTGGGATTACAGACTTGAGCCACTGCACCTGGCCACGCCAAGCTCTTTTTTTTTGTTTTTGTTTTTGTTTTTGAGACAGAGTCTCACTCTGTTGCCCGGGCTGGAGTGCAGTGGCCGGATCTCAGCTCACTGCAAGCTCCGCCTCCCGGGTTTACGCCATTCTCCTGCCTCAGCCTCCCAAGTAGCTGGGACTACAGGCGCCCGCCACCTCACCCGGCTAGTTTTTTGTATTTTTTAGTAGAGACGGGGTTTCACCGTGTTAGCCAGGATGGTCTTGATCTCCTGACCTCGTGATCCGCCTGTCTCGGCCTCCCAAAGTGCTGGGATTACAGGCTTGAGCCACCGCGCCCGGCCTACCAAGCTCTTTTAAACTACATTCCTGAAAGGGCATTTACCTGTTCATGAGGGTTCCACCCTTCAGACGTAAACCCTTCCCACTAGGTCCCACCTCCCAACACTGCCACATTGGGGATCAGATTTCAACATTTTGGTGTGGACAAACCACATCGAGACCATAGCAGTATGTATTACTGGATTTAAATCTCCATAAGTACAGTATGTATTGTTGCATTTAAATCTCCATAGGTACAGTTAATGTTTTTCGCCCTCCCTAATCTGATTGTTAGGTGTGGACATTGCAAGCAGTTTGCTCCGGAATATGAAAAAATTGCCAACATATTAAAGGATAATGATCCTCCCATTCCTGTTGCCAAGATCGATGCAACCTCAGCATCTATGCTGGCCAGCAGGTTTGATGTGAGTGGCTACCCCACCATCAAGATCCTTAAGAAGGGGCAGGCTGTAGACTACGAGGGCTCCAGAACCCAAGAAGGTGAGCTAGTACCTGAGCTGGTGGAGGAAGAACTCCTTCCTGCAGGAACAGAAAGTTCAGGGAATGGGAATTGGGATAATAGAGGAAGAAAAGCTGAGGGTACCAGGGACTGACTTAGGAGCCTTAGGCCTCTGGAATGTTTACTTGTTCTTGGGGCGGGGGGGTGGAGGGGGGAGTGGGGGGGGCGCGCGGGCTGGGTGGGCTGGGGCATGGCCTCTTTACATTTCAGACTCTGAAACTCAAAACATGGGCAGGAGTGTTAGGAAATGGGCCAGACACGGTGGCTCACACCTGTAACCCCAGCACTTTGGGAGGCCAAGGCGACTGGATCACTTCAGGTCAGGAGTTCAAGACCAGCCTGACCAACATGGTGAAACCCTGTCTCTACTAAAAATACAACAATTAGCTGCTTGTAGTGGCTCATGTGTGTAATCCCAGCTACTTGGAAGGCTGAGGCAGGAGAATTGCTTGAACCTAGGAAGCGGAGGTTGTGATAAGCTGAGATTGTGCCACTTCACTTCAGCCTGGGTGACAGAGTGAGACTCTGTCTCAAAAATAAGTAAATAAATAAATAAAAACAGGAGTGTTAGGAAATGACATCAGAGGTTAGGGGTCTTGGTGGTGGTCTAGAGCAGTGGTTCTTAATGCTTAGCAAGCGTCAGTCAACTGGAGGGCTCGTTCAGATTGCTGGGCCCTAGCCCCAGAGTTTCTGATTCAGTACATTTCAGTCTAGATACGATACAAGTCAGTCCAGATAATTTGCATTTCTTTTTTCTTTTTTTTTTGGAGACAGAGTCTCACTCTGTTGCCCAGGCTGGAGTGCAGTGGCATGATCATGGCTCACTGCAACCTCTGCCTCCTGGGTTCAAGTGATTCTCCTGCCTCAGGCTCCCGAGAAGCTGGTACTACAGATGTGTGCCACCATGCCTGGCTAATTTTTTGTATATTTAGTAGAGACAGGGTTTCACCATGTTAGCCAGGATGGTCTTGATCTCCTAACCTCGTGATCCACCTGCCTTGGCCTCCTGTTTTTGTTTTTGTTTTTTTTTTTAATAATTTTTTGAGACAGAGTCTTGCTCTGTCGCCCAGGCTGGAGTGCAGTGGCACGATCCCAGCTCACTGCAAGCTCCGCCTCCCGGCTTTTCGCCATTCTCCTGCCTCAGCCTCCCTAGTAGCTGGGACTACAGGCGCCCGGCGTGGTGGCTTTTTGTATTTTTTTTTTTAGTAGAGACAGGGTTTCACTGTGTTAGCCAGAATGGTCTCGATCTCCTGACCTTGTGATCTGCCCACCTCGGCCTCCTAAAGTGCTGGGATTACAGGCGTGAACCACCAGGCCCAGCCAATAATTTGTATTTCTTACAAGGGTGCAGGGCTCGCCATTGCTGCTGGCTCGAAGCTATGTGCTGAGAACCACAGGTGCAGAGAGCGACATCCAGGGGTTCTCTGAGGATGTCTGCAGTCTGGCCTGATAGATCCCTGCCTGGCTCACATTAGGCACTACATACGTTTTATTAAATGAATGAACAAATACATGGTTTAATTTTTATTTAATTTTATTTTAGTAAAGTTTAATTTTATTTTAATAAAGTTTATTTAATTTTATTAACATTTATTTATTTTTGAGACGGAGTTTTGCTTGTGTGGCCCAGGCTGGAGTACAATGGCACAATCTCAGCTCACTGTAACCTCTGCCTCCCGGGTTCAAGTGATTCTCCTGCCTCAGCCTCCCGAGTAGCTGGGATTACAGGCACACGCCACTATGCCTGGCTAATTTTGTAATTTTGGTAGAGACGGGGTGTCTCCATGTTGGTCAGGCTGGTCTCGAACTCCCAACCTCAGGTGATCCGCCTACCACGGCCTCCCAAAGTGCTGGAATTATAGGCGTGAATCACTGTGCCTGGCCTCTTAATTTTATTTTAATACAATTTATTTAATTTTATTAAATGAATGCACATGGTATCCTTTAGCAAGGGCAAGTCTCTCTTAATCACTGGCAGAAAAGAAAAGAAAAACAAAAAGATGCTGCATTTTCCATTCCCAGTGTGGAGTAGAGGAAAGGGCGTTGAATAGGTTTCCAGTCCTTATAGACATAAGATAGGCCTGTGTTTTGGACGAGCGCCTTCCCCTTGCCAGGCCTTGGCATCTCATCTGTGGAGTGTGGTGTCAGTTGGATGTGATGGGAGATCACATCTCTGAGATCGGGTAAGAGTCTCTCCTCTACTCTGAGATCATATCTCTGAGATGGTGTGAGAGGCTATCCTCTGCTCCTTTAAGCAATGGTACTCATTATGGGATATACAAAGAAAACAGAGTCACTTCTGTTGCTATTTAGTGTCACAGTTTGTCTGTTGACTAGGTAATACGTTTATAAACTTAGTAATTCAGAGAAGTAGATAAATGAATAGTCTTCCTTCCCTGAACCTGGGTGATCCAGCTCCCCTCTAAGAAGGTACTAGTGTAACAAGTTTCTTCTGTGTTGTTTGGAGATATTTTGTATACATAAAAAGCAAGTGTGTGTATGTGTGTGTGAGAGATTTTCTCATTTTTACAGTTATTAGTATATCTCAAATACTATCCTGTATCTTCATGTTTTTATTTAACAAATATGTCTTAACCATATCACTACATAGGAACTTAATCTAAAACAAGTTGAAAGTTGAGTACTTTTTTTTTTTTTAAGATGGAGTCTTCTTTTGTCCCCCAGGCTGAAGTGTGGAGTGGTGCAATCTTGGCTCACTGCAGCCTCCACCTCCAGGGTTCGAGTGGGTTCTCCTGCCTCAGCCTCCTGAGTAGCTGGGGTTACAAGCACGTGCCACCACACAAGGCTAATTTTTGTATTTTTAGTAGAGACAGGGTTTCACCATGTCGGCCAGGCTGGTCTTGAACTCCTGACCACCCATGATCCACCCACCTCGGCCTCCCAAAGTTCTGGGATTACAGGCAAGCCACCACTCCTGGCCTGAAAGTCGAGTACTTCTATTGTTGCAAAATAAACAGGCATACGTGTTTGGGGGTCTGTGGCCAACATCTGACTGCGAGAGAGACATGGCCGTTTGGAAACTTTAGAGCAGCGTATGCTATGTTTTCATAAACAGGCCTCCTACGTGTTAAGTGCCTCAGGACCCCTGGGTGTGGGCTGAGGGGCAGGGGACAGACGCTTCATGCTGTGAATGCACAGAGGAGGTGCTTGTGCACGTTTCAGTTTGAAGACTGCAGCTTTGCAGGAGTGGTTCTGAATTTGGCTCCTTGGTAGATTCTACAGTAGGGAAAAAGAGTGACAGATTGCAACCACTCGTCCTAAGAACTGCTTGGCACATTTTGGTACGAATTTATTGTTCCACTCCAGCCCTGGAATCCATTTCTGGGGAATGAAGCTTACAGATGGGCATTTATTAAAAGCTTTCTCAGGTAATGCCACTGCATCTTGAGCAATGGGAGCTCCTCTTGTAAATTTTTCCTTTTTTTTTTTTTTTTTTTGCATACATCTTATGATGTATGTAATATAGTAACGTTAGATGTGAATGAGATGCCCCAAAATGATATCCATAGGCATATATAATTAAAAGTTTGCATGAAGTTAGTACCATAGCATGATGGTAAAGGAAGTCTCAATCATCAGTAAGTCTTAGGCCTCATCTGGAGAAGTCTGCAGGCTGTGGAAATGCAATGGACAATTGTTGGGAAACAGCGAACCTTCTGACTCTTGGCTGTATCCCCAAAACTGCAGAGATGCAGCCAGGTTTCAGGAAATCAGACACCTCCCGTTCTTGTGGGCCCCGACGCTTGCTTTCTTCCCCATCTTCTGGAGGGAGGTGAAGTGCCTGCCAGTTTGGGCCTTGTGTGCTCAGTCTTACTTGGTTTCTTTCAGAAATTGTTGCCAAGGTCAGAGAAGTCTCCCAGCCTGACTGGACGCCTCCACCAGAAGTCACGCTTGTGTTGACCAAAGAGAACTTTGATGAAGTTGTGAATGATGCAGATATCATTCTGGTGGAGTTTTATGCTCCATGGTAAGGTGGTGTCAGGCCCTTCCCATATTCGGTACCGTGCTGTGCACTAGGTGCGGGGTGGCAGGCGCAGACGGCAGGCCCCTGCCCATGAGACAGGAACAGCAGAGGAGCAAGGTGGGCACGAGTTGTAGGCCAGGGTTGAGGTCCAGGTGTTCTGGAAGAAGCATGGATATAAAGGAGCTGTTGGGAGTGGATGTGGAAGGAGCTGCCAAGTAGTCCATTCTTGGGTGGGAGAAGGAGCCCAAAGGAAAGAAGATAGCAGAAAGAAAGGTGGTTGGAGTGGGAGCAAGTACAGTGGCTGGTCTGAGCTGCCCAGCTTGGGGAACTGAGGTGGCTGCTCCGCGGGGAGGGGAGAGGAGGGACGCACAACCAGGTGCATGGATAAGCCGGGAGCAGTCAATACAGAGCAGAGCAGAAGAAAGACGGCTCTCAAGGCAGAGGGGAGCCTAGCTCCAGGAGAGACCATTTGCCTTCCCAGGAGACGGCCCAGGGTACCGTCTGTCTTGATGATTTTGTGGTGGGTCAGCTGTGATTCTGATTCTTGAGCAGTGCTGGTATGTCTGACCATCAGGCCAGCAAGAACTGCCTCAGATGGGTGTGTTCTGTAGTGAGTCCTGGAGAGTCAGTAAGCAGAGGAAGCTTTTGGGCCTAGAACCAGCAGGTGGAGGCCATGGCTGATGCACAGGCAGGGGGGCAGGTCACACCTTCTGCACAGTGGGCTCAGGTTTGGGACCAGGACACCCTTGTTCCGGGCAATGCCTGGATAAGCCCAAACCCGAGGCCACGGATTCTGCAGCAGAAACCTGGGAGTTGTTGGATGTGCAGATGAAAAGTGAAGTTAGGTGGGTGGTTAGAGAAGGAAACGATCTGCGAGAGAAGGAGGGAAGCGTCTGGGACACGTGGGGCACCCTCCTAACCCCCCTGCGATGCTGGAGAGACAGACCCTTGTTTTGCTACACATGAGGCCCTGACCGACCTGATGGGTGGGAGGTGTAAGAGGGAGAGTGGCAGCTACCCGTCTAACTTGCGGGTTGCTTTGTGGCTCGCTCAGGAGCCAGGTTGAGCCGACTGCTGCACAGCTCACACTTAGCGAGTGTAGTGCGATTTCCCTGATCTGGTTGATGATGCCTCAGAAGATAATTATCCACTTATTCACAAACAGTTTTTTGGTCTTTTGATGTGTTTTTGTGTTTGTGGCGGGAGGTTGTTTGTTTTTTTGTTTAGTTTTCTGAGGTTTCTTTTGGGATAAGGCCTTGCTTTGTCACCTGAGCTGGAGTACAGTGGCGCCATCATAGTTCACTACAGCCTTGAACTCCTGGACTCAGTTGTCCTGCCTTAGCCTCCCTAGTAGCTGGGACCACAGGTGCGTGCCACCACGCCTGGCTAATATACAAAATATTTTTAGAGATGAGGTCTCGCTATGTTGCCCCAGCTGGTCTTGAACTCCTGGCCTCAAGCAGCCCTCGCGCCTCATCTTCCGGAAGCACTGGGATTACAGGAGTGAGCCACTGTGCCGGCCAACAAATGGTTTTGAAGTTGCAGAATGCACCCTTTAATTCATTTGGGTGTCCTAAGGACTTTGATAGGATAATGTTTTATCTTAACTCAGGACTGAGAGCCTCCTGAGTGCCAGGCCCCAGCCAGGTGTGGGATATTGGTTCTTTTTTGAGACGGAGTCTTGCCCTGTTGCTCAGGCTGGAGTGCAGTAGTGCGATCTTGGCTCACTGCAACCTCCGCCTCCTGGGTTCAAGTGATACTCCTATCTCAGCCTCCTGAGTAGCTGGGATTACAGGTGTCCACCACCACGCCCGGCTAATTTCTATATTTTTAGTAGCGATGGGGTTTTGCCATGTTGGCCAGGCTGGTCTCGAACTCCTGACTTCAGGTGATCCGCCCGCCTCGGCCTCCCAAAGTGCTGGAATTACAGGAGTGAGCCTCTGTGCCTGGCCAGTTCTTGTGGGCAATGGGCTAGGTGACGCAATACTGACTCCAGGGGACTCTCGCTCATCTCCTCCGTGGGTGGTCTGTGTCAGTGAGAGTTTGTGACGCTCTTTGTTCTCCATGCCTCTGTTCCTGTTACCTGGACCTGCCGACCCTCTCTCCGCCCCACCTCCGTGGACTCCTGGCTAATTCCTCGCTGTCCCTTGGATCCCAGCTCCACTGCTACTCCTTCTCTGAAGCCATCTGTGACTTACATCTTTGCTGGCCCCCAACTCCCCAGCCAAGAAAGTCCTCTTCCTCAGGACAGTGTTTCTCTTGGCCTTTCCCATGTTTTCCCCTGTGCCGCAGTTACTAACATCCTGTCTGAGTGTGTCCTGTGCGTGTGTGTACGCATGCCCCACCCCCAGTGTGTGAATACCATGGGATGAAGTTTGTGTCTGTCTGTCCATAGCGCCTGAGGGGCCCGAGGGTCTAGGAGGCATTTGGAGGCTTACTGGGTGTGGCCGCATTACTAGGGAGCACAGGAGGGGTTTCTGCAGCTCATTTAGCTAGAAAGTGAGTCCACACTAGAATGAGCCCCTGACAAACCAGTTTCCTCTTGGCAGGTGTGGACACTGCAAGAAACTTGCCCCTGAGTATGAGAAGGCCGCCAAGGAGCTCAACAAGCGTTCTCCTCCAATTCCGCTGGCAAAGGTCGATGCCACCGCCGAAACAGACCTGGCCAAGAGGTTTGATGTCTCTGGCTATCCCACCCTGAAAATTTTCCGCAAAGGAAGGCCTTTTGACTACAACGGCCCACGAGAAAAATACGGTATGGCCACTCTCTTCTCTCCCACCACAGTGGGGAAGGGAAACTCCCTAACAGGAGGCTGCCCTTGAAGGTGCTGGGAGCTGGCAGGCACGGGCCATAGGAGGTGGGCAGTTCTGAGGGCCCCTGCTCAGGTGTGTGCCCTGCTCCCAGGAATCGTTGACTACATGATCGAGCAGTCCGGGCCTCCCTCCAAGGAGATTCTGACCCTGAAGCAGGTCCAGGAGTTCCTGAAGGATGGAGACGATGTCATCATCATCGGGGTCTTTAAGGGAGAGAGTGACCCAGCCTACCAGCAGTACCAGGATGCTGGTGAGTTGTGGCCCTTTGGGCTGAACAAAATGTGTGTGCCCTGGGTGGTCTGCGGTTGGCCTGATTTTTCAGAAAGCTCCTGGGACATCCGTTAGGGGGTGGTTTGATGAGCCATCTCTGGGAATAAGCTTTCCATTTTGGGGTTGGAGATGGGTGCCCTGTGGCCCTCCTGGCCTCGGTGCAGGGGAGGGGCACAGTCAGACCGGTCCCAGCTCCATGTCTGCCTTCCAGAGCCCGAGCCCTTCTGCTGGAGGGAAGGTCTTTGGGCCATAAAGTGCCAGACTCGGAATCAAACCAGCTTTCAAGGCCTGGCTCTTCCAGTTATTATCACTGTGACCACGGGCTTAGCCTGGTGGTCTCTTGCCCAAGGTGGTGGTCTTTTCTGAGAGGTTATTAAATTGAGGTAATGTAGATGAAGTGCTTAGCAACGTGCCTGATAATGCTAAGTGCATAATAAATGCTTGTCTTGCTAGCCTGAGGAGTGAAATGCCTATGAACAGCTGTCAGCAATAGTGTTCTGCGGGGGTAGAACCATCCTCAAATCCATCATCTGCCTTGGTCTGGCTCCTGATGCCTGGGGACAGGTATACTCAGGGTCCTTACCATCCTCATCAGTGTCTTCTGAGTGCCACCCTCTCCCCCTCCACCAAAACCAGCTTGGCTAAGTGCTAACCAATTATAATCTTTCAAACGCACAGCTTGCTACTCAGTGCTAATTCTGTGCTGCACAATAACAATTGTGCATACGTCAAATGCAGATTAATGTATAAAACCAGTAGAGCTCAGTTCCCTTCGTCTGTTAATTAGGTGGCCTTGTTATTCACGCCTAACTAGTCAGGAAGAAACTTCCAGAAGGAAACCCCAACCCACCCAGGGTTATGAGCAGCAGGGGAGTCCCTAGCCCCAAGTCTTGACTGTAAGTTGTATGCATTGATGTGCACTCACATCCCCAGGGAATTTGTTAAAATGCAGGTTCCGGTGCAGTGGGTCCCAGGCGGGCCTGGCACCACATTCCTAGGCATCAGCGTCTGTGATTTGGCTTGGGCAGGGTTAGGGCTGCAGATGGGGCAAGAGTCACTGGGCCTGCTGTGTCTGCCCGCTTATGAGAGAGAGAGTAGCCCCAGGGACATCAGATGTTCTACAGACAGGTTGGCAGGGCTGGAGCAGTGAGGGGCGGCTGTGGGATGAAAGGGTCTGTGGTCCTGGGGTGGGCAGGAAGTGAAGTTCTTGATGCAGGTCTGTGTCTGCCTGAAGCCAACTGACAACAAATCCCTGGGATACCTAGAGGCTTAGAACAGACACCATCTAGATATTTATTTATTCATTCTGAGACCAGGGTTTGTCTCCAATTGCCCAGGCTGGACTGCAGTGGTGTGATCTCAGCTCACTGCAGCCTTGACCTCCCTAGGCTCAGGTGATTTTCCCACCTCAGCCTCCCAAGTAGCTGGGACTACCGGTGAGCGCCACCACATCCAGCTAATTTTTTTTCGTAGAGACAAGGTTTTGCCATGTTGCCCAGCTGGTCTGGAACTCCTGGGCTCAAGTGATCCCTCCTGCCTTGGCCTCCCACAGTGTTGGGATTACAGACATGAACCACAGCACCCAGCCCATGTGGCCTTACTTAGTGGATTTTAATGCCCCTGTTTTACAGAGAAGGACCTGCGGCTGGGAAGGCTAATAACTAACAAGCCTAAAGCTACATAGTTAGTAGGTCACAAAACTATTATCTAAGTCCATGTGACTCTGAAAGCCACAAGCTTATCCAGGCTGCTCCCATCCCCTGCCCTCCCAAAAACATAGTTTACCATCTCAGCCACGTGTGTCCTATAACCCAGTTGGGAGTCACAAACCTCTAGAGCAAGAGCCCTTCAAGGGTGGGGTGACACCCAATGTTTAAATCTCAAAATCAGCCCAGGATGAGTTTGGATGCCTTGGGGAGGAGAATGGGGAGGGACTGAAGGTGCGTTTACTTGTAGGATCTAGGGTAGGGGTTGACACTGTGGCCCACACACCCATTCTGGCCATGGCCTGTCTTTGCAGGTGACATCTCATTGGAACACTGCTGTGTTCACACCCTGTCCGGCTGCTTTCACACTGCAGCAGCAGAGTTAAGCAGTTGGGACAGACCATGTGGTCCTTAGAGCTGAAACTACTCACTCTAGTCCTTCTCAGAAAGTTTGCCCAGCTCTGTGGAAGGGTACCCTCAGACCGTGGGGTTTCATCATGCATTTTCACAGATTTAAGTAAAAGTATCTTTAGCCAAAGAACTTCATTCGGAGCTCCAGCCCACAAACAGGCAGCCCACCAACTCGAGGAAGGGAGGTTTAAACCTCCATGAAGGGTGCTGGATGTGAAAACTCAACATAGGGATATAGGACTGTGTGCTGCTCATGTGGGCTCCAGAACATTCCGCCTGCCAAAGAATCTGTGCTGCTTACAGACATCAGTCAACAGCAGCTCCTGGCAAATTAGCTGTTTTTCAGTGAACTTTACCGGCTTTTGTTGTTGTTGTTGTTGTTGTTGTTTTTATTTTTTATTTTTTTGAGACGGAGTCTTGCTCTGTTGCCTAGGCTGGAGTGCAGTGGCCGGATCTCAGCTCACAGCAAGCTCCGCCTCCTGGGTTCACGCCATTCTCCTGCCTCAGCCTCCCGAGTAGCTGGGACTACAGGCGCCCGCCACCTCGCCCGGCTAGTTTTTTGTATTTTTTAGTAGAGACGGGGTTTCACCATGTTAGCCAAGGATGGTCTCGATCTCCTGACCTCGTGATCCGCCCGTCTCGGCCTCCCAAAGTGCTGGGATTACAGGCTTGAGCCACTGTGCCCGGCCTGTTGTTGTTATTTTATCTTTATAGAGATGGGGTCTCACCATGTTGCCCAGACTGGTCTTAAACTCTTAGGCTTGGCCGAGCACGGTGGCTCATGCCTGTAATCCCAGCAGTTTGGGAGGCCAAGACAGGTGGATCAGTTGAGGTCAGGAGTTCCAGCCAGCACCCTAACCCAACATAGCCGAGCCCTGTCTATACTAAGTATGTAACAACCAGGCATGGTGGCATATGATAGTCCCAGCTACTCGTCCTGAGGCAGGAACCAATGAGACCTGGGGGAGATGGAGATTGGGTGAACTGTCACCACTTCACTCCAGCCTGGAAACTGACTGAAACAGACCAAATACTCAGATAAACTCAATAAATGAACTAACTCCCTGGGCTTAAGCTTGATCCTCCTGCCTCAACCTCACAAAGGATGCTACAGAGATTACAGGCGTGAGCCATCGTGCTAATAAGGGTTTTAGACATTATACCTGCCGGAGTTTTTAAAAGTAAACCTTTTCGGCCGGTAGCGGTGGCTCAAGCCTGTAATCCCAACACTGGGGAAGGCAGGCGGCGGATCAGTCAGGAGATCCGAGACCATCCTGGCGAACCTGAGGTGAAACCCGTCTCTACTAAAAATACAAAAACTAACCCGAGCGGTGGCGCTTGTAGTCCCAGCTACTCAGAGCTGAGGCAGGAGAATCTTTGTCGGCTCCCGGAGGCGGAACTTGCAGTGAGCTGAGATCCGGCCACTGCACTCCAGCCTGGGCTACAGAGCGAGACTCCGTCTCAAAAAAAAACAAAAAAAACAAAAAAAACACAAACCTTTCAAGTGTTCAAGTTATAGGAATCCACACAATTTTTGGTGGTGATTTTTTTTTTCCTTTCTTTTTTCTTTTTCTTTCTTTCTTTTTTTTTTTTTTTTTTTTTTTTGGAGACGGTCTCACTCTGTCGCCCAGGCTAAAGTACAGTGGCGTGATCTCAGCTCACTACAACCTCTGCCTCACCTCCCCAGTTCAAGCAATTCTTGTGCCTCAGCCTCCCAAGTAGTTGGGACTACAGGCTTACATCACCACACCTGGCTAATGTTTGTATTTTTAGTAGAGACAGGGTTTCACCATGTTGGCCAGGCTGGTCTTGAACTGCTAACCTCAAGTGGTCCACCTGCCTGGGCCTCCCAAAGTGTGCTGGGATTACAGGCGTGAGCCACCACGCCCAGCCTACAGTGGTTATTTTCAGAACATTTGCTTTGGCTGAGGTGGGTAACGAATTAAAACTCAGACATTTAGGCAATTTTCAGAATTACATCTTACTCTGTTAACGTTTCAGCTAACAACCTGAGAGAAGATTACAAATTTCACCACGCTTTCAGCACAGAAATTGCAAAGTTCTTGAAAGTCTCCCAGGGGCAGTTGGTTGTAATGCAGCCTGAGAAATTCCAGTCCAAGTATGAGCCCCGGAGCCACGTGATGGACGTCCAGGTAAGCAGACCCCTCTACCATGCCAGCCCCGGGCACCCAGCAGGCGTGAGAACTCTGCTTGGAGCCACCTCTGAGGTTTCAAATGTGGAGGTTTCGTTCTCGTCTGCAGTGTCTGGAACTCCTTTTCCAGCCCCTTCTCCCCACCCCACAGGTTTTCTGCAGGCGGCCTGTGGTCTGCGTCTGCCGGAGGGACAGGGCTGGGGCTCCCGCACACCTGGCAGGTCCTGGGGCCTGGCAGAACTGCACTTGGTTTTGCCAGAACAGTTGCTGCCACCCTTCGTCCCTCCTGGCAGTCAATCACCAGTCTCCCTCCAGCGCCTGTTCCACTGAGGGTTTGGCCTGGGCCAGCAGGTGGTTCTCCGTTGAGGCCAAGTCGTGTCTTTTGGGGCTGCTCGGGCTGGGGGCTACAAAGGGACAGCAGCCCTTTCTGTTCACCAGAGGGAGCTGTTGAGCTTGGTGGGTGGATTTTGCCTTTTTTTTCCGATTACTGCACCCCTGCACTTCATCCTCCTAGAGTGTGACACTCTTAACCCTAGAGGGGCAGTGGGAGTTCCCAGCCCAAGGGGAACCTGGGGCCAGTTCAGCCTTCTGAGTGCTTTAGAAGGGGCCCTGCACTTCAGTGAGTAGATCTCAGATTTGGAAGGATCCTAGATGTTGAGTTTGAAGCTTTTGTTTAAGAGAGATTGGGATGCAGAGAAGTGAACTCTGTCCCCCACCTTGGACCTCATAGCTCTTGGTGGGAAGCAGAGCTGAGATTGTGGTACAGGGGCCTTTCCAGGTCCTACTGGCCTATAGTGTCAGGACTCTGGCTGTTTGGGCTGTGGGCTCTCAAGGGACCTGGAGAAGGGGGCATGACAGGACAGGAATCCCAGGGGCCTGCACCAGAACATGGCAGTACCTTGGAGAGAACCACCCTGAATCTTTCTGGTCCCCACGTCCTCTGTCTCCTTCCTCAGTCTTTAGTCCTGTCGCTCCTTCTCAAGGTCTGTGTGTCCATCCCATCTGTTTCTCTGCCAACTTGAAGCTCAGGACAGCTCCTCTTCCCTGGACTCACCGTGGCATCTGTGATCCCTCCCCCCAGCTTCACTTCCTTCCATCCAGAGATAAGATCTGGGGCCGAAAGAGGGGTCCTGATGAGCTTGTGGGGCCATGGATCCTGAGAATCAGACACAGCTCTGTGTGTGAGTGCATGTTCCAGGAAAGGGGTCTGTGACTTTCAATAGACACTTCAAGATCTGTGCGGTCTTGTCTGTTGGGCACGTTGCTGCTGCTCCCAGTTCCTCTGGCATTTCCCTGCTGAGTGAAGTGCATGCAGCGCAGTGTCATGGTTAAAGACTCCACAGCCTCCTGCCACTTGGGAGATAGTCGGATTATCTGTGCTTTAGCATGGCCTCCCAGGCCCTCCTTGCCCACCTTTTCAGCATATCCCACCCTCCAGTGTTGTCACGCCAGACCCTCTTTGTGCCTCGTGCCCTGCCTCGGTCTCTGCCGCCTCCTCCCTGGGTGCCTTGTGCTCCCTTCTCACAGCAGGGCCCTCCTGCCCTTCAATGCCACACAAGGCCCCCTCCCTGAGTGCCCCATCCCCACGGGAGCCCTTGGGCTCACAGGTCCACCCACCACTTGCTGGCTGTACAGCCTCTGGCGGGTAGCTGACCTTGCTTTGCCCACCCCTGGAGGGCGATGTCTGTGAGGGACTCAAGTCCTTGTGAAGTGTGAGCCCTCAGGACACCCTGCATGAAGATCGCACAAGCTGAAGGTGGAAGGTTCCACACAGCCCAGTCTGTGATAACCCTTCCTGTCCACCAAGAGCCAGGCCTGCCTTGAGTGGTCTCTTTTTGGGGTTAGTGAGCCAACACCCCCAAGGAAAGGGCTAAGGTGTGTGTTTGCCTTTTCCTAAGAAGCCACCTACCGTTCAGTGGAGGGAAGGGACCCCCAAAAGACAGTAGGGAGTGACTGGGCTGCGCTTGAGTGGGGTCAAGCCTCCTGGTGTTTTGCCTCCTGAGACTCATCCCTTCAAAGTTTCCATTCCCCCAAAGTCACTCAAACATTGTACTCAAGAACAATGGCGGAGAGATGGTGGGCCCTCTCACCTGTTCCCTCTTTGAATCAGGGCTCCACCCAGGACTCGGCCATCAAGGACTTCGTGCTGAAGTACGCCCTGCCCCTGGTTGGCCACCGCAAGGCGTCAAACGAGGCTAAGCGCTACACCAGGCGCCCCCTGGTGGTTGTCTATTACAGTGTGGACTTCAGCTTTGATTACAGAGCTGGTGAGGACTGCGGGGCTGGGGGATGGGGGGGACTCATTCTTTCAGGCAAGATGGAGTATTGAGGGAGGTGTGGCTGTATGTACATGGCTCACTTAGAAATCCCAGCCTGGGGCCCTTGCACGTTGGTGGCTCAGGAGTATTTTTTAAGTGATGGCTTCCCTTTTAAGCCAGATGGGAGCTTAGATTCAAGTCAAGAACCCTCTTAGAGTTGAGGTAGCTGAGACTTGGAGGAGTTCAGAGGCGCAGAGCTGGGACTAGACCAGCCCCTGACTCAGGCAGGCGTGGCCGTGCCACCTGGGCACAGGTCTTACGGGCCTGTTGGGCTTACAGCCGTGGCCCCCCCGTTACAAGTGGGGCTCTTCCAGAAATGTGTTTCCCTCCAATTGAGGTAAATCCAGAGCTTGAGCAATGTCAGAATATTAGTGACGGGACCTGAAGCCTGACCTCAGAGTCTGAGCTGGGACTTGATCTGTGTTGGCCGCCTGGCTTACGGCCCTTGGTCCCTTTCAGCAACTCAGTTTTGGCGGAGCAAAGTCCTAGAGGTGGCCAAGGACTTCCCTGAGTACACCTTTGCCATTGCGGACGAGGAGGACTATGCTGGGGAGGTGAAGGACCTGGGGCTCAGCGAGAGCGGGGAGGATGTCAATGCCGCCATCCTGGACGAGAGCGGGAAGAAGTTCGCCATGGAGCCGGAGGAGTTTGACTCCGACACCCTCCGCGAGTTTGTCACTGCTTTCAAAAAAGGTGAGCCTGTGGCTGGGGCTGGGGTCTCCCATCAGCTGCTATGCTCCTCATACAGAATGCAGACAGGTCGTGGGGCGTCTGATGCTCTGGCCACGGGCATGACACCCCCCTAAGTCAGCCAGCAGCCCCCTCTCACCCCCGAGGGACCCTCTGACTTCTCGTCCAGAGAAAGGTCGACTATGACCCCAAACTCCAAGGCACCAGAACAGCTTAGAAGAAGGAACATTTGCAAGTATGATTATTTTCTTCTCGGCAGTTCTCCCAGTGTTTACTTTGAAAGCAAAAGCAAGATTTGGGGTCCATCTCAGGGCTTATCTAGCATCACTCAGCAGCCTTACCACATTTTCGGCGCCAATGTGCTAAAATTCCAGACTAAGGCTGGGGTGTGCAGAGGGGGCATCTGAACATGGAGCCCACACAAGGCAAAGTCTGGGTGCGCTGAACACCCCTTGTGGCTTCAGAGCCTGACTCGGAGCCTCTTCACCCTGAGCCACCTTGCTGTGTGGCTTTAAATAGAGCCTATTGATCTTGGCTAAGCACATGGCCCCAGGTCCCCAGCGCCAGCCACGTTGTGGGCAGACCATGCTGGTCCGATGTCTGTGGGTTGTCCTGGCACTTCTCCACCATGGCTCCTGGGCCCTCAGCAGCAGTGCTCACAGGAACCCTCTGCCTGGGCAGCGACTCTTGTGATGGTCTCCCGACAGGACCCAGTGGCCCATTAGGCCTGGGCTGGAGCCACCTGCAGCCTCTCTGGCCTTTGCAGGGACAGAGAGAGTAGAGGAGTAGAGAGTAGAACGTAGTGGCTCGCCAGAGAAATAAACTGCCCATTGGGGGATGGGGCATTTGGAGACGAGGCTCTTGCTATGTGACTGGCCCCTCTGGTGGCCACACCAGCCTCACTTCATGGTCCAGAGAGAGCCCCCAGAATCTTTGGCCTTTTCAGCACTGATGCCCCCTCCCCGCCTTGCTTTCCTTGTCAGGAAAACTGAAGCCAGTCATCAAATCCCAGCCAGTGCCCAAGAACAACAAGGGACCCGTCAAGGTTGTTGTGGGAAAGACTTTCGACTCCATTGTGATGGACCCCAAGAAGGACGTCCTCATCGAGTTCTACGCGCCATGGTGCGGGCATTGCAAGCAGCTGGAGCCCGTGTACAGCAGCCTGGCCAAGAAGTACAAAGGCCAGAAGGGCCTGGTCATTGCCAAGATGGATGCCACTGCCAACGACATCCCCAGCGACCGCTATAAGGTGGAGGGCTTCCCCACCATCTACTTTGCCCCCAGTGGGGACAAAAAGAACCCAGTTAAATTTGAGGGTGGAGACAGAGATCTGGAGCATTTGAGCAAGTTTATAGAAGAACATGCCACAAAACTGAGCAGGACCAAGGAAGAGCTTTGAAGGCCTGAGGTCTGTGGAGGGTGGGAGGAAGCAGAGGCCCTGCGTGGCCCGTGGTCAGAGTGCCCACGCCGAGGCTGGCAACAAACAGCAGTATGTCGGATTCCTTTTTTTTTTTTTTTTATTTTTTATACTTTGGTATTTCACCTCATGCTCTGAATACTGAATAACCATGAATGACTGAATAGTTTAGTCCAGATTTTTATAGAGGATACATCTATTTTTATCATTATTTGGGGTTTGAAATTTTTTTTTACACCTTCTAATTCTTTATTTCTCAAAGCAGATAATTCTGTGTGAAAATGTTTTCTTTTTTAATTTAAGGTTTAAAATTCCTTTGTCAAATCATGTTGATTTTGCTCTTTGCTTTTTCGTTGTCTGAGAAATGGTCCGTGTAGGAGATTGGACTTCTGGTATGTGTTTCTGATTGCTTCCTGTTTCGGCACAAAGTGAGAGCTGCCACTGAGCGACCCTGCCAGGGGTGCCGTTTCAGGCTGGGCATCGCCAGGCGGCCTCCCTGCAAACCAAGGGCGGGGGGCAAAGGGGCATAGTCCAGGGTCCCCCAGGGTGGGCTCAGCTCCAGGGAGAGGCCCCCCATGTGGCAGCCTCACCTCTTGAGAGCCCCAGTGCCGGAGCAGAAAGGACCCCAGACCCAAACGCAGATACTGTGGGGTGGTGGAAAGGATAGAGTAGTCTGTCGCATTGGAATAAAACATGATTAAAAATGAACATTAAGAACCACGTAAGAAAACATCTGGTCATCTGGTCTGTGCTGGGAGCCTCGGGGTGGGGCACGAGCGGGGTGTAGCTAAAGCTGTGCAGAGGCCTGGCAGGTAGCCCCCCCATCGTGCCGGACACAGGTGGGTCTGGATCGTCCTGACCTAGGCTGAGGGGCTTCAGAGGTCTCCCCTGAGCACTTCTGCTGGGGTGGGTGCTCCTCTGGACTGACCCTTGTGTAGAGGTGGTTCTGTGCCATAAGGGTTCCAGGGCATTTGAGTGAGACCTCAGCTTCATTTCATCGCGGGGGCTTGTTCGAGATGAGCCATCACCGTCCTCACCCCACGCCTCCCCTGTCACTCAGCTGCTCCTAATTTTAACTGAAAAGTGGCAAGGGTGAAAATCCTTGTGCTGATGGCAGCTTTTGCAGCAATGACGAGTGTGTGCTGCTGAGGTTGGCAGGGGCAGGAAGCGTTGGGTCTCCCAGGAAGGGGCAGCCTTGGTGAACTTACTCAATTATCTGCTGTAAAGTTAAGCCTGGCCAGGGCAGGCTGGGAGTTGTGGATGCGCCATGCTCTGCAAGTCCTCAGAGTTCTCTGTGTGGTGAGGAGTCTCTGCACACAGACCCCCCCACCCCTCCCCCGTGACCTCCCTCGTATCAGGAGAACAGGTGGCCCTCAGTCCTGGGATGGGCTCGCTCTTCAAGGCCCTTCCCTCAACACTGGCAAAAAGCTTGGAGTAGTGACCCGGGGTAGGGCAGCGGGTAAGGCTGTTTCCTGAGGCAGAAGTCCCATTCATTCAGCGCTGTACCGTGAGAACAAAGGGGTTCCTGTCCTGGTAGGGCTCCCGTGGGTTCAAAGGGCCCTGAGAAAGACAGCCCCTCTCTGGGGAGGAGCAGCAGTGTGGCCTTCCTTCTGTGTAGGTGTCGGGGAAGCCCTGCTCTGAAGGGACATCTAAGCCAAGACCCTCAGGAGGAGTTGGCTTGAGCTGGGCAAAGTATAGGAGTGTCCAGGGACCTGCAGCTTTGGTATCACTGGCATGTTTGTCAGAAATGCAGAGTCTTAGGCTGGGCCCCGGTCCTACTGAATTACTCTGTGTTTAAGAAGATGCCAGGAGGGTCAGGCATATTGAAGTCTGGGAAATACCAGGAGTAAATGTTCCAGGCTTGGGGCCAGCATGTGCAAAGGCCCTGAGGCAGAAATCAAAATGTTTTCTCTTTGGAAATACAGCCTGGAAGTCAGGTAGCCCAAGAGTGTCTTAACTGAGTCAATTCCCTCTATATTGCCTGCAAAAGGCGGGACCTCGGAAGGAATTTACCCTGGACCTGTGAGGGACCTCAGAAAGGAGACGGCAAGTAGGTTGATGACAGCCCAGCATGATCGGTGCCACGATGAAGGTATGTACGGGGCCATGGGAACCCAAGAGGGGACACTGTCCCTGGTGCATACCTGGAGCTGGGAGGAGGAGGAGGCGGCGCGGAGTGCTGTGCAAGGAGGCTGGGTTGCTGAGGTTAGGAGAGGCAGGGCCAGGTGGGGGGGCCTGCATTCAGGAGCTTGAGCTTTATCTTAGTTTACAGGGAACCGTTGATAGTTTTAAGCAGGGAGGTGATGTGGTGAGATTGAGATCGGGAACAAGTAATAGTTAACATTTATCTCACCTTGAGCAAAAGCCAGAACCTGTGTTGAGCATTGCCAGATTGTGTCATTTAAGTGACTTGTGAGGTAGGTTCTTGTGGTCGTTTTACAGCTAGAAAGGAGGGGGTTGTGGAGCTGAGTAGCAAACAGAGCCGGGATGTGAGCACAGGCCACTCTCACTGCTGTGGCACCTCCCGCTCAGGAGCAAGGGAGCGAGGGCAGGCTCCGGCATGGGTGGCCAGTGGGTCTCAGGGATAAGGGGGCAGGATCTCTGGGGCTCTGAGACTGATCAGATGCTGAGAGTGGGTGAGTGGACCTGAGAAGACACCCAGGTTTCTGAATGAAGGGTTTTGTCACTTACGAAATTTCAGCATATGCAAAAGAGACTTGGATAACACACCCTTTACTCATCACCCACCTAAAACAAAATGTTGCTGCATTTTTAAATGTGCTTATCCTACCCCACCCCACCTTTTTTTTTTTTTTTTGACCATGTAATGGAGGCAGGACAGGTCTTGCCTGCCTAGGTCGTATCACCTCTGCCTCATAGAAAAGGAAGCAGAGGTCAGATATTAAAGAATTTCCCCCAGAGCCACAGGGTGGGTAAACTGGGAAGCCGGAACAGAACTCAAAACGGGTGTCCTTCACAGCACCAGCAGCTCCTGGAACGTGTTGAAGCCTTCTCAAGGAGGTTAATATGCGCTCTACTAAAGTAGAATCTGAGTTATTTTGGCTTGGGAAATAATGGAGCTCAAACAAAACTTCCGTGGGGTTCTTGGGTGAAGAAGCTCTCAGAGCCTGTAGCCCTGGCAGGCTGGGCCTCCCTCCAGGAGATGGATAGGACCTTTAACTTCAAGGCCCCTGACTCTGACTACACATCCCACGGATCCACGAGCTCCTGACTGACCAGCTCTCCTAGCACTAAGTCTCATCAGCTGACTCTGTCTTCTGAGCACACACCTGCCCTTGGAAGGACCAAGGCATCCCCTGTGAAGGTGGGCCAGCCCTAGGGTGAGGGCTGTGAGCTAGGAAGGGCTCCAGGAGCCCCACGGACAAATCTGACCCTCCAGGCCACCAGGTGCACAACCTCAGACCCTACCAGGTGCAGCAAAGGGATTGAACCCAAGTGGACATGACTGATTCTTTGATTCCTACTATAATGAACTAAAGAGTTACACTCATGCACTGAGAATGACATTTCTTCAATGAGGGACCACATTTATGACAGTGGTCCCATAAAATTGTAGTGGAACTGAAAAATTTCTTGCACTTAGTGATGTTGTAGCCTTCATAATGTCATAGCAAAATTACCATATTTTATTTAATTTATGTATTTATTTTTCTTTGAGACGGAGTCTCCCTCTGTCGCCTAGGCTGCAGTGCAGTGGTACATTCTCAGCTCACTGCAACTTCCGCCTCCCAGGTTCAAGCAATTATTCTGCCTCAGCCTCCTGAGTAGCTGGGACTACAGGTGCGTGCCACTATGCCCGGCTAATTTTTGTTTTTATTAGAGACGGAGTTTCACCAAATTGGCCAAGCTGGTCTTGAACTCCTGACCTCAGGTGATCCTCCCACTTCAGCCTCCCAAAGTGCTGGGATTACAGGCGTGAACCACTGCACCTGGCCGCTACCATGTTTTAAAAATAAATTTAGTGTGGCCTAAGCTTGCGGTGTTTATAAAGTCTACAGTAGTGGACGGTAAAGTCCCAGGCCTTCACATTTCACTCACCACTCACTGACTCACCCAGAACAACTTCCAGTCTTACAAGCTCCATTCATAGAAAGTACTCTTTACAGGCATGCTGTTTTAATCTTTTATACCATATTCTTATTGTACATTTTCTATGCATAGATACACAAATGCTTACAATAGCGCAGGAGCATGCTGTACAGGTTTGTAGCCTAGGAGTGACACACTACCGTATAGCCAGGGTGTGCAGCGGGCTGTACCATCAGAGTCTGTGGAAGTGCGTTCTGATGTTCACACAATGCCAGAGTCGCCTCACAATGCATTTCTCAGTACATGTTCCTGTTAAGTGACATGACTGTATTTAATATTTATTCAGTATTCAGCCTAGTTTTTAGTACTTAGTATTTTTAAATCTTGCAGAAGGCTTGGGAAGCAAAAGTGAGAGGTGGGACTAGGTGTGGTGGTTCATGCCTTTAATCCCAGCACTTTGGGGGGCTGAGGTAGGCGGATCACCTCAGGTTGGTAGTTCGAGAGCAGCCTGGCTAACATGGTGAAACCCTGTCTCTATTAAAAATACAAAAGTTAGCCAGGTGAGGTGACGGGCACCTGTAATCTCAGCTACCCAGGAGGCTGAGGCAGGAGAATCACTGGAACCTGGGAGGCAGAGGCTGCAGTGAGCCGAGATTGACCCACTGCACTCTAGCCTGGGTGATAGAGTGAGGCTGCATCTCAAAAAAAAAAAAAAAAATAGAGGTAGAACTGGGAGGCTGCCCAGGACCAGCGCATAGTAACAGTAACTGAACATCTTTTGAATGAGTAAATGGAGAACTGTAGATTCTTGGGAAGCCCAGGCTTAAGGGGCCAGACAGGGAAGGGGCTCTCTTGCCTAAGTCAGAGCCTCCCCTCAGCCACACCACTTGCTCCACACTCTTTCCACTCGGCTCAGCACAAGGCAAGATGAGCACAGCTCTTGAATTCAACATGGCCCCATCTTAGATTACAGAGAGACTGTGGAAAAGGGAGGAGGACAAAGGACCTCTAGTTCAAAAGTAAAAGCTGAGAAGTTTTTTTAAAGACAGAGTCTCACTCTCATCCAGGCTGGAGTGCAGTGGCATGATCTCGGGTCACTGCAACTTCGTTTTCCCAGATTAAAGCAATTCTCGTACCTCAGAGTAGCTGGGATTATAGGCATGTACCACCACGCCTGACCAATTTTTTTTGTATTTTTAGTAGAGAGGGGGTTTCACTATGTTGGCCAGGCTGGTCTCGAACTCCTGACCTCAAATGATCCGCCTGCCTCGGCCTCCCAAAGTGCTGGGGTTACAGGCGTGAGCCAGAAGGGGTTTTTTTAGAAAGCAGCTTGGAGGAGAAGAAGTGGGAAAGGAGTTTATTTATTTATTTATTTATTTTTTAATTTTTTGAGACAGGGTCTCACTCCGTCCCCCTGGCTGGAGTGCAGTGGCACAGTCACGGCTCACTGCAGGCTTTCCAGGCTCAGGTAATCCTCCCACTTCAGCCTCCCAAGTAAGCTGGGACTACAGGCGTGCACTACCACACCCGGCTAAATTTTTGTAGGTTTTTTGTAGAGAGGAGATCTCACTGTGTTGCCCAGACTGGTCTCAAACACCTGGGCTCAAGTGATCCGCCTGCCTTGGCCTCCCAAAGTGCTGAGATTACAAATGTGAGCCACCATTCCCATTCCCGTGTGTCTGCTCTTTCTGGCTTTTCTCATCGATTGACAGCAAGTATAGGCTCAGGTCAGGTTGGATTGAAAACATGCCTTTGGGCCGGGCGCGGTGGCTCAAGCCTGTAATCCCAGCACTTTGGGAGGCCGAGGCGGGTGGATCACAAGGTCAGGAGATCGAGACTATCCTGGCTAACATGGTGAAACCCCGTCTCTACTAAAAATACAAAAAACGAGCCAGGCGTGGTAGCGGGCGCCTGTAGTCCCAGCTACTTGGGAGGCTGAGGCGAGAGAATGGCGTGAACCCGGGGGGCGGAGCTTGCAGTGAGCCGAGATCGCGCCACTGCACTCCAGCCTGGGAGACACAGTGAGACTCCGTCTCAAAAAAAAAAAAAAAGAAAACATGCCTTTGAATCCTCCCTCCCCAATCTGCTACAAAAGTCTCCTACTTGGAACTCATGGACAGTTGGGTTCGCTGGAGGCCAGAGGTTGAAAACTCCAGTGTTCGAGGGACCTGGCAGGCAAGGTTAAGTGCGGCACGGGGTGATGGGGAGTGGTGGCGACCAGGATGCACTTGAGATCCTCTGTCCTGCCTGAAGTGGGTGCTGCTGCTTGGCCCCAGGCACTTGTTGCTGGTGGGATTCTGAGCCTCCTGTTACTCTTCTGGTTTTTCAAGAAAAGCCAGACATTTTTATGTGAAATCACCCAATTTTTAAGTGTCAAATCTAATTCAAACGGTCTTACCAACACTGGATAGGCCAAAGAAAGGCCCTTCAGGGCTGCATTTAGTTAGAAACGTCTGATCTAAGTCAACATCCCCCTTTTTTCCCCTCGTGGTATTATAACCCCAAGAAACAAACCAGCACACAGGATGCCCCGATTGTAACAAAGGTTTAAAAATGGAGTAGTTCCCTTAGAAAGGCTGGAGATTCCAGTCTGGAGCTGCAGTTGAGGCTGCAGTCAGGGTGGTTTGGCTGCATTACTGAGTGCATGGCATAAATGCTTCAACCGCACTGGAACACAAGAATGGTCCCTTGCCCAGGGTTCAGTGCTCATGCCATGGTCGCCTTGACACAGTGCCTGGAGGAGCTGTCCTGCTCAGAAGCCTCCCCATTCTCTGACCTCTTAGTAGCATGCCCCATAGAGACCATAGAGACCTGCTACACCTCGTGCTTGGTGGCCATTTTTTTTTTTTTTTTTTTAAGATGAAGTCTCACTCTGTCACCCAGGCTGGAGTACAGTGGTGTGATCTTGGCTCACTGCAACCTCTGCCTCCCAGGTTCAAACGATTCTACTGCCTCAGCCTCCTGAGTAGCTGGGATTACAGTGCCCACCATCATGCCCAGCTAATCTTTGTATATTTAGTAGAGACAGGATTTTGCCATGTTGGCCAGGCTGGTCTCGAACTCCTAACCTCAGGTAATCCACCCATTTTGGCCTTCCAAAGTGCTGGGATTACAGGTGTGAGCCACCACGCCCAGCCAGTGGCCACTTTTTAATCACTGCCTTTTGGTGACCCCAAGACTAATTTGGGTCCTGGAAGCAGCAACGGTCCTCTGGTGGCAGGGCTGGTTAGGCTCAAGCCCATCGGAAGCTGCTCTTCCTTACAAAGCCTTGACACTTCAAACTTCCTCTTTTTTATTTTATTTTATTTTTTTATTTGAGACAGAATCTCACTCTTGTCTCCTAGACTGGAGTGCAGTGGCACAATCTCAGCTCACTGCAACCTCTGGCTCAAGCAATTCTCGTGCCTCAGCCTCCAGAGTAGCTGGGACTGCAGGCACCTGCCACCACGCCCAGCTAATTTTTGTATTTTTAGTAGAGATAGGGTTTTGCCCTGTTGGCCAGGTTGGTCTTGAACTCCTGGCCTCAAGTGATCCACCCACCTTGGCCTCCCAAAGTGCTGGGATTAAAGGCATGAGCCACCACACCTGGCCAAACTCCCTCCTTTTAAGGAAACAGAATTGGAGAAGAGATGGCCTTGCCCAAAGCCACAGAGCTGGCCAGGATACTTCCAAGTATTCAAAACTGCATGAGAGGTCAGGTGCAGTGGCTTATGCCTGTAATCCCAGCGAGCCCAGGAGTTTGAGTCCAGCATGGGCAACATAGCAAGACCCCAGTTTCTAATAATAAAACTATCTTAAAAACCCAAACTGCACAGGGTTGAATGCTTGCCAAGTATGTTCCATTTCGATGCCTTGAGAGTTGAAGGCTCTCTGCTGAGTTACAACAAGGCGTAGACTCTACCTGTTCCCTTTGCTGCTACCAGCCCAGGTGCCTAAATGCTGTGACCTTGTGGCTGCCAGGCTCCTGCCCCTAGTCATGTGGCCCGGAAACAATCCTTCTACTCTGATCACAGGCCACAGTAGCTCTACCTCCTCAGCCCCTCTTTCCAGATCCCCTCCTCTTTGTGAAAACGAAACCAGCTAAAGCGGGGGCCTGTGCTGCTCTCCAGAGGAGCTGTTTGCAGTACACACTTGTCCCATAAGAGTTCAGGTAAAGAATTGGATCTTCAGAAAGGCTATTTAGAAAACTTTCCTAACTGAGGCAAGGTGGCTGGCCCAGGACCAGGCCGGGGGTGAGGGGAATGTCCCTTGACCCTGCCAAAGGGGACCCAGCTGGACCTTCTCTCTGACCCTAAGAGCTCTACTTGTAAGGAAGACAGAGACAGGGACAGAGGAGGCAGTCTCCTTTCGAAAAGGATGAAATCTGTAAGGGAAAACCCAGACGCTGAAGCCATGAAAAGGAGGTGGTCAGGCCAGGCCAAGGCCATTCAAATTCCAGAGAAGGCTGAGGATGGACGTTTTTATAGTTTCAGTTACTTGTGACTTAGTGCCGCCTGAGACAAAGTCGTTTCTATAACCAGGGGAACACCTGGGAGTCACCCTGAGGTCTGAAAATGCCCATCCCCACACCCAGCAACCTGCAGAATGGCAGATGGCAGCACCCTGGGGGGACAGTGGGGAAGGGCATGTGGGCACACCCTTTGTGTTTTCAGGGATTGAAAGGAAAGTAGCCAAGCCATCAACCAAGGTCGTCAGGGAGGGAGGGGCCATGGGCTTCAGCATCTCTTGGGTGCTGATGCGAGACTCAGTGCCCCAAGCCTGGCTGTGCTAAGGGGTGTCAGTTACATGACCCACAGGGGCCGAGAGCTGCAATCTCGAGGGCCTGAGCAGGAAGCACCCAAGTGCGCCCATTTTCACTTTGAAGACCACTCCAGCGTGTGTAGTGACCTGGACCAGGAAAAGCAGATCAAGCAGGGACCAGCACCACAGGTCTGACTGCACAGGGCATAGTTTCGGCACAAGCCTGGTGAAGCCCCGGCTGTAGGGGGCCACCCAGACCCCAGGCCCTTTCCAGCTGGGTGTGAAGGTCAGAGAGACCCCAGCTCCCCCATGGGACCCTGGAAGCTCTGGGACACTTTTTGTTTTGTTTTTTATTGTTACTTAGTTTTATTTATTTATTTTTGAGACAGTCTCCATCTGCCGCCCAGACTGCAGTGCAGTGGCTCGCTGTTCGCTCACTGCAACCTCTGCCTCCTGGGTTCAAGTGATTCTCCTGCCTCAGCCTCCCAAGTAGCTGGGACTACAGGCATGAGCCACTACGCCTGGCTAATTTTTGTATTTTTAGTAGAGATGGGGTTTTGCCATGTTGGCTAGGCTGGTCTCGAACCCCTGGCCTCAAGTGATTCACCCGCCTTGGCCTCCCAAAGTGCTGGGATTACAGGCATGAGCCACTGCACCAGGCCTATTGTTAGTTTTATTTTCACAAGTTAAAGGCTGGATTACTGTCAGCACTTAAATAAAAATAAAAAATAAAAAATAAAGGCTGGAGGGTCTCAAGCAGGGAGACACTCGATTTCCAGCTCACTCTCCAGGTGGACGTTCACATGGGGCAGAAGGAAAAGCCGTGACTTCCTTCCAGGTTTGGTATTTGGACAGTTTTAAATGTCATTTCCCCAGGTTTTTGTTTTTGTCCGCTGTTTATTTCCCTCTGATCCAAGGCAGTAACAGACGAGGAGGCAAAGAGCAGCTCACACCTGGGAGAGTCAGAGTGGTGCCAGTCCTGTGCCCCACAACCTACGAGTGAGACCACCTTTCTGTGGGTGCCCCGGGAGCCTCACTGGCACAGCCCCATGATGCCAAGGTGCGAGCCACCACGCCCAGGTAATTTTTGTATTTTTAGTAGAGATGGGAGTTTGCCATGTTGGCCAGGCTGGTCTCGAACTACTGACCTCAGGTGATCTGCCTGCCTTAGCCTCCCAAAGTGTTGGGGTTACAGGCGTGAGCCACCGCACCCGGCCAAGATTTTCAACATTACCTCCATTGTCTATTGAAGGTAACATTCAGAAGCAACTCCACGTCACCCACACCAGCCTCAGCCTCTGCAGCGCGTCCTACCTGGCTCAGCCAGTGGATCTGGCCCTGGCCCTGGCCTGGGAGGAAGCAGCCCCATGTTCCGCACTGCGTGCCTGCTGCAGTTCACCAGGAGAGCAAATCCAGGGGTCAAGGCAGCATGAACCTCACAGATGGCCCCAAAGCCCCTTCAGGCTCCTCTGCAGGGCGGACCACAGGGGCTGTGGGACCGCCCCCCCACCCCACCCTGTGCCCGGAGAGGTGTTGCACTAGTGGAGTGGGGTAAAAGGAATGCAGAGGGGAATGGCGGAGACCACACTTGTCCTGGAATCAGAGACTCCTTGAAACCCCGTCTGCCATCACTTAGCTTACTAACTGGGCAAACCTCCCAGCCTCATTTTTCTCAACCAGAAAACTAGAAAAAATATCACCAGTCCTACTCACTTCACAAGACTGTCAACAGGACCAGATCAAATGGGATACTATTAGTTGAAAGCATTTTAAAAAACTGGGGTGAGGGCTGGGCATAGTAGCTCACGCCTGTAATCCCAGCACTTTGGGAGGCTGAGGCAGATGGATCATTTGAGGTCAGGAGTTCGAGACCAGCCTAATCAACATGGTGAAACCCCATCTCTACTAAAAAAAAAAAAAATTAGCTGGGCGTAGTGGCATATTCCTGTAGTCACAGCTACTCAGGTGACTGAGGCAGGAGAATCACTTGAACCCAGGAGGCAGAGGTTGCAGTGAGCCGAGATTGCGCCACTGCACTCCATCCTGGGTGACAGAGCAAGACTCCGTCTCAAAAACAAAGAAAAACACAAAACTGGGGTGGAATTCACATAACATAAAATTAACCATTTTTAAGGGTACAGTTCAGGGGTGTTTAGTACATTCTCACTGTTGTGCAAAACTAGTTCCAAAACATTAATAGCCCCAAAGGAAATCCTGTATCCAAATAAACAGTCACGCCCTCCAGCCCCTGACCAATCTTCATTCTGTCTCTATGGATTTGTCTCTTCTGAACATTTCATATAAATGGAATCCTACAATATGTGACCTTTTATGTCTGGCTTCTTTCACTTAGAATAATACTTTCAAGGCTTCCCCATGTAGGATGTGTCAGAACGCGCTTCCTTTTTGTGGATGGAGAACAGTCCATTATACATGCATACCACCATCGTTTATCCATTCTTGCTTCAGCGGACACTCGGGTTGTCTCCACATTTTGGCCATTGTGAATAGTGCTGCTGTGAACATTGTGCTCAGACTTGTGTGTGGACATGTTTTCTGCTCTTTGGGGTATATACTTAGGAGTGGAAATTTGGGGTTGTATGGTAGTTCTGTATTTAACTTTTTGAGGAACCACCCAACTGTTAGTTGAGAGCATTTTTGCAAAGTCAAGAATCACTCACCTGGAGGAAGTGTGTGTCACCATCTTGCTCACCTTGTCCTGGGCAGCTCTCCTTTGTTGACATCTTTTTTAAAATATGGGACCCCGAACTGAGCCCTGGGCCCTGGGTTCCACCCAGTGAGAACAGACTTCCGGGACAATGACAGCCTTCTGTGAAGCTGCACAAGTATTTGCATTTTTACTGTGTGGGATTCTCTTATCTGGTACTTGGTCAGATCTGTTGTTGTTTTTTAACAGAAAAGGAAAACTTCAGCCCTGATAATTTGTGTCTGTTACCTTGTTTGTTTATGTCTGTTAGTTTCTTGTTAGCTTGTATCCTGTCAGCCAGGCAAAATGATTCTGAACCCTGAGAGCTAACATTCTTTAAAAAAAAATTTTTTTTTTTGAAATGGAGTCTCACTCTGTCTCTCAGGCTGGAGTGCAGTGGCATGATGTTGACTTACTGCAACCTCCACCTCCTGGGTTCAAGCGATTCTCCTACCTCAGCCTCCCAAGTAGCTGGGATTACAGGCGTGCACCACCACACCCAGCTACTTTTTGTATTTTTAGTAGAGATGGTTTTGCCACTTTGGCCCGGCTGGTCTTGAACTCTTGACCTCAGGTTATCTGCCCACCTCGACTTCCCACCATCGTTTAGAGATTGTCATTTATGAAACTCTCACTCTCATTTTCCCCTTTTGAAATTAGGACAACATCTACCTATGTCTAGTTTTCTGGGGTTATTCATTCTCCTCAATTTCATTCATTCGTTCATTCATTCATTCACTCAACACATTTACATAGCACCTGCTGTGTCCTAGGTACTGTGCTAGGTACCAGAAGGAGTCAAACACAGTCAATAATTCTGCTTTTCCATTGGCTTGGGGCATCCAGGGACACATTTTCTCGGGCCTTGGAGATGTGAACTCCAACGGGCAGCAGCCTGCCCTTCCCCTCCCCTTGCCTGCACCTTTACAGCAGTGTCTGCTGGTCGCTGCAGGAGGAAGATCCTCTATTAGGAGTAAAACAGAGTTGTGAATTCTGCTGCCCCAGGAACAGCCCGATCCTTGTTCCAGACACATCCCTACTGTGTTTTTCTGTTCTTGGCTTTCGGCATGAGTTTCAGGTCTTTCAGAGCTTTGCCTCTGACACTTTCACAGAAATCTTTTCCGCTCGCCTTTTCTTAGTCATCTTTACTTCGGACTTTCTGCTTCTGCCTTTTGTCCCTGTAGATTCTGAAGTCCTCAGGAGCAATCCAAGATCTTTGGGTGTTTCAGATGCTTCCCTTTCACGTTCCTTAGGTGGTGGTTTCTGTTCTCTCAGTTCGGGTTTAGGGAGGAAGCAGGGATCTTGGGCAATGGGGGAAGCATCTCTGTAGGGAGCTGACTCCGCCAAGATGGGAAAACGTCAGCCTCCAGGTAGTGGCGCCTGCTGGGATTCAGTGACGCAGGAAGCACAGACTTTACCTGCAGGGCTCACAGTTTCCTCCAGGTCCCACAGAGCTGTCCTGAGGGTCACACAGCAAACAAAGGAGGCCAGCGCAGATTGGGCGGCTCTCCCGTGCCTTGTGGTGGCTGAGCCACTCAAGACAAATCGGAGGAGAGACGCCCTGATGACGAGATGCTAATTTTGCATATCTCTTTCCCAGGATGCTTAGCAACACGTCTAATTCTTGTTGTGCAGTAAGTTTTTCCATCTTTTGATAAATACATGTGCCAGGGACTCCTTAGAGGATGTATATCATTGATATTGTAAATATAGTTATCAATAAACTGAAACTAAAATATCACTGTAAGGGAAAAATGAACAAATTTGGAAGCTTTAAATACTTCAGACAGTAGGCAAAGTTGTTGGCTGGTCCGAAGGTAGTGAGTTATCTCAATTGATTGTTCACAGTCAGTTACAGATCGAACTCCTTGTTCTACTCTTTCCCCCCTTCTCACTACTGCACTTGACTAGTCTTTTACAGAGTTGCCACCGACCCAGCATCCCTCGTTTCTCGTTTTCATCTCAATTTTAAAATGTTGAAAGTCAGCATCATCGAATAACGCATGGAATACAGGGGGAAAACAAAGGAAATACTACCCTTTTCTTCCAGAAACAAACAGTAAATTTGGGAAAATCCATCACAGACAAAAAGAAAAAAGAAAACAAAAATCAAATAAATGGTAATAGACACTAAGGATCAATTATTGGTAAAGATGGCATAGTATGTGTCCTAAGAGATCAAAGACAGGAAATGGGATGAGGGTGAATGGGGTTTTTATTTTTCTTGTACTTTTTCTTTTCTTTTCTTTTTTTTTTTTTTTTTTTGACAGAGTCTCATTCTATCACCCAGGCTGGAGTGCAGTGGTGTGATCTCGGCTCACTGCAACCTCCTGGGTCCAAGCAATTATCTTGCCTTAGCCTCCTGAGTAGCTGGGACTATAGGCGTGCGCCACCATGCCTGGCTGATTTTTCTATTTTTGTAAAGACTGAGGTTTTGCCATGTTGGCCAGGGTGGTCTTGAATTCCTAACCTCAAGTGATCCTTCCGCCTCAGCCTCCCAAAGTGCTGGGATTGCAGGTGTGAGCCACCGTGCCCAGCCAGGATTTTTTTAATGTTTAATATCAGTAGGATTAAAGACTGGTATTTGATGATACAGCACTCAATGGACAAAATTAAGACAGAGGTATTTCAAAGTCGACAATCCTGTTAGTTTTGAAGCTAAGAGATGTGAACATTCTCAGAGAGAAAGTGTTTTGGAGGAAGACAAACCACGACCAAGAGTTTGAAAATAGAGAAGGCGGCGGAAGGGGGCAGAGTACATTGTGGGATGCCCACGACGTGAGGCACCAAAGCCACTTTCTAATCCTGGTTCAGCCCTTAGGTTCTTGTGTAACCTTTAGAAAGCCACGCAGCTGCCTCCTCATCAGAAACAAAGGGTCGTAAGTTACACTGATCTTCCTTCCGCTGGGCTACATGGAAGTATACCTTCCTAACAGCCTCGAGGCAAAGTGTTGTTTCATAAGATTGTGGTGGTGTTGCAGTACAGTGTGACTGCCACAAATGTGTATATAACAAAAGAATAGTTTGTTCTTACAGCTGCAAGTAACCCAAGGCACCTTGAGGGCACATGTGGGTTTCCCAAGAGCTTCCATGTGTTTTTGTTTGTTTGTTTTCTTTCTGAGGCAGAGTTTTGCTCTTGTTGCCCAGGCTGGAGCACAATGGCACGATCTTGCCTCACTGCAACCTCCGCCTCCCAGGTTCAAGGGATTCTCCTGCTTCAGCCTCTTGAGTAGCAGGTATTACAGGCATGTGCCACCACGCCCAGCTAATTTTTTTGTATTTTCGTAGAGACAGGGGCGGGGGGGGTTTCTTCATGTTGGTCAGGCTGGTCTCGAACTCCCGACCTCAGGAGGTCTGCCCACCTCGAGCTCCAAAGTGCTGGGAATACAGGCATAAACCAACACACCCCGCCTTGAGTTGTAATTCTCAGGTGTTGAGGGATGAACCTGGTGAGAGGTAATTGAATCAGGAAGTCAAGACAGAGAGACCAAGGGCTCCCTGTGAGTCTCTTCAATCTAAGTCCTGAGACTTTTCCTGTACAGCTAGCTTGCTGCTTCTTCAGTAATAGATATGCCTTAATTACAGTGATTGTTCAAGTCAACTGATGTTGCTATGTTCATGCACCAGCTGTGAACGCAGGACTGTCACTGTATCTCAGGAATAATGGCAATTAAATGATACTGCAAGAGAGTAACAGTCTATTGGTCATAGTCACCATTTTATATTTGCAAAGGAATACATTTGTATTTTATAAGGTACAGGGTATTTTCATATGACTTATTTCATTTAATATTCTTTGCAGTCCAGTTAGGTTAGTATGACAGACATTACCATTTTACAAATGAAGAAACTGAGGTTCTGAGAGAGATCACATAAGCAGCTGAGAGCCAGCCACTGAGTTCATTGCTTGCAGTGCCAGAATAACCTCTCTTCCCCAACAGTATTCTCTCTGCTACCCCACAAAGAAAAACCAGCAATCAAACAATGGCAACAAAGCTATGAAACCAATTGCTGTACTATTCCATTCAGTGAAAACATTGCTAAAAACTAAAAGATAGATGGATGGATAGTTAGGAGGGAGGGAGAGAGAGGGAAAAAAGTACGTAATTGATGGTGGAACAACTGTTAATATGGACACTACAAAACTAACGTGAGAGCAGAATCAGTTTCTCTGACTTTAGGCAGATTTCATTCCACAGATATGAGACTGCGCAATTCTATCAGTCTTGATGACATATGTACCCTATCACCAGAAGCTTCCTAACCAGATAATATCTGCAAAACAATAATGAATGCCAAGTGCAACTATAAGGCCAGCTCAGAGTAATATGATAACTTGAGGAAAAGAAAAGAGTTTGGCATTAGTTCTTTCCTAAGATGTATTTGAATAAGATAGGGTTGTCAGGTAAAATACAGGATGCCTGGTCAAATTTGAACAATAGTGTAAATAGATTTTTAGTATAAGTATGTCCCAAATATTGCACACTATATCCAACTATCATTGCACAGACAGTAGTGTGAAGCCAAAATAATTTTGATTTGCAAAAGCATGACATTGCAAAGAGAAAGGAGATATTTTCCAATACCAAAATATTTATAGGGTTTTACAAGAAAAGCAAAGTTTAGTGGATCCAAGTCTTAGAGACAATACTGTGTATCATGGCGTCCGAGGTGAGCAGTTCCCCACCACACAGTAAAGAGGAAAGCTGCGTATCTGCATCATTTCTAGGTTAACAGCTTGAGATTTTCTTCATCTTTGGTCTTGCTAATACTGTATTAACACAGACAAGCTTACACACAGATGTGCAAAGTGTTTTACTTTTCAGTGTGAAATAGAATCATGCTATGTACATTACTTTGCAACTTGCAAAGCTTGCTCTCTTACTGCACTCTGAGGACTTTTGGCCTGTCCTGGATCCCTGTTCTTCATGCCTGACACCGTGGATAAGGAGGTGCATGAGAGATGGTTCATTCCTTAGGTCACCTAAACCTATGGTTCTTATTCTCGAGTTACAATTCAGAGACAAGGGGACCTCCCTTTTCAACATGGAGCATGCCAGGCTCCTGAAAACACTCAATGTGCTCTGTCCACTAGTCATCTTCACTGGCAAGTAGTGGTGTGTTCAAGAAAAACCCTCAGGCAGGATCTTGGCTGTTTCATTCTGGGGAACACAAAATGCTTTCCCACCCCAAAGCTGCAGCAAAAGGCTGGTCAAGTGAAGCAGTGGGAGTGGAGAAGGAACAAAGAAATCTGTAACTGGTTGTGATCAATTAGTTGTAAACACCACTGCACTCGGACCAGCCGAAGCACAAAGGCACACTGCTCCTTATATAAGCCTCAAAAGTTCCATCTCTTCCTTAGTTATGGTGACTATTTATGGGCATTTAAAAAAAAGATTATAAATATACCCCAAATAGAAAGCATATGTTTAAAAAATAAAACTGTTAAACACATTGACTTTGTGAGAAAAAGGTCCTTCTCTCTTCAATGACATTAAAGGAGCTCGGGCAACCCTGCTCAAAGCATTGTGGGTGATTTGCATGGAAACCCAGCATCAGCTGCATCCATCAAAGACTTCCACGGTGCACCCGGAGGGGCCTCAGCCTCGCAGGGCCAGGGCGTCCTCTTAGGAAGGAAGAAGCAACCCAGCGCCGTGCGGGGGTGGGGGCCCCTCGGAATTCAGTGGCCCCCCGGGATCAGGGGTCCCCGAGGTTCGGTGATCCCGGATCCCCCGCAGCGCTGGCGCGCCTCCCCCCGACCACAGCCCGGTTCCCCGTGGAGGGGCGCGTGTGTCCTGCGAGGAGCCCAGCGGCCCAGAGTCCCCTCCCCTTTTCCTTCCCAAAGACTCTTTATAAATGAATGAATGAATGAATGAATGAATGAATGAAGTCCCCAGATCCTGGTGTCACCCACGATGCTTTTCTTGATCTTTCTAAGCTTTGTTTTGTTTTGTTTTGTTTGACCTCTTTAGGAAGCTTTCCTGGCGGTTTCGCCATAGTGCTGCCCTCCTGTTAGCAAGTGGTTTTGTTGCAAAGCGCATTGGGGACCTTGAGCTATTCTGGAAGGAGGTAGGAACCACACTCTAAACAGAAAGGGAAACATTCTGTCCATGGAAGCTAAAATTTTTAAATACGTAATTAGCAATTATCTTTTTTAAAAGTGGCACCGTGGAGGAATGAGGCGCACAGAGCCTCGGAGAGACGCCCGGGGGCTGAACGCGTGCCTGGCTTCTCAGCAGGGGCAGCCCGGGACCCCAGCCCTGGGGCGCACGGCGAGGCCCAGGCGCTGCCGGGTGGGGCCGGACCCGACGTGAAGGACGAGGGGAGCGCAGCCTCGGGGGTCTTTGCCTTTCCAGGCTCAGCAGTGGGGGCCCGAGCCCTTGACCCCCAGAGTGGGTCATTTTGAACAATCTTCTTACGACAAATTATTTTCAGTAAAACCCATGAAATAATCAGTATGTATCACTGGTTTTTTCGATTAGTCCATTAATTTTAAAAGAAGCAATTAACAATTTAAAAAAGAAGATATGTCCATTAAAAAAAATTTTTTTTTTCAAATTTAGGAAAAGATTTCATGTTTTGAAATGAACTTTCCGCCTACCAAGGATTACATCTTGTGTTCCCTGCGTAAAGGCTGTGTGTTTTCACTTTTACATTAAACACATTTAAATTTTCTTTCCTATTTTTCTTTTTTTGAGACAGGGTCTCCTTGGTCTGTCGCCCTGGCTGGAGTGCAATGGCGTGATCTTGACTCACTACAACAACCTCCGCCTCCCGGGTTCAAGCGATTCTCCAGTCTCAGCCTCCAGAGTAGCTGGGAATACAGGCACACGCCACCATGCCCGGCTAATTTTTTGGTAATTTTAGTAGAGACGGGATTTCACCATGTTAGCCAGGCTGGTCTCGAACTCCTGACCTCAGATGATCCACCCGCCTCGACCTCCCAAAGTGCTGAGATTACAGGTGTGAGCCACCATGCCCGCATTAAATTGGTTTTTAAAATAAAATCACTCTCTTCTCTCTCTCTCACACACACACACACACACAACCAATGTAAATCCCATTGTTCCAGAGTCGTTTGTTAACCTGTCCTCTGCTGTGCTGCAATTGCCTCTTTGTGAAACACCAGTTGCCTACACTTACGTGTGCCAGTTTGTGGGTTCCCTATTCTGTTGCATTGATCTATCAGAATCAATACCACACTGTCTTGATTACTGTAGCTTTATACAGTCCATCTTGAGGTTCGGTAGGGTCAGTCCTGTGACTTCATTCCGCTTCAACGTTGTTGGCTATTCTGGGTCTTCCAGCTGGTCCATGGCATCTGTTTCATTTCATTTCTCTTTCTGATATTAGTGATTAGTGTATTCTCTCTTTTTTGTCTTTGTCAGCCTGGCCAGAGGCTGATCTTCTCTACTGATTTCCTGTTTTTTTAAGTTAATTGATTTCTGCTCTAATTTTTATTAGTTCTTTTCTTCTGCTTACTTTGGATTTAATTTGCTTTTCTTTTTCTAGTTTCCTAAGGTGGGAACCTAGAATACTGACTATAGATCTTTCTTCGTTACTAATGTATGCATTTAATGCTACCAATTTTCCTCTAAACATTCTTTTTGCTGCACCCCACGAATGGGATGTATTTTCATTTTTTATTTAGTTCTAAATATGTTATTTAGAAGTGTTGGCTGGGCGCAGTGGCTCACGCCTGTAATCCCAGCACTTTGGGAGGCCGAGGTGGGTGGATCACGAGGTCAGGGGTTCAAGATCAGCCTGGCCAAGATGGTGAAACCCCATCTATACTAAAAATACAAAAAGTTAGCCAGGCGCTGTGGCAGGCGCCTGTACTCTCAGCTACTTGGGAGGCTGAGGCAGGAGAATCGCTGGAACTCGGAGGGTGGAGGTTGCAGTGAGCTGATAGCGTGCCACTGCACTCCAGCCTGGTGACAGAGTGAGACTTCATATCAAAAAAAAAAAAAAAAAAAAAAGAAGTGTTAATGTGGGCTGGGTTCGGTGACTCACACTTATAATCCCAGCACTCTGGGAGACTGAGGTGGGCAGATCACCTGAGGTCAGGAGTTCGAGACTAGCCTGGCCAACATGGCGAAATCCCATCTCTACTAAAAATACAAAAATTAGCCAGGCGTGGTGGTGGCTGGGAGACTGAGGCACCAGAATCGCTCCAACTGGGAGGTGGAGATTGCAGTGATCCGAGATGGATCCACTGCACTGCAGCCTGGGTGACAGAGCAAGACTTTCTCAAAAAAAATAAAAATAAAAATAAAAAATAAAGTGTTGATATGGTTTGGCTTTGCGTTCCCACCCAAATTTAATCTTGAATTTTTTTTTTTATTTTTTTTTTTTTTTTTTTGAGATGGAGTTTCGCTCTTGTTGCCCAAGCTGGAGTGCAGTGTCACAGTCTCAGCTCACTGCAACGTCCATCTCCCAAGTTCAAATGATTCTCCTGCCTCAGTCTCCCAAGTAGCTGGGATTACAGGTGCCTGCCACCACACATGGCTAATTTTTTGTAATTTTTAGTAGAAATAGGGTTTCACCACGTTGGCCAGGTTGGTCTCAAACTCCTGACCTCAGGTAATCCGCCTGCCTCGGCATCCCAAAGTGCTGGGATTACAGGCTTGAGCCACTGCACCTGGTCAGGAAGTTCATTATAGCAGTGTGAGAACGGACTAATACAAGTGTGTTGTTTAATCCTCAAGTATTTGGGGATTTTCCAGATATTGTTCCGTTATTGATGTATAGTTTAATTCCATGTGGTCTGAGAGCAGATATTGTATGGTTTCTACTTTTTTAGATTTGTTGAGGCATAAACATGCCTTTTGTGGCCCAGAATATGGCCTGTGTTGGTGAGCGTTCCGTGTGAACCTGAGAAGAAAGTATATTCTGCTGTTGTTGGATGAAGTAGTCTACAGATGTCAAAGGGTGGTTTATTAGCAATCATGTGAGTCCTGGGGAACCTAAAGGAACTCACTCTTCAAACAAATGTTTTAACTGAGTCTGCACGTTGTGTTGGCTTGAGAGTTCTCTAAATTAACTCTCATGTAGTATATGATGCGTAGTAAAGGGAAGACTTAAAATGTGCTGATTCCAATCCTACATGTATATGACTGAAATCCAGGAGCAACTGCAGCAACATTTTTGAATTTAGACCAATAGAGGCTTTGGGGGAGGAGCATTTTCTTGTTGCATTGTTTAAAATTGCCGGGGCATCGCCGTGAAAATCATGAAAAGCTAGCCACCTTCTAGTTGGTTTCTGATTGTTTTAGGTGTTCTCTGACAGCTCCGTGCCCTGCGCGGGGTGATGATAAGCCCAACACCACAGCAACTTCCCTCCTGGCGTGATTATTACTCTCTCTTGGGATGGCAGGCCCCAGGGAGAGCCGCTGGTTCTGTTGTTTTTCAGTCTGAGCCTGAGGTCTGAATGAGGCTGCTCACAGCCGCCTGGGCCCTGTGGGGACAAGTCCCTCTCCCTTCCTCAGGTGGCTGTTAATGGGACACTTCATCTCGTCCCCTTTCTGCTGTCCGATCCCAGTAGTTCCCAAGCAGCTGCAAGGCTGCCCTTCCCCGCCTCTCCACATCCTCTAATCTCCGAATTTTCCTACAAATCCCTGAAGTTCCCCTCCCGCAGAAGCGCACGTCCTCATTCCTCAGCTGTGCTGTACCCACCTCCTGTAACTCCACTGGTTGTATTTTTAGTAGAAACGGGGTTTCACCATGTCGGCCAGGATAGTCTCAATCCCTTGACCTCGTGATCTGCCCGCAAAGTGCTGGGATTATAGGCGTGAGCCAGCAGGGGTTTCATTTTTCACCTGGACAAATGCAACTTCCCTTTCTCTGCATCTCAACGCCTGGCCCTCCGCGCTGCAGACACTCCTCCTGGAGCCTCTCCACACTGCAGGGCCATGACAAAGGCAGGGGGGCAGTCCCTCTGCTCAAGTACCAGAGGCTGAACCCGTGTGATGGCGAGGCCCATGCTTCTCCAGGACGATGCACTCCAGTTAGAGATGACAGGGTGACCTCCCAGCCTCTAGACCAGGGTTCCTAACCTGGTACTTGGAGGGGCTTAGAAGATCCTGCCACTCCTTGTATTTTACAACCGATCTTCTGTCTCCTCCACATGTGCATGTGTTTTGCTGGAAAGAAGATCCACAGCTGTCATCAGATTCCCAAAGGAGCCTCTGAGTTGGTCATGAACTTCACTCTAGCTAATGTAAGCAGAAGGGATCAATGCCACCCAAAGCCCGGCGCAGGTCTGGGCCTTTGAGAGAGCTCATGCCTCTGCCCAGCTTCAGGAGATCCTCGGCTGCCAGGAGGCAGTTGTGGCCATGAGTCCCTGCTCTCTGCTCCAGTCTGTCCCAACAAAATGTAAGCCTCATCCTGCCTGCCCCAACCCCATCTGGTTAGAAATTCAAGTCTTGCAGTAAGTTAGTGCACCTAGGAGGCTGAACCTGCATCACCTCCAGACCCAGCTGCAGGGGCTTCTGGGAAATGTGGTTTTTAGCTTTATCTGTCTCTTCCGTACTAGAAAGAAAGCTGGATGCTGAAAAGCATAACCATGGCGTCTGTCACCTGCTATCAGTAACAGTTTTTAACCACTTAAAAATTAACCCCAGTCAGGCACCATGGCTCATGCCTGTAATCCCAACACTTTGGGAGGCCAAGGTGGGCAGATCACCTGGGGTCAGGAGTTCAAGACTAGCCTGACCAACATAGTGAAATCCTGTCTCTACTAAAAATACAAAAATTTGCTAGGCGTGATGGCGCATGCCTGGAATCCCAGATACTTGGGAGGCTGAGGCAGGAGAATCACTTAAACCCAGGAGGTGGAGGTTGCAGTGAGCTGAGATTGCGCCACTGCACTCCAGTCTGGAGTGAGACTCTGTCTCAAAAAAAGAAAAAAATAAAGAAAGAAATTACCTCCACTGTTCACCGGTATCTGTTGCAATCCTTCTCTAATGGTAGAGCTGCTACATCACTGACTTTAAAGCGATTGTTTCACTGACACCTCCATTCAATGATCCTGCAAATCTGGGATGTGGTGTGAAGTATTTCATGGCTGAGCTAGGATCAAATGCAGGTCTGTCCCATTCCAAAAAGCTGGTGCTAAGCCCACTAGAGCTTCCTTGTGTGCTGCAGAGAATGTGCCCAAAATACCTTCGCCACTTTAGCTTGACCGCTCAAATCAGCCATGCCCTGCCACCCCCACTTTGGCATGAAATAAACTCTCTAGCTTGCTACAAATCTATTATTCGAGCAGTAGTTGGCCAGCAAAGGCGAGAGGGAGCGCCCATAGCTTCTGCCAGCCTCTCTTCTCTAGGCACAGAAATTGCCACCTAAGTTGTCCTGAAACAAGAGTACGACCAAGCATAGTTATCGTATGTAGAGTGAGACTCTGTCTCAAAAAAAAAAAAAAAAAGTTTTTTCCAGCTTGAATTTTGAATTTGAATCCAAAATAAAACCCATCCACTGTAATTGTTTGTTTGTTTGAGATGTAGTCTCACTCTGTCACCCAGACTGAAGTGCAGTGGTGCAATCTTGGCTCACTGCAGCCTCCGCCTCCTCGGTTCAAGTGATTCTTGTGCCTCAGCCTCCCTAATAGCTGGGACTACAGGTGGGTGCCACCACACCCGGCTAATTTTTGTGTCTTGTGGAGACAGAGTTTCACCATGTTGCCCAGGCTGGTCTTGAACTCCTGGGCTCAAGCGATCCACCCACCTTGGCCTCCCAAAGTTTGGGATTATAGGTGTGAGCCACTGCGCCCAGCCTGGTTAATATGTTTCTTTTTTTCTTTCTTTTTTGAGACGAGTTCTCTGTCGCCCAGGCTGGAGTGCAGTGGCCGGATCTCAGCTCATTGCAAGCCCGGCCCCGGTTTACTTTATCTCCTGCCTCAGCCTCCCGGTATTGGGACTACAGGCTTCATCACCTCGCCATGGTATTTTAGTAGAGACGGGGTTTCACCCATGTTAGCCAGGATGGTCCGATCTCCCGACCTGTGATCCGCCCGTCTTGGCCTCCCAAAGTGCTGGGATTACAGGCTTGAGCCACCGCGTTCGCCAATATGTTCTTAAAACCTTTTTCAGTCAATTCAGCATTTTGGGAGGTCGAGACGGAGCGATCACGAGGTCAGGAGATCATGACCATCCTGGTTAATGACAGTGAAAACCTCAGTCTTCTACTAAAAAATACAAAAAAATAAAGTCGCCGGTATGGCCAGTCCCAGCATTGAGGCTGAGGCAGGAGAATGGCGTGAACCCGAGGCGAGCTTGCAGTGAGCCGCAGATCGGGCCACTGCACTCCAGCCTGGCTTACAGAGCCAGACTCACCAAAAAAACAACTTTTTTCAGTTAAGATATATTCACAAACCCTTGATGAGACTATTATTTTAAACATATTTCCAGTCTTCTGATAGAAAGCAATATACATCTATTGTTTCTTTCCAAATCAGCCTTCTGTCTGTAACAAAACGTACCTTTGTAGAGATGGAGGAAAAGGCCTAATACTACATATCCTTAAGTGTTTCTGTCATTGTTCAAGCGTATTTTCTGTAACAGAAAAGTATTTTCTGTATAAGACTTTTCCCCTTATAAACTGTAATTCCTGAAATACTGCTGCTTTAAAAAGTCTCACTGTCAGATTATATTATCTAACAATTGAATATTGTAAATATACTTGTCTTACCTCTCAATAAAAGGGTACTTTTCTATTAAAAAAAAAAGATATATCTCACAGATAAAAGTCACCTTTAAAAGTATACAATCCAGCCAGGTGCAGTGGCTCATGCCTGTAATTCCAGCACGTTGGGAGGCCAAGGCGGGTGGATCACCTGAGGTTAGGAGTTCGAGACCAGCCTGGCCAACATGGTGAAACCCCATCTCTACTGAAAATACAAACATTTTCTGGGCATGGCGGCTCGTCCCTGTAATCCCAGCTACTCAGGAGGCTGAGGCAGGAGAATCACTTGAACCCAGGTGGCGGAGGTTGCAGTGAGATCATGCCACTGCACTTATGTTTAGCATATTCAGAGGATTCTGCAACCATCACCCACTATCTAATTCCAGAACATTTTCATCACCCCAGAATGAAATCTCTGTATTCATTAGCAGTCACTCCCATTTCCCTCTCCTGCCCCCCAACCCCTGGCAACCACTCATCTACTTTCTGACTTTTAATTCTTTTTTAACCTGCAGGTTTCTCCCTCTCTCTTGCAATTTGTTTGTTGAGGAAACCTGTGGCGTTTTCACAGGTTAGGCTTCATGACTGCCCTCAGAGGTGGTGGTTAAAGGGCTCCCTTCCTCGGCATCTCCTGTAAGTGGGTGGTTAGGTCTGGAGTCTTGATCAGATTCCAGCTGGATCTTTTTTGGCATTACTTTATAAATGGTATTTTGAATCTCGATGAAGAGGTACATAATATCAGATTACCTCTTTTTGTGGTACTAACAGCTGTTAATAATTGTTGCCTAGCTCTGTTAATTCATCAGGGGTTGCAAAATGGCGAAGTTTTCATTCTACTATTTCGTCTTCATTTCGTAGGTGACATACTCCATAAAGAGAAACTCTCCTTCAGTGACTGTTAAGTTACTGAGGTGCATACAGTATGTTTAATAAAGGCAGAAAGGTTGGACTCTTTTGGTATATTTACACTTACACAAATAATGAGTTGCTTGGGTCCCAAGCATTCCCTAAAACTGATCTGTGAGGGCTTTTGAGGGGGGCAGAGGGGGATGAATATCAAATTTTTATAAATCACTCATTGTAAAACTCACTGTACAAGTAGGAAAGGTAGAATGCGTCCAGATTCTGGGGTCCTTTGCCCCTGGCAGGGCATCTGCATTGTGGCAGTAAGGGAGCCTGATTCATTCCTAATTGAGGCGTTGTTTGGTGAAAATGGTATTGAAGGAGGTGTGGAAAAGGCAGGCGAACGGCAGAGCAGACTTGGGTGGGGCGGGGGTTAATACTCGAGGCTCATGGAGCTCAGCCAGGTCAGGAACTGTCCTGTGGTTTCCCTTTTTTTCTGCTTTCATGAGCCATGTACAGGAATACCTTTTTTTTTGAGATGGGTTTCGCCATGTTGGCCAGGTTGGTCTGGAACTCCTGACCTCAAGTGATCCGCCCACCTTAGCCTCCCAAAGTGCTGGGGTTACAGGCGTAAGCCATCGTGCCTGGACAGGAACACCTTTTTAAAGTTTTATTTATTTATTTATTTATTTGAGATGGAGTCTCACTCTGTCTCCCAGGCTGGAGTGCAGTGGCACGATCTCAGCTCACTGCAACCTCTGCCTCCCAGGTTCAAGCGATTCTCCTGCCTCAGCCTCCCAAGCAGCTAGGATTACAGGCATGTGCCACCACAACCAACTAATTTTTAGTATTTTTAGTAAAGGCAGGGTTTTGCCATGTTGGCCAGGCTGGTCTTGAACTCCTGACCTCAGGTGATCTGCCAGCCTCGACCTCCCAAAGTGCTAGGATTACAGTCATGAGCCACTGTGTCTGGCCACCTTTTTCTGTTTTACCTTTTTTTTTTTTTTTTTAATGTTGCTGTAATTTACAGATGAGCAGCTGGACAAGAATGGAAATGAAAGTAAAGAACACAACAGAGGAATCGTTTTGAAGAACAATTCAGACAAAAGCAAATGATTGACAGTGGATGGGGAATCTCGGCGAAGCCTCTTAAGATTTCCAGCTAGGGGCAGAGGGCATGGTCTTCTGTGAATCGAAATGGGGAAGGTGGGTGAGGGAGACAGTTCTGAAAAAGAGGAGGAAAGGATGACAAGGTTGGTAGTGAAGAGGCTGCTTGAAGGTCTAGTGAGATATTCACGTGGAACTCGCCGGCTGAAGCCGTGGGGTAGGAGATGTGTCAAGGGACAGACACATTTGCATAGGCCAAGGGCTGGAGAACACAGAGAAAGGGAAGCAGAGTCAGGCAGAAGAGAGGAGCTTCATGTTAGAGTTGGGTTAAGGAGAAGAAGAACTCAGACAGCCACTGGGTTTGTCAAGACAGAAAGAACTGGTGACCCGAGAAAGGAGGGGGATTCAGAGAAACGTTTTAAAGGGAATGTCTACTGGATGTGCCCAGTGACATTCGGTACCCATTTGTATCCACCTCCTGGATATAGAATAGGAGACTGGCAGTGAGTGGAAGGGAAAGAGAGGGCCATGGTGTTGGGAGGAATCAAAGTTTTTCTTTTTTTTTTTTCTTCTTTTTTTAAGACGAAATCTTGCTCTGTCGCCCAGGCTGGAGCACAGTGGCAAGATCTTGGCTCACTGTAGCCTCTGCCTCCTGGGTTCAAGCAATTCTCCTGCCTCAGCCTCCTGAGTAGCTGTGACTACAGGCATGCACCACTATGCCTGGCTAATTTTTGTGTTTTTAGCAGAGACATGGTTTCACTACTTTGGTCAGGCTGGTCTCAAACTCCTGACCAAGCAATCCACCCACCTTAGCCTCCCAAAGTGCTGAGATTACAGGCGTGAGTCCTGTGCCCGGCTGGAATCATTGTTTTTCAAGATGGTTAATATGGGTGCATGTTTTCAGATGGTGGGGGAAATTGATATAGGAGAGGTGAGGGGTTAAGTATTGGGGGGCCATTGGAGTCAGGGACCACCTACTTACAGAATACAATCAAAATAAACTTGAGGGCCAGGTGCCTCAAAGTTTATACTAAAGATTCTAGGGCTCATGCCTATAATCCCAGAACTTTGGGAGGCCTGAGGCAGGAGGATCACTTGAGCCCAGGAGTCTGAGACCAGCCCAGGCAACATGGCAAGAACTTATCTCCACAAAAACATAAAAAAAAATCAACTGGGTGTGGAGGCACACGCCTGTTGTCCCAGCTACTTGGGAAGCTGAGGTGGGAGAATTGTTTGAGCCCAGGAGGTCAAGGCTGCAGCGAACCATGATCACACCATCCTCTGCACCCCCAGCCTGGGAACAAGACACAGTCTCAAAAAAAAAAAAAAAGCACTATGGTTCATGCCTGTAATCCTAGCACTTTCAGAGGCCGAGGCTGGTAGATCACATGGGGCCAGGAGTTGGAGACCAGCCTGGCCAACATGATGAAACCCCATCTCTACTAAAAATACAAAAATTAGCCAGGTGTGGTGGCACACGCCTGTAGTCTCAGCTACTCGGGAAGCTGAGGCAGAAGAACCGCTTGAACCTGGGAGGCGGAGGTTGCAAAGAGCGGAGATCGCACCACTGCCCTCCAGCCTGGGCCACAGAGAGAGGCTCGGTCTCGAAAAAATAAAAAATAAAAATACAAAAAAAAAAAAAAAAATTAACTGGGCGCGGTAGTGCGCATGTAATCCCAGCTACCCAGAAGGCTGAGGCAGGAGAATTGCTTGAACCCATGAGGCGGAGGTTGCAGTGAGTCGAGATCGTGTCACTGCACTCCAGCCTGGGCGGCACAGAGAGACTCTGGTTATATATAACCAACATGACTTATCCCTGGTAACGTCAACCTTGATCCCCTGGCTGAGGTGTGTTTGTCAGCTTTCTCTGCCGTAAAGTGGCTCTTTTCACTTACTCTCCCCTCCCCAGACTGTACTTTTTGGTGGAAGTTTGACCAGGACGGTTTTTCAATGGTATTTATCTTCCACGGGCCTGACTTTTCCTTTGTCACGACAACACTCATTCTGTGCATATACCCACATCCTACATTTGCCGCCACAAATGCTTCTTTCCTTTATTACCTGATTTTCCTCTATCGTCTTCTTTTCCTTTCCTTGTGTACAGCTTTCTCTTGAGTCTTGCCAGTTGGTCTGCATTAGATGGTGAATAAATATCCATATGAAGCAAGAACTTGGCAAGTGGATGTTTCTGGAACATGGGAGACAAACAGTTCCTGTGACCTCAGGTGATGAGGCTGTGAGCTGCAAAGGGAGTTGTTGTAATTGTAATGCTATCAGCAGTGACACATGTAGCAGTTAATCACCACATCAATCCATCTATAGCATAATTATCATCTCAGTTAAAACATCAGAGCCTGCTGGCAAGTATCATTAAGTCTAAATTGGATCCCTGGGCAATGTTCTAATTACAACATTTGAATTTTTAAAGTGAACTCATAGAAAGATTAGCTTCACGCTGTAATTATTGATTTCCTCCTATTGGACAGGAATATGCACAATGTACTCTTGAAGTAAATGATCGCTCTCTCCTTATAGCACTAAGGTGGGCTTATTTATATGATTAATTAAAGTAATTACATCTTGCTTCTTATAATAAAATATATATTAGAATATATTCAATTCTAATGACATCATATATGATATTATCGAAAATATTTTGTTTGAGCTCAGGGGTTCAAGACCAGCCTGGGCAACATGGTGAAGCCCCATCTCTACTAAAAATACAGAAATTAGCTGGGTGTGGTGGTGTGCATCTGTAATCCCAGCTACTCGGGAGGCTGAGACAGGAGAATTGCTTCAACTCAGTAGGCAGAGTTGCAGTGAGCCGAGTTGGCACCACTGCACTCCAGCCTGGGTGACAGAGTGAGAATCTTAAAAAAAAAAAAAAAGAGAAAGAAAGAAACTATAGGGAAGTCATCTTTTAATTAAAATAGAAAATGTAATCCCTGGCATTGGGCCTCTGCTTTTTTAGGCTCCTGCTGTACAGATTTGGGAAGCACTGGCTCTGGTGAACAGGGCAAGCCTGCTGAGAATGTGACCTTTTTGACCTCGTATTAGACCATTTTTGTGTTGCTATAAAGAAGTACTGGCTGGGCACGGTGGCTCACGCCTGTGATCCCAGCACTTTGGGAGGCCGAGGCGGAAGGATCACGAGGTCAGGAGATCGAGACCATCCTGGCTAACACAGTGAAACCCCGTCTCTACTAAAAATACAAAAATAAAAAAAAAATTAGCCAGGCGTGGTGGTGGATGCCTGTAGTCCCACCTACTCGGGAAGCTGAGGCAGGAGAATGGCGTGAACCCAGTAAGCGGAGCTTGCAGTGAGCCATAATGGTGCCACTGCACTCCAGCCTGGGCAACAGAGCGAGACTCTGTCTCAAAAGAAAAAAAAGAAAAAAAAAAGAGAAATACTGGAGACTGGGTAATTTATAAGAAAGAGGTTTAATTGGTTCACAGTTCTGCAGGCTGTACGTAAGTGTAGCACTGCATCTACTTCTGGGGAGGCCTCAGGAAGCTTCCAGTCATGGCAGCAGGTGAAAGGGGAACAGATGTGTCACATGGCAGGAGCGGGAGGAAGAGTGGCGGGGAGGTACCGTACTTTTAAACAACCAGATTTTGAGTACTCACCCACTAACTTGAGGGCAGCACCAAGCCATGAGGGATCCGCCTCCATGATCCAATTACCGCCCCACCAGGCCCCACCTCCAACATTGGTGATGACAATTCAACATGAGATTTGGAGGGGACCTCCAAACGATATCAGGCTTCTATCCTAAGGGCCACAGTGCCACTGTGGATGACCAAGTGGGCTGTGCCCTGCATGACTCTCAGAGCCACCATTCCTGTAGAGTCTAGAATGTAGACTGGACTGAGACTCATGCCCTGGAGTTGTACTAGGTGGCTGTGGACCTCCCATAAATTATGCAGGTGAGGGCAGGTGCTGTAGCTCCTCTTTGGGAGGCTGAGGCAGGCGGATCACTTGAGGTCAGAAGTTCTAGCCCAGCCTGGCCAACATGACAAAACCCCATCTCTGCTAAAAAGGACAAAAATTAGCTGGGCGTGGTGGCACATGCCTGTAATCACAGCTCTCAGGAGGCTGAGGCATGAGAATCGCTTGAACCCAGGAGGTGGAGGCTGCAGTGAGCCAAGGTCGCACCACTACACTCCAGCCAGGGCGACAGAATTGAGACTCTGTCTCAAAAAAAAAAAGGCCGGGTGCGGTGACTCACACCTGTAATCTTAGCACTTTGGGAGGCCAAGGTGGGCGGATCATGAGATCAGGAGATAGAGACCATCCTGGCTAACACGATGAAACCCTGTCTCTGCTAAAAATACAAAATATTAGCCAGGTGTGGCGGTGGGCACCTGTAGTCCCAGCTACTTGGGAGGCTGAAGCAGGAGAATGGCATGAACCCCAGAGGCGGAGCTTGCAGTGAGCCAAGATTGTGCCACTGCAGTCCAGCCTGGGTGAGAGAGAGAGACTCGGTCTCAAAAAAAAAAAAAAAAAAAAAAAAAAAACAAAGGTGACAGGGGGGTTTTCTCAACACTTTCCTGATTCCTCTCTTCCTTTGTATTTAGTCCATGGTGTTCATAGGACATTGGTATGTAATGATTTAACCTCTTGTACATAATCTGTTTGACTCTGCCATTGACACCCGGGTAATGCCATCTGACCATTTGCCATCACTTGATTCTTTTGCACTATACCTTTTTTTTTCAAGCCCTCAATGAATATGTATCAGTATTTTAGTCGATGCCTCCCTGTGAGCTAGCCTTCTCTTATTTTGAAGAGCAGGCCTGAGGGATCATTTATCTCCTTCAATCCACTGACCCACAGTGGCAAAAAACATATCAAGACCTGTCTCAATAAAGAACCACTTAAAATCACACTGGAAACTTGGAGGTTTGTAGCAGCTTTTGTCATAATAGTCAAAAAGTGAAACCCAAATGTCCATCTACTGCTGAATGCATAAACAAAATATGGCATATCCATACAATGGAATATTATTCTGCCATGAAAAGAAATGAACTTCTGATACATGCTACAACATAGATGAGTCTTGAAAAGATGCTAAGTGAAAGAAGCCAGACACAAAACCCCACTGACATATGGTGTGATTCCATTGACATGAAACACCCAGAAATGACAAATCTGTAGAGACAGTAGATTAGTGCCTGCCAGGGCCTGGGTGTTAGGAGAATGGGGAGTTGATTCCAAGTATCTATGATGTTTCTTTTTTTTTTTTTTTTTTTGAGATGGAGTCTCACTCTGTCGCCCAGGCTGGAGTACAATGGCATGGCCTCAGCTCACTGCAACCTCCCTTTCTGGGGTTCAATCGATTCTTCTGCCTCAGCCTCCCAAGTAGCTGGGACTACAGGCATGTGCCACCACATCCGGCTAATTTTTGTATTTTTAGTAGAGACAAGGTTTCACTATGTTGGCCAGGCTGGTCTCGAACGCCTGACCTCAGGTGATTCATCTGCCTTGGCCTCCCGAAGTGCTGGGATTACAGGTGTGAACCACCATGCCCAGCTGCTATAAGGTTTCTTTTTGGAGTAATGAAAATGTTCTGGCTGGGTGTGTTGGCTCACGCCTGTAATCCCAGCACATTGGGAGGTCAGGCTGGGTAGATCACTTGAGCTCAGGAGTTCAAAACCAGCCTGGGCAACATGGCGAAACACCATCTCTACAAAAATAGCGGAGTGTGGGGCTGGGCATGGTGGCTCATGCCTGTGATCCCAGCACTTTGGGAGGCCAAGGCGGGCAGATCGCGAGGTCAGGAGTTCGAGACCAGTCTGGCCAACATGGTGAAACCCCATCTCTACTAAAAATACAAAAATTAGCCAGGTGTGGTGGCGGGCGCCTGTAGTCCCAGCTACTGGGGAAGCTGAGGCAGGAGAGTTGCTTGAACCCCAGGAGGCAAAGGTTGCAGTGAGCCAAGATCGTGCCATTGCACTACAGCCTGGGTGACAGAGCCAGACTCTGTCTCCAAAAAAAAAAAAAATCCGGGTATGGTAGTGCATGCCTGTAGTCCCACCCAGCTACTTGGGAGGTTGAGGCTGGAGAATTGCTTGAGCCTGGGAGGTGGAGGTTGCAGTGAGCCAAGATCGCGCCACTGCACTCCAGCCTGGGTGATGCAGTGAAACCCTGTCTCAAAAAGCAAACAAAAAACATTCTAAAATTTCATAACATCCATGGTTGCACAACTCTGTGAATGTACAGAAAACCACTGGATTGTATACTTTAAAAGGATAAATTTAATGGTATGTGAATATTCAATAAAACTGTAAAAAAAGTTTTAAAAACCATGCCAGAATCACTGAACTTTAGAGATGCATTTTTAGAGGTCTCTAGACGACTTACTCCTTTTGTATTCGAGGAAAATGAGGTTCTAAACAGGCACTTGATTGCCTAAATCACAGCAGTCTTTCATCGTAGCAGTGTGACTGGGTGGATAGGGATGCGGTGTTTTTGTTGGGGTACAACTTACAAATGTGGGTGAGGCATACGCAGGAGATGGCACAGCAAGTTACATTTCACAGATTAAATTTCAGTTTTTTTTTTTTTTTTTGAGACAGAGTCTAGCTCTGTGGCCCAGGCTGGAGTGCAGTGGCCGGATCTCAGCTCACTGCAAGCTCCGCCTCCCGGGTTCACGCCATTCTCCTGCCTCAGCCTCCCGAGTAGCTGGGACTACAGGCGCCTGCCACCTCACCCGGCTAGTTTTTTGTATTTTTTTAGTAGAGACGGGGTTTCACCGTGTTAGCCAGGATGGTCTCGATCTCCTGACCTCGTGATCCACCCGTCTCGGCCTCCCAAAGTGCTGGGATTATAGGCTTGAGCCACCGCGCCCGGCCTAAATTTCAGTTTTAGCACACTCTTGAAGTTCTATCCCATTTATAGCAATCATATACCCCCATCTCCAGGAAATTAGGATATTAACCTGTCGGAATATTAAACCAAGTCAACTGGCTCCCTTCTGATGCTGCTTCCAGTAACTATGCTGTGTCCCTGGTCAGAGATAAGAGACACCTGGTCAGTAATACCTTCAGTTTGCATATTAGAAAGAAAAAAAACAAAAAACAAAAAACCAGCCGGGCGCAGTGGCTTACGCCTGTAATCCCAGCATTTTGGGAGGCCGAGGCGGGCAGATCACGAGGTCAGGAGATCGAGACCATCCTGGTCAGCACGGTGAAACCCCGTCTCTACTGAAAATACAAAAAAATTAGCCGGGCGTGGTGGCGGGCGCCTGTAGTCCCAGCTACTCGGGAGGCTGAGGCAGGAGAATGGCGTGAACCCAGGAGGTGGAGCTTGCAGTGAGCCGAGATTGCGCCACTGCACGCCAGCCTGGGCGACAGAGCGAGACTCCGTCTCAAAAAGAGAAACAAAAAACCAAGGCCTGGGCGTGGTGGCTCAAACCTGTAATCCCAGCACTTTGGGAGGCCGAGGTGGGCGGAGCATTTGAGGTCAGACATTTGAGACCAGCTTGGCCAACATGGTGAAACCCTGTCTCTACCAAAAAATACAAAAATTAGCCAGGCATGGTGGTGGGCGCCTGTAATCCCAGCTACTCAGGAGGCTGAGGCAGGAGAATCACTTGAACCCAGGAGGTGGAAGTTGCAGTGAGCAGAGATCAAGCCACTGCACTCCAGCCTGGGTGACAGAGCCAGACTCCATCTCAAAACAACAAAAACGAAAACAAAACAAAACACCAGAAACACAAAACTGTATGACATTAATCAATACAATAAACATTTAAAAAATACTTTAATCCTACTTCTAGGCCAGTAAAGACAAAGAGTTGCAGAAAAAGGAGAGATCCAAGAAGAGAAATGAGAAGACAATAAAGAACTCCAGAGACGGGAAGAAAGGATAGGGTCTCCTGCTGCTCCCAGTTGCCTTTCTCTTCTGTTGCTGTTGAAGGAACAGTAGCTTAGAATCTCCTACACTGGCCCTCCTTCCCTTCACCTCCATGACCCTGAGAGGTCAGGCCCAGGCAACTATATGTATACAGTTGCATATATATCATATATATAATTTATATATAGTTGCCTATATATTGCCTATATATGTAATTTATATATATATAGTTGCATACATATAAAATTTATCCTGGGAAACATGGTGAAACCCTGTTTCTACAAAAAATACCAAAATTAGCCGAGCATGGAGTCACATGCCTGTAGTCCTAGCTAGTCGGGAGGCTGAGGAGGGAGGATTGCTTGAGTCCGGGATGTCAAGACTGCAGTGAGCCATGATGGTGCCATGACGCACTCCAGTCTGGGTGACAGAGTGGGTGACAAAAAAAATTATGTATATTTTTATATATGTGTTAACATATATTTTGTTATATATATAAAATATACAATTTGCTATCTTAGCCATTTTAAGTCTACAGTACATTCAGTGTTAAGTACATTCACATTGTACATAACCAATCTCCAGAATGTTTTCATCTTGCAGAACTGAAACTCCATACTCACAAACAACAGCTTCCCATTCTAAGCTCCTCTCCCCTGCAATCCAGCGCCCTGGTCGCCACCATTCTGCTCCCTGTGTGTAGGAATTTGAGGACTCTAGTATTCTATTGTGGAAACACCGCATCTGGTTTACTCCTTCATCCATAGAGGAGCATTTGAGGTTTCCACCCTGTGGCTGTTATGGATACTGGTACTAGGAACATCAGTGTAACAAATGTCTGCTTGATTATTCTCTTACTTTGAAAAAACTTTTAAAAAGCTAGTTTGAGTCCGATGGGCATGATTTGCTCTAACGCTGGGTCCTGGATCGCTGGTTGTTGGATCTGACTCTTACTGTAGTTCGCTTTCTCCAGACTGGGTAAGGATCCACTCTTGTTCTCCCTGCAGCCCACTTTTCTGTCACAGGTATTGATATTGATCAATATCTTGCATCCCGGCCGGGGGCGGTGGCTCACGCCTGTAATCCCAGCACTTTGGGAGACCGAGGTGGGCGGATCACCTGAGGTTAGGAGTTCCAGATCAGCCTGGCCAACATGGTGAAACTCCGCCTCTACTTAAAATACAAAAATTAGCTGGGCTTGGTGGCGCACGCGCCCGTAATCCCAGATACTAGGGAGGCTGAGGCAGAATTGCTCGAACTTGGGAGGCGGAGGTTTCAGCGAACCGAGATCGCGCCACTGCACTCCAGCCTAGGCGACAGAGCAAGAGTTCGTTTCAAAAAAAAAAAATATATATATATATATATAAAATAAAAGTATAAATATATATTACACACACACACACACACACACACACACACACACACACACATTGCATTTCAACTGCTGTAGAAATGCCCCAGTCCCCAGCTGTCTCTGCCTCTGTGCACTCCCCAACACCTTCCCCTGACCCTTCTTATGTGAGAAGCGGGAACACCGGGCTTTCTTTTGTTCTCCTGCCTGAAGGCTCCCAGGGAGCCTCATCTTCTCTGGGACTTGCCTGGAGCCCCTGTGAGAGTGTCCGCACCACCCGGCCAGCCCTGAGCAGCCTCTCCCATGGGCTGTCCAGGTTCGAGCCAGCGCTTGTCACCCTGTCCGCGTCCTGCAGGGGACGCCAGAGGCCCAGCGGTCGTTCCGCCCTATCTCAGGTGATTGACACCGACGGCCACGATTGCGCTCGTTTTTAAGTATGATATTTTAGGAACGCTGTGACCCTGCCCACCTTGGCTAGCTGACTTGTGAGATATGACCAAAAACAATGAATCAACGTGGAGAAATTGGAACCCTTGCACTCTGCTGGTGGGAACAGAAAATGGTGCAGCCGCTGTGGAAAACAGTCTGGCAGTTCCTCAAAAAATTAATAATAGCATTACTGGCCGGGCGCGGTGGCTCACGCCTGTAATCCCAGCACTTTGGGAGGCTGAGGTGGGTGGATCACGAGGTCAGGAGATCGAGACCATCCTGGCTAACACGGTGAAACCCCGTCTTTACTAAAAATACAAAAAATTAGCCAGGCGTGGTGGCGGGCGCCTGTAGTCCTAGCTACTCAGGAGGCTGAGGCAGGAGAATGGCGTGAACCTGGGAGGCAGAGCTTGCATTGAGCTGAGATCGGACCACTGCACTCCAGCCTGGGCGACAGAGCGAGACTCCGTCTCAAACAAACAAACAAACACAAAAAATTAGCATTACGTCAATTATGATTCACCAATTCCACTTCTGGATGCTAACCTGAAAAAATCTGGCCGGGCGCAGTGGCTCATGCCTGTAGTCCCAGGGCTTTGGGAAGCTGAGGTGGGAGCATCGCTTGAGCCCAGGAGTTTGAGACCAGCCTGGACAACATAGTGAGACCCCGTGTCTACAAATAATTTTAAAAATTGGGCACGGTGGCTCATGCCTGTAATTCCAGCACTTTGGGAGGCCGAGGCAGGCGAATCACTTGAGGTCAGAAGTTCGAGACCAGCCTCCCAACATAGTGAAAACACAACATAGTGGTGGCACATGCCTGTAGTTCCAGCTACTTGGGAGGCTGAGACAGGAGAATCATTTGAACCCGGGAGGTGGAGGTTGCAGTGAGCCAAGATAGCACCACTGCACTCCAGCCTGGGCAATAGAGTGAGACTCCATCTCAAAAAAAAAAAAAAAGAAAAAAAAATTAGCTGAAAGTGGTGGCGCATGCCTGTAATCCCAACTACTTGGGATGCTGAGGCAGGAGGTGGGCGAATCACCTAAGCCTGGGAGATTGAGATTGCAGTGAGCTATGACTGCACCACTGCATTCCAGTCTGGGTGACAGAGCAAGACCTTGTCTTAAAAAAAAAAAAAAAAAGACTTGAAAGCAGGGACTAGAACGGAAGATATGTGTACCCCTGTGTTCGTAGCAGCGTAGTTCACAATTAGCCATAAGGTAGAAGCAACCAAGTACCCACTGAAGGACATGAACGGGTAAACACAATGTGGTATGTACAGTCATCTACAGTAGTCCCTCGGTATCTGTGGAGAGTGGTTCCAGGACCCCCACAGGATCCCAAAATCCATGGTTGCTTAAGCCCCTCATAAGGTGGTATAGAATTGTCAGGCGTGGTGGATAGTTAGGGCCACGTGTGGCCCTAACTCTCCTTTTAAAGGCACACTTGTCCCCCTCCCTATTTCCTCCTAAAACAACGAGCTGGCATTCCCGCCTCCTCCTAGGCGTTCTTGTTTGGTGTAGGATGGTGAAAGAGCCACCTCTTCCTTTCCTTACACAGAATCCCTCCCCTTTAGGGGTCTGCATTTTCTTGGACAGTCAAATGTTCTTGGAGCTGCTGACTGGCTCGGGATCTTTTTTTGCAAGAAACAGTGGTGATCACGATTGAGCTACACCAGCTGCTGGGGTGGCCCTGACCCCTGGGGCCAGGACTGGGAGGACTGAGAAGTGTGGCCGAGGCATCAAGGCTCTCAGGGTCTGCACCCTCGGCCATTCTTGAGACCCCCTCGCCACCAGCACAAGGCGATGCTGCCTCTCGGGCCCAGGGCAGCCGCCCAGGAATCCAGCTTTCTGTGGCCTCATTTCTTCCTTTTCCAGGAAGCCTGTGTTGTTAACCCTTTGGTGCATCAGGAAGTTGATCATTCCATTCTGTAGAGATGGAAGGAAAGGGCCAGGTGTGGTGGCTCACGCCTGTAATCCCAGCACTTTGGGAGGCCAAGGCAGGCAGATCACGAGGTCAGGAGATTGAGACCATCCTGGCTGACACGGTGAAACCCCGTCTCTACTAAAAATACAAAAAATTGGCTGGGCGCGGTGGCTCATGCCTGTAATCCCAGCACTTTGAGAGGCCGAGGAGGGTGGATCACATGAGGTCAGGAGTTTGAGACCAGCCCCATCTCTACTAAAAATACAAAATTAGCCAGGTGTGGTGGTGCACACCTGTAATCCCAGCTACTCGGGAGACTGAGGCAGGAGAATCGCTTGAACCTGGGAGGCAGAAGCTGCAGTGAGCCAAGATCACACTATTGCACTCCAGCCTGGGCAATGAGCGAGACTCCATCTCAAAAAAAAAAAAAAAAAAAAAAAAAAAGATGGAAGCAAAGAAGGAAAGGAAAAAAAATGACTCTGATGCTGAAACAGTGTTGATGAAAGCTTAATTGAGAAGTTTCTTGGACAGACTCCACCGAAAAGAATGGGTAGAGCAGAAAATTGAAACATACAAACACTGTCTATTTTGGATCGGAGTGGTTTTTATTCTGGAGATAAAGTGCGGCAAGGATTGTGAATAAATACGAGAGCTAGGGGACACAGGGCTGTCAAATTAACCCTTTTGTGCAAAGGCAGAGCTGGCAGACAGGGGCCTCCTTGTTCTAGGACAATGGCTCCAGCTGAGGCTCTGGGCTGAGAGGAAACGTGCCTGTAGTCCCAGCTACTTGAGTGGCTGAAACAGGAGAATCACTTGAACCCAGGAAGTGGAGGCTGCAGTGAGCTGAGATTGCGCCACTGCACTCCAGCCTGGGCAACAGAGTGAGACTCTGGCTCAAAAAAAAAAAAAAGTACATTCAGGCTGGGCACAGCGGCTAACGCCTGTAATGCCAGCACTTTGGGAGGCCGAGGCAGGAGGATCACTTGAGCCAAAGGAGTTGGAGACCAGCCTGGGCAATATAGTGATACCTGGCCTCTACAAACAAGAAAAAAATTAACTAGATGTGGTGGCATGTGTCTGTAGTCCCAGCTACTCAAGAGGCTAAGGTAGGAGGGTCGTTTGAGCCCAGGAGTTTAAGGCTACAGTGAGCTATGATTGTGCTACTGTACACCAGCCTGGACAACAGAGTAAGACCCTAAAAAGAAAAGGAGGGGGACATTCATGTAAAAATGTTTCTCCTCCAACATGAGTATTTTGTAAAGTTAGCTTTTTTAATTGAAATACAAAATCAAATGGTAAAAAGCCAGTCAAATTTAGCAGTGGGGGGTTGTATACCAACTTTAGTGACACTAATGTTAATAAGTTCTGATAACCCACTACCATCGGACCAGCCAAAGCAGCTACTTTCACTTTCATTATATAAATCTCTGAAGTGGCTACTCTAAATAAGTTAGGATGAGTTATTTTAAGAATTCTCCAAAAAGTCTGATGTTATATGACCCCTATAAAATAATACTGCAAAAAGCCATACATTTTCTGATTATTTTCCTTTGATTTTATATAGATTAATGCAAACTGATATTCAAAATAAATGTAGTTGCATGATGGGAAATAGAAGTAAATTACCAAATGGAAGCCTCTCGTCCTTCACAAATACCTGAAGACATTCATGAATCACAGAAAAGTAAATGAGCAGATTTGTGTCGAATGCTCAGCAATAGAAATGTTAAACATTTCATGTCAACAAAATGAGCTCTGGGGTTTTTTTTTTTTTTGTCGTTTCCCTGCCTGTGATCTGCAAAATGCCTTCCTGAATCCAGGCAGCAGCAGATGGCAGCAGTGTCCAGAGGACGTACTTTCCATCCACTTTCCCACGGAGCCTGGACCAGAGAACTCCTCAGCCACGAACACACTGTGTTCACATCACCCACGAACACGCTGTGTTCACACTGGTTGTTTCCTGGGACTTTTCCTAATAATCCTTAATAGTTCCTATAAATCACATGGGTATACCAGGTTTAATATGATCATATCTCTCACCTTTCAGACAGGTTGCTGCTGACATACAGAAGTTGTCATAATCCTGAAAACAGTCTTTTACCAATGTTTTTATCATTAAAAGCCAAATCTCGCTCAATGATTAGATATAAGCACTCTTACCAAGTTCAGTAAGAAATCCCACATTAACCAGAAAAAAAAGGAATGACAAGGATTAGAAAGTGACCAATAAGCCTTAACTATTTTTATCTTTGCATATCAAATCTCAATTTTCCTGTTTTAAGTCATTCATATTTTAACATACCAAATGTCAAAGCATTAGGTTGGTGCAAAAGTCATTGTGGGTTTTGCCATTAATTTTAATAATAAATGGAAAGTTTCAACTGACAGAAGAAAATCTATGTTCAAGATTATGATTAACTTGAATGAATGCTTAGGAAATGTCACTTTCTTTTTTTTTGTTGTTTTTTGAGATGGAATCTTGCCCTGTTGCCCAGGCTGGAGTGCAGTGGCCCGATCTCGGCTCACGGCAACCTCCTCCTCCTGGGTTCAAGTGATTCTCCTGCCTCAGTCTCCCAAGTAGCTGGGATTACAGGCACATGCCACCATGCCTGGCTAATTTTTGTATTTTTAGTAGAGACGGGGTTTCACCATGTTGGCCAGGTTGATCTCAAACTCCTGACCTCAAATGATCCACTTGCCTCGGCCTCCCAAAGTGCTGGGATTACAGGCATGAGCCACCGCGCCTGGCCGGAAATGTTACTTTCTAAGGCATAGCATTCCCCACCTTCATATGTATTGAGCTTAGCTAATCCCAGGAAATTTTTTAAAGTAAGTGGAATGAGAGTTAGAATTGTTCTGGGATCTGGGCTTAGAGATGTGAAGGGCTGAGGTTTCTGGAGAGAGAGTGAAGAATACAGAAAAGACACAGACCCTACCCTCAACTTGGTGATTCTCCAGCAGTGATTAGGACAATTTTCCAAAGTAGACTAGCGGAGATTTCCTGGAAGGCTGGCCAGCGTCTCCTGTGTTTGTCAGGTTCTTTTATTCATTTGAAGGAAGGCTGTTCTGGCCTCGCACATCTCTTTTTTTTTTTTTTTTTTTTTTGAGACAGAGTCTTGCCCTGTTGCCCAGGCTGGAGTAAAGTGGAACGATCTCGGCTCACTGCAAGCTCTGCCTCCCGCGTTCACGCCATTCTCCTGCCTCAGCCTCTCAAGTGGCTGGGACTATAGGCATCCGCCACCACACCCAGCTAATTTTTTGTGTTTTTAATATAGACAGGGTTTCACCGTGTTAGCCAGAATGGTCTCCATCTCCTGACCTCGTGATCCGCCCACCTCGGCCTCCCAAAGTGCTGGGATTATAGGCATGAGCTACCGCACCCGGCCACATTTCTTGTTAAAACATAAATAATCAACTTTTGTTTAACATGGTAGGCTGCCCACCAGTAATTGCCTCAATTCCTTTTGGAACCCTATTAAAATTAGACTGAAATAAAAAAAAGGAGCAGAGAAGAGAAAGAAGACACACTTGCATTCCTTCCTCTGCCCTGGAATGAGGTTTGGGGGTCTGGGCCTGGAAAACCATCCTGAGACCATGAGAACAGAAGCCCTCACTTAGGAAGGCCTAAGAGAAGAGAAAAAGTTTTGGTGCATTGATGACAGGTGGGGCATTGCTCCAGTTCTGAACATGGCCCACCTCCATACTTTCTGCAACATGAGGACACTAAATCTGCATGAGTTTAAGCCACTGTTGTTGGGTTTCCTATGACACACAGCTCAACACAATCTGAACCATTAGAGAGAGTGCAGAAGCGGTGAGATATGGATGGCTGGATCACTGGCGGAGTAGGAGGAATTTTAGGTAGCACTGGATGTAAAGTTAGTAAAGTTCTTCAAGGAAGAACAATGTTAGTTTGACAATAATATGTCTTTAACACCTCCCATTTGTTAAGCTGCCTTTATTTTTTATTTTTTATTTTTGAGACGGAGTCTTGCTGTCTCCCAGGCTGGAGTACAGTGGCGTGATCTTGGCTCACTGCAACCTCTGCCTCCCAGGTTCAAGCAATTCTCGTGCCTCATCCTCCCAAGTAGCTGGGATTACAGGTGGACACTACCATGCCCAGCTAATTTTTGTAATTTTTAGTAGACACAGGGTTTCACCATATTGGCCAGGTTGGTCTCGAGCTCCTGACCTCAGGTGATCTGCCCACCTCAGCCTCCCACAGTGCTGGGATTACAGGCTTGAGCCACTGTGCCTGGCCAAAAAAGTTCTTGATTGTGGTTTCATGTGCATATACATTTGCCAAAAGTCATTAAACTGAATAATTAAAATGGGTACATTTTATTGTATACAAATTAAACTTCAATAAGGATAAGAAAAAATCTCTACCCGGGGTGAAGAAAAAAAAAAAAAAGAAATGAAAAAGAAGTAACTAATTAAAACAAGTTTATTTAAAGGAAATATTGTGTGAATAGCTATTAAAGTGATCCTTGGATTTCACTGAGCATCTCAAATGGCCAAGGTGGAGAACTGAGTTCAGTGAGGGGTTGAACAGACTCTGAGCTCAAGGTCCTAGAAGCGCATCCAGGAGAGACCTTGGGGCTGGAGCTGGGTGCTGCTGAGAACCTGAGGGCAGACAGAAAGAAGTGAATGCAAAGACCTCACAGTCTTGCTTTGGTCTACCTGGAAAAATCATCATTTTTTAGGAATTTGGGCCATTTGGCCTTAGGGGTCATAGGTAAATACTTTCCATATGTTAACTTGTACTTTTCTTCAAAACATGCTGGAAAACATTTCATGGCTCCCTGCTGTCTTCAAAGAACATTAAAGTTCCTCGTTTCTCCGGCTCCTGTCTTCCACAGGCTCAGCTGTGCAGCCTGCCTCCACCCAGGCCTCTGTCATGACCGTCTGCCCTCCAGCTGGACGCCATAACTGCCTGTAGTTCCCCAGTGAGTCACTCTCTTTGGCCCAGAGGCCTCTGTCCATGTTGCTGTCTCTCCCATCCGTACTGATTATACCTAGAGCCCCTGTTGGCAAGGAAGGGAAGGGAAATTCTTATTTTAGGGGAACCTGTCTGTGGACAAAAGTATTTTCAGTCAGCTCTGCTAAGCAGCTCTCTGACGCGATATCTCCCTTTACAAACCTCTGTGCGTGGGATACAAACATGTTTCCTCTAAAAAGCACAAGGAGGCCAGGCACAGAGGCTCACACTTACAATCCCAGTACTTTGGGAGGCCGAGGTAGGAGGATCACTTGAGCCTAGGAGTTCAAGACCAACCTGGTACACACCTGTAGTCCCAGATATTTGATCATGCCCAGCTAATTTTTGTATTTTTAGTAGAGATGGTATTTCACCATGTTGCCCAGGCTGGTCTTGAACTCCTGACCTCAGGTGATCCACCCGCCTTGGCCTTCCAAAGTGTTGGGATTATAGGCATGAGTCATCATGCCCAGCCCTCTTGGGTTTTTATGGAAGCTTCCTGATGTCAGCACGCCTTCCCCCAGTCTGGAATGAGAGTCTTATGGCCCACAGTCATAAAGGTGAGGGAATGGGAGGGAGCAAAGGAAAAAAGGTCCAGAAAAAAAACAAGAAGAGGAAAGGAGAGGGAAGATTGGAGTCTTGCCTTGGGGCAGGCGAAAGGAAGGCAGAAGGCCAGAGAAATTCTGTTTTCTGAGGCCTGCCCTAGAGGCCCGGTGCTCCGAAAAGTGATAACAAAAGGCGGTCACAGGGCTTTGGGAGGTACCACCGGGTTGCACAGGGGATACAGCTGTATGGGGCTTGGGGAACATGGACAGGCCCATCCCTGGCCCTCAGATCTCTGACTGAAACCAGGACAACAGGGGAAAAGTCACCTGTGTCCACCTAAGTAACCCAGGAGGGGACCGAGGCTCCAGGTGAACCAAGAAAGGCAGCATTTTTTGTTTGTTTGTTTTTTGAGGTGGAGTCTCACTCTGTCACCCGGGCTGGAGTGCAGTGGTGCAATCTCGGCTCACTGCAGCCTCTGCCTCCTGGGTTTAAGTGATTGTCCTGCCTCAGCCTCCCAGGTAGCTGGGATTATAGGTGCCCACCATCATGCCTGGCTAATTCTTGTATTTTTAGTAGACTCAGGGTTTCACCATGTTGGCCAGGCTGGTCTTGAACTCTTGACCTCAAGTGATCTGCCCGCTTCGGCCTCCCAAAGTGCTGGGATTACAGGTGTGAGTTTACAGGCATGAGTCACTGTGCCCAGCTTTTTTTTTTTTTTTTTTTTTTTTTTTTTGAAGACTGAGTCTCTGTGCCCCAGGCTGCAGTGTAGTGGTGTGATCTTGGCTCACTGCAAGTTCCACCTCCCAGGTTCAAGCGATTCTCCTACCTAAGCCTCCAAGTAGCTGGGACTACAAGCGCCCAGAAGGCAGTGGTTTTGTTCATCAAAGTTGTGATTCTAAATGATGCATCTTTAAGCCGCCTAGGCCCACTACCTTCCCTCTTTACTTCACACCACATCTTTCTACAGCCTCAGTCAAACCCTATCTGGGTTCCCTAAAGGTCTCTGAGCTTTCATCTCTCCCAAGAAGAGGCCCCAGGGCACACGCCAGCATGAGGTTCCCAAAAGCTATGTATCGGATGTATCTTATAGCATAGCGACTATAGGGGCTTGGCCCTTTGACATTTTTCTCTCAAAACCAGTAGTTTTAAAAATATTTTAAAAATTGTTAAACTCACAGCCACAAAAAAGAACAAGATCGTGTCTTTTGCAGGAACACGGATGGAGCTGGAGTCTATTATCCTTAGTAAACTCACGCAGGAACAGAAAACCAAATGCCGCATACTCTCACTTATAAGTGGGAGCTAAATGATGAGAACTCATGAACACAAAAGAGGGAATAGCAGACACTGGGATCTACTTGAGGGTGGATGGGGAAGAGGGAGGAGCAGAAAAGACAACTATTAGGTACTGGGCTTAATACCTGGATGATGAAATAATCAGTACCACAAGCCCCTGTGACATGAGTTCATCTGTGTAACAAACCTTCACATGTACCCCCGAACCTAAAATAAAAGTTTAAAACAGCAACAAAATAAATCATCACAAACTTAAAAAAATCATTAAACTCTTTGGGATTCTGATGCAAGTTTTGTGTCTGTGTACAAAATCATACACATTCACATGTGTACAGACATCTTATGTGTGGCTTTAGAGTGTGGTTCCTGGACCTCCCATACCTGACCATAAACCCCAGATAAAGAAAATCTGATGTTCCAGCCTGGGCAACATATCAAGACCCTATCTCTATAAAAAATTTAAAAATTAGCCTGGTCTGGTGGTGTGTGCCTGGGGTCCCAGCTACTCCAGAGGCTGAAGTGGGAGAATCACCTGAGCCCAGGGAGGTTGAGGCTGCAGTGAGCTATGATTGCATCTCTGCACTCCAGTCTGGGTGACAGAGCAAGAAGCAAGATCCGTCTCTCTCTCTCTCTGTCTCTCTCTCTCACACACACACACACACACACACACGATTAAAAAAAAAAAAAAAATCTGGTGTGGCTAACTGCAAAATACCGTAAGTTTGTTGTCTTCTTTCATCCTTTTCTCTCTCCTTTTTTTTTTTGAGACAGAGACTCCCTCTGTTGCCCAGGCTGGAATGCAGTGGTGCAATCTCAGCTCACTGCAACCTCCGCCTCCCAGATTCGAGCAATTCTCCTGTCTCAGCCTCCCAAGTAGCTGGGATTACAGGCACTCACCACCACGGGGTTTCACAAGGTTGATCAGGCTGGTCTCAAACTCCTGACCTCAAATGATCCACCTGCCCCGGTCTTCCAAAGTGCTGAGATTACAGGCGTGAGCCACTGGGCCCAGCCCTTTCATCCTTTCCTCTACCCCTTGGGAAGCAGTGCTCCTGCCTCCAAAATTACCCCTCACCCCAGTCATTGAAACCCATAGTCTCCCAGATTAAGTAGCCAACAACAGGAAATGTATGAAGTATATTTTTACCTAAATATTTGAGAGATGGAAAGTTATACAGATTTAAAATTAAGCATTAAGAGTAGCACAATGGAGAGGCCAAGGCAGGTGGATCACCCGAGGTCAGGAGTTCGAGACCAGCCTGACCAATATGGTGAAACCTCATTTCTACTAAAAACACAAAAATTAGCTGGGCGTGGTGGGACACACCTGTAGTCCCAGCTACTCAGGAGGCTGAGACAGGAGAATTGCTTGAACCCGGGTGGCAGAGGTTGAGGGGAGCCGAAATTTCACCATTGCATTCCAGCCTGGACGACAGAACAAGACTCCATCTCAAAAAAAAAAGAGGAGCATAAGAGAAAATTCATAAAATAGCATAACGGAAAAAGTTCAGTGAGAAAACAAAAACAAAACAAGACCATACTGTGCTTGAAACTGTGGGATAATTACATGGGAATAAGAGCAAAGAAAACTGAAAATCCGGCTGGGCAAAGTGGCTCACGCCTGTAATCCCAGCACTTTGGAAGGCCAAGGCAGGTGGATTACCTGAGGTCAGGAGTTCGAGCTCAGCATGGCCAACATGGCAAATCCCCGTCTCTACTAAAAATACAAAAATTAGCCCGGCGTGGTGATAGGCACCTGTAATCCTAGCTACTCAGGAGGCTGAGGCAGGAGAATCACTTGAACCCAGGAGGTGGAGGCTGCGATGAGCCAAGATCGCGCCACTGCACTCCAGCCTGGGTGACAAGAGCAACACTCTGTCTCAAACAAACAAACAAACAAACAAAAAAAACACCAAAGAAATGCCTGAAAATCAGAAGTTTGATGTTTAGGATAGTGTCTGCTTTCTCTTTGTGTGTATATCTTCCAATATGAGATTGTGTTGTGGTGCGATTTGTGTCAGAAAACTCAATTTCCCCATTGTAGCCAACTCAGCCAGTTAGAATAAAAGCAGCAGGGTGGACACATTCCCACAGAGTGTAAATAACGTTGTGTAAACACCTACATCTGATTGGAATGACATTTCCAAACCATAAAGGAGCCTGAAGCGGGACTTTGTTTAAGCACCCAGAGCGTCTCAGGCCTCTCCTGCACAGCTGAACCATGTTAATTAACATGGCTTTCCAACTGGAAAAGGGGGAACACTGGCTTAAACACTTTCCCAATATTCCTTCTAAGTTAATGAACTCTCCTCTTGGCACAGCTTGGCTTTTGAAGATGACACTTGTTATTCACAGACAAGGATGCTAAGGTGGTTGGACACTGGGGCCATTAGCCTGGGACGTGGCACCAGAAGGGCGACCTCGTGCCCAAGGTGGGTGATGGGACGCGGCCTCATCCCACAGCTGGGAGAGGCCTGCCAGAATCTGTGGGCTTAAACCACCCCCTTCTCCAGGAAGATGAGCACGTGGGGTTCCCTTCCCAGAGGCTCCCCCTGGAACCTGCCACGCAGCTCTGGAAGCAGCCCCAGGCAGCCGCAGGGGCCCAGGTGAAGAAGGCGGCGGGCGGGGAGCACAGAGCCATAAACTACATGGGAACAGGCGGCCTTTCTGTCTGGGCTTTGGCTCGGGCCCTGAGGGAGGGGATAGGCTGTGCCCACTGGTCCCCACAGCCCTGTGGCATTCTGCAAGGTGGCCACTCCGAAGCCTGCAACAAGAAGGCTTTGTGTGTTTTGGTTTTGGCAGGTTGAGCCCGCAGGGACTTCTTTCCTTTTTTAAAATCTTCTTTCTTTCTCTTCTGTACTTGTCTCTTTCTTTCTGCTCAGACCTGCTGCTTCATGCCTGACACACCAGCTTCTCTGGTCTGGCTCCCAGCTTGCGGGCAGCAGCCGCGGTGAGGGCCACAGGCAGGGAAGGGCCTGGGCCTGGCTTCCAGGGCTGGTTTTGGTCCCTAAGCTGCCACTGCTCCCTGTGCATGAGCCAATTCTCTCTGGGTCTCATTTTCCCCCTCTGTAGAACAGGAATAAGAGTCCCACATAGGCCCAAGTGAGCCTGGAGAGGACACACGCACGGGGCCCAGCAGGTTATAAGTTGATGCCCATCGCGGTGCCCACTATTCCAACTCTTGATTTGGCTACAACATGTATTTCTCTTTCTCTGTTACTCTTCACAGCTTGCTGGAACACTACCTTGTTTGAAGGCCGTCAGTGAGTTCGTTCTCGCTCTCTGCCCCCCTACCCCATATATAATTATTGTTATTTTGAGATGGAGTCTCACTGTGTTCCCCCGGCTGGCCTTGAATTCTTGGGCTCAAATGATCCTCTCGCCTTGGCCTCCAAAAGTGTTGGGATTATAGGCGGGAGCTGTGGTGCCCAGACAGTGAGTACTACCTTATTAAGAGTCTTCACTTGAAGTTTTATTGCCTTGGCCGGGAGCAGTGGCTCAAGCCTGTAATCCCAACACTTTGGGACGCCAAGATGGGTGGATCACGAGGTCAGGAGATCGAGACCGTCCTGGATAACACGGTGAAACCCCGTCGCTACTAAAAAACACAAAAAACTAGCTGGGCGAGGTGGCGGGCACCTGTAGTCCCGGCTACTCGGGAGGCTGAGGCAGGAGAATGGCGTGAACCCGGGAGGCGGAGCTTGCAGTGAGCTGAGATCCGGCCACTGCACTCCAGCCTGGGTGACAGAGCAAGACTCCGTCTCAAAAAAAAAAAGAAGTTTTATTGCCTTTTTTTTTAAATGTAAAAACTGAGTTCGAAGAGCAGTCATTTATTGCTCTCTCAGGACATTCACGGGGTAGGTGAAGAGCAAGGCCTCAGGGGTGCAAGTCGAAGCGTGAGAGTAGGTCTTAGTCTCAGACAAGAGGGGTAAGGAGGTCAGGCACGCAGAGCCTGGTGCAGGGGAGCAGAGTTGGTAGATGAGGTGCCCAGATCGGCCAGGGCTAGAGAAACTGACTTGAGAATACATTTGAGAATTCAGCAGCAGGCAGAGGTCTAAGGCCACCCTGCTTGGTACCCTGGGCTCTCGAATTGGGTACAAGGTCCTTATCTTTTTCTAAAATCCTCACAAGCAGAGTCAAATGATATTGTTTAAAAATATTTTGTTTATACCAGAATAATTTACAATATAGAAAATGTCATGCCTACGAAATAAAGAGTAAACAATAATAATTATCATTGTAATAGATAGCATTCATTTTAGCTACCACTGATCTGGGACTGTACTAAGTACAGTTGTTCAGCCTCCTAATCATTCTATTATTACATTTATTTTAATAATGAGAAAACCAAGACTCAAAAGAGTGACTTGGGCATGATCATGGTGCCAGTAAGTGGCAGACATGGAATCTGGTGAGCTGTGGCTTGGTCAGCTCCAGCTGCTGTAACAAATAATCATTGACTGGGTGGCTTAGACAACAAACATTTATTTCTCACAGTTCTGAAGGCTGGCAAGTCCAAGTTCAAGGCACTGACTGATTTGGATCCTGGTGAGGGCTCTATTCCTGGTTTGCTGACGGCCACCTCCTCATTGTGTCCTCACACAGCACAGCATCTCTTTTGTGCCTGTTCATATAAGGGCATGACCTTCATCATGTGAGGGTCCACCCTCATGACCTTATCATCTCCGAAGGACCTCACCTCCAAATACCATCACACTGGGCATTAGGGCTTCAACATACACATGTGGGGAGGACACAAACATTTGGTCCATAGGAAGGTGGCAGCAGGCTTTTGGTTTCAGCATGTCAATCTTCCCTAGGCACTTAGGATTTTTCTCCTCTATCTACGTATGTCACATTTGGACCAAGACACCTGCAGTTAAGTCATTGAATCCTGACAGCATCTATGAAATGTATTTCTCTTTTAGTCAAGAATATCCATGGGATCAGGGGAAGTGGGGGACGGTTAATGGGTACAAAAATATAGTTAGATAGAATGATTAAGATCTAATATTTGATAGCACAGCAAGGTGACTACAGCCAACAAGGTAATTTATTGTACATTGAAAATAACTAAAAGTATAATTGTCTCATTTGTAACATAAAGGATAAATGCTTGATGTGGTGGATAACCTGTTTACTCTGATATAATTTTTATGCAGTGTATGCCTGCATCAAGGCATCTTGGCCGGACACAGTGGCTCATGCCTGTAATCCCAGCATTTTGGGAGGCCGAGGTGGATGGATCACCTGAGGTCAGGAGTTTGAGACCAGCCTGGTCAACATGACAGAGCCCCATCTCTACTAAATATACAAAAAATTAGCTGGGCAGGGTGGCAGGCGTCTATAATCCCAGCTACTCGGGAGACTGAGGCAGGAGAATTGCTTGAACCCAAAAGGTGGAGGTTGCAGTGAGCTGAGATCACACCACTGCACTCCAGCCTGGGCAAGAAGAGCAAAACTCCATCTCAAAAAAAAAAAAGATATGTACCCCATAAATATATACACAGAGTATACAGTAATTTATGTACCCACAAAAATTAAAAATTTTTAAAAAATGAATCTCCATTGAATCTTCCTGCTGTGCACAGGAAGCTGCAGGCATGTGGCCTCACCCCTGCCTGGGTTGTTCTGTTTCTTACTCTCCTGGAGGAGGGAAATGGCTATGACCCATTGCTCCAAAGAAAGAAATGCTAAAGCAGGTAATGTTGCCAGCTCGGCTCTCTACCGCTTGATGAAGTGACTATTTGTGGCCTTACAGAGATCATTGCTCCCTGCTGTATGATCCTCTCTATCTTCCTCACCTCCTCCAGTCTTCTGCTAACCGACCTGCCAGGGATGAGCACATCCTGCAGAGCCTGAGACCAGCGTAGGCCACTGACATGGATTTCCTATCAGCAATTGACGCCTCAAAATTGCATATGTTCTTTTCTTAGAAACATATTCTTGGCTGGACATGGTGGCTCACTCCTATAACCCCGGCACTTTGGGAGGCTGAGGGAGGAGAATCACTTGAACCCGGGAGGTGGAGGCTGCAATGAGCTGAGATTGTGCCACTGCACTCCAGCCTGGGTGACAGAGTGACTCCATCTCAAAAAAAGAAAGATAATATATGTATTATAGGCCAGGCACAGTGGCTCACATCTGTAATCCCAGCACTTTGGGAGGCTGAGATGGAAGGATCTCTTGAGGCTAGGAGTTCAAGACCAGACATAGAGAGACCCTATCTCTTAAAAAAAGCTGACAATATATGTATTACATACAATAAAATGTTACATTAAAAAAGATATTTTAGGCCAGGTACGGTGGCTCACGCCTGCAGTCCCAACACTTTGGGAGGCCGAAGTAGGTGGATCACAAGGTCAGGAGTTTGAGACCAGCCTGGCCAACATAGTGAAACTCCATCTTTACTAAAAAAAAATACAAAAATTAGCTGGACATGGTGGCAGGTGCCTGTAACCCCAGCTGCTTGGGAGGCTGAGGCAGGAGAATCGATTGAGCCCATGAGGTGGAGGTTGCAGTGAGCCAAGATTGCGCCATTGCACTCCAGCCTGGGTGACAGCAAGATTCCGTCTCAAAAAAAAAAAAAAGATATTTTAAAATTCCTTAAATCGATCTACTACTTCAATTTTGTACAACTTTCTCTATGTTGTTTTGAAGAAAACAATTTTTTTCAATGCGATTTTACAGCATACCTTGGTGTTACTTTGTGGTTCTTTAGAGAGAAACAAAGTGGCAGGAAAATCGCATTATTTACTAGGCTACCTGAGGACAGAGGTTGCTTCTCTTGTGTTTTCCTTGCCAGTGTGCTTTGCCAATAGCGGCGGCCAGTAAATAGTTGTTGACAATCTTCTTGTGAAAGTGACTGGTGTTTGGCTTCCATGTAAAGGATAGAAAGGGGATGAGAATCCAAGTGGTAGGACCTGGATGCCTGGAACCCTTTTTCAATTCAGATTCTTAGGGATTAAAAGATGTGCATTTGAGTCAAACAAGTCCCTGAGTGCAATTATTTATATTGTTAAGTAACACACAAATATATAGATACAAAATCAAAATAACCATTTTTTAATCATAGTGTTCAATAACTAGTAGTTTGAAAACTCGTCAAAATGTTCAAAGTCACTACCAATCCTCAATCCTGCTGTGTTTCACCAATATTCCTAGTAGTCTGGAATATTTAAAAGGTTGGATACGGCCAGGTGTGGTGGCTCACGCCTGTAATCCCAGCACTTTGGGAGGCCAAGGTGGGCAGATCACGAGGTCAGGAGATCGAGACCATCTTGGCTGACACAGTGAAACTCTGTCTCTACTAAAAATACAAAAAAATAGCCAGGCGTGGTGGAGGGCGCCTCTAGTCCCAGCTACTAGGGAGGCTGAGGCAGGAGAATGGCGTGAACCTAAGAGGCAGACGGAGCTTGCAGTGAGCTGAGATTGCACCACTGCACTCCAGCCTGGGCAACAGAGCGAGACTCCAACTCAAAAAAAAAAAAAAAAACAAAACGGTTGGATACAGCACCTCGGAGGTAAAGAGATCAAGCATCTTCTGGTGTTCACGTGATTCCCAAAGTCAACCTAGATCTTGCCCATAGTTGATAACATAGGTCCTTGTTATTTTATTTTATTTTATTTTATTTTATTTTAATTTTTATGGTTTTGTTTTGATTTGAGACAGACTGTTGCTCTGTTGCCCAGGATGGAGTGCAGTGGCATGATCTCGGCTCACTGCAACCTCCACCTCCTGATTTCAAGTGATTTTCCTGCCTCAGCCTCCTGAGTTGCTGGGATTACAGGTGTGCACCACCACACCCAGCTAATTTTTTGTATTTTTAACAGAGATGGGGTTTCACCATGTTGGCCAGGCTGGTCTTGAACTCCTGACCTCAAATGATCCACCCACCTTGGCCTCCCAAAGTGCTGGCATTACAGGCATGAGCCACCACACCCAGCCTAATTTTTATGGTTTCTTTTCTTTTTTTTTTTTTTGAGATGGAGTCTAGCTCTGTCACCCAGGCTGGAGTGCAGTGGTGTGATCTTGGCTCACTGCAACCTCTGCCTCCTGGGTTCAAGCAATTCTCCTGCCTCAGCGTCCCTAGTAGCTGGGACTAAAGGTGTGTGCTACCACATCTGGCTAATTTTTTAGTAGAGGCAGGGTTTCACCATCTTGGCCAGGCTGGTCTTGAACTCCTGACTTCAGGTGATCCATCCGCCTTGGCCTGGGTGTCCTTGTTTTTTTTATTTATTTTTATTTATTTTTATTTTTTTGAGATGAAGTCTCATTGTCACCCAGGCTGGAGTGCAGTGGTGCAATCTCGGTTCACTGTGACCTCCGTCTCCTGGGTTCAAGCGATTCTCCTGCCTTAGCCTCCCTAGTAGCTGGGACTACAGATGTCCGCCACCACACCCAGCTAATTTTTGTATTTTTAGTAGAGATGGGGCTTCATCATGTTGGCCAGGCTGGTCTTGAACTCCTGACCTCAAGTGATCCTCCCACCTCGGCCTCCCAAAAGTGCTAGGATTACAGGCGTGAGCCACCGCCCCAGCCTGGGTCCTTGTATTTAAAACAAGCAACTCCTATGTAGAAGGCATTGAGGCTAATGAAGCAAATACAACTGTATACCCACCACTAAAGAAGTTATAGCCGGGCGCGGTGGCTCACGCCTGTAATCCCTGCACTTTGGGAGGCCGAGGCGGGCGGATCACGAGGTCAGGAGATCGAGACCATCCTGGCTAACACGGTGAAACCCCGTCTCTACTAAAATACAAAAAATTAGCCGGGCGCGGTGGCGGGTGCCTGTAGTCCCAGCTACTCGGGAGGCTGAGGCAGGAGAATGGTGCGAACCCGGGAGGCGGAGCTTGCAGTGAGCCGAGATCCCGCCACTGCACTCCAGCCTGGGCGACAGAGTGAAGACTCCGCCTCAACAACAACAACAACAAAAAAGTTATTATCTATTTGGGGATATAAGACACATTTGCAAATTATTAGGAAACAGCAAAGGATATGCTAAATGGCAACACACAAAAAAGGAATAAACAAGACTCCTTTGTGTTTTCCAGAACAGAGAAGCAGACCCAAGGGAGGGGGTCCAGTCCCATGAAACCACGGAGCAGCAAGGACCTGTCTATTGGTTAGAGCCAGTAGGGATAGACTCAGTGGGACACCCTCATAAGCAACAGAAGAAAGTCAAATGGAGAGATTTAGCAGTCAAGGAACCCTCTAAAGTAACTTAGTAGTTCTCTTGAGGCCTCTGGCAGGGTAACAAAGGCGGTGGCTTCCATAAGGGCCTCTTCTCAGAAAAGGCAGACTTCAAATCTGGCATGAGCTCTGATCGCATTGCCCTTGGGCACAGCAGCAGCAGGTTAGCTGAAGGAGTGGAAAGTTCTAGTCAGAGTCTGATATATTACTAACTAAAAAAAAAAAAAGGATGTCAGGCTTTACATGAACACTACATTCTTAATTTGCTCCTTCGAGCTTGTACCTTTCCTAGATTTGGCCAAAGACAGTTGCTCTGATTAATTTTCCCTTCTCTTACAGGAGAATGTATGAACAAACAATATCAATTTCATGTTTCACACACTTTCCAAACCCATCTATTTGAAATATTATCAGAGTAGAGGTGAAATTTTATTACAATGACTATTAAGGAACTGTTTGTTATTGTCTTGAACTTATTATTGTATGAGATATATAACTAGAAAACAAAGTGAACAAACATAGAAGCAGGTTAGTTTTGTAGTAAAATGCAAAGCCCCAGAAGCCAGACTGCCTGGATTAGAATCCTACTGTGCCACGTACTTGATGTGTGCCCGTGGGTCACTCCTCTACCTCAGTTTCCTCAGCTATGAAACAGGCATAATGGCACCTACCACATCATCAGTAGGAAGTGTTATATTTTTGTTAGATACTAAATAAATAAACACAGCACAACTCATTCATGGAGGAATTGGTGCATTAAATATCCAAAGTAAATACTCTATTATCCATTTCAAAATAGTCACTTGGAAAAATTATTCCAAGGATATAGCCATTGATCAAAATGTATTCAAAATCTTGGCATACAAAGCTAGCCAGGTGGCGTGTGCTGTAGTCCCAACTACTCTGAAGGTTGAGGCGGGAGGATCACTTGAACCCAGAAGTTCGAGGCTGCAGTGAGCAGAGATTGCATCACTGCACTGCAGCCTGGGCGACAGAATGACACCCTGTCTCAAAACAAAGCAAAACAAAAACTTGGAGCCCAAGGCAGGAGGATCACTTGAGGCCAGAATTTTGAGATCCCAATATAGATACATATTTTTTTGAGATGGAGTCTCGCTCTGTCACTCAGGGTGGAGTGCAGTGGTGCGATCTCAGCTCACTGCAACCTGCACCTCCCAGGTTCAATCAATTCTCCTGCCTCAACCTCCTGAGTAGCTGGGATTACAGGCATGCGCCACCACGCCCAGCTACTTTTTGTATTTTTAGTAGAGGGGGGGGTCTCACATATTAGCCAGGCTGGTCTCGAACTTCTGACCTTGTGATCCACCCACCTTGGCCTCCCAGCATATTGGGATTACAGGCGTGAGCCACTGTGCCTGGCCACAAAAATATTTTTATTTTCTTTTTTTTTCCCAGATACTTCAGAGATGGATACAAAAAAATTTTGTTTGTGTTTTGAAAAGAGGTCTAGCTCTATCACCCAGGCTGGAGTGCAGTGGCACAATCTCGGTTCATGGCAACCTCTGCCTCCCAGGTTCAAGTGATTCTTCTGCCTCAGCCTCTCGAGTAGCTGGGACTACAGGCACGCACCACCATGCCTGGCTAATTTTTGTATTTTTAGTAGAGATGGGGTTTCATCATATTGGCCAGGCGGTCTCAAACTGCTGACCTCGTAATCTGCCCGCCTCAGCCTCTTTCCAAAGTGCTGGGATTACAGTCTTGAACCACAGTGCCTGGCCTTGAAAATGTTTTTTTTTTAAATTAGCCAGGCATGGTGGCACGTGCCTATAATCCCAGTGACTTGGAAGGCTGAGGTGGGAGGATCATTTGAGCCCAGGAGTCTGAGGCTGCAGTGAGCCATGATGGCATGCCACTGCACTCCAGGCTGGGTGACAGAGTGAGATCTCAACTCAAAAGTAAATAAAATAATAAATAAAACCAAATGAGTTTGTCTTCAGAAGCTGTGGAATATTCTTTTTGGATCTCTGTGGCAGCAAATTTTCCTCTTTTGAAGGTAGATTTGCTTTTTAAAGCGGTCCAAAGTCCATCAAAGTCAAGGATGTTGAATATGGTAATGCAATGGGAAGCACAGTCTTGGCAAAAATGAAGTGATGTAAAATAACACGGCCCATTTTCTTGCACAGGTCACACTTCAGCTTTGAAGGAGCCTTTCAAAACAGAAACGTTCCAAATACGCTTCAGCAATGGCAGCGCTTCTTGGTAAAGTGCATGTGTTAGTTATTGATAGCTAATAACAAACACACCCAACACTTACCAACTAACATTGATTTCCTCACACTAGCTGTGGGTCAGGAATCTGGCCACAGTTAGCCGGGTGCTCAGGCTCAGGGTCTCCCACAGGCTTGAAATGAAGGTGTGGTCCAGGGTTATGGTCATCTCAAGGCTCAGTTGGGGAGAGATCGGCTGCAAGCTCTCTCACAGTGCTCAGGGACTCCTTGACTGTTGGCTGCACATACAGCTCCTTGGCTTCCCTAGGTCTGTTCAGTATGTGACAGCTGACTTTCCCCAGAAAAGGAGAGAGACACTTTACTTACATCTTATTCTATTCCTTAGAAATGAGTCAGTAAGTTCAGATTACACTCAAGGAGAGGGAATTACACAAGGGCACAAAAAAATGAGTGCCAGGAGGCCGGATCCTTGCACAATTCCCTGAAATGCAAGGTTGATGATAACATTTATTTCAACAAGATATCTTTCTCTCTCTCTCTCTCTCTCGGGTTGTTTTTACATTTTTCATGTTCTGTAAGGATGCTACTTTTTTCCATGCATTATATATATTATATTATATGCATTATATATACATTATACTATATATATATATTTTTTTGAGACAGAGCCTCGTTCTGTCGCCCAGGCTGGAGTGCAGTGGTTCGATCTCGGCTCACTGCAAGCTCTGCCTCCCGGGTTCATGCCATTCTCCTGCCTCAGCCTCCCGAGTAGCCGGGACTACAGGCGCCTGCCACCTCGACAGGCTAATTTTTTGTATTTTTAGTAGAGATGGGGTTTCACTGTAGTCTCGATCTCCTGACCTCGTGATCCGCCCGCCTTGGCCTCCCAAAGTGCTGGGATTACAGGCGGGAGCCATCGCGCCTGGCTATACATAATATATATTATATATTTTCATATATATATATTTGAGACGGAGTTTCACTGTCGCCCAGGCTGGAGTGCAGTGGCACAATCTTGGCTCACTGCAACCTGCGCCTCCCAGGTTCAAGCAATTCTCCTGCCTCAGCCTCCCAAGTAGCTGGGATTGCAGGTGCCTGTCACCACGCCCAGCTAAGTTTTATATTTTTAGTACAGATGCGGTTTCACTGTGTTGGCCAGGCTGGTCTCGAACTCCTGACCTCGTGACCTGCCCGCCTTGGTCTCCCAAAATTCTGGGATTACAGGCTTGAGCCACCGCACCCGACCGAATTTTTATATTTTTAGTAGAGACCAGGGTTTTACTATGTTGGCCAGGCTGGTCTCGAACTCGTGACCTCAGGTGATCCGCCCACCTCGGCATCCCAAAGTGCTGGGATTACAGGCCTGAGCCACCACACCCAGCGATATATATTTTGTTTGTAAAAAAATTATTTCACTCTAAAACCTGATCTTACTCATTGTCACTCTTGGGTTTGAGTCATAGGTTGAAATTACATATGCAAAAGCTAAATTCTGGTCCATTTCCTTCACGGTGGACCTCATTTCTGATTATTTTGTCACCTGAAGTGGATATTGAAGTGCCTATCACGTTTAGCACATTGAACAGGATTCTGGTATTCTAACTTTGTAGACACTACCAGCCATTCTAGAATTTGGGGGCTTTGTATCTCAAGGCTTTTACATTCAGGACTCAGGTATGAATAGTTTAAGAAGGCGGACAGACACAAAGTGCCCGTTTTCAGCAAGCTCTCAGCCGCTTGTGAATGCTCCTCAGCTGAGAATGGTCCTTGTTAACAAATGATGGCCTTTTCTTCTACCGAGATTTAGTAATGATAGGGCCCTTTTGCCAATTTTTTCAAGGGCAATTTTTTTTTTTTTTTTTTTTTTTGGCGCAAATTTACAATAGAGGGTGCATATTTTTCAACAACGCAGCCAAGTTTATTTGCTAATGAAGAAAGCCAGTGTGTTGGACTTTTTTGATGGAATCTGAGTGTCAACTCTAACCAACTGCCGGCTGACAACTGCAGACAGAAAGGCTGGATGAATGCCAGCGAGGAAACCTTGCCAGGGAGGTGAAACCGATGAACACCTCCATTCTTACCTGGTTATAAATTGGATATTGATCCGAATCTGTGAACTTATATAGTCTTAAAAAATTTTTTTTCTTATAGCTCTCAGATTTTAAAACCTATGTATTTTATATGTGAAACAAATGAACAAGCTTATGCAAAAAATGTACATTATCTGCTCACTCACACCTACACAATTATTGAATTTATAGCAATAGACTTTTTATGTCTTTTTTATTTTTCATTTTTGAGACAGGGGTTTCGCCATTTTGCCCAGGTTAGTCTCTAGAACTCCTGGACTCCAGAGATCCCCCACCACCTCTCCCTCCCAAAGTGCTGGGATTACAGGCGTGAGCCACCACCGGGAGGTGGAGGTTGCAGTGAGCCAAGATCGTGCCATTGCACTCCAGCCTGGAGACAGAGCAAGACTCCGTCTGGGTTGGGGGGAAGTATACATATATATATGCATGTATGTGTGTGTGTATATATGTATGTATATATTTATGTGTATGTATGCGTGTGTATATATATACACACACATATATAGAAAATTAACCTTGATTATAAGGTTTACTAAAAACTGAATACAATATTTAATACATTCAAAGGTAATTAAAACAAAATTATTCCTTTCATGTAAATTTTCTTCCCAGGCATTTTGAAGGTGAATACTTCAATGCTGCTGGGAAGTTAATCTTACTAAAAGAAGATTATAACCAAGTAGGCTTTCTTGAAAAGTCATTCAAATCAACTAAAACTTACTCTGCTATGCTTTGTCTTTCATTGAAACCGTCAACTAAAAGTTACTTTTATATGCATTTTGATTAATTTATGTAAGCGTTGTTAACTACTATTAGTGCAAAACGTCAAGCTAGTCAAGCGCGGTTGTGGGGGGAGACAATGTTAAATCAACTTAACAATAACCCACAACTCTCGGACCAACTGTAGTGATCGCTGAGTACCTTGTTATTTATAGTGCCTACTTGCGGTCTTTTCTAGGTAAGGAGCGTTTTCAGAGCCTGCGCCATGATCACAAAAAATAAAATTTACAGAACTTTTTGATTAAATACAATGGAAATAAAACAAAAACACTCTCTCTTAAGAGAGTTTGTGAGAATTCTGTTAATCAACCAAGGTTTTTCTGCATTTTATTTTTACAAATGCATTGTGGGTAGCGCCTAGCTAAATATGAAAGTAAACCCGGTGGGTGGTTCGCAGCCACGCGGTCTCCGCGGAGTTGCGCTTCAGTCTGGGTGGAAAGCTTTGCCGGGGCTGGGAGCCCACGACTTGCCAGACCCGGGCCGGGCAGTGATCCAGGAAATCGAGTCACTCGCGTGCCTGTGGCTGAAGCGCGGCAGCTTGTCTTGTCCGTTTCGTGTCCGTTTCAGGGCTGAGTGGCAGCGTCTGGAGTTTGTGGACGCCGAGGGCTCAGAAGCCTGGCTCCTGGGAGGGAGAGGGCGCCGGCCGGCCTGTCCCTCCCCGGGGATTTGCAGGTACCACCTGTCGGCTTTGTTTCATCATCAGGAGCCCCTTCCCCCAGAAATTCCGATCGTCTACACCCAGGTCTTTACTGATCAGAGATTGAGAGTGAGTCAACAGGAGTCCAACACGTGACCCCCTTAAGAGTACCCCAGTACTTGAAGATACCACCCAGTAACACCCGTGTGTGCTAAAATTCCTGTTCTGGGAGTTCTTCGGCAGTTTAAATCGCCCATGAGTTACTCACATTTTCTCAATCCACCATGAGCCTGGTACATTTCTTTTCAATAATTGATTGGCAAAGTGCAAGCCATTGGTGACCTTTAGAAGTTTTAAATGTTTATAATGAAAGGGCTAAGAACAGAGGAGATTACCCACACTTAAGTATTTTGCACATTAAACATGCCAGCAAAAATATGAACTTATATTCCTTCAGGGAGAAGATTTCGTCTGAGGAGGTAGGCCGAACCTTGTGTTTTATAGGTCATATGAGTTACGCTCCGAAACTAAAATATGAAATATATTCCATAATTAAGCCCTTTGGAATATCAGCCTCATCTGAATTATTTCTAAGGATATTTTTGCCTTTTTGGTTTATTAAAAACTTCCTTTTGGGGAAACTTGTATAGATATTCTGCACTTATGCAAAATAAAGCATTTTATTCAAAATATTTCTTAGGGTTTTCCTAGAACTTACTCTTCTTTCTTCCTATAAAGACAAACCTAGGAAATTGTTCAGAAAAAGGCTCAAGGTGATTTCCTAATTATCTGTAGTGATTAGTGAGAAAAACTTTGGATACTGGGGATTTCAGGGTTGAGTTGACAATTTCAGGAAAATGAAGAAAACCTCAAATTTAAGATATTAAAATGTTTAAAAATTGTCCTAGAGAAAATGATGGTACTAAAAGCTTAAAAATTTCTAAAGATTAAGATAGCTGACAGTGATTAAAAAATACATTTAATCTAGGAAAGGCAGTAGATTAAGATATTAGGAATGTTGTCAAATGCTGTCTTTTAAAGGTGGATAATTGCTGTAGTGACACTTATAATTTTGGGATTTTGTCTTATGATTAAGGTGGCAATTACATAATAGTCATCATTCTAGATTGTATAAATTATACTTTTTATATTATTTCATTATATTAGTGGTATCTTTTTCTTTAGAATTAATAGAATGCATCAGCTTTTTATCTCCCTTTGTAATAGTTATTTAACCTAAAGGAGTTCAGACTATGCCATGCCAAAATATGACACTTTGTCATCAGGATTATTTTGAGCTGAAGGCAATAGAGAAGAAACACATAGAAACTTTCTCAGAGCTTCCCTTATCTGACTAAAAGCAGTGATTTCTGAGAAAGGAGGCTGCTATAAATTCCCCCTTTGGGTTAGGTCTACTCATAAATGCATTCATCAGGGAAGTTTTATGGTCCTGAAGGAGACCATCCATACCTGTCTAGACAAACAGTCTCACAAACTTTCTTATCTCCTGTTTCTTCTCCTGAAAACTTCTATTTGTTTTTCCTAAGGAAACCCATTTGTTTTTCCCACAATGGCCTTTCTTTCCCCTCTTTTCCCTCAACTAAGTTAGGTATATAAGCCCCAAATACTAACCACCCTTTTGAGTTACTCATCACTGAGCACTCCTGTGTGTATGTGTATTATACACATAAACTGCTTTCTTCCTTTTGTCAAAGGTACCTGTCTTTTGCAGCTTAATTTGCAAGCCCCCAGTTATTGAACATGAGAGTGCAGAGGAAAAGCATTTTCTCTTCCCTACAGGCCTAAAGGAAACTACATGAAATATTAGAACAAGTACTGATTTAAAAAATTAAGGGGTTATGGCCGGGCGCGGTGGCTCACGCCTGTAATCCCAGCACTTTGGGAGGCCGAGGCGGGCGGATCACAAGGTCAGGAGATCGAGACCACGGTGAAACCCCGTCTCTACTAAAAATACAAAAAATTAGCCGGGCGCGGTTGTGGGCGCCTGTAGTCCCAGCTACTCGGGAGGCTGAGGCAGGAGAATGGCGGGAACCCGGGAGGCGGAGCTTGCAGTGAGCTGAGATCGCGCCATTGCACTCCAGCCTGGGCGACAGAGCGAGACTCCGTCTCAAAAAAAAAAAAAAAAAAAAAAAAAAATTAAGGGGTTATGTGAGGGGAGGGGCGTTTTGTTGCACCAGGCTGGTCTTGAACTCCTGAGTTCAAGGGATTTGTCTGCCTCCGCCTCCCAAAAGTGCTGGGATTACAGGTGTGGGCTACCGTGCCCTGCCTCTTTAATGTTTTATTGGGATGTACCTCCATGGATCTTCACTAGTGTTATTTCATTTCATCCTCAAAACAGCTCTATCAGGTAGTTAAATCAGATAAAGTAAATATGTTCCCAGCTTATGCCTATTATGGGCATGGTCGCTCACACCTATAATTCCAGCACTTTGGGAGACCAAGGTGGGAGAATCACTGGAGGTTAGGAGTTGGAGACCAGCCTGGGCAACATAGGGAGACACCCCTATCTCTAAAAAAATAATAAACAATATTAGCCGAGCATGTTGGTGCATGTCTGTGTGTGCCTGTGGCCTCAGCTACTTGGGAGGCTGAGGTGAGAGGATGCCTGAGCCAGGAGGTCGAGGCTGTGGTCAGTCATGATTGCACCACTGCATGCCAGCCTGGGTGACAGAGCAAAAATGCTGTCTCAAAAATAAAAAATAAAAGCAAAACAAATATCTTCCTCTAGGACCACAGCTGTAAAGGGTGGAGCAGTTTCCCTCTCAGCTGAAAAGGCTAAATGCTGATGTGCCTGCATGCTATTGCTTGGCCCATGCAACTTTCTCTACCTCAGATATTATTGTAGGGGTCAAAGGTACCTAATCTAATGCCTACCTATGCTCACTAAGGTTCATTTGAATTTATTTATCTTAATTAATTAATTAATTTTTTGAGATGGAGTCTCGCTTTGTCATCCAGCCTGGAGTGCGGTGGCATAATCCTAGCCCACTGCAACCTTTGCCTCCTAGGTTCAAGCGATTCTCCAACCTCAGCCTCCCAAGTAGCTGGGATTACAGGCATGTGCCAACAAGCCTGGTTAATTTTTGTATTTTTAGTAGAAACGGGGTTTCACGATGTTGGTCAGGCGGGTCTCGAACTCCTGACCTCAGGTGATCTGCCCAGCTCCGCCTCCCAAAGTGCTGGGATCACAGCCGTGAGCCACTGCGCCCGACCCATTTGAATTTATTAAGTAATGACCATTGAATTTGATTTTTCTGAGTTTTAGTTGTTTTTTGTTTGTTTGTAGGTTTCTGAGACGGAGTCTTGCTTTGTCGCCCAGGCTGCAGTGCAGTGGCACGATCTCGGCTCACTGCAACTTCTGCCTCCCAGGTTCAAGTGATTGTCCTGCCTCAGACTCCAGAGTAGCTGGGATTACAGGTGCCTGCCACTACAGCCAGCTAATTTTTTTGTATTTTTAGTAGAGATGGAGTTTCACCATATTGGCCAGGCTGGTCTCGAACTCCTGACTTCGTGATTTGCCCACCTCATCCTCCCAAAGTGCTGAGATTATAGTCACGAGCCACAGCGCCCGATCTGAGTTTTAGTTTTAAAACTGACCAACACTACATTTGTGTCCTCTTTTCATCTCCTATTATCCAGTAATACCTTCTTTTTCTTTTGGCTATTTAGTTGAATATAACCAACTTTGTTCACACAGCTAGAGAAAGACCTACAGTCAGCCCTGTTTCCGTATCCGTGGGTTCTGCATTCATGGGTTCTTTTTTATTATTATTTTGAGACAGAGTCTTGCTCTGTCTCTCAGGCTGGAGTGCAGTGGTGTGATCGTGGCTCACTGTAGCCTTGACCTCCTGGGCTGAAGCAATCCTTCCACCTCAGCCTCCCGAGAGGGTGGGACTACAGGCACAAGCCACGATGCCCAGCTTGCTTACTTTTTTATTTATTTAGAGACGGAGTCTCACTCTGTCACCCAGGCTGGAGTGCAGTGGCGCAATCTCAGCTCACTGCAAGCTCCGCCTTCCGGGTTCACGCCATTCTCCTGCCTCAGCCTCCCGAGTAGTTGGGACTACAGGCGCATGCCGCCACGCCCGGCTAAGTTTTTTGCCTTTTTAGTAGACAGGGGGTTTCACCGTATTAGCCAGGGTAGTCTCGATCTCCTGACCTCGTGATCCACCTGCCTCGGCCTCCCAAAGTGCTGGGAATTACAGGCGTGAGCCACCGCGCCTGGCCGTATTTTTTTCTTTTTCTTTTTAAACTGAGTCTTGCTGTATTGCCCAGGCTGGAGTGCAGTAGTGCAATCTTGGCTCACTGCAATCTCTGCCGCCCAGGTTCAAGCAATTCTCATGCCTCAGCCTCCTGAGTAGCTGGGATTATAGGCACCCACCACCATGCCCGGCTAATTTTTGTATTTTTAGTAGAGACAGAGTTTCACCATGTTAGTCAGGCTGGTCTTGAACTCCTGACCTCAAGTGGTCTGCCCACCTAGGCCTCACAAAGTGCTGGGATTACAGATGTGAGCCACTGTGCCCAGCCTAATTTTTGTACTTTTTTTGTAGAGACAGGGTTTTGCCATATTGCCCAGGCTGGTCTCGAACTCCTGAGCTCAAGCAATTTGCTCACTTCAGCCTCCCAAAGTGCTGGGATTATAGGTGTGAGCCACTATGCCCAGCCTTATTTATTTATTTATTTATTTATATTTTTTAAGAGACAGGGGGCCAGGCGCGGTGGCTAACGCCTGTAATCCCAGCACTTTGGGAGGCCGAGACGGGCGGATCACAAGGTCAGGAGATCGAGACCATCCTGGCTGACACGGTGAAACCCCGTCTCTACTAAAAGTACAAAAAACCAGCCGGGCGAGGTGGCGGGCGCCTGTAGTCCCAGCTACTTGGGAGGCTGAGGCAGGAGAATGGCGTAAACCCAGGAGGCGGAGCTTGTAGTGAGCCGAGTTGGCGCCACTGTACTCCAGCCTGGGCGACAGAGCAAAAGACTCCGTCTCAAAAAAAAAAAAAAAAAAAAAAAAAACAGAGACAGGGGTTTCCCTATGTTGCCCAGGCTGGTCTCACATTTCTGGGCTCAAAGGATCCTCCTGCCTCAGCCTCCCAAAGTGCTGAGATTACAGGCATGAGGTGCTGTTCTGGGCCATTCGTGGGTTCTCCATTTGTGGATTCAACCAAATGCCAACCAAAAATACTTGGAAAAAATATTTTCCAAATGTTTATAATATTTACATTGTATTAGGTATTATAAGTAATCTAGAGATGATTTAATGTATACAGGAGGATGTGCATAGGTTATATGCAAATATTACACCATTTTATATAAAGGACTTGAGCATCTATGGGTTTTGGTGTGAGGGCATCCTGGAACCAATCCCTTGAAGATACAGAGGAATAACTATATTGTATTGGCCAGGTGGCTCACATGTAGGAATGAGACAACTTAGGTGTGGACACACAGTAGCGCTGGGAAGAAGGCAACCTGTTTCGGCCCTGTTGTGACTGTTCTGCCTCTGCACCATCTTTCACACCAATGCATGGTGGCTGCAATTTAAATCCGATGTGGAAAATTCAAGTAGGGAGTAAGAGCCACGTGGTGCCGAAGGTTGGCCCTTGTAGGCCTGGAGGGCCTCAGGCTCAGTGTTGGCTCAGTGTTTCCTGGCTGCCCTTCTGTTGCTGGGCATCCCAGGGCCCACATGCCAGGGTACACAGGCATTCTGAAAAAGGTGCCATTGCTGTTTCTGATTAGAAGAGCAATATATGGTTATCGATAAAATTTGAAAATGCAGAAAAATAGCAAGAGGAAAATAAAAATTACTTGATACGCTCCTTACTCAGAGTAGTTTTCTTCCAGTTCATTGTCTTTGCATTTTTCTTTAGTTGCAATCACACTTAATACAATTTTCTTACTTTGTTACATCTGCTTGAAATATATATAAGTTAGCTGGGCGTGGTGGCTCACGCCTGTAATCCCAGCACTTTGGGAGGCCAAGGCGGGTGGATCACCTGAGGTCAGGAGTTCCAGTCCAGCCTGGCCAACATGGTGAAACCCTGTCTCTATTAAAAATACAAAAATTAGCTGGGCGTGGTGGTGGGTGCCTATAGTCCCAGCTATTTGGGAGGCTGAGGCAGGAGAATTGCTCGAACCCAAGAGGCAGAGGTTACAGTAAGCCGAGATCGTGCCACTGCACTCCAGCCTGGGCGACAGAGCAAGACTGTATCTCAAAAAAATAAAAATAAATACATAAATAAAGTGGGCACGCATGGTGGCTCATGCCTATAATGGTGGCTCACATCTGTAATCCCAGCACTTTGAGAGGCTGAAGTGGGAGGATTGCTTGAGTTTAGGAGGTCAAAGCCAGCCTGTGTAACACAGTGAGACCCTGTGTAAGTTAAAGCACTTCCCCATACCTTTAAAATCTCTTCATGGGCCTCATTTTCCTTGCTGTGGCCAGCCTGCCTTTTACTCAATCATGCCCCCACTGGCGAACATGCCAGTGGCTTCCAGTTTTCACTGTTTTACCCAATGCCAGCATGTACATCTGAGTTCCACCCTCAACTGGGTCATTTCCTTAGTATTTTTGGGAGTGAAGTCACCAGGTCTCAGCATACTCTTCAGGTTATTGTAACATCTTGCCAAGGAATTCTCAGAAAGACTATGAGCATGAACAGAGGGTTCTTGACTAGTGCCTCACCTTAGTGAGGTTTTTGGGAATGATCTTTTTTTTTTTTTGAGACAGAACTTCGCTCTTGTTGCCCAGGCTGGAGTGCAGTGGCATGACCTTGGCTCACTGCAACCTCTGCCTCTCGGGTTCAAGTGATTCTCCTGCCTCAGCCTCCTGAGTAGCTGGGACTACAGGCATCTGCCACCATGCCCGGCTACGTTTTTGTATTTTTAGTAGAGACAGGGTTTCACCATGTTGGCCAAGCTAGTCTCGAACTCCCGACCTCAGGTGATCCACCCGCCTCGGCCTCCCAAAGTGCTGGGATTACAAGCGTGAGTCACTGTGCCCAGCCATGACCATTTTTCTTTTTCTTAATCTTTGAACATTTGAAAAGTGGCAGTGGTTTCTTGTGGCTTTAATTTGCATTTTAAATTTAATTTAATTTAATTTAATTTTATATTTTGAGGCAGGGTCTCACTCTGTCATCCAGGCTGGAGTGCAGTGGCATGATCATAGCTCACTGCAGCCTCAACCTCCCGGGTTCAAGTGATTCTCATGCCTCAGCCTCCAGAGTAGCTGTGATTACAAGCTCACGCCACCACACTCAGCAATTTTTTGGTATTTTTAGTAGGGGGAGCTCATTGGTTTGGGAGGCTGGTATCGAACTCTTGACCTCAAATGATCCGCCTGCCTCGGCCTCCCATAGTGCTGGGATTACAAGCATGAGCCACCACCCCCCTCCTCTCTAATATAAATTTTTGAATAACTAGCTGAATCTGTAGCAGAGGCTGAAAATATTTCCCTAGTTTGTTGCTTGCCTTTAATTGTCTGATGTTTTGATACATAAACATTTTAGTTTTTAGCAGTCACATCATTTACTCTATGGTGTCTTCCAGTGTTTTTAAGTTTAGAACGTTAGTCCCATTGATAATTCAGTTAAATATTCTCCTACCTTTTTTTTTCTAGATTTTACTCTTATTTTCACTTAACTGTTTAATAATTTAAATTTATTTCGGTGTCAGTGATAAGAAACCAGCTTCTTATCTTTCTTGCCTAGCCCTTTCCTCTTATCTTAATTGAGATTTCTAATTTCTACGGTATTTCTTAGCTTCAAAACATCTCCAAGTAGTGTTAAAAATAGTTAAATTTTACTACATTGTACATTATTTTCTGAGAACAAATTATATTCTTTCAAGAACTAACGGGCTAACTGACTTCAGTCAGTTCTTTTCACCTCTATGGGCCTCGGAATCTGTAAAATGAGACTTAGAACAGATCCGCTTTTCTACCAAGTGTTCCGAGGAGCACGAGTTTGGTAGGGTTAAATGAGAAAAGAATGTTGTGGTCAACTCTGTTTGGGGAATTCTCAGTTATATTAAGTGTAAGAGGAATTTTCTTTTCATTTTGTTTGACATTCAGTATTATCATTTATTCAAAAGCATTTATTGAATGCCTCCTAGGCCAGGCATTGCTAGAGGTAGAGCCCTGAATGACAACATAGTCCCTGTCCATTGAGCAAGCCATGGATTTCAAGGATGTTATGAAAGAGGAAATCCGGGGCTGGGTGTAGTGGCTGACGCCTGTAATCCTAGCACTTTGGGAGGCCGACGTGGGTGGATCACCTGAGCTCAGGAGTTCAAGACCAGCCTGGCAAACATGGTGAAACCTGGTCTCTACTAAAAATACAAAAATTGTCTGGGCATGGTGGTGGGTGCCTGTAATCTCACCTACTGGGGAGGCTGAGGCAGGAGAATCACTTGAACCCAGGGGGCCGAGGTTGCAGTGAGCTGAGATTGCACCATTGTACTCCGGCCTGGGCAAAAAGAGTGAAACTCCGTCTCAAAAAAAAAAACCAAAAACTGAAAATGGGAGTGCATGGCAAGGGGACATCCTCAAAGAAGTGCTGAGCCCTGCAGGATGAGGAGGAGTTGCCCAGGTTGTGGTCGAGAGTGGCAGAGAAAAAGAGCAAATGCCCCTATTGAGAGAGTGTGGAACGTTGGAGACACTGGGGAAGTCCAGCTTGAAGCCAGATGGATAGGGAGCTCAGAGGCTTTTTTAGGGATTTCGAACTTTATTCTAAGGAAACATGGAACTACTGAAGATTTTCATCAGGGGAGTGATATTCTGTTTTTCTGAGAGTTTCTGGCTGCTTTGTAGAGAAGAGGGAGAGGGAGGCAGAACCATTAGGAGGCCCAAGGTGTTGTAGGGGAGAGACGTTGTGACGCTGGTGGTTCTGAGTAATGGAGTGAAAATGGGGCAAAAGTGGACAGATTTCAGAACAGTTTTGGAGATGTAATTGCAAGAAGCAAGAGAAAGCGAAAAATCAGAAACGATTCCCAGATTTCTGGCTTGTGCCATTGGGTGGATACCATTTCCTGGAGTATGGAAAAAGTGATATTGACATGGAGACTATGAGGTGGAGGGCGGGATGTGTGGAGACCGATGAGCTCTGTTTTGGAGCTGATATTGTGAATCCCTAAAACAAATAGTATGTAGCATCGGTCACATTTATTTGACCCATATACGTTTCTGTTTTTCAGACAATCTCTTGGGGCCAGGGTTCCACGGAACACATGTTGGGAAAGGCTAGTCTAGCTACTCTCAGAGGTCCTTTCCAGCTCAAATATTCTCTTTTCCCATAATGCTAATGAGAACCAGCAAGTGAACTGCATTGGCTGATGTTTTAAATAAACTTTTTAATTGAATTGTGAAAAAGACGTAAAAGATGCTCACCTCCTAAGTGCACAGCTTAATGAATTTTTACATAGTGTGCATACCCGTGTAACCAACTGCCTAGACCAACACAGTATACATTATTGCAGATGCTTTCCAGAGTGCTTGATTTTTAAGTATGAAAAGCAAACACTAGACGAATGTTTGCAGGGGTGGGCTGTTTGGCGGAACCATCACGTCCATTCTGTCTTCCAGGACAAGTTTGAGGATACAGTGGTACAGAGCAGCTCAGACTCTGGGTGCAGCAGGAGTCTGGTGCACTTGGCCTCTTTTTCTTGGAAAGGGCATTAAAAACTAATGGATGAAGTGAAGGACGTTCATCCAGAGTTGGCCTCACCTGCCAGGTGGACTTTGTGTGAAGATCTCAGGAAGCAAGGGAAGGTCTCTCATCCATTTGTCAAATAAGCCCCGGCATCTCTTGATGCCTGAGGTTAACAATGACACAGTTTAGGGTCAACAAATATTGATAGCGTTAATGAGTGCATGACTATCAGAATCTCTGCTTCCTGCCCAGGTTCTAGTCTGCAGATGCCAATGCCACTGAGAAAGTAGCAATCACTGGCAATTCAGTATCAAACTCCAAATGAGAGAGTAAATGAACACATGAAGGAATTCATTTCCTGGACAGAACCGTTCCTCTCCTACCTCTTTCTCTGATGACTCTCCTATCTGCCTGGCCCTAATTTAATTGTCTCCCCACTCCAAGAAGCTATCCCTGAGCCCAGATGGTGTCAGGTCCTCTCCTCATATACTCTCCCAGCATCTTATACTTCCTAATGCTTGCACCACTGCTGTTATCGATGGCTCGCTGCCCTATGTGCACAGAAGCCAACAGCTAGGCAGGAAAGGCAGTTTTTTTTTTTTTAATTTATTAATTAAAATGTTTTTTTTTTTAGATGGAGTTTCGCTCTTGTCGTCCAGGCTGGAGCATAGTAGAGCGATCTCGGCTCACTGCAACTTTTGCCTCCCAGGTTCAAGAGATTCTCCTGCCTCAGCCTCCTGAATAGCTGAGATTACAGGCATGTGCCACTACACCCAGCTGATTTTTGTATTTTTAGTAGAGGAGGAGTTTCTCCATGTTGGACAGGCTGATCTGGAACTCCTGACCTCAGCTGATCTACCCGCCTCCACCTCCCAAAGTGCTGGGATTACAGGTATGAGCCACTGCGCCCGGTCGGCTTTTTTTTTTTTTTTTTGGGGGGGGGGGGGGGGTCTCACTATATTGACCAGGCTGGTCTCGAACTGCTTGCCTCAAGCAATCCTCCCATCTTGGCCTCCCAGAGTGCTGGGATTACAGGCATGAGGCACGGTGCCTGGCTGAGACAGGAAAGGCTTTGTTGCAAAACCTGCCAGAAAGGAGATGGGAATTGGGCTTCAATCTGTCTCCCTGACTTGGGGTCTGGGGCAAGTTTATGGGCTCGGAGGGAGAGGGAAAGGATTTGGGAATGTTGGCTGGACAGAGTCCAATTGGAAGGCTTCAGATTTGGCCATTTATGGTAAGATATGTGGAGGCCAATTTTAGACCCGGATCTTCCGGCGACTGGACACCTCGCTTCTGGAAGAGTTCTAGAGTTCGGGTTCCGGTCATGTCCCAGTCTTCTTGGTTCTGAAGCGAGGAATCGTAGGTTCTGGATGTTGTTAGAGGGTCCAGCTTTTTCTATTGCGTCTGCCTGGGCTCCATGACGTGCGATCTTTTTGGCTGTGTTGTATTTTCAAGGTAACTGACCATTTTGTTATCAACAGAGTAGGCCCAGTGTGGGCTGGCCTCAAGGTTACACAACCGTCAATAAATAGAAGGCCCCTAGAGGTTGTCCCATGCCTGGGAGGAGGCTTAACGAGGAGGCCGCCCAGAGCAGGGCCACTGACCTTGGACTTCCTGGGCTCAGGTCTTGGCTTCCTCTGCTGCTCACCAGCTTGTGCCTTTGGGCAGGTTACTCACCTTCTCTGCGCCTCGGTTCCTTTATCAGCTGAATGAGGGCGAGTACAGTACCTACCTGAGTCATACTGTGAATATTAAAGGAGAGGATATTTATGAAAAGTGCTCAGTGCAGTGTCTGGGGAATGAGAGGTGCTCAAAAAACACTAGCTGTGTGAGTGAACCTTGAGTTACTGTTAGACTGAGGGGAGGTGGAAGGTCCTATGGGGTCTGAAAAAGAAGAGAGGTGGAAAAAGCAGGGGTTTGGGGGTGGGAAGGAGGTTGACAATGAAGGAGAGCATGGGATAATGCCAGTGAAGGAGACTGCGACCTCTTTTTTTTTTTTTTTTTTTTTTTGAGACGGAGTCTCTCTCTCGCCCAGGCTGGAGTGCAGCAGCGCGATCTCACTGCAAGCTCCGCCTCCCGGGTTCACACCATTCTCCTGCCTCAGCCTCCCGAGTAGCTGGGACTACAGGCGCCCACCACCATGCTCGGCTAATTTTTCTGTCTTTTTAGTAGAGACGGGGTTTCACCGTATTAGCCAGGATGGTGTCAATTTCCTGACCTTGTGATCTGCCCGCCTCGGCCTCCCAAAGTGCTGGGATTATAGGCGTGAGCCACCGCGCCCAGCCAGGAGACTGCGACTTTTAATACACACTTTCATTTTAGGATAGGGCCTGACTTGCTTTTACCCATAAAAAAATGCTTCTTACCATTTGCCCAAGTTAGAATGAATCTGGCCTTGGAGATAAAAGAAGCAATTGTTTTCATGTAGATGTCACGAAGTCTGTCTCTTCTTACTGCTAGTTCCTGCCTTGGGAATTTGAGCAGGGGGATCACCCAGGTTGGACTAGGCTTGGCTGCTGGTGCCTACCCTGTTGGATAACCTGGTGATAAGGAGAGAAGAAAGGCTGGGGCCCGTCCCTGAGTGTTTACCTGTGATCCGTGCAGATGTTCCCAGTGGGGAAAGTACTTATGGACCATCACACCTTCTTCTCCAATTCCCTTTATATTTTTATTTATTTATTTATTTTTGAGACGGAGTCTCGCTCTGTCGCCCAGGCTGGAGTGCAGTGGCACAATCTCAGCTCACTGCACCCTCTGCCTCCCAGGTTTAAGTGAATCTCTCGCCTCAGTTTCCCGAGTAGCTGGGATTACAGGTGCACACCACCTTGCCCGACTAGATTTTTGAATTTTTAGTAGAGATGGGGTTTCACCGTGTTAGCCAGGCTCAGGTGATCTTCCCGCCTCAGCCTCCCAAAGTGCTGGGATTACAGACATGAGCCACTGTGGCCGGCCCAATTCCCTTTTTAAATTTAGATGTTTATGGACTTGGTCTCATTCTACCTGAAAATATTTTTAAGGGTGGGAGGTGGAAGCAGAAAGGGATTTACAGAAAAGATACATTTGGTCATTTATTTTCTGGCCTACTTAAGATGTGGTTTTGAAGACAGCAGGAGGCCTATGATCTGTTGGCTCTCTAGATGGCTTCCAGCCCTGTGACTCTATGATCTAATAGAATTTATAGCATTATATATTCCAGTAGTGACTTGCAAAGATTGCTATGAAGGGATTACAGATGGTTCTGTAAGTATATACTTTTAGAAGAACATAATGCAATTTGCTTTTTAGCCCAAAGCCCTAAAAATAATTAGGTAGGAGTTCAGACAAGTGTTAAAAGACAGTTGTTTCTGGTGAATCCAAATGGCTTTAAAAAAAATCAATTTCACTTCTCATCAGAGGAGGGCTTGCATTTTAGATTTCTCATGGTTTGTTGAATAGCGACGCCCAACGAGCACACTAGCATTAAAAAAAAGTAAGCAATGAGAAAAATTAGTGCGATATTCCAAGCTTAAATTAAGTATAATAGAGTGAGGAGAAAGAATTTCAGAATGCTGGAGTGAGTAATGTAACTGAGACCTAAGCACTCGCCTTCAGGGATTCTTACTTGGTCTGATTGTGACTTTAACATATGTCTTCCATCTGTCTCTGTCTGTTGCCCCTCATGCCTTGAAATAATTCTGGCCCATCTGGTTTCCTTTCATGGGATCCGAGGGAGACTGTCTCAGTGAAGTGCGGGTCAGAGTTCAGTTTTGGCTGCACACAGAGAGGTGGAGATCACTCAAGGAGGAAGAAAAGGAACGAAGGACATGCCAGCAGTGAGGGTCCGGCTGCCAAGGGCTCTCGGGGGTGGGCCCCCGAAGATATTTGGCAGGCGAGAGGGAAGCATTCAGGAGCTTTATTTTCCATAACTTTTTATAATAAAAAGAGCAAAACGTTGACTGGGCACGGTGGCTTACGCCTGTAATCCCAACATTTTGGGAGGCTGAGGCGAGTGGATCACGAGGTCAGGAGATGGAGACCATCCTGGCTAACACGGTGAAACCCCGTCTCTACTAAATATACAAAAAATTAGCTGGGTGTGATGGCCGGGGCCTATAGTCCCAGCTACTTGGGAGGCTGAGGCAGGAGAATGGCGTGAACCTGGGAGGCGGAGCTTGCAGTGAGCTGAGATCGTGCCACTGCACTCCAGCCTGGGTGACAGTGCGAGACTCCATCTCAAAAAAAAAAAAAAGAGCAAAACATTAACAGAAAAACGAGAAAAAACAGAATAGTATAAAGAGGGAGATAAACATCCCTTGTAATCTCATCTCTCATTGTGGGTTTTTCTGTTTTTTGCTTAGGGACATGTGAAAGTGACACTCTTAGAATAGTAACTTGTTAGATGGTTGTAGGTGTTATGGGGCGGGGGAAATTCAGCAAGGAGGCAGACTGGGAGTGTGGCAGGGCCCAGGGTGAAGTGGGTGATCAGGGAAAAGCCCACAGACTGGGGATTTTTAAATCAAGAACTGAGCCTGACTGGCTACAGTGGCTCACGCCTGTAATTCCAGCACTTTGGGAGGCTGAGGCGGGCAGACCACTTGAAGCCAGGAGTTCAAGACCAGCCTGGCCAACATGGCGAAACCCTGTCTCTATTAAAATTACAAAAGTTTGCTGGGCGTGGTGGCGTACCCCTGTAATCCTAGCTACTTGGGAGGCTGAGGCATAAGAATCGCTTGAACACAGGAGGCAGATGTTGCAGTGAGCCAAGATTGCGCCACTGCACTCCAGCCTGGGCAACAAGAGCGAGACTCTGTCTCAAAAAAGAACTGAGGCTAGGCGCTGTGGCTCACGCCTGTAATTCCAGCACTTTGGGAGGCTGAGGCAGGGGGATCCCTTGAGCCCAGGAGTTCGAGATCAGCCTGGGCAACATAGGGAGACCCTGTCTCTACAAATAATAATAATAATCATAAAAAATTAGCCAGACATGGTGGTAGTTGCCTGTGGTCCTGGCTACTTGGGAAGCTGAGGTGGGAGGATTGCTTGATCTGGGAACTCTAGGTTGCAGTGAGCCGAGATTGCACTACTGCACCCCAACCTGGGTGATAGAGTGAGACCCTGTATGAAAAAAAAAAAAAAAAAAGTAAAGCAAGACTAATGGGGGTGAGGAAATGAGCCACTGCTTACCGGGAGGTGGGCATGTGCCCTTCTAAGGAGGAGGGCGTAATGGAGAGGAGGGAAGCCCTTGACTGGCTGCTTTAAGCTGTGGTCTGACTCGGAGAGGGGTGAAGGTGGAAGTGAGCAGAGAAATGGCATGTCCACAGAAACAGGGAGGTCCGTTCATTTCCTGGCGCAAATTAGCACCACCTGAGTGGCTTAATAAAACAGAAGTTTACTTTGGGGGGGCCGAGGTCGGTGGATCACCTGAGGTTGGGAGTTCGAGATCAGCCTGACCAACATGGAGAAACCTCGTCTCTAATAAAAATACAAAATTAGCTGAGCGTGATGGCACGCGCCTGTAGTCCCAGCTACTTGGGGTGCTGAGGCAGGAGAATCGCTTGAACTCAGGAGGCGGAGGTTACAGTGAGCTGAGATTGCACCATTGCACTCCAGCCTAGGCAACAAGAGCAAAACTCTGTCTCAAAAAAAAACCCCGAAAATACAAAAAAACAAAACAAAAACCAGAAGTTGAGTCTCTCTCAGTTCTGGAGGCTGGAAGTCTGAAATCAAGGTGTCAGCAGGGTGGCTTCCTTCTGGGTTCTTGCAGGCAGGACCTGTCCGGAGCCTCTCTCTCAGCTCCTGGCAGTGGCCCACAACCTTTACTGTCCCTTGGCTTGTGGACACATTGCTCCACTCTCTGCCCCCATCCTTGCATTGCCTCTCCTCTCTTATTACAATCCTTGTCATTGGATTTTGGGATCATCCTGAACCAGGGTGATCTCATTTTAAGATCCTGAATTGTATCTGTAAAGACCCTTTTCCCAGCTAAGGTCACATCCACAGGCTTTGAGCAGATACATCTTTTTGGGAGCTCCCCATTCAACCCATTTTAGAAGGCCACCAGGAGAAACCAGTTTCTGGAGGAAGGTGATATTTGGTGATTCTCCACAGTTTCACAGGGCCGGTGCCTTCTCATTCTCTTCAAAATCTATGAGTTAGTTTTGCTTCCCTCAGCAACACCATCCTGAAAATGACCTGGCCATAAAGAGCCAAGTTTATAACCTTGAACCTTTCCAAGACATTTCCTCAAAAGTCACAGTTCTACAGGTGTGTTCCCATCTTGTGATCTGCCCTGATAAATGACTGATCCTGGAGGACAGGCATGGCCCGGTCACTGTTCTAAGATAGCCTTTACTTGAGTGAATGAAGAGATAAATGAATGGCCAATTTAAATCTGACCTCTGGCCAGTGTTGAAATTCAGTGATCTTCTGATACATAAAATTAGTGGTTCTTATGCTTTTTTGTGGAGTCAAGGGTGTCCTTGGGAATATGATGGAAAATAAGGGATCACTCTTCCCATACAATTGTACTTATTCTCACCTGGGCATGGTGGCTCACAACTGTAATCCCAGCACTTTGGGAGGCCAAGGCGGGTGGATTACCTGAGTTTAGGAGTTCCAGACCAGCCTGGCCAACATGGTGAAACCCTATCTCTACTAAAAATACACAAAAAAGTAGCCGGACGTGGTGGTGCACGTCTGTAATCCCAGCTACTCAGGAGGCTGGGTAGGAGAATCGCTTGAACTTGGGAGGTGGAGGTTGCAATGAGCTGAGATCACACCACTGCATTCCAGCGTGGGCAACAGACTGAGACTCCCTCTCAAAAAGAAAAAAAGTACTTATATACAATTCCTAGGAATTCCCTGATAGTCAACCAGCCCATGAGAAGGTGGTCACAGAGCATCTGAAAGTCATGGCCACATTTTTCTTATGAGAACTAGATGGACCTGAAATCTTTACCCAGTAAAACTTCCCACCCTATTTCATCTCATGTGGCGTGGCAGAGAAGATTGGACCTGGAAGTTTTCTAGGGCCCAGTGTGCCAGAGGGCTTGGAGCAGAAAAGAGACTAAACAGAGGGCCTGGTCAGGAGATGGCAGATACAATCCAGAGGAGAGGCCACGAGGGCTCTGCCGCTGGCTCTAGGAAGGTCAGAGCCCACAGTCCTTTCTGGAGCTTACTGAGTGATAAGCTGCCTACAGAGAGCAAAGGAAAGAGGACTTAAAAATGACTCCAGGCATGCAAGCCTCAGAGTCAGGCAAGACCCGCACGGTAACCTAAAGGAAGAAGGGAACTATTTTTATAAGTTCAATCTGTAGCTTGTTGAATCTTTATAAAGTCCATATTTAGTTTGCAGTCTTTAAATTCTAATCATGGAGCTTATAGAAATGATAGAAATGAGTAGCATTGATGAGCATTTTGGACATTCTTCTCATAGCAAAGATGGACTTTAATTGCTGTCAGCTTCAGGTTACGGCTTACCTTTTTTTTGATAGCCATTCTCATTTGTCATAGGATCTGCATTATATTATATAGAATTGTGTAATGAAAGTGTTCTAAAGTTAAATAAAATAGCTGTTAAATGGCACTGACAAACAGTTTCTATCGAACCCCCAACCTAAATCATAAACGCTTACAACTCTTAAGAGCACTGTGTGCAGATAGTGTATTGTGAACCATTTCAGATTGTACAGGATGTGTTTAAGAGGAAAAGGAAGCTATGGGCTTACGGAGGCTTAGGAATAGAAAGAATGATACTTATGTTTTAAAATTCTCTCTGTGTGCTTGTGTACATGTTTATATACAGAAATGCAAAGAAGGGAGGAGGCCCCACGGGGGAGGGGAGGGAACATTCCCTTTTCTCCTGTATGTTCCTATGTTATTTGAATCTTTAAAATGGAGTATATTCAGGAATTACTTGGGAATCAAAATTAAAGAAGGGTGGAGGCAAATCATCAAGGCCAACACAGCTGGCACAAACAGCCTGATGTGGGATGGACACCCACACCTTCTGGAAAATGATATAGGTCAGTTCATCCTTTTAGGAACACCGTAGATAGACTTTGCTTTTTTGTTATCTTAAGTAAACTTTGTCTTCCTTTCTTCTCTTTTTTTTTTTTTTTGAGATGGAGTCTTGCTTTGTCGCCCAGGCTAGAGGGCAGTGGCGCGATCTTGGCTCACTGCAACCTCTGCCTCCTGGGTTCAAGTGGTTCTCCCTGCGTCAGCCTCCAGTAGCTGGCATTACCAGCACCCACCATCACGCCTGGCTAATTTTTATATATTTAATAGAGATGGGGTTTCACCATGTTGGCAAGGCTGGTCTTGAACTCCTGACCTCGGGTGATCCACCTGCCTCACCTACCAAAGTGCTGGGATTACAGGCATGAGACACTGTGCCTGGCCTGTCTTTACTTCATCTGGCATTTTGAGGAGTAAAATGAGTGCTGCCTTCAAAGCTTCTTTGCAAGGCCATAGCTGGGTGGTGCCAGGCCGTGCCAGAGTAGTGCTGGCTGAGCCGGCTGGGCTTTCCCACAGGCAGCATGGTGTGTGCTGTGTACTTCCATTTGCTGCTGTGCTCAGAGTGTGGGAATGCGTGCAGAGAGAGATACTAACCACCCAATGACACGGCGAACGAGCACCCTGCTCTTCCTCAGCTTTTTTGGTAACACAATTGAGTAGACCCAAATAGAACCTGGGTTTGATGGGTTTTTCCTGCCCCAGTTGTCTCATCAGCCCTCCCTACGGTTCCGTGATGCCTGGCCTCCTGCTCATTTGATGCAGTGGGAGAAGTCTCAGAGAGGTGATGGGGGGACACATCTCGTGTCACCTGTTTTCTATAGGTGCATTTGTCACCTGGCGCTGCCCAACAAAGTACCACAAACTGGATGGCTTCCAGCAACAGAAATGTGTCGTCTCACAGTTTTGGAGGCCAGAAGTCCGAAATCAAGGTGTCAGCAGAGTCATGTTCCCGGTACTCCTTGGTGTTCCTTGGCCAGCAGCTGCAGCACTTGGATCTCTGCCACCCTTGTCACGTGGCCTGCTCCCTGTATTGGCCTCACACAGCCACTTTCCTCTTCCAATAAGGACATCCATCACATTAGATTCGGGGCACGTCGTCCTGTGGCATGATCCCATCTTAACTCTTTACATCTGCCAAGACCCTGTTTCTAAACAGGCCACATTCGTAGGTCCTGGGCATTAGGACTTCAACATATCTTTCTGGGGTGACACAGTTCAACCCGTAACAACAGGCCACGGATGGAACTCGAGTTTTCATCTTTCCTTCCCAACAAACCAAACGCATGTGATTCACTTTCTCTCCTTACTCCATTTAAAAAATATCATAGGTAGCCCTTGGTAAATAACAGTATTAGGTGTGCCAGAAACTTCTGAGAAGGGATGATCTAGTGGGAGGACCCGGTACCCTGCTGGGGAGCAATCCTGGATAGTTACAGGGGAGAGAGGTGTCCCTGCGGATTTACCACGGGGTGACGCCCCAGCAGGAAGTGGTAGCACCATCCTACTGGCTGCTGTTAAAACAACTTGCTATTCTTCATCTGCAAATTTTGCCAGCCCATGAAATTACAGTAGACATGGCTGATGTCATTCAAAATTCCACAGGCCTGAAACCTCATAAATTTAGTGACTCTGTGTGTGTGTGTGTGTGTACATGTGTGAGTGTTTATGTGTGCTGTGTGTGGGCGGAGTGTATGCATGTGAGGCCGAGATTTAGGTGTGCTGATGACATCAGTTGACTGTCTTTTTCAGTACTGAAATCAAACCAAAGTTTCTACAGATGTCCCTTGCTAAGGGAAACCTTGCGACCTAAGGCCTGGACATTTGAAGATTTAGCTAATTCTAGCTAGGGGTTTTATGGAAGTGGTTTAAGTGAGTTTCTTCTTTTAGGGAGTAGTAGAACTAGGACTTCTTGTGTCACAGGCCTCTAACATGCCCACTGGACACAGGCTTTTTGGCTGTAAACTCTGAGTGCAGAAAGAAAGACAGAAAAAGCTAGATAAATCACTGCCATCAGGAGCTTGGAGGGAGGAGGAAGAGGCTTCCAGAGAGAGGAGGGAGGGAGAAGAGACAGGAGAGAGACAGATTGAGGGAGAGACCTATACCAACCTGAACTGGGAAACACATAGACCAGGGTTCCCCAGGGATCTGACATCAAAAGTAGAGTTTCAGTGAATTAAAAAGAGTGTCGTTTTAACAAAGGCCCGGGATACGATTAGAGATAGCGTAAAAGCTGTTTCAGGAAAAGTTCAGAACTAATAGAAAAGATTCAGTTATGTGTTGTAAAGTTAATATAAATTATTTACTCAAAAAGTGTATCATCTTAAACGGCACTTCCAGTAGCCTAAAACATATCTGCACACATAAAGATGTGTTTTCCATCAGACGGTACGTAGCGGTGGCGTCTCTAATTACCTGGCAAGGAAAATGAGTGAAAATCACGGAATCCTTGGAGCTGCCTCCCGGTGACAGCCATGATGGTGTTTGTCGGGTCAGATTCACCAGATGACTTAGGAGAAAAGTGTATTTTTGTTTATTTATTTTTAACTTTTAATTTTTTCAAAGTGCATTCAGACTTTAATTGCTTTTTAATTGTGAGAGGAAAGAAATGTATTTTTAGAAGTGAGGCTACTGCACTCATAGGAAGGCTTGGATATTAGACTCTCTAGTCTCAGGAAACTAATCAACTGTTTTCTGTCTCTTTACCTGATAAACTGATAAGACAAAAGTAAGTTTTAGAAGTGGAATTAAAGGAGAACTCATTAAGAAATTGCTTGAGAGTTACAGCTAGACACACATAGAGGTCTAAAGCTGAAGTAGAATTTAACGGAATCCCAAAGCTCCAGGAACGACACTATATACATTGGGACTAGGACGTGAAACAGACACGGATGGCACCGTCAGGGTTTCAGGATGGATTTAGACAGGTCTCATTTTGCAGTGATGACATGAGGGCATTTTCAGAGTCAGCTTTAGTAAGGAGATAAGCCCTTTAAAGATGAAGAGAAACTTTTAAAATATGGCCAATATTATTATCATTAATATACTAATTCAATAATGAAAATTTTTTGAGTACTTGCTAAATGCTGTACTTTAAATGCATTAAAGCATGCATTTTCAGTACGTGTGATCTCTAGATGCTTGCTTTTTAAATAATAATTTTCTTTCATTCAAAGATAAAGCTTTTTTTTTTTTCAGAAATCCTATCTGATTTTATAATAGAAGGATTTATTTAGCAGAAATTCATATTAAGGAAACTAAAATATTCTAATCTGTCAGGTGAGATATGTCTATATTGAGAAGATATTAATATGCACCAAAGCAGCAAGAATGCTTGCTTGAAATCCAATAATTTTTTGATACCCAGTACATGAGCTTAAGTCACCAAATATATATATTTTTAATTTTAAGTATATTCTTTCTTAAGGAAACTACCTCCTAAGAAATCTTTGCAAGGCAGAGACTCTATGTTAATCGTTTTTGTATCACCCATGGCACCCAGCTCAGAGCTTAGAATGTAAAACATGCTCAAAAAATATTCTTTGAAGGAATGTTTGATTTGGGAATCCAAACCTGACAGTGTCATTTATTTACCTGTAGTCATCAATGCTTGCTTTTTTAAAGTGGCAATTTTTTTCCTGCCCTCAGTGATAATTAATGCTCAGCTCAGACGGCAGGGTTTGAATGAAGAAATCTGAACAATAGCTAGACAAGACAAAGCCTGTGAATCTTATGCAGGCTTCTCTGTCTATTAATGTGGTTTAGAATGATATGTTAGGAGCACTGTATACCAGAAGAATATTGATTGCATTTCAGATAATGCAATTTACAGTTAATAAGATGGTTAGGCTGGTCCAGGGAAATATTTGTTTTCTTCAACAATGTGAGGCAGAAAACATACATTTTAATAAATACTACATGAGAACAATCCTTCTGGGTGAATTTCAAGGAAACAAACAGACTACCATATGGCTACACATCGGTGGATTTTCACATTTCTAAAATCTGGATAAATGTGTTATCAGTAATACTTTGCTTTACAAATAGATTTGTTTGAATTATTCTTGCTTTAGTACCGGAAACCTTTGTGGACATTTTGTAAGTAACGTTTAATATCTAAGGATGATAATTCTAGGACAGAATATATAATGTGATCACGTTTGTTTTAAACACACACACACACACGAAAAACTCTGGAAGACTAGACCCCAGGTTTCAGCCCTCCCTACGGTCCCGTGATGCCTGCCCTGCTGCTCATTTGATGCTGTGGGAAAAGTCTCAGAGAGGTGACGGGGGGACACATCTCATGTCACCTGTTTTCTATAGGTGCATTTGTCACCTGGCGCTGCCTAACAAAGTACCACAAACTGGATGGCTTCCAGCAACAGAAATGTGTTGTCACCATAGGGGTTATGGTGAGGAACAGGGAAGAGTGAGATTATGGGGTATTTTTACTTTTAGAGTTAAATATTTCTGTGACATTTGAATTTTTATAATAAGTATATATTGTTTTAGAAATCAGAAAAAGATATATTAATTTACGGGGCTGACACTGATGATGTTGACAATCAAAATAGTATTGCAAAGAGCTTGAAAGTAATCTAGCTGCAGAATCATCTACCAAAACTGATTCCTGCCTGCATGTACAAAGTGGATGCTGCAGCATTGCTCAGAGTGGCCACAGATCTGCCACTCCTTGAAAGTCCATCATCAGAGGGAGAGAAAGAGGAAGTATGAAGACGTGTCTGTCTGCATAGACTAGGAAAATCTTGCAGAGGATGAGAACTTAATAACTCTAAAGTCACTGGGGGCTGTTCTTTTTCAATTTGTTACCATGTACTTGGTCCACATGTTAAAAAAATTGGGTGGCTGGGGGCGGTGGCTCATGCCTATAAATCCTAGTGCTTTGGGAGGCCGAGGCGGGCAGATCACGAGGTCAGGAGTTTGAGAGCAGCCTGGCCAACATGGTGAAACCCCATCTCTACTAAAAATACAAAAAGTTAGCTGGGCATGGTGGCAGGCACCTGTAATCCCAGCTACTCGGCAGGCTGAGGCAGGAGAATCACTTGAACCTGGGAGGTGGAGGTTGCAATGAGCCAAGACTGCGTCACTGCACTCCAGCCTGGGCAACAGAGCAAGACTCTGTCTCAAAAACAAAACAAAACAAAAACAAAAACAAAAAAAACGGGTGTGGTGGCTCACGCCTATAATCCCAGCACTTTGGGAGACCAAGGCGGGCAGATCACAAGGTCAAGAGTTCGAGACCAGCATGGCCATCATGGTGAAACCCTGTCTCTACTAAAAATACAAAAATTAGCTGGGTGTGGTGGTGTGTGCCTGTAATCCCAGCTACTTTGGAGGCTGGGGAAGGAGAATCACTTGAACCTGGGAGGTGAAGGTTGCTGTGAGGCGAGATCCCACCACTGCACTCCAGCCTGGGTGACAGGGCAAGACTCCATCTCAAAAAATAAAAATTGAGACGGAGTCTTGCTCTGTCACCCAGACTAGAGTGCAGTGGCGCAATCTTGGCTCATTGCAACCTCTGCCTCCTGGGTTCAAGCAATTCTCCTGCCTCAGCCTTCCAAGGAGCTGGGATTATAGCTGCCTGCCACCACGCTGGCTAATTTTTGTGTTTTTATTTCTGTACTTTTATTTATTTATTTATTCTTTTGAGATGGAGTCTCGCTCTGTCACCCAGGCTGGAGTGCAATGGCATGATCTCGGCTCACTGCAATCTCTGCCTCCCCAGTTAAAGCGATTCTCCTGCCTTAGCCTCCCAAGTAGCTGGGACTATAGGCATGCACCACCACGCTTGGCTAATTTTTGTATTTTTAGTAGAGACGGGGTTTTACCATGTTGGCCAGGCTGGTCTCGATCTCCTGACCTCAGGTTATTCGCCGGCCTCCGCCTCCCAAAGTGCTGGGATTACAGGCATAAAGTACCATGCCTGGCCGGGCTGTGCTTTTTCGATTTGGTACCATGTGCTTGGTTCACATATTTAAAAAAATTGTTAAAATATATATATATATTTTAAAAAGATTATATTTAGGTTCACAAGCCACAAGATAGGAAAAGAATCTGCTGGGATATCTTCTATCTCCTCTCAGCGGCCTTCTCACACATAGATGTTGTATTCTTCCTCCGTCAGGGCTTCTAAATCCATCCATGGTGAAAGACCAGTTTTGTTTTGCTTTTTATTTCTCCAATGGCTTACAGACTGATACTTTAATACAATCAATAAAAATGAATTACTGGTAAAATGAAATTAAAAAACAACAGAAACATACAAAATTCAAGGTCCAATTTAAAAATTATTAGATGGAGCAGACATACCATTCATCTGTCAAATTGCTTTTAAACAGTGGTTAGTGTTTCTCAACCAGAAAGAGGCAGGAAGGGCTCTTGATTTTGCCCCTCCACCTTCGAGAACATTTGACAATAGCAGAGACATTTTTGCTTGTCCCCCCTGGGGAGGGGGATGCTACTAGCATCTCATGGGCAGAAGCCAGAGACGCCCAGAAGCATCCGACAGTGCAAAGGATGGCTCCCACAACAAAGAATTATTGGGCCGCAAAATCAGTAGTGCCAAGGTTGAAAAATCCTGCCTTAAAAGTTTCTACATTGCTAATCTCAGTTTTTTGTATTTATCTCTTGGCAGAATGGTAACATTTTTGGACTGTGGTCCATAGACCACATTTTGAGACGACTGCCCTTACATACTTGAACTTTGACCCAGTAAGGTTGCCAGACAAAACACAACTGGATTCTCTAATCCTTTAACTTTGTGAGGCTTCTGAATAAACAAAATAAGAATGAGCACAAGGGAATGGAGCTCACTGATGTAATCAAATGAAACATAAATTATTCTCTGCAGCCTGAAAGACTGGGACTTAAAGCCTAGCTTTGTCACTTCTTAGCTGTGTGAGCTGGGGAAAGCTATTTAAAATTTTTTTTAAAATTTGATTTTTGTTTTTTGAGACGAAGTCTTGCTCTGTCACCCAGGCTGGAGTGTAGTGGCATGATCTTGGCTCACTGCAACCTCCAACTCCCTGGTTCAAGTGATTCTCCTGCCTCAGCCTCCCAAGTAGCTGAGACTACAGGTGTGTGCCACCACACTGGGCTAATTTTTGTATTTTTAGTAGAGACGGGGTTTTACCATGATGGCCAGACTGGTCTCGAACTCCTTACCTCAGGTGATCCACCCACCTCAGCCTCCCAAAGTACTGGGATTATAGGCGTGAGCCACTGCACCTGGCCTGGTTTTTAATTAAAAAATTTTTTTTTGGGTAGAGATGGTAGCTGGGAGGTCTCAGTATGTTGCCCAGGCAGATCTTGAACTCCTGACCTTAAATGATCCTCCCGCCTCAGCCTCCCAAAGTGCTGGGATTACAGGCGTGAGTCATTGAGCAAGGCTGGGAACGCTATTTAATATCTTCAGACTGTCATTTTCCCCTCTGTGGAGTGGGGATAATGCCCTCTTCATATGGCTGTGTGAGGGTTAAGTGTGATTTTTGGTATGGAGAGTGCTTAACCCACAGAGCCACCTGATAGTTGACCTTCTCCGTCAAAAGTCACGGAGAGCCCCAGAGCGTTCTTCTCAGTCTTTTTATTTCTGTAGTGGAGCCTGAGGCAACACCCCTTACATTTCCTCCTCCTTCTCCGAAAAGTGGGGCTCACCAGGAACTCTGAACTGCCAGGTACCTGAGTGAAGGGCAGGTCCTAACTCTCCAGAGAAGATTCCAGGAAGCTGCTTTGTAAAGTGGAAAGTGTGATGCAAATGTTAGGATTCACTTCGCTGGTTTCGCTGATATTGACTGGGCCCCTACTAAATGCCCTTAATATAAAGCTCAGTGGCAGGCTGGGCACGGTGGCTCACGCCTGTAATTCCAGCACTCGGAGGCTGTGGGCGGATCACCTGAGGTCAGGAGTTCGAGACCAGCCTGGCCAACATGGTGAAATCCCATCTCTACTAAAAATACAAAAATTAGCGGGGCGTGGTGACAGGCGCCTGTAGTCTCAGCTACTTGGGAGGCTGAGGCAGGAGAATTGCTTGAACCCGGGGGGCGGAGGTTGTAATGAACCAAGATTGTGCCACTGCACTCCAGCCTGGATGACAGTGCGAGACTCCATCTCGAAAAAAAAAAAAAGAAAAGCAGCACTAGGGTCCCATTTGTTCACTCCTGTTAAATAATAATGATCAAGGAGGAAGGGAAAAGATTCACAAAGGAGCTTCTGGTCCGAGTTATCAGGTAGCCACAGTGCAGTCAGCTCAGGCATTGGCAGGAACTACTGGGGGGATGTTACCCAACAAATTCCGCCTTCACCTTAAAAAGTAACTGTTCAGGCCGGGCACGGTGGCTCAGGCCTGTAATCCCAGCATTTTGGGAGGCCGAGACGGGCGGATCACGAGGTCAGGAGATCGAGACCATCCTGGCTAACACTGTGAAACCCCGTATCTACTAAAAATACAAAAAATTAGCCGGGCATGGTGGCGGGTGCCTGTAGTCCCAACTACACAGGAGGCTGAGGCAGGAGAATGGCGTGAACCCCGCGGGCGGAGCTTGCAGTGAGCCGAGATCGCGCCACTGCACTCCAGCCTGGGTGACAGAGCGAGACTCCCTCTCAAAAAAAAAAAGTAACTGTCCTGCTGGTTCTTGCCCTCCTGTCCAGACCCGGAGCAGCAGGCCCAGGCACCTGGCACCTGACCTTGCTGCAGGGAACCACAGCAGCATGTTCCTGTTCTAGGAACTGGAAGAGGGGTGAAGGGTGGCTGTGGGCCCAGCTGGAATGCTGGCCTCGGTGAAGGAGGTGCAAAAATTCCTGGGCAGAGCCAGGGGCAGACCCTCCCATCAGCAGGGAAAGGCCCTTGGCAGGTGGCACCAGAGGGGGCCACGTGATAATGTGCCCAAACAGGGGCCCAATAAAATCTTTGCTTCCCTAGCTCTTTCTTGAGAATACTTCCCTCTGTGTCATAATTGGAATGTGTGAGTCATGCCCTTGATCTCTGAAGACTCAGTGCTCTCGGTTCATCTCTGAGTCTGCAGCAGGTGCTGCGGGGGAGGCTGTGGGAAGCCGAGGACTTGCAGCCACCGGGGACCAGAGCTTCCCTGGACAGCACCGAGGCGTGAAAGGCATTGCACCGAAGACAGTGCCGGGTGGGGAGAGGTGTGGCTGCAGAACACACTTGTTAACTACCGGTAGCTTTTTGGGGGCAGAATCTGTCTGTCTTAAGCCCCGCAGCATTGCAGCCACCTCTCCCATCGCAGTCCCGCCACTGCTTCTGCTGCCAGGCAGGGTCTGGAGATACGGCTCTTGGTCACCTTTAGTACACAAGGTGCGAGCAGGCCCTGATAATGAAGAGAATTAAGACAGTTTCTCTCCCACAGATACAGCCTAGACGAGGAGATGAACCATCAACAAATCATTTAACAAGGATTTGGGAACAGAGTGGCAGAAGCTATTCCTCTGCCCAGGAACAAAGAATCGGTCCTTTCTGTTTCCATGTGGGCTCCTGACACAGACACTCAACAAGCAGAGCCAACATGATTGATCTTATGCTCTGATTATGTGGCAAACACATTTGCATTTTATGATTGTTCATTTTAATTCATATTATCAGGTTTTGCTACCATGGCAGAACATAACGATCTTAAACCCTGCATGTTAATCCCAGTTATCCAAGACTTCCCATGATACACTATAAAAATGTCTTTTTACCCTGCACATGCTTGTGTCACTATCTTATATCTTATACGATGCGCCTTTCATTTCTAACAGCAATTCATTCACAAAAATGTTCCTGCAGACTGTCAAAGCCTTAGACTCTGAGACCAGGCATAATTGGAGAATGAATCAGATGTATGTTTCAAAGAAACAACCCCAACACATATCCAGACAACATTTAAGATTTCTTCCTATTTCACAGAAGATGACTTATGAGTTAATACCCTTTTTTGGTATGTTAGTCTCATATTACCTTTTTCTATTAAATCAGACATGGGTACACTTTCCAGGGCTGAGCTTTTTGCACATGAGCCCTGTGACTCAACTTTGCCATAACCAGGTATTTTGGGGGCTTTTAAAAGTATGAAGACATTGTTAAGATTAGTAAAAACAGAAGCTTCAAAGTCATGAACACTGAGAGTACAGAAATAAATCATTTTAGCTTTTGATGGTTTGATGAAACTTTCTATTCACTGGCTTCATAATTCATAAGCATCAAAGTAAAGGAAATTGTGGTGACATGATTTTGCAGTCATAATTTCTGAGCCTCAGAAATGCATTCAGCTGAATCGAATGTAGTATCTTTCTTTTAATTTGAAATGGGTAAAATATAGATCCACAGTTTAAGAATCAAATTCAGTTTAACAATTGGAAAGAACCTTTGAGAAACTGTGTTCTAAACACATTTTACAGATGACTACGATCAGAATACAACCAGTTGATGACCAGGCAGGCCCCTTAACCTCCCTAGGGCTCAGCTTCCTGATCTGTAAAGTGAGGGGCTAGGCTGTATGAACCCCTAAATCCCCTTTCACCTCAAACGTATTTCAGGATTATAGTAAAAAGGTGCTGAATGAATGAAGTTAATCCCAAGAGGGACTTGGATTTGCCTGAGATCATAGAGCTAGTCAGGGACAGACACACATCCTCTGACTTCCGGCCATTGCTCTTTATAGAGAACAGGTTTAGGGTAAAGATCTTGAATTAAAAAAATTACAGAGATTAATGAACAAAACACCTTATTAAAAAAACAACACACAACTCTACATGAAAACCAAGTCACATAAACTTCTGAGCAATATATTTCAATAACCTGCACTTTTAAATCATAGACTGGCAGCTATGATTTAAGCACCCTTAGACATCCAGCTTGTGTCCCTGGCATGACCGGATATGCACTGGAGGAATGTCAGCCAGTGTACCAGCTTCTGCTGCTACCCCATGAACTTCTCCAAAACAGAGAGACAACAATTCATTATACCATGACCTCTCATTATAGATTGAATTATACTCCTCAAAATGGCATGTTGAGGCCTTGACCTCCACTACTGTATCTGTGAATGGGACCTTATTTGGAAATAGGGTCTTTGTGATGTAATCAAGTTAAGATGAAGTCTTTGGGGGGCGGTGCTAATCCAGTATGATTGATGTCATTATAAGAAGAGGGAAATTTGGACATGCGGAGAAGACGACCACCTGAAGATTGAGGCAGAGACTGGAGTGATGCTGCTACAAACTAGGGAATGGCTGGGGCTACCAGAAGCTGCAAGAGACAAAATAAGGGTCCTCCCCTAGAACCTTCAGAAAGAGCATGGTCCTGCCAACACCTTGATTTTAGGCTTTTAGCCTTTACAACTGTAACACAATGAAATTGTGTTGTTTTAAGCCACACAGCGTGATACCTTGTTATAGCAGCTCCAGGAAACTAATACACCTCTCATGTCTCTGTTGGGTTGCCTGGGCTCACTGGAGTCCTTCTCACGCAGGGTATTGCAGAGAGTTGCTGGAGCTGGCATCACCTGAAGGCTCAACTGGGCTGGATCCAAGATGGTGCACTCACACGGCTGCAGTTGATGCCGTCAGTGGCTGGGGGCTCAGCCGGGGTGTGGACCAGCACATGGCCTCTCTGTGGTGTGGAGTTATCAAAGCATGGCAGTGTCACTCCAAAGAGGCAGGAAGTAGAGACTGCTGTGCCAGTAAGGTCCTGGCTGGGAATGGGTGTGGCATCTGTTCTGCTGTCTTCTATTAGTCAAACCCATTAAGGAGGCGTAGCAAGGTGACTGCAGAAAAGCGTGTGGGTTGGGAGAAAGTGCTGAGCCACAATTGGAACATACAATCCCGCTCAACAATGTTTACCTGGATAAGTGAATGTGAACCTACTAGAAATCATGTAATTCACTGTAAAGCCAAAATATTAGTGGATTTAGAAAGTTCTTTGCGATATTTGGAGCCATTGCTTCCCTCTATTCTTTTTTTTTTTTTTTTTTTGAGATGGAGTCTCACTCCCAGGCTGGAGTGCACTGGCACGATCCTGGCTCACTGAACCTCCACCTCCTGAGTTCAAGTGACTCTCCGGCCTCAGCCTCCTCAGTAGCTGGGACTATAGGTGCCCGCCACCACGCCCTGCTAGTTTTTGTGTTTTTAGCAGAAGTGGGATTTCACCACGTTGGCCAGGCTGGTCTTAAACTCCTCACTCGCCTCTGCCTCCCAAAGTGCTGGGATTACAAGCGTGAGCCACCATGACTGGCCCCTCTGTTCATATCGATTAACAAGATTAGGTTGTAGAAAACATGATTCCTCACTAGGACACAGGAAGGGGAACATCACACACCGGGGCCTGTCATTGGGGTGGGGAGAGCGGGGAGGGATAGCATTGGGAGATATAGCTAATGTAAATGATGAGTTAATGGGTGCAGCACACCAACATGGCACATGTATACTGTATGTAACAAACCTTCACGTTGTGCACATGTACCCTAGAACTTAAAGTGTGTATATATATATATATATAAAAACATGATTCCTCAGGACAGTTACTGATATACTGGGACCCAGAAGAGCCACTGCAGCCCCCAAGGGTTCTATATGACAAGGATTGCTTCTTCAAACCAGTTTTTCCCCAGAGTCTTTATCACCCCTGAGTCACAGCTCAGGGGACTGGAAGAGATACTTCCTCTCTCTGCTTGGAATCATTTGTTAAAACTGTTACACTATGTTCAGTGATCCCCTAGCCGATGGGGAAAGATTCTCCCTGAAGCGCCTAGCAATTCCGTAGTCAGCATGCCTTTGTTAAATGCCTTATGGGGGTCGGCATTGTGTTGGCTGTTGATGCCTGCAGTCTTGAGAGATGGAGCTGTGAAACCTTCTATATTCCCCCTCTTTCTTTCTTCTTTCCGAACTGTAGGAGGTGTGGGAGCTCTGAGTCTTGGAGCCATCTGTGACATGTCTCTGTCTTTAGATGTTTTTTTCCCCACTGTCTGGGCCTGAGGAGTCCCCTGGAGGCTGCAGCAGTGAGGCCGGACCATTCTTGCTATCTGGTTCCCTTTCCTCTGACAGGGTAGGTGAGCTTTTTATGAGCCGGAAGATCTCAGGTGGTGCTAGCACCTGGAAGGGCCACCCTCTGGGAGACAGAGTCCTGCTATCTGTTTGGGGGAGGATGTTTAGAGGAAAGAAAGGCTGCTTAGAAGGGTGCCAGAAACAGGTGCTTAGAAGAGGGAATGGTGCACAGACCATTTGGAGAAGGCTGCTTTTGGGTTCTTGTTCTCCTTGTGGGGTGGGGGTGGGGGGTTGTGGGGCAGTTGCTTTCGTTTTGTTGTTGTTGTTTTTGAGCTGGAGTCTCGCTCTGTCATCCAGGCTGGAGTGCAGTGGAGTGATCTCGGCTCACTGCAACCTCCATCTTCCAGCAATTCTCCTACCTCAGCCTCCCAAGTAGCTGGGATTACAGATGCCCGCCACCCTGCCTGGCTAAATTTTATATTTTTAGTAGAGATGGGGTTTCACCATGTTGGCCAGGCTGGTCTCAAACTCCTGACCTCAGGTGATCCACCTGCCTCGGCCTCCCAAAGTGCTGGGATCACAGGCATGAGCCACAGTGCCCAGCTGGGGCAGTAGCTTTCATACTGTACGTGTTCAAGCTCTTAAAGACCTTTGGTGGCACCAGGGACCACCCAAAGGGAGGAGTGAGTTAAGAAGGGGAAGGAGGCTTTGGATTCCTTATTTACTTTTTTTTAAAAGACTTTTTTTTTAGAGCCTTTTTAGGTTCACAGCAAAATTCAGTAGAAAGTGGAAGCACCCCGTATAGTCCCTGCCTTTGCCCACTCCCCCAGCCTCCTACGCCATCAACATCTTCATCAGAGTGGTGCATTTGTTACAACTGATGAAGATACATCACATGTCATTATCACCCACAGGCCATAGGTTACATTAGGGATCACTCTTGGTCGGAGTCATAACAGTAGTTTCACTGCCTCAAAAATCCTCTGGACTCTGCCCCTGCCTCCTCCCAGATCTTTTACCTGCTGATCTTTTCACTGTCTCCTTAGTTTTGCCTTTTCCCTCACCACTTTTCAACCAGAGCTGATCTGTTTTCATGTTGGTCTTTTGTTTAAAAATTCATTCGAAAACTAAATTATACTACTTAAAAAGAAAAAAAGGAATAAGGATACAAGTTAACAAGCAGTCCTATTTCTTGTTAGCTATGTGGTCCTGGGAAAATAACTTCTCTGAAACTCAGTATTTCATCCATAGAATGGGAGAATGATGGCTGTCTTGTGTCAATACTGTTGAATATGGAAAGTACCTGACAAGCACCTGGTGAATAGCAGAGGCTCAACAAGGACAGGTTTCCTCCCTCTGCTCATCCTACTCCTTCTCCCATTCAGTCACTGAGTTCAGCCCATTTCATCTCTAGAGTTTAGACTTTCTCTCTTCTCATCCTCATCACAACTCCTTTCTGGTTCAGGCTTGATCTTATTCAGAGTGTCTACAAACAATGATTATCCCACACACCTGTGCCAAATGCTCACGCTTAACGCAACAAAATGTGTAGATATTGCTTGGAATTTGGAGATGAGTGTAGGTAGATTCCTAGGGGTTGGTCGGTGAGTTCTGCTGGCTGTTCCCCAGTGCCGCTCTCTGGGGTCTTTTCCTTCACTCTGACAAACTGCCAGGGAACTTGGGTGGTTCCTCTAAGGGGCTTTCATGGTGGTGGCAGGCTATCCATTTAGAATTCCACTTCCCAAATTCCTTATACACCAAACTATTACACTCGCTAGCACTAATCTCACAAGACACAGTGTAACAGCAAACAACCACACCACACACACACATGAGACCTTAGCTGGGCAGCTTCCTGGATTTTGTCTCCTTAATGGCGTAAACCCGGGAGGCGGAGCTTACAGTGAGCTGAGATCTGGCCACTGCACTCCAGCCTGGGCGACAGAGCGAGACTCCATCTCAAAAAAAAAAAAAAAAAAAAAAAAAATTCTAATCTTTGGGTGTCTTTTGAGTAAGCCCCTCCAAATAAAAGGCCCTCATTGTGTCTCTCATTGGGACTGCTCTGTCATCTCCGGAGTGGTCTCTAGCCCCCCAGTCTTGGATTTGAGAAATAGGTCCTAAGATGAGCAGAATTGGGTCACTGACTGGAAGCTGGAGATGCAAGAAAATGTGAGGGTGAGTCCCGGAAATGGTGGCGGTGTCACCAAGTAGAGCAGGGAACACAGGAGGACTCGCAGCCCACAGGTGTTGACCCCAGGCAGGCTGCTGGGTATGTGCTGACTGAGTCCTCTGCAGGAGGCTTGTTTTGATCCACCTGATTTTCCCAGTCTACCTCTTGGGAGACATCTGTTTCCTCTTATTTCCAAGGTCTGGGAAGGGACCAAATCATTCTCGTCCCATGTCCTGTATACAAGACAATTCTTGTATGACTTGGCATTTAGTGTGATGCTTTGTGATGTGATACACCTAGTGTGTAGAAACATGAAATACTGGTTTATCCTTTAGCTGAACTGACTAGTTATTTGTGTTTTGATACTGTGTATTCATGCATATTATAAATACACACACACAGCCGGGCGTGGTGGCTCATACCTGTAATCCTAGCACTTTGGGAGGCCCAGGCAGATGGATGGCTTGAGGTCAGGAGTTCAAGACCAGCCTGATCAATATGGCAAAACCCCGTCTCTACTAAAAATACAAAAATTAGCCAGGCATGGTGGTGCACGCCTATAGTTCCAGCTACTCGGGGGGCTGAGGCAGGAGACTCGCTTGAACCCGGGAGACGGAGGTTGCAGTGAGCCGAGATGGTGCCATTGCACTTCAGCCTGGGTGACCGAGTAAGACTGTCTCAAAAAAAAAAAAAAAAAAAAAAAAAAAAAGGAGAAACAGAGGGTGAGAGAGAAAGAATGCTAAAGCCAGTGTGGTAAAATGTTAACATTGGGGAATCTGGGTGAAGGATATATGGGAATTCTTTGTACTATTTTGCCAACTTTTTTCCTCAGTCTAGAACTTTTTCAAAACTGAAAAGTAAAACAAAAATTAGTTTAATATATTTAAGGACTGAAATGGGGTGGTGGAGGTGGGGGGTGTGTGTGTGTTGCTGTTGGAAATGGGTCCGGAGCACTAAAAATTTGATGGCATCAGCTCCAAGGAAATTGGTAATCACCCAACATAATCGTGGACAGTTACCTCAACTTCTCAGTTGTTTTGAGAAACAATCTTTTCACTTTTTCTAGATGCAAAGAGGTATAATTGAATAAGTCACAGCAGAAAATTAAAAGATTATCTGTTTTCTGTTACAGCGATTGTGAAATGCACATAAATCTCAGCCCAGAAGGAATTAATTTGACTAACGTAGATGTAAAATCAAAATTAATAGAACTGTAATCCCTTTGGTGATCTGCATTTGTTCTGAATGATCTTATCAAACGTTCCTGGCGAGACAGGACACAGCATTATTGCTAAGACACCAGGAGTGGGGAGGGCAGTAAGTCGGATGGAGAAAAGATACCAGATGTCACGTGCTTCCCTTGCTTAGAGAAAATGGATGAAGCGAGATTGAGATACCAACTGTAGAGCCTGGACTGCTGAACCAGGATCCTGACCTTAGGAGCCCCTCCGTGATATTAATACTCCGGCTCAGACTCAGATGTGGCCAGAGCATGTGGTCCTGATTTGTATCAGGGCACTGGGGACTTATGAATGATCCCCAGATTCAAAGGAAACAGAGCACCCTTAATTACTTCAGTCTTGTAAAAGTCCAGTACCATCTGCTGCAACGGGGAGGTTTCACCAGGAAGACAGTCAGGGAGGGCTGCTTATTGCAACAAGTATTTATTAAGTGCCTTCAATGCATGAGGCACAGTGCAGAACGATGGAAATAAAATGGAGAATAGGATCTATGCCATCGGAGGACTCATAGGCCGGAGACTTCTGACCAAGGAGTTCCCATACAACCCAGTTTCTCCATCTGTAAAAGGGGAGACCTACCTCCTTCACATGCTAAACATGAGATTAAATGAATTGAGGCCAGGTGCGGTGGCTCAGGCCTGTGATCCCAGCACTTTGGGAGGCTGAGGTGGGCGGATCACCTGAGGTCAGGAGTTTGAGACCAGTCTGGCCAACATGGTGAAACCCCGTCTTTACTAAAACATAAAAATTAGCTGGGCGTGGTGGCACGCACCTGTAGTCCCAGCTACTCGGGAGGCTGAGGCAGGAGAATTGCTTGAACCTGGGAGGTGGAGGTTGTAGTGAGCAGAGATTGCACCATGCACTCCAGCCTTGGCAACAGAGTGAGACTCTGTCTCAAAAAAAAAAAAAAAGAAAAGAAAAAAAAAAAAGAATTGATATATGTAAAGCAAGCAGTAAACACTTGGCATAGATCCAGTGCTCAGTAGTTGCTGGTTCCCCCTCTGTCTTTTCTCCAGGGTTCTCTCCTGCCTGAGCCGTCTTTGGTTACTCTGAATCTTGCCCACTCTGGTCTGTCCCGCCAGGATAGTTCCACGGACCTTCTGCTGTTGTTTTAACCCAGATACCCTAACAATGCCTGAACTTGTCCTTACAGTGCATCCCACCCTTGTACCAAGACCGCTCACTACAGGGCTGACATTTATTTGGTTAGGAAAGCCATCTGGCTTTAAAATGTGCATATATCTGGGCTGCAACAGTGATTTCAATTTGTAGATTTCACCATGGTTGTGCTATGAAGCAGTGTTCAGGTTTATTAATTTTATATGCGTTGGAGTTTTTGAAATTGTTAGTTCATAGGTATGGAAATAAATTTTCATGAAACGAACTACAAGTTCTGTTATATAGGACATCTTTAATACTACAGTAAAATAGCTTTTAGATTACCAGAGTGTCAGGTTTCTGCTATAAATTTGTGTCGCGAAAGGGAAAAAAGCAAGCATAGATGAAATACAAAAAGAAAAAATAGATGTGAAGTTACTGTAGTTTTGATTATGTTTAGGGGGCAATTTTTACTGTTTTCCCAGGGACCCAGACCTTTCTCCATTCTACGAAGAAGGCCTGTAAAGGTTGGGGTTATCTCAATTCCACTGGTGCTCAGGAGCAACCTAGGACAGCTGGAGTTGAGCTAGAGGCTGAGCCAGAAGTAAGAGGCCAAAGTAAGGGCTGCAATCGCAGGCAGCCTCCAACAAGCACCTGGTTAGGTAACTGGGCTCAGCCATGGAGGAAATAGGATCTCACAGCCTCTGGGTTGAAACCTTAGCCCAGACCCTCCCAAGATGGAACCCAGCTGAGGTTCTGCTTGTTAATGAGCCCTGTCTGATCTGTGGACCAAGGGTGGAGGAATATTGATGTTTCAGCTTGATGGTTTTCACTGAAATCACATCGATGGCTGTCTGCCCGAGAAAAGGCAGTTTAGGGTGCTCTTTTCTCTTTTGAGTTAATTTTCCCGTCTGCCCCGGGCCAGAAAGCCACGGGAGATATTTCATAACTGCTTACAGAATGATTCAGGTCTTCACAAAATCAAAACTATTAATAGTACAAAGTACAGAATTCAGCAGAAAGCAAGAAAAGGAGCCATGGAGAATGTCTGTTGTTAGACAAGAAATGTGAAGAGTTGAACCAGAAGCTTAGATATTTAAAAAAGCACAAAATTGCACGTGATACTGCTTTACTGGACTGTCAAGGAAATAAAATGGAAAAGCAAATTCTCCTACTCCAGTCAAAAAAATTATTTTTACATATTTCCCACAATTTTTGTTCTATTCCCTTTATATACTTTTTTCTCTGCCTAAGAATGAATTTTGAATCATCATTCTGCTGCCAGAAATTTGTCTCATATTACCAAGTGTGTTTGTGTAAGGACACAGATTTCTGCAAATCATGCCTCAGAATCAATGTCATTATTTCATAATCAAAGTATGTACACTATCTGTTTAGCAGACATAATTTGAGACATTGGCAATCTCTGATTTTACTTGTTAGAATATGGAGTTTGGACTTATTTCAGAACTTTGCATTTTCAAAATAGTTTACACTTCTAAAAGTAATCTTACCTTATTTAATAACTTAATATTATCTGCTGCCCTGTCCCCATTTGATAACCTGTGAGGTTATCACTAGATTGTCTCAGATTATAAATTCTTTGTCAGTAGAAATCAGACCCCTGCAGTTTCCTGTATATAGTATTTTGCAATTAGATGTTTGACATTGACAATGCTTTGAAATAGGAACTCAGTCTTTAACTTTTGGTCTTTTTATTTTCAACATAATGAACCATGAACATAGTGAAAATTCCATTTTTCTTGTTGTATGATTTTAGGCATTGTCATGTCATTTTTTTCAGTTACAAGCTCAGTTACAGAGAGAAGGAATTATACTACCACATACAGAGTCCGCAACCAACAGACTCACAACACAACTCACTGGAAAAAGCAGAGCGGAACTCAGGAGCTGCATACTGTGGAAGTCCAGGTTGAAAGACTGAGCTGACTTTAGGTCGGCCTTCTTCATGTAGTCAGTCACCCACAGATGGGTTTTAGGAGCTCCGGACATCCCCCAAAATTCCTTGTGGGAAAATTTGGGGGTGAATTAGTGTCTGTTGCTTACTCAGATGCTCAAAGAAGCTCAGGTATCCCCACTCCCCTCATAAAGGTAAAATCACAATTCTGTGTTGTCTGTTTTCCTGCTTCCATTAGATTGAGAAGGCAAAGTGTTTAAGGTCAGCTAAGGCAACGTGCAGATGATGCTTGGATATCTTAGAGTCATTTCCTCTCTTCTTTCTGCTAACAGAACCCTGACTTTGCTCAGGGCAACAGTGTGCCCAGCCTGAGATCATTCATGACATTTCAAATCATGAAAAGCTCATTCTCTTTCCTTGTAAATATCCCAGCTGCCCTTTAAGCTAGGACATGTGTTGCATGGACATGTGTTGCATGGACATGTGTTGCATTTCCTGCCAATAAGATGCAGAGAAGTCTTCAGGGAGGCTTCTGGAGAGCTTCTGCTTCCTTGATACATGATAAAGGAGGGGCTGACTCAGTCCCTTCCCCTTCTTTCTGCCTTGAATTTGCATGTGATACTTGGAACTACAGCAGCCACCTTGCAACCATGAGCACATGCATGGGGATGATAAGCCAATATGCAAAATGAGAAAACAGAAAGAGCCTGAGTCTAATGAGTTCTTATGAAGCTCGCAGACCAATCCTGATATGGACTTTCTCTGAGTTTCTTGTTAGGTAAAGTGTAAACCATCCTTATGACTTAAGCTATGGTTACTAGAGGGTTTCTGCTACTTGCAGCCCAATGTGGGTCTTAATGGATACAGTGAATAATCTTTTACAGCTTAAAATACAATAAATTGATTCTGTTAAAAAGGGACCACTAGATGATGTTTTCAATTAATTCTGTGAACTACATTATTTTGCTCGTCTTCTAACTATGCCTGCAGGAAGTGCAAGGGAAAGGTCAGGAGTGAACACAGCGATCATCTGCATTTAAATGGTATTCCTCCTGATATAAAAAATAGTGGATTTTGTCTTATTTTTGGTCTATAAAACTCAATGAATGGAAATAGTTATATAGGCAGAGACTGCATCTCTACTTCCAGCTGACGTGGACATTGTTTCTGTGCTTTTCTGCTCCAAACATTTCTTTTTCTTTTTTTAAGAAAGCTTTAATTTTCGGTTCAGGGGCACAGGTGCAGGTTTGTTATATAGGTAAACTTGTGTCATGGCGGTTTCTTGTACAGATTATTTTATCACTCAGGTTAGTAACCAAACATTTATAACTTGATAACATTCTTGTACTATTTCATCATATTGCCTGCAAACAGGTATAAAAGAGCAACCTATTTATTAGGTTTTAAATTTTTTGGCCAGGCACGGTGGCTCACACCTGTAATCCCAGCACTTTGGGGGGCGAAGGTGGGTGGATCACTTGAGGTCAGGAGTTCTAGGCCAGCCTGGCTAACATGGTGAAAACCTATCTCTACCAAAAATACAAAAATTAGCCAGGCATATTAGTGCACGCCTATAGTCCCAGCTGCTTGGGAGGCTAAGGCAGGAGAATCGCTTGAACCTGCGAGGCAGAGGTTGCAGCGAGCCGAGATTGTGCCACTGCACTCCTGCCTGGGAAACAGGGCAAGACTCTGTTTCCAAAAATAAAAATAAAAATAAATAACTTTTTTTGTTTGCATTATATTTTTTATGTATTATAAAAAAGTTGGCTGGGCATGGAGGCTGACATCTGTAATCCCAGCACTTTGGGAGGCTGAGGTGGGAGGATTGATTGAGGCCAGGAGTTTGATACCAGCCTGGGCAACATAACGAGACCCTGCCTCTATGAGAAAAACAAAAAAGAAAAAAAAAAGCCCATTTGGACATGTAAACCACTTGGAATTTTAAAATCAACTTCTGTTGTATTCAAAGATAAACCACTTAAAAATATTGAGGAAGGACAAAGCCACTGAATTAAGTTAGCATATTCTCCTCCAATAAATTTTAGTTACATGCATTTCTATAAATTTACATACTACTTCATAAACATTTACGTATATATTTGTCGATTATTACTTTCATTTTTTAGAGGCTGGGGTCTTGCTATGTTGCCCAGGCTGGTCTCAAACTCCTGACCTCAAATGATCCTCCTACCTCAGTCTCCCAATGTGCTGGGATTACAGACATGAGTTACTGTGGCCAGCCAGATTATTACTTTTTTAAAAACAGCTTTATCTATAGTATACCAAAGGTGACAGGTTTGGATATTTATCAGTTAGTACTGCTGTGTAACAAACCCCTCCAAAACTTAGTAGTTTAAACAGCAAAGGTGTTATCACTCATGACTGCAGGTCAGTTGGTCTAGCCTGGGCTTGACTGGGCATGACTCCACACTGAAGGTTGGTTCCAGGCCTGTCTCACTCTTCTTGGACCAGCAAGCTGGCTGGGACTTGTTTTTCTTATGGCAATGGCAAGGCTGTGAGAGGGTAAGAGGACAAGCCAAATGTGCAGATGCATTTCAAGCCTTTGCTTGTATCACGTCCCCTGACATGTCATTGGCTAAACTGAGTCATACGGCCAAGCCCAGCATTCATAGTGTGAGGAAATAGACCTGACTGCTGGGTGGGAGGGACTGCAAAGTTACACGGCCACGTTCACAGGAAGATCCAAGGGAGAACAGGTGAAAACTAGAATGCAGTGTGGGGGAAGAAACACTGGTAACAAAGGCCAGCTTCTGACAGTGTTCCAAGTCAGTTTTTAGAAACTGACAGAGCTAAGAGTTAAAGAAACTAAGGAAAGAGACATGCCTGGTACTCCTGCCACAGAATATAAAATTCTTCATACTGAACATGTTTAGGCAATGCTTAGAAGAATTACCTTGACAATGCTTTTAAAAAGATCACCATTCACTACTATTGTACTCACGTCTCTTTCTAGAGTGAGCCTAGTATTTCTATGTAATAAAAAAGTTGTTTTGTCATTGCTTTGTTGTTTTGCCTTTCTGTATGCTGGAATTGTACAGATATTGTTTTTACAAAATACATGTATTTTTTTTTTTTTGGCAGAGTTTTTTGCTCTTATTGCCCAAGATAGAGTGCAATGGCACGATCTCGGCTCACCGCAACCTCTGCCTCCCAGGTTCAAGTGATTCTCCTGCCTCAGCCTCCTGAGTAGCTGGGATTACAAGCATGTGCCACTGTGCCTGGCTAATTCTGTATTTTTAGTAGAGACAGGGTTTTTCCATGTTGTTCAGGCTGGTCTCGAACTCCTGACCTCAGGTGATCCACCCGCCTCAGCCTCCTAAAGCACTGGGAATACAGGCGTGAGCCACCACGCCCGGCCACAGTATGTTAATGACCAATTTTTTTTTTTTTTTTTTTTTGAGATGGAGTCTCGCTCTGTTACCCAGGCTGGAGTATAGTGGCGCAATCTCGGTTCACTGCAACCTCTGCCTCCCAGGTTCAAGTGATTACCTGCCTCAGCCTCCTGAGTAGCTGGGACAACAGGTGCCACCACACCTGGCTAAGTTTTTGTATTTTTAGTAGAGATGGGGTTTCACCATGTTAGACAGGATTGTCTTGATCTCCTGACCTCAGGTGATCCGCCTGCCTTGGCCTCCCAAAGTGTTGCGATTACAGGCGTGAGCCACTGCACTCCGCCATGATCAATATTTTTAACAATTAGGAGCCAAAATAACAGCAGTGTTCTTCACATGCAGTATCTCATATTAATCTTCACAGCAACTCTATGAAGTAGGAATTATGTATTATTATGTATTATATTATTTCTGTTTTACAGATGAATTGAATCTTAGGTTAAGTAACCCGCTAAAGATCACTTAACAGTCAGGATTCAAACTTAGTTCATCTTGGGTGGGTTGGGTGGCTCATGCTTGTAAACCCAGCACTTTGGAGGCCCAGGCAGGAGGATTGCTTGAGCCCAGGAGTTTGAGGCCAGCCTGGGAAACATAGCAAGACCTCATCTTTGTTTAAAAAAAAAAAAAAAAAGAAAATGAATTTTGATCATCTAATTTCGGATTAGGACCCACATGCTTAATAGGACACACACTGCTTCTTGTATCCCCTACGTGAAAACAGTGCCCATGCTTTTGTTGTTCTAGTGCAATCTGGCACATGAAACCACAACCAAACTGAGACCACGAAATATACATGCTGTAAAATAAAATAAGTTATGCATCTCTCTTTTATCATATTGGGTATCGTATCACACCTGTAGTCCCAGCTATTTGGGAGGCTGAGGTGGAAGGATCACTTGAGCCCAGGAGTTTCAGGCTGCAGTGAGTTATGATCACATCACTGCACTCCAGCATGGGCGAGAGGGCCAGACCCTGCCTCTTAAAAAAAAAAAAATCATTATTACAACTCTTTTTCAGTGTTGGAATACAGAAAACAGCCCATCTAGATTGATTCTGAGCACTCTGTCCTGCAGATCTTGGTTGATTGTTGGAAGAATGCATTTTATGGAACACATGTTAATTTTCTAAGGTTCTGAGCTCTCTTATTTACCAGGGCTAGCAATATCACTGGCCTCATTGGCTTCTCAAACCAGTCTGGCCTGGGCTAGCCACGCCCACGGTGGACCGGTGATTTGAACTCTTGTTCCATGTGCCCTGCCACCCTGTTTTGGCAGGTCCCAGCCCCAGGACCCCTTTCCCCGTTGCTCAGGACCACAGAGGAGTGTATAGGCAGCTGAGTCCCCACTGCTGCTTTAAAACGTCTATTTTTTTCCTCTCTCATTCTTGATCATGTTCTGCCTACTTTTCTGAAACCTGGTGTTAACACACAGAGCAACATTTGAAGAAACTTCTCAGAACTCAAACCCAGAATTAACCATTTAGCTTTCAGCCCCACTCTTTGTTTGCTCATGGATCTGACTGAACAAAAGTAATCACTAGGTTTTTAAATGTTTTCAAGAGTCATGAATGATTGTCTTTTTGAATTGTTTTAAGCTATAAAAATTAACTCCTTTAAAAAGGGTATTCTTAGCAAAGACTTGGAACCAACCCAAATGTCCATCAATGATAGACTGGATTAAGAAAATGTGGCACATATACACCATGGAATACTATGCAGCCATAAAAAGGGATGAGTTCATGTCCTTTGTAGGGACATGGATGAAACTGGAAACCATCATTCTCAGCAAACTATTGCAAGGACAGAAAACCAAACATTGCATGTTCTCACTCATAGGTGGGAATTGAACAATGAGAACACTTGGACACAGGAAGGGGAACATCACACACCAGGGCCTGTCGTGGGGTGAGGGGAGGGGGGGATAGCATTGGGAGATATACCTAATGTAAATGACGAGTTAATGGGTGCAGCACACCAACATGGCACATGTATACATATGTAACAAACCTGCACATTGTGCACATGTACTCTAGAACTTAAAGTATACTAAAAAAATAATAAAAGGGGTATTCTTTTTTTTTTTTTTTGAGACGGAGTCTCACTCTGTCACCCAGGCTGGAGTGCAGTGGCCTGATCTCAGCTCACTGCAAGCTCCGCCTCCCGGGTTCACGCCATTCTCCTGCCTCAGCCTCCCGAGTAGCTGGGACTACAGGCGCCCGCCACCATGCCCGGCTAATTTTTTGTATTTTTAGTAGAGACAGGGTTTCACCGTGTTAGCCAGGATGGTCTCGATCTCCTGACCTCGTGATCCGCCCGTTTCGGCCTCCCGAAGTGCTGGGATTACAGGCTTGAGCCACTGCGCCCGGCCAAAAAGGGTATTCTTAAAAATACTTTTGATATAAATGGTAACAGTAGAACACATCCATTTAACCTAAGAGTTTTCATGTACCAGCAAGTCAACAATTATTCATTCAACTAGCATGTGATTTTTTTCTTCTTTAACAAGAGTGGTATGGTTTTGTGGGTGCTTTGGGGATGGCTAATAAAAATGAGAGGGCATACCTGGTTGATCCTGACAGTAGCAAAAGAATAATAAATTTTAAAAAGAAATAGGAGGATTGTCAAGGCCTCTGCTGGGGTGGGTAGGGGAGGGAATTCAAATTTTTGAGTAACTGACAATAGCACAAGCACTGACCACTCAGAATGGACACTGGTCATAAACAGCCTGTGTGGCCGTATTGGTGTCACCTTAACATTAGATGGGTCGACCTTCCTTTGGTGCCAGCACTAACTGGTTTCCAGCTCCATCACCCCAGCTCTGGCTATAAACTTCTGTTAGGCACTTTTTTTTTTTTTCTTTTTTTCAGACGGAGTCTCACTCTGTTGCCCAGGCTGGAGTGCAGTGGCACGATCTCGGCTCACTGCAAGCTCTGCCTCCCGGGTTCACGCTCTTCTCCTGCCTCAGCCTCCCTAGTAGCTGGGACTACAGGCACCTGCCACCACACCCGCCTAATTTTTTTGTATTTTGTTTTTTAGTAGGGATGGGGTTTCACTGTTAGCCAGGATGATCTCGATCTCCTGACCTCGTGATCCGCCCGCATCGGCCTCCCAAAGTGCTGGGATTACAGGCATGAGCCACCACGCCCCACCAAGAATGTGCATTGTTATTTTGTCATACTTACTGGTAATTGGTATATTTAGTGGTGGCTTCCATGAAGTGACTATCATTTTATTGCAATGTCAAGTCAGGTGGCAGTGTCTGACTTAGTTGGAGAACCTTAAACCTAGTGAGAAAAGGAGGTTACTATTACAGCGGTAGGCGCATAAGTATCACACTGTAAAGGAGAACGAGTTCGATTTGGAAAGAACAACCAGATATCCCAGTTTGACAACCAGCAGTAAGGAGCACCGTGCTGTTTGCCTTCTGCATGTTGGTCACTAGATGAGTGGAGTCCATACGAACAGAAACAGGTTCCCGAAACAGAACTGTCCTGAGCTCACTCTGTCTCAGTGCTGCTTCTGCCCTCCATGCTTGGGGTATTTTTTTCATAGTGAATTTTCAAGTTTAGAAGGTCTCTCAAAATGGAGCTGAGTAAAGAGGACTTGGGAAGTAGGCTGGCTCTAGGTCTTGTAAATATGGTAAGAGAATTCCACCAAGGAGAGAGAGGATTTCTCTGATTTTTCTTTATTACACTTTCTTGTATTATCTAAATGGTTTTTTGTTTTTGTTTTGAGATGGAGTTTCACACTGTTGCCCAGGCTGGAGTGCAATGGCACGATCTCCACTCACTGTGACCTCTGCCTCCCAGGTTCAAGCGATTCTCCTGCCTCAGCCTCCGAGTAGCGGGATTACAGGTGCCTACCACCACGCCAGGCTTTTTTTTTTTTTTTTGTATTTTTAGTAGAGATGGGGTTTCACTATGTTGGCCAGGCTGGTCTTGAACTCCTGACCTAATGATCTACCTGCCTTGGCCTCCCAAAGTGCTGGGATTACAGGCGTGAGCCACCATGCCTGGCTATCTAAATGTTTTATAATAAATACACATTTTATAACCTAAAATGTGGCATTTTAAAATGTTATGGTCTGTAACAATTAATGAACAAGTACATTGTGCAGTTTTACTTTTAAAAATTATAGAAGCAATGCACACATTCTTATTGTAAGAGTCAGGGCAAGCCATAATGGCACAGAGCTGAATGGGAAGGTTCCCTCTTCACTGTCCTCTTGCTTCCCTGCCCAGAGGTGACACGGTTTTGTGCACATCCTTCCAGTCCCTTTCTATGTATTTTTCTTTGTATATATGTGCATGTGTCCTTCTTATATTTAAATAAATGTGGTAATACTATATATACTGTTTTATAAATTACAATTTCCATTTTATACCACATCTTAGAGATCTTTTAGTATCAGTATATACAGATTTACCTTATACTTTTTGTTCAAAAATTTAAAAAATATTCATTTAATCTCAATAGCTGCATAGTATTTACTAAATATATATACACACATAATATAGCTGTACCATAATGTTTTTTTTTTTTGAGACGGAGTCTCACTCTGTCACCCAGGCTGGAGTGCTATGGCGCAATCTTGGCTCACTGCAAGCTCTGGTTCCCGGGTTCACACCATTCTCCTGCCTCAGGCTCCCAAGAAGCTGGGACTACAGGTGCCTGCCACCACGCCCGGCTAATTTTTTGTATTCTTTAGTAGAGACGGGGTTTCACCATATTAGCCAGGATAGTCTTGATCTCCTGACCTCGTGATCCACTCGCCTCAGCCTCTCAAAGTGCTGGGATTACAGGCGTGAGTCACCGCGCCCGGCAGCTGTACCATAATTTATATACATCCTGAATTATGGATATCAATTACATCCCGAATGATGGACATGAAGCCCTTTCCTGTTTTTTTCTATTATAAACAATGTTTTATATAGTGACTATCCTTATCCTTATGTGCATGTAGGATACGTTTTGTTGGAAAGGTTATCTAGCCATGGAATCTCCAGCTCAGAGTGCGCGCACAAATTCAATAATAGCAAACACTGCCCAACTGGCTTCCTAAACACCGTGTCACTTTACACCCTCCACATGGATGAGTTCTGTTTCCTCAGATCCTAGCATTTTGCTGACATCATATCTTGAAAAACAGCAAATTTATCAGGTGCGTTTGTCAGATTTCTTGAATGTGCATGTCTTCCTTTTATAAACATGTTTTAAAATCACACGGAGGCTGTGTGCAGTGGCTCACGCCTGTAATCCCAGCACTTTGGGAGGCTGAGGCAGGCGGATCACTTGAGATCAGGACTTCGAAACCAGCCTGGCCAACGTGGTGAAACCCTGTCTCTACCAAAAAATATAAAAATTAGCCGGGCATGATGGTGCGTGCCTGCAATCCTAGCTACTCAGGAGGCTGAGGCAGGAGGATCGGTTGAATCTGGAAGGCAGAGGTTGCAGTGAGCAGAGATGGCGCCACTGTACTCCAGCCTGGGTGACAGAGTGAGACTCCATCTCCTGAGGAGCTAGGATTGAAAAATGCACATGAAATGTCCATTTTTTTTTTTCTTTTTTTTTTTTTTTTTTTGAGACGGAGTCTCGCTCTGTAGCCCAGGCTGGAGTGCAGTGGCCGGATCTCAGCTCACTGCAAGCTCCGCCTCCCGGGTTCACGCCATTCTCCGGCCTCAGCCTCCCGAGTAGCTGGGACTACAGGTGCCCGCCACCTCGCCCGGCTAGTTTTTTTTTTTTTTTGTATTTCTTAGTAGAGACGGGGTTTCACCGTGTTAGCCAGGATGGTCTCGATCTCCTGACCTCGTGATCCGCCCGTCTCAGCCTTCCAAAGTGCTGGGATTACAGGCTTGAGCCACCGCGCCCGGCCAGAAATGTCACTTTTCAAATCTGAAAGCAAAGACACCAAAATGGTAAAAGTGGTTCTACTTGGGAGATGGGCTGTAAACAATTTTCATTTCTTTTATAATCTGAAAAAAAGGACAGTTAATGAAAAACAAGAATGTTAACATTCAAACATAGATGTTATCGAAAAAAAAAAAAAAAAAAAAAAACCAGTGGTTATAAAAAAAAAAAAAGAGAGAAAGGGAGAAAGAGAAAGATACCAAATAAGTCCCTGTGCATTTAGCCATTGAATTAGAATTGGAGAACTGGTTTGTTTATACCGCAAAGTAATGCTAGCTTGGGCTTTCAGGACACAAAAAGCATTTATTCAGGATAGACATTTGAGTAGATCCTTTAATATGTTATGAAAACACATATAATTATTACAATTTGAAAATATGATTTAATACTTTAGAAAAAAATTAATAATTTATTTCCTGCTAGGATCCAGCCTACTTTAAAAGAACAGTGGTTTGTAAAACAATATAAGGTGTGCCATATAAGAAAACTATAGGCAAAACGAATGTCTTTTTACTGAGAAGTTTCTGCCAGTTCATTAACTATTATACACTATTTTATCAGTCATAAGATACAAAATATTGACAACTGATAATTCTTTTAAGATTATCCTAGGATAATCCTTGTATGACTGTATTCACAAGTTTATAAGGTCAATTTCCTGTGCAATATTCTAAGTTCAGTGATTTTTTTTCCAAAAATTTCACATGTATGACAACACTGAAAGTCAACCAGCTCTATCACTTGATATATTGTCCTTAGTTTAAAATGGCTGTTTTTAAAAACATATGGCTCCCAGCTGAAGTTTTATCACTGCTGTTTTTCTTCCCAGAAGATTCTATACAAATTTGATAAATTTTATCAGTGGGAAAATATTTTCTCCTCAAATTAGGAATGAATTTGTGCAATTGGAGATGTTTCTCATATGTAAAATATTCAATCAGAACATGTTCTTTTAATGTCAGGAATGTCTTTAGCCAGCAATTATTAGTATACCAAGAATTGTAAAGCAACATGTCAATAGGCTGTCATGGAAGTTTTACAAAACTAGAGTTGCCTTGTCTTTCCAGTCGGTGTCTTGGGCCAACAGGCCAGGTATCAGCAGGGAGTGTGTGCTACAGTACTCTGCCTGCCGGCCCACATGTCTAGGACACAAGGTGACAACAGAACTTTGCAGCTCAAACTCACCAAGGACATGCAAGAGTTTGAGGACGGCATCACCCTGAATTGGGAACAGTGGATAAGATCAAGTTCAGGATCTTGTTGACAGAAAGATCTTTTATCCAGTAACCCCATTCCCATCAGGAATGCCTGTCAGAAATCTGATTTCTGTCCTGGTTTCAGGTTCCAGGTCACACATGCTGCCTTGAGGTCCTAGGCAATGATGACTCTAGGGGTAAGGGAGTTAACTGCCCCGCCAATCATGGAAGTGGGCTGCTGAAGGCACCCAGCTCACTCTGGTCTTGGGAGCGGGTCTAGGTTGTCCCGTCACTGACCTGGCCACCTTCTTACCTTGGCATAGTTAACTATTCCTCTGCTCCAGATCCTACATCCCTTCCTTGCTTTCCTCTTGCTTGCTTTCTTGAGGAATCCTCTACATTCCATGACCTCCAACCCCCCATCTTTATTCCTGTAGCTGGGACTACAGGGCATAAAACAAAATAAGCACTAAGTAAATGTCTTTGAGTGAGTCTGCGCTCTGTCGCCCAGACTGGAGTGCAATGCTTGGGATCTCAAGCTCACTGCCAGCTCCGCCTCCCGAGGGTTCCGCATGCATTCTCCGGCCTCAGCCTCACGTGCTTCTGGGACTACAGGCGCCGCCACCTAGCCGGCTAGTTTTGTATTTCTTAGTGAGCGAGGGTTTCACCATGTTAGCCAGGATGGCTCGATCTCCTGACATAAATGATCCCACCGTCCTGGAAGCCTCCCAAAGTGCTGGGATTACAGTAAATGTCTTTTGAATGAATAAATGAAGGGTCAGGTACGGCCTAGACTTTTCAACATTTTTGCAAACATTTCAAACTGTTTTACTTTTGTCTAATTATACTTTTTTTTTTGGATAATAAGTTCTTTAAACTAGTTACCAAGTCAAGTAATTCTGAACTGTTATCAGTAGACATTGCAGAGAACGCAAGAAGTGCTTTTAGTTGAAACACTGGAAATCAGTGAAAAAGAAACTGGGTTCATTTTATCCAGATTGTATATATTTTCAGATAATCTGAACACTTCATTCACTTCTTGACCTTTGCGTTTTCAGCCTAAAGATCAATCCCTTGTCTTCATTTAATGGAATCTCTTCTCTTTTCCCTCCCTAACTCCTACCTCACTCTCTCTCAATCTTTTTAGGTGCAGTGATCAAACATGCTTGTAGTATTTACTTTTGTGGATACCTCTAATTTTTTTTTTTTTTTTTGAAGTTTGATCATGGCTCACTGCAGTCTCAACCTCCTGGGCTCAAATTATCCTCCCACCTCAGCCTCCCACGCAGCTGGTATTACAGGCACAGCCTAGCATGCCCTGCTAATTTTTATATTTTTTGTACAAATGGAGTTTCACCATGTTGCCCATGCTGGTCTCAAACTCCTAAGCTCAGGTGACCTACCCACCTTAGCCTCCCAAAGTGCTGGGATTACAGGTGCAAGCTACCACGTCTGGACTGTTAAGAAACTTAGATAAACAAGATCATATGATAAATATTGTCTTCTTTCACTTAACATTTTATTTATCAGATTCATTCACACTGTTGTATGTAGCTGTAGATTCTTTGCATAATTGTAGAATATACCATTATGTAAATTAACCACAATTTATTCGTTCTACTTTTGATGGGCATTTGGATAGTTTCCAGTTTGTGAGAATTATGAACTTTTTTGTACATGTTGTTTGGTAAATGTATATACAAACAAACATATACTTGCTAGAGCTACACCTAGAAGAATGGCTACGGTATGGGGTATTCCATATTTGTTCAAGTTTCATAGATACTATCTCTTCTCAAATTTCCAAAGTGGCTGTACCAACTTGCACTTCTATTAGCAGTGCATAAAAATTTTCATTGCTTCATATCCTTACCTACACTTGGTATATTCTGTATTTTTTCATTGTAGCCATTGGGTAGGTATATAGTGGTATTCCATTATGGTTTTATTTGCATGTCTCTGATAACTAATGAAACTGGGCACCTTTTTATGTTTATTGGACATCTATGTATCCACTTTTTTGGGTGCCAGTTTATTAAGGGTCTCTCCCCTTTGGCCATTTCCTAGCATTTTCTTTTTCAAATCGTCTTGTGGTTTACATGATCTGGATGACAAGTGTTTTGTTAGGTAAGTGTATTATGAATTTTCCTATTCTTTGACCTGCCGTTTGAATATCCTAATGGTGTCTTCTGACAAACAGAAGTTCTTAAATTTAATACAGATCAATATATGACCAATTGGTCAAGATATCACTTATTTCCTTTATGGTGTCTTATCCTGTTGCCCATGCTGGAGTGCATGGTGCGATCTAGGCTCACTGCAACCTCTGCCTCCCGGGTTCAAGAGATTCTTCTACTTCAGCCTCCCGAGTAGCTGGGATTATAGGTGCCCACCACCACGCCTGGCTAATTTTTGTATTTTTAGTAGAGACGAGGTTTCACCACATTGGACAGACTGGTCTTGAACTCGCAACCTCAGGTAATCCATCCGCTTTGGCCTCCCAAAGTGCTGAGACTGTAGGCGTGAGCCACTGCACCCAGCCGTTTATGGTGAGCACAGTTTTGATTCTGTTTAAGAACTTTTTGACTATTCCAAAATCATTCCTTGTTTTCTTTCACATTTAGATCAGCAGCTCATCTGGTTTGAGGCAGGGGTCAAGATCCACCACCCGCCCACCGCCCCCCCACCGTAAGGATAGCTAGTTGACCCAAAACCAATGATTGAAAAGGTGATCCTTTCCCAACTGCACTGAAAAGCCACCTTTGTTATAAACCATATAGGTATGAGTCTGTTTCTGGACTCTGTTTCCCATTGGTCTATTTGTCGATCTTCGGGGCAGTATTGCTGTCTTAATCACAACAGCTTTAAAAAGCTAGGTTTTGGCCGGGCACGGTGGCTCACGCCTATAATCCCAGCACTCTGGGAGGCCAAGGCGGCGAATCACCTGAGGTCAGGAGTACCAGACCAGCCTGGCCAACATGGTGAAACCCTGTCTCACTAAAAATACAAAAATTAGCTGGGCGTGGTGGCAGGCGCCACCTATCTGGGAGGCTGAGGCAGGAGAAACGCTTGAACCCAGGAGGCGCAGGTTGCAGTGAGCCAAGACCATGCCATTGCACTCCAGCCTGGGCAACAAGAGTGAAACTCCATTTCTAAAATAAAATAAAAAGCCAGGTTTTTATATTTGGTAGTAAAGTTGCCCAGTTTCATTCTTAATTCTCTTGGCTCTTTTCGGCCTTTTGCATTTTGCGTGTATTTTAGAATCAACTTGTCAATTTCCACACACAACACAGATGCAAATGCATTCACAAATCCTGTTGGGATTTTGATTGGCATTGTGGTGAATCTGTGCATCTTCCAAATCATAAAAATGACATTCTATTTAGGGCTTTAATTTTCCTCAATATTGTTTTGTAATATTTTGTGCATAGGTCTTACACATCTTTCATCAGATGACTAGATATTTGATATTTTCCCAAAGGTAAATGGTACATATCACTTTAAAAGTTTAATTTCCTCTTTACTGTTAGTACACAGAAATGGATTTTTTGTAAACTAGGTTTGTATCCAGTCACCTTGTTAACTTCCATTAATTCTAATACTTGAAGATTATTTATACAATTGTGTGGTTTTGTTTCCAAGTCTTATCCTTTTTTTTTTTTTTGGAGGCCGTCTTGCTCTTCTGCCTAGGCTAGAGTGCACTGGCTTGATCCCAGTTCATTGCAACCTCTGCTGCCCAAGTTCAAGCAATTTCTCGTACCTCAACCTCTTGAGTAACTGGGACCACAGGCATGCACCACCACACCTGGCTAATTTTTGTGTTTTAGTAGAGACAGTGTCTCACCACGTTGCCCAGGCTGGTCTTGAATTCCTGCGCTCAGGCAATCAGCCCACCTCAGCCTCCCAAAGTGCTGGGATTACAGGCGTGACCCACCACGCCCAGACTTAAAAAAAAAAAAAAAAAAAATTAAAATAAAAAAGGTAGGGTCTTGTTTTGTTGCCCAAACTGAAGAGTAGTGGCTATTCACAGGCACAATCCCACTGGTAGTGATCAGTACAGGAGTTATGACCTGGTCCATTTCCAACCTGAGTCAATTCACCCCTCTTTAGGCAACCTCGTGGTCTCTAGTTCCTGGAAGTTCACCATACTGATGCTCAACTTGGTGCAGACACCTGATCAACACAGCCCACTACAGCTCAGCACTCCTGGGCTCAAGTGATCCTCTACGTCCTCTCTTTGTACAGTATTTTTCAGTCTTTATTTATCTTCTTCTTTGTTATAGCCCAGAATAATGATAAGATTAATCAGTTCTTTGCTTCCCCAAATCCTCAATAGTCTTTTACAAGACAGGTGTCACATCTGGAAAATGATAGTCTACCCAGGGGTTGTTTGTAAGCATATTTTGGCCAAGTACTCCTCAGTTTCACACTTGAATTTGTTTAAAACAGCCAGGTAATTTCTAGGTAGTCTAAAGACTAAATCTATTTTAGTCCACTCATTTTGTTTGATCAAATTTCTTTCTCAAAAGTCTTAAAATGGTAACATCTTGATCAGTTTAGCTGAAACTGTGTTTGGGAAAGTGAATAATATGATATGGCTGGAACTTATGGTGGTGGAAGTATGAGATAAAGCTGAAATAGCATCTTGTTACAGCTAGATTAAGGGATACGGGAGCTGGGAGGTCACGATCTCCTCATTATGTAATTTTGGGGATGACATCCCATTCCTTTTGTGGCCATATCCTATTAGAAGCAAGTCACTTTGGGAGGCCGAGGTAGGTGGATCACAAGGTCAGGAGATCGAGACCACGGTGAAACCCCGTCTCTACTAAAAATACAAAAAATTAGCCGGGCGCGGTGGTGGGCGCCTGTAGTCCCAGCTACTCAGGAGGCTGAGGTAGCAGAATGGCGTGAACCTGGGAGGCGGAGCTTGCAGTGAGCCGAGATCGCGCCACTGCACTCCAGCCTGGGTGACAGAGTGAGACTCCGTCTCAAAAAAGAAAAAAAAAAGAAGCAAGTCACTAGGTCTAGCCCACAACAAGGGAGAAGATGACACATGGCAGTGAATACCAGGAGGTGGTATTAATAATACGGAAGTACTGGCCGGGTATGGTGGCTCACGCCTGTAATCCCAGCACTTTGGGAGGCCAAGGCAGGTGGATCACCTGAGGTCAGGAGTTTGAGACCAGCCTGGCCAACATGGTGAAACCCCATCTCTACTAAAATTACAAAAATGAGCCAGACATGGTGGCGCGTGCCTGTAATCCCAGCTACTCAGGAGGCTGAGGTAGAACTGCTTGAGACCGAGGTTGCAGTGAGCCAAGATCGCGCCATCACACTCCAGCCTGGCCAACAGAGTGAGACTCTCTCTCTAAGACAAAAATAAAAATAAAACCAAAAAGGAACATTTTAGAGGCTGGCTACCACACCTTCCTTGGGTTTTCTAGAGGTGACTATTTCAACCTGTTCTGAAAAGGATCAGGTTAATTTCAATCACAACCAAAAATTATGTTATCTTTATTAAGGTTTCTCGACATGCCACACATCTCCTGGCCCCATCCTGGGGTGTGTTCCAGGCTGTAGTACAATGCCACTCTGGTTCTTCATGAGAGCTCATCCCTTCTCAGGCTCCCTGTGTTGAGAATTGATACTCCTTATATGCAATCTTTCTTGTATCCTATATCCGATCTGTCAGGAAATTCCACTGCTTATACCTTCAAAATACATCCAGACTCTACTTCCCACCAGCTCACTGTTACCACTTTGGTCTCAGCCACAATCATTTCTTCCCTGGCTTATTACAACGGACTCATCACTGTCCTCTCTGATTTGGCCCCGGCTCCGCTTCAGGCTCCTTTCAACACAGGAGCTAAAATGATCTTGTTTAAATGATCATATCACCTTTTTGCTCAAAATCCTCTCATTTTGTAAAAGATAAAGACCTAACTATGGTCCACAAGGAGCTGAAAAATCTGCTTGTGCCTCCTACATTCTTCAACATCATTTCCTACTTTTCTTCCCCTTCCCATCCTATAGCACATCAGCCATGCTTCTGCCTCGGGCCCAGGCACTGACTGGCCCTTCTCTCTGCCTAGAACAGTCTTCTCTCAGTAAATTCTCCCTCAGCTCCTTCAAATTTTTCTTCATATGTCACCTTCAAAATGAGGGCTTCCCTAACCAAGTGGTTTTTAAAAAATTATTTTATTCCAAGGCTGGAGTGCAGTGGTGCCATTTCACTGCAACCTCTACCTCCCAGGCTCAAGCGATCCTCCCACCTCAGCCTCCAGACTAGCTGGGACTATAGGCACTTGCTACTATGGCCGGCTAAGTTTTGTCTTTTTGGAAGAGATGAAGCTTCGCTATGTCGCTCAGGCTGATCTAGAACTTGTGAACTCAAGTAATCCTCCATCTCAGTCCCCAAAGTGCTGGGATTACAGGCGTTAACCACCTCACGTTCAGCCCCAAGCTGTTTTAAAATTACAGCATTTGCACCCAAAACTTCCCTCTTCCCATGCCTTTTTTTTTTTGAGACGGAGTCTGCTCTGTTGCCCAGGCTGGAGTGCAGTGACGCGATCTCGGCTCACTGCAAGCTCCACCTCCCGGGTTCACGCCATTTTCCTGCCTCAGCCTCATGAGCAGCTGGGACTACAGGCGCCCGCCACCACGCCGGGCTAAGTTTTTCTATTTTTAGTAGAGATGGGGTTTCACCGTGTTAGCCAGGATGGTCTCGATCTCCTGACCTCGTGATCCACCCACCTCGGCCTCCAAAAGTGCTGGGATTACAGGCCTGAGCCACTGTGCCCAGCCGCCCATGCCTTCTTATTTATTTATTTATTTTTTTGAGACAGAGTCTCGCGCTGTCGCCCATTCTGGAGTGCAGCGGCGCGATCTCGGCTCACTGCAAGCTCCGCCTCCCGGGTTCACGCCATTTTCCTGCCTCAGCCTCCTGAGTAGCTGGGACTACAGGCGCCCGCCACCGCGCCCGGCTAATTTCTTGTATTTTTAGTAGAGACGGGGTTTCACCGTGGTCTCGATCTCCTGACCTAGTGATCCAGCCGCCTCAGCCTCCCAAAATGCTGGGATTACAGGCGTGAGCCACCGCGCCCGGCCTGCCTTATTTTTATTACCACCTCATGTTCGGTATAATTATCATTCAGAGTAAGCACTCCACAAATGAGTGCTGAATAACGTGTGGAAAGTAAATCCCATTTTTGGGGTTGAAAGGGAGGTTCTGAGAAGTCAAGGGATGCAAAGGGAAGTTCTGCGATGTTAACAGCCTTAACGTGGCACTTCATCTTCTCCAGCTACCCCAGGACAACCCTGAGGATCAGCTGTGTGCCGGGAGATCTAGGCCCTGGGGTTACAACAGTGAAAAAGGTAGTGCTACTTCCTGACTTTGGGGCTTAAGTGTTTTTGGTTTCATCTTGTAACTTCAATACTGAATTTTTGTTGTTCACACAAGGCAGAACAATCTTTACACAGAAATGAAAAAGCTTGGTGATCCTCAACCTCCATGTCCACCTTTGCGTTTAGCCTGGCTTTCTGCTTCATCTACACCCCTTGAGTAACTGGCATTTACACACACACTTGCTCATGTTTACTATTCATTACACATATTAAAATTTTTTTTTCCCATTGAAATAGTCATAGAGGTCTGTACAATGGGCTTGTATATTTTCTTGCTTTCCTGGGTTAGACATCTTCAGACTTTTTTTTTTTTTTTGGTAGCAAAAGCAAAATACTTCTTCCCCCTCCTAACTTTGCTGTATTTGTCATATACGGAAAGGAGTCGCAAGACATCATACAAACCCCACATAAAATGAAATCCTTCTGGACTATTTTCAAATTATCCCTTTTCTGCCATTACTGTGGCCTAAACTACCTTGCTTAAATGGATAGTATCATTAAGAAAATACTGTGATCCACTGGCATCCCTTTTCACCCTAGCCTTCGTATTACATTAAATCTGTTATATATATATTTAATATCATCCCACCTAGCTCTTTAATGGTTAGAGTCCAACCGACACACTCTTCTCGGTGGGAATGGTCGCTCTATAAAGTTCTTTTTACGTGTTTCTGTTTTTTCCTAACATTCACTTGGTGCCAATAATCATATTTTGTCCAATCACTTTTTTTTTAAGAGACAGGGTCTCATCCTGTTGCTCAGGCTGGAGCGCAGTGATGCCATCATAGCTCACCGTGACCTTGAGATCCTGAGCTCAAGCAGTCCCCTCCCTCGGCCTCGGGGGCAGTTGGGACCATAGGTACTTCCGTGCCACCACACCCATTTATTTTTAAAGTTTTTTTGTAGAGATGGGGTCTTGCTATGTTGCCCAGGCTGGTCTTGGAGCTTCCCACCTTGACTTCCGAAACTGCTGGGATTACAGGTGTGAACCACTAAGCCTGGCCTGGAACATCTTGATCCATCCATCCCTTGATTCTAAACGTCTAACAATTTATATGACATTTCACACCATGTTGCATATATTTATATACTGCTTTGATTTGCTTTATTGTAGTCTCTAATTTCATTGATCTTCCTCTTAAAAAATGTCGTTTTACTATTTAATATTATAGGACTGATAAGTTCAGTAATTTGATAAGCAACTTAGGGATAAGTAGTTAATTTCTGAGGTTTAAGTTGCTGGTTTTAAAAAATTGCAAACTGCTGGCCTAGATAGATGCATTTTATCTTGGAAAATGAATGTATTGGTGACTGTAAGTAATGACAGCTATAATTCGTTACGTTATTTTACAGTCACATCTCAGTTGCATAACTTACTTTTTGCAGTCTTATCATTGATTCACAAGATAATTTTGCTTTTATCTGAGCACATGATTGCTTGTTTCTCCTTATCTTTTAGCTTCCCTTCATATATACTTTCCAACATTGGCGTGGTTCAGAATATATGTGAGGAATGGAATGGTGATTTAGGAAAGGCGGGAAAATTATGGCCTAAATCACCTGATGAAAAATTATGGCCGGGCGCGGTGGCTCACGCCTGTAATCCCAGCACTTTGGGAGGCTGAGATGCGTGGATCACAAGGTCAGGAAATCGAGACCACCCTGGCTAACATGGTGAAACCCCGTCTCTACTAAAAACACAAAAAATTAGCCGGGCGTGGTGGCGGGCGCCTGTGGTCCCAGCTACCCTGGGAGGCTGAGGCAGGAGAATGGTGTGAACCCGGGAGGCGGAACTTGCAGTGAGCTGAGGTGGCGCTGCTGTACTCCAGCCTGGGCGAGTGTGAGACCATCTCAAAAAAAAAAAAAAAAAAAGAAAAAAGAAAAAGAAAAAGAAAAATTCTGGCTAGTTATTGAAATCATTAAAAAGATTTCTTCAGATTTTTACCCCAACAGTTCATAGGTGGCCTTTTTTCAGTGTCCAGTCTGAACTATCAATATGGAATCTCAGTTTACAGGACAATGGTATTTTACCCCATAGGTACATCCTAGTAAAAATAAATTCGTAATACTCTTAACTGCATTGCCACATGAAGCAATAGGAGAGATTGTATCCTAAGCAGAAGCCCCCTAATTCCTGAGTTGAGGCAGGTTGACTCCCCCATAACTAAGATCATTGTTTAATCACTAAAAAATATTGCAAATATCCTTACACTTTGCAGAGGCGGCAAGTGAACAGCGCTCATCTTAATAAACGATTTTTAACACTGACACTTGCTTGGCACTACAAACACTGGAAGGGTCTGAAATGGCAGTAATGTCACCCTTTCACAGGTTTCTAGGGCGATAAGCACTGCGAGCTCAGCCAAAGTCCAGCGGCGGGGGCGGGAAGTGGCCGAGGCAGCAGCAGGCAACATCAACGGGACCCGGGCCGGGCGCTGTGGCTCACGCCTGTAATCCCAGCACTTTGGGAGGCCGAGGCGGGCGGATCACCTGCAGTCAGGAGTTCGAGACCAGCCTGACCAACACGGAGAAACCCCGTCTCTACTAAAAATACAAAATTGCCGGGCGTAGTGGCGCATGCTTGTAATCCCCGCTACCCGGGAGGCTGAGGCAGGAGAATCTCTTGAACACGGAAGGCGGAGGTTGCGGTGAGTTGAGATCGCGCCATTGCACTCCAGCCTGGGCAACAAGAGCGAAACTCCGTCTCAGAGGGAAAAAAAAAAAAAGTAGTAACGGGGCCGGCGGCAGCGCGCGGGGCGGGCGAGCGTCTCCCCGCAAAGGCCGCGCCGCAGCAGAGCCGACCTCCGGGGCCCGCGCCCTCCCCTCCCCGGGCACCGCCAGGAGAGGCCAGCTCGGGCCTCGGCACCGCGCGCGGGGAAACGAGCGCGGCGGTTAAAACCGTTACCACCCCCGAGTTTTGAACTGGTTCAAACTTGGCTTCCAGTCCCCGCCTCGCCCCTCCCCTCCTCCGCCCCTCCCCCGCCCGGGAACTCCGCGGCGCCGGTTCCCGCCAAGAGCAGCCGGCGCGTCGTCCCGCCCTTCGGCCCGTTCCCGCCACCCATCCTCCCCGCCTCCCGTTCGCGGTGGGCTCCGGGCCCCCGCGATGTCTCCCGGTCCCCGCCTGCCTGCACACCGCCTTCCTGAGAGGCGCCGTGTGTTCAGCGAAAGAACAAAGAGACGGCGGCAGCGCTTCCACAAGGCCAGTCGCGTCGCTTCAAGCGAGCCCCGCCACCGCCCGCGCGCGCACGCGCCACCACCGCCCGCCCGCGAGCCCTGAGCGCACTCTGCGTGGGGCTGGCTCGGCGCCTCCGAGCCCGGCGGGCCCTGTGATTGGACGGGCGCCCGCCTAGCGTCCCGCCAATCGGGGCGGTGCTTGATTGGGTTGGGGGGGCCAAATAAAAGCGATGGCGATTGGACTGCCGCGTTTGGCGCTCGGTCCGGTCGCGTCCGACACCCGGTGGGACACAGAAGGCAGTGGAGCCCCGGCGGCGGCGGCGGCGCGCGGGGGCGACGCGCGGGAACAGCGCGAGCCGGCGCGCGGGACGAAGGTAACGCGCCGCTGCGGGCGGCCCGGCCGGTGGGGCTCCAGGAGTGCGAAGCAGGCGACGGCGGCGGCGGCAGAACCTCCCCGCCGCTGCTGTGCCGGTCCCGGGTATCGCCTGAACGGGGCTCACCCGGGCGCCGCGTTTGTAGGCGTGCGGGGGGTGGAGGGTGAGGGGAGACCCCCCTCCCCGGAAGGAGCTGTGAGCTTGGGGCTGGCCAGCGGGAGCCTGCGAGTGGGGCAGCGCGGACCCCCGGAGCTGCGGGGCGGGGGGCGTGTGGGGGGCAGCTTTCCCGGTGCCTGCCCTGGCCGGGGCGCCGGGGCCGGGGTCGGGGCGTTCCGGTGCCCGGTCCAGGGTGGCAGCTCGAGCCTCAAGTCTCCTTTGTGTGGTGCGGCCGCGGCGGGAGCGCCCGGGTGGGACGGGACAGACACAAGTTGGTGGGACCCAGCCGCCGAGTCTGCACTCAGACAAAGGACGGACTGTGTCTCCGGAGGGCTCGGCGCGAGGGGAAGGGGCATGACACCCGGGCCCGCCGGCGGGCGGGAGAGGGGCGTGGGGAGGCGCGGGCCGCTGCCGGGGTGGGCAGGGCTCGGCCCCAGCCCCGCGCACGCCCCCATCCCGGGCGCGCTGACCCCGGGCTGGGGCCGCGGCGACCGCGGGACGACGTTCGCGGCGGGGAACTCGGAGTAGCTTCGCCTCTGACGTTTCCCCAGGACGCACCCCGAAATCCCCCTGAGCTCCGGCGGTCGCGGGCTGCCCTCGCCGCCTGGTCTGGCTTTATGCTAAGTTTGAGGGAAGAGTCGAGCTGTTCTGCTCTCTATTGATTGTGTTTTTGGAGGGCTTCCTGTTGAATTCCCACTTCATTGTGTACATCCCCTTCCACTCCCCCCAAAAATCTGTGCCACAGGGTTACTTTTTGAAAGCGGGAGGAATCGAGAAGCACGATCTTTTGGAAAACTTGGTGAACGCCTAGTGAGTTCCCACTTTCTAAAGAATCGTAATCCTTAAACGTTACAAGCTGTTTTGGCCAACTTGTGTGATACATCTGAGAATGGCGACAGGTGCTAACGAAATCAACTGTCATTCAGCCAGAGATTATTTCCCAAATCCCGACGGGTTGAATGAGGATGAGGTGGTAGAAGTAGGTGATCAAAATAGAATGGCTATGACAAATGTGTGTTTAGATTATATGGTTAGCAGTTTCTTAGTAATTGGTCTCGTTTTCTGTGAACAATAGCTTTGGTGATTCAGAAAAGACTGGATGCAGAAATGTTTGTTGCCTAAGAAATTTAACGTGTGCTGTCCACAGTTAAACTTCCTTTGTTTATCACACAGTATCTGTAACATTTAAATTCATTTGGAAATAAAAATGTATCTTTGATGTTTACTTAAAGGCTTGCTTTTTAGGGTTCAAGGAAGTTATTAGCTTAATTTTGTGGAGTTTTGATGTCACCATAAAACAGCATTTAATAAACCTTTGAAAAACACGAATGTAGTCACGGTTGAATGTAGTCAATACTTTTAGGGGTTTTGGAGTTTATTTTCTATTACTCTTCATAAGCATTAGCAACTAATTCATATTTAAGAATACGGATCAAGTGTGTAATCCTAACTTGTTTATTTGTAAATTTTATTTGCAAGAAAACAGAAGTATTTAAGATATATTTTAATGTTCTATTCATGGTCTCTAAAGTTAGGAATAGGTAGGATTCTAGTCATAGATATAAAGCATGTTGTTCTCTCTTTTTGGAGATGTGTTGGGTTATGTAATATTTAAGGTTTCCCGGAAACAGGAACATTGCATCTTAAATTCTCGTTTTTGTGGAAAGTGAGTATATTCCAGGAAAACAAGTTAGAAAAACATAGGCGTTCTTCTGGTTGCACTGTCCTATGTGATAAAGATCTAATGTGCATCTACTAACTTATGGTTTCGTAAAAATGGAGACAAATAAGTGCAGTATAAATTTATTACATATATTTTGGAGAGTGTTGACACCACTGTACAGGCATTCCAGGTGCTGGTCTAAGTGTTGAGACATTATAACAAAAAAATAACGTTTATATTAGTTACTAATAATTCTGTATTAAAAAATCCTATTAATAATCTTGTCCATTATGAGATGAGCTAGTTATGCAGATATTTGGCAGAAAATCGGATATTTTAAGATAATTTTTTTTTTTGAGACAGAGCCTTGCTCTGTCGTCCAGGCTGGAGTGCAATGGCCTTATCTGGGCTCACTACAATCTCTGCCTCCTGGGTTTAAGGAATTCCCCTGCCTCAACCACCCGAGTAGCTGGAACTACAGGCACGCACCATGACACCCGGCTAATTTTTTTATTTTTAGCAGAGGCAGGGTTTCACCATATTGGCCAGGCTGATCTCGAACTCCTGACCTCAAGTGATTTACCCGCCTCCACTTCCCAAAGTGCTGATCCAGATGTGAGCCACCATGCCCAGCCTAGGATAAAAATTTCTAACTTTGCCCTTGCGTGTTCTGTATTTGATAATTACTGTTCTTTGTACTTGCCGTGAGATATTTTGAAAAACATCTCTTTGGGAAATTGGTTTAAAAATTCATCTTAAATTATTTTCTGGTACAACTCAGAATGTATTTAGTCAGTTTAAGTAGCAGTGACTTAAAAAAAAACACACACTTGTTTATCTAGTGTAGTTAGAAAAAGTTCTGATACTTTGATACCTAGCTTTGCCTTGCACAGATACATATAAGTGAATATCTTTATGTTGGCCGTTTAAAAATTTTAGGCAAATTTCTCCAAGTCCTATTGGAATTTTCCCAGGATATCTTCCTGCTTTTGAGGTAGTGTGCTCAAGGATTGTGAATTTGTTTCAGTATTACCCTTTACATGAACAGTGATTGAGAAAGTTGATCTGCTTTTTAAAAACCAACAAGGACAAATCCTCCAATATAATGTATTCTGTGGTTAATTAGCAATGATTTATGGATTAGCCTTGAAGTCTTTATATCAGTATAGATGAAAAATTTTCTGTAAATCATGATAGATTCTATACGAGTAGGTGAAATCTTCGGGGGAGAGCATAAGTGAAGAGCAGCAATTCATTAAATTCAGAGAAAGGTTCATGGTCAGATGATACATACTTTACCTTCTGGAGGTCTTCCCTGAATTCCCAGACACTCTTGTGTTTCCACAGGGCTTTGATCATATTTTATTGTAGCATGAGTCAATTGTATTGTAATCACTTGTTTATGCATCCCTCCCTTCCCTACACTCAAAGTGCCTCCTGGTAGAGGCTCTGTCTTATTTTTTTCTTTGTATACCTAGCACCTACATTGGTAGTTGCTAGAGAATAGGGGTTTTAAATATAGTTGAATGAATTAACGAAATATGAAAAATGTAGGGAAATAATTTGACTAAGGAACTTGCAAAGTGAACAGGATATATTAGTATTAATGTGAGGAACTTTGAGAGGTGTTTTTCTCCCTCTTTAATAGGGAATGATTACAAAGAAAAATAATTGTCAAGGTGAACAAGTTCCAAGTTTTTCCCAGTTATAATCTGTAGTATTGAAAATTAGATATCTTTTAGATGCAACTGTTACACTCGGCAACTGGAGAGAACTTGATGAATCATCTGGATATTTAGTAATAGTATCGGCTTAATTTGATTTAATGTTAATATTGATGATCCCTTTACAAAAATACAAGGAAGGGAAAGGGCAAGGGCGAGAGAGGGTAGTAGATCTTTTAACTGAAAAGCTGTTTTGTTATAATTCATGAGTTCTTTATTGGAGTAAATTGAGGTAGGTTTTGGAGCTAAAACTGAAGGATGTGACAGTGTAATTGAATCATTTATTGGGATGCTTTTCATCATTCTTTTAAAATGATTTAAATATGGATTAGCAAATTTAGTGATACCTCAAAAGTTACAGCTGGTAATATTTCTAAGATGGTTGCACCATTCCACATCTTGCCACTGTTCCACTACTTGGTATGAAAATATGACAAATTTGTGTTTAGATTATATGGTTAGCAGTTTCTTAATAATTGATCTTGTTTTCCATTAACAATAGCAAGACAGAACAAGATCATAGCTCACTGCATCCTTGAACTCCTGGGCTCCGGGGATCCTCCTGTCTCAGCCTCCTGAGTAACGTACTACCAGTGCATACCATTGTGCTGGCTAATTTAATTTTTTTATTTTTTGTAGAGATGGGATCCTGCTTCGTTGCCCATGTTGATCTCAAACTCCTGGCCCCAGGCAATCCTTCTGCCTTGGTTTCCTAAAGTATGGGGATGACAGGCTGAGCCACTGTGTCTGACCCAGACACTTTTTTTTTTTGAGACAGAGTCTCGAAAGTGATTCTTGTGCCTCAGCCTTCTGAGTAGCTGGGACTACAAGCGTGTGCCACCACGCTTGGCTAATTTATTTATTTATTTTTCATTTTTTTGAGACGAAGTCTCACTCTGTCACCCAGGCTGGAGTGCAGTGGCGCCATCTTGGCTCACTGCAACCTCCACCTCCTGGGTTCAAACGATTCTCCTGCCTCAGCCTCCCAAGTAGCTGGGATTACAGGCATGCACCACCACGCCTGGCTAGTTTTTGTATTTTTAGTAGAGATGGGATTTCACCATGTTGGCCAGCTGGTCTCTAACTCCCGACCTCGGGTAATCCACCTGCCCTGGCCTCCCAAAGTACTAGGATTACAGGCGTGAGCCACTATGCCCAGCCTCAGCTAATTTTTATATTTTTAGTAGAGACTGGGTTTCACCATGTTGGCGAGGATGGTCTGGAACTTCTGACCTCAAGTGATTCACCTGCCTCGTCCTCCCAAAGTGGTGGGATTATAGGCATGAGCCACCGCACCCTGCTGTGTGTGTGTTTTTTTTTTTTTTTTTTTGGATACGAAATCTCACTCTTGTTGCCTAGGGTGGAGTGCAGTGGTACAGTCTCCGCTCACTGCAACCTCTGCCTCCTGGGTTCAAGCGATTCTCCTGCCTCAGCCTCCTGAGTAGCTGAAATTACAGGCACGCACCACCACACCCAGCTAGTTTTTGTATTTTTAGTTGAGACAGGGTTTCACCATGTTGGCCAGGCTGGTCTCGAACTGACCTCAGATGATCCACCTGCCTTCGTCTTCCAGAGTGCTGGGGTTACAGGCATGAGCCACTGTACGCCCGGCCTGGATACTTTTTAAACATTTTTAAATTAAAAAAAATTTTTTTTGGAGATAGGGTCTGGTTGTTACCCAGGCTGGAGTGCAGATGCATGATCTCAGCTCACTGCAACCTCTGCCTCCTGGGCTCAAGCGATCCTCCCACCTCAGCCTCCCAAGTAGCTGAGACTACAGGTGCATGCCACCACGCCTGGCTAATTTTTGTATTTTTTGTAGAGAGAGGGTTTGCCATGTTGCTCAGGCTGGTCTTGAACTCCTGAACTCAAGAGATCCGCGTACCTCAGCCTCCCGAAGTGCTGGGATTGTAGGTGTGACGCACCATACCCAGCTCTTGTTTTTAATTTTTGTAAAAATCACCCTGTGTCTATCAACAGGTGAATTAACAAAATGTGGTATATAAACCAATGAAAACATAAAAGGAGTGAAAGACATAAAAGGAGTGAAATTCTGATATTTCAGAATTGTAGGTGTGACCCACCGTACCCAGCTCTTGTTTTTAATTTTTGCTAAAAATCACCCTGTGTCGTATCAACAGGTGAATTAACAAAATGTGGTATGATAAACTCAATGAAAACATAAAAGGTAGTTAGAAGAGACAACTAAAAGGAGACTGAAATTCTGATATAGAGGTTACCAGGGCTGTGAGGGGAGAGGTGAATGGGGAGTTATTATTTAATGAATATGGAATTTCTGTTTGGAATGATGAAAAAATTCTGGAGGTGGATAATAGTGATGGTTGAACAGTATTTTGAATATACTTAATGCCACAGAATTGTACAGTTAAAAATGGTTACAAATGGTAAATTTTACACTATATATATCTGTATCTATCTCTCTATCTATATATCTTACCAGAATACAAAATTTAGTAACGCACCCCGAAAACCTTTACAGATGAGGAAACGGAAGGAAACTGTCTACAGGGGAGGAGTTAAGAATTTGCCCAGGATTATCCAGTTGGAAATTTGCAGTCGGGATCCAAACTTAGTTCTGTTTGACTCCATATTATCTACTCCACATATTATCTGTTCTGTGTTATCTGCTGGCTTTCTGGATGATTAACGATATGTCAGCTGCAAGAAGAATGAGCTTATTTGAATCATTCAGAAAGTTACATTTAAAAGCACGTAATTGTAGTTCGATGGAAGGTACCGTGTGAAACCCTAGACAGACCAAAGGTTAACTTTGAGAATTTCTTTCTCGGCTCAAGTGGTAATAGTATGCATTTGAGAGGGGAGGAGAGTAGAGTTCTAAGGGAGTGGTCTTTGGAGACAGTTTCTTGGGTTCCGATCCTTGAGCTACCAGTTTGTGTCTGGGGTGTTATCCTCTTGATGTCTGAGCATCCCTGTCTGTAAATTGGTGAGGACAGTGATAACATCTGATAAGGTGGTTGTGAAGATTAAAGGAATTGATACATGTGAAATCCTTAGAACTGTACCTGGCACAAAGCGATAAATGAATTTTAGTTATTGTGCCAATATTATTTTAAAGAGCTGATGTACTTTCTCATTAATGGAACCAAACACTTCTCAAGTTAAAATTATGTGCTTAGGACTGGTAAGTTACAAAAATGATACCACACATGTTTTATCTATTTCAATTCAGAAATGTCTGTTGATTAAATGTGTTCAGTTTAAAGTACTGAAACAATGTAGACATTTATAAAATGAAAGCGTATTGATCCCTGTTACTTCATTCCCTACCTTTAACAGTTTGGTGTATATTCTTCCCCAAATTTTCAAATGTATTAATTTATGAATGTGTATTTTTACATATATTTTATAAAAATGGGACCAAGTTATTTGGTTCTAACATGACTTTTTTTTTAAGGTGAATACAGAGAGATCTATTTTATTAAAAAATAATTGATATTCCTTTAGGGCTCACTATATGCTTGGTCATTATATAGATACTATAATATAGAGAGGTGGAGAGATTAGGTAACAACTAGTTAGTGGTAGAGGAAGGATTTTAATTTGGGCACGTTAGCTTCAAAGTTCTGATCTCTCAGTCAGGGATCATTTTTTGTAAGGCCTGCAAGCTGAGAACATTAACATTTTAAAGAGTTGTAAAACAGCATCACCCCACTTCCCTGAAGAATATATAAGGGAGATTTGATACTGCTTGCCAAGCCTAAAATACTTACCATGTGGCCCTTTGCAGAGAATGTTTGCTGCGCCTTGCTCTAAGCCATCCGACTGTACCTCTTTTGTAAGTGGGATGCATAGTATTCCAGTTTATGAATGTGCATTACGCAGCAAACCAATCCATTGTGATTGACATTGTTTTCTCTCCTGAAAAGAAGTGAATATCCTTATGTATCTTTGAGCATTTGTGTTACAATTTTTTATAGAGTTGGCTGTTTCAAGATTATGAACATTTCTAGTTTTAATAGGTGTTGTCAAATTATATTAATTTTTAGTTAAAACAACTGTATGAAGTATAATTTACATACAATAAAAAGCACACATTTGAAGGGTATGATTTGAGGAGTTTTGACACATGTATGCACCTGCACCGCTGCCTCGATCAAGATCTGTAACGGATGCCATCATCTCAGAGTCCTTTCATGCTCCTTTACAGTCGTTCCCTCAACTTTTTTTTTCCCCGCCCCCCGAAATGGAGTCTCGCTCTGTCACCCAGGCTGGAGTGCAGTGGCATGGTCTCGGCTCACTGCAACCTCTGCCTCCTGGGTTCAAGCAATTCTCCTGCCTCAGTCTCCTGAGTAGCTGGGATTACGGGCACCTGCCACCACACCCAGCTAATTTTTGTAGCTTTAGGCGAGATCTCGACTCACTGCAACCTTGACCTCCTGGGCTCAATCAAACCTCTTACCTCAGCCTACCAAGTAGCTAGGACCACAGACATGTACCACCATGCCCAGCTAACATTATTATTAATATTTTTTTGTAGAGATGGGATCCTCCTGTGTCACCCAGGATGGTCTCCAACTCCTGGGCTCAAATGATTCTGCCTTGGCCTCCCAGAGTGTTGGGATTACAGGCATGAGCCATGGCAGCCAACTTGTAGTAAACTCTCTGAATTAGTAATCCATTGTAGGCACATACTACAGTTTTTAAATTCATTTACCCATGGATGGACACATAGGACTGTTGTTAGCTATTGATAAAGCTGCTATGACCATTTGTATGTCTTTCCTGGGTATGTTTTAGTGGTAAATATTGATTTTACTTTGTAAGAAACTGTTAAAACTCTTTTCCAAAATAGTTGTGCCATTTTACATTGAAAGTTACAGTTGTAACTGTGCAGGAGTTACAGTTTCTTCACATTTTCATTGACACTTCCTGTTGCCAGTCTTAAATTTTGGCCATCAAATGATTATTAAGTATCTCATTGTGGGTTTGTGTTTCTCAGATGATCAATGATGTCGGAACATCTTTTCATATGCTTGTTGGCTATTTGTATACTTTTTTTGGTTCAAGCCTTTTGCCCCTTAAAAAAATTGGCTTGTCTGGTTGAGTGGTAAGAGGTCTTTGTATGTTCTGGGTACATAGTCACATTATCTGTCAGATTGTGTTGCAAATATTTTATTCATTTTTGTTTGATTTTGTGTATTTTTAATATAAAGATCAAGTTAAAACTTTAATATGGGAAGCATAATCAGATAAATTATGTGAAACAAATTTTCCTTAATTCACGAGTCATTTAGTGTAACAAAATGTTATGCGTTTGCAGAAACATGTAAACTAAAAGGATGTTATTCATATACTGTTAGGTGTATGCCATGATAATTTTTTTTGAATTAAACTAGTTTTGAAAATGATTGTATTTAGCATTTCTCTTCATTTTGCATAATTCAAACCTTTTTATTAGTGAGTTAAATCTTAAACTTCTTCTTCAAAGGATAAATGAGAATATTAAAAGTAAAAAGTGACCTTGATCTTAGAATGTGGTATGTAGAAATGATGATTGCCAAACTTAGTCTGCCTACTTTGACAATCGAGTAAATTATTTTTATTTTTATTTTTATTTTTGAGATGGAGTCTTGCTCTGTCGCCCAGGCTGGAGTGCGGTGGCGTGATCTTGGCTCACTGCAAGCTCTGCTTCCCAGGTTCACGCCATTCTTCTGCCTCAGCCTCTCGTACGTTTTTTTATTATAGAAAAGGAAAGCTTTTCAGAGTATATATACTTGGTTTCTGTACACTATTTTGTTTTTGTAAAGTACCAGTTCTTTTGCTCAACACCTAAATTGCCCCCACATTAAATTTTTAGTTTTTCTTCAATATACAAGTAATACATAACTTTTCCTTTTCCTGTTTAACAAAGAAAAAAATATATAAAGCAAGCTGTCGGACCTCCATTGGGTGTTGTTTACCACCACCGTAGGTGATTGTGGCATTGCCCACCTCAGCCTTCTCATGGCTGTGGATTCAAGTTAAGAAATTCCTGAAGGTAGCATTGTAGGTAGTTTGTAGAACAGCCCAAACTCTCTGAATTAGTATTATCTCTGATAGTTTTCTTTTTTTTTTCTTTGAGGCAGGGTTTTGCTCTGTCACCCAACCTGGATTGCAGTGGCACAATCTTGGCTCACTGCAACCTCCACCTGGGCTGAAACAATCCTCCCACCTCAGTCTCCCGAGTAGCTGGGACCACAGGCACATGCCACCATGCCCAGCTAATTTTTTTTATTTTTGTTAGAGGCAGAGTTTCTCACCGTGTTGCCCAAGTTGGTCTCAGACTCCTGAGCTCAAGCAATTCTCCCATCTTGGCCTCCCAAGGTGCTGGGATTACAGGCATGAGCCGCTGTGCCTGGCTCTGGTAGTTTTCTTATACTTTTCTCCTGTTGATCTCACTTTGTTTTCTTATTAGTCTACAGGAAATTTAACGTGGAGATTCTGTACCTGTCCTCTTTCTGGAATATCTTCCGTGTTTTAGCATCTCAAGATGCTGTTTAGCTTGTGGCTTGAAACCACCCCTCTCCCATCCCAGCCAAATTAAGCATCTTCTTTCCTGCTTAGAAGTACCATAACATGTGTATTAATCTTTTACCTTTTTCTCTCTCCTTCTTCCCTTCATTTTAAGCTCCTTTTTATTATCTGTAGGGCAGAGCTTAGAAAAAGGTTTTTGTACATTGTAAGTACTAATAAAATATTTGTGAAGTTGATTTGGAACTTGGGAGACCTCTCTTCTGTAAGCAACTCAATAAATAATTATTTAAGTACCATCCTCACCCAGTGTACTATGTTAGCTGCTGTTATGATATTGATTACTATAAAATTTTAATGTATATCCTTGGTAGACTGTTGATCAAAGTCAGAAAGCTTGAGAAACTCTGAGGCAAAAAACAACAACAAAAAAACAATGAAGAGCATGAAATTATTCTGCAAATTGATCTTATGATGATCTTTCTTTTTTTTTTTTTTTTTTTTTGAGACAGAGTCTCGCTCTGTCACCCAGGATGGAGTGGAGTGGCACAATCTCAGCTCGTTGCAGCCTCTGTCTCCCAGGTTCCAGCAGTTCTTCTGCCTCAGCCTCCCAGGTAGCTGAGATTACAGGCACACGCCACTACGCCTGGCCGATTTTTGTATTTTTAGTAGAGATGGGGTTTCACCATGTTGACCAGTCTCGAACTCCTGACCTCAGGTGATCCGCCCGCCTTGGCCTTGCAAAGTGCTAGGATTACAGGCGTGAGCCACCATGCCTGGCTTCTTTTTTTCTTTTTCTTTTTTTTTGTACCCAGGGTTTCACTCTTGCCCAGGCTGGAGTGTAGTGGCGTGATCATAGCTCACTGCATCCTCAGTCTCCTGGGTTCAAGGGATCCTCCCATCTCAGCCTCCCAAGTAGCTAGGAATAATAGACATGAGACACGATGTCTGGCTGATTTTTTTATTTTTTATTTTTTATAGAGATGGGGTCTTACATGTTGCCCAGGGTGTCCTGCCACCTTGTCCTCCCAAAGCTGTGGGATTATAGGCTTGAATCAGATCCCAGTGATCTCTATCCCTCAGCTGCATTTATATGGGCTAAATTCATACATAGTATATCAAGATGTCTCCAGGAAGTTTAAAAAAAAAAAGGTATCAAAAAGACAATACGTCATGACTGCTTTATCTATTTTAGTGCCTTAGTTTTTGATACTAAAGACTAGACTGAAGAAGTGCTTTAAGCAAATCACAAAAATCTAAGAAAATAGACGGTCAGTTGTTTTTAAACAGTGGAAGAATTTCAATCATAATTAAAGCAGCTTTTGTATTTTTTATGTCATAGCCTATAGTGAAATTTCATATATTCTATTTGTAGATATATGAGTTCCTACCATATATTTGCACATAATAGAACTAATTACTATTTGTCGAGAACCTGCCCTGTGCCTAATATACATGTAGTTTCTAAATGAAAACATTTTACTTTTTTAAAAAGATTGTAAAAAGCACATATTAAATTTGTCATGTTTACCATTTAAACATGTAAAGTTCAGTAGTGTAAAATACATTCACATTGTTGCACAACAGATCTCCAGAACTTTTTCATCTTGCAGAACTGAAGTTCTGTACCCATTGAGCACTAATTCCCATTTCCCACTTCCCCCAAATTCTTGGCAGCCACCTTTCTACTTTCTGTTTCTATGATTTTTGACTATTTTAGATACATGCATGGGATTAAACAGTATTTGCCCCTTTGTGATTAGCTTATTTTGCTTAGCATAATGTCATTGAGGTTCATCCATGTTGTAGCATGTGACAGAATTTTTTTCTTTTCTTTAAAGGCTATATATTTCGTTGTATGTATAGACCACATTTTAAAATCCATTTATCGTTGGTGGACATTTGGGTTGCTTGGTGATTTGATGATTCGCTTTTCATGGTTAGCCAAGAGTAATATGCAATAAATGTTGGTGTACAGATATCTCTTTGAGATCTTGCTTTGAATTCTTTTGGATATATGGTTGCCCATTGAACAACACAGGTTTGAACTGTGTGGATCCATCTATAAGTGGATTTTTTTCAACCAGCCATAGATAGAAAATATACTATTTGGCTGGGTGTGGTGGTTGATACCTGTAATCCCAGCACTTGGAAGGCCAGGGTGGGAGGATCATTTGAGGCCAGGAGTTTGAGACCAGCCTGGACAACATAGTGAGACCTCGTCGCTACAAAAAATACAAAAATTAGCTAGGTGTGGTGGCATGCGCCTGTAGTTTCAGCTACTCAGGAGGCTGAGGCAGGAGGATTGCTTGAGCCCGGGAGGTCGAGGCTGCAGTGAGCTGTTATTCATGCCATTGCACTCCAGCCAGGGGCAACAGAACAAGACCCTGCTCAAAAAAAAAAAGAAAAAAGAAAATATACTATTTGTAGGATGTGAAACTTGTGTATAGGGTGGGTGGGCTTTTTGTATATGCAGGTTCCATAGATCAGATTTTGGAGTTTGAGTATGAGTGAATTTGGATGTATACGGATGGTCCTGGAATCAGTCGTTGTCGTCGTCGTCGTCTTCTTTTTTTTTTATTATTCGTCTTTTATTTTTTGGAACCAGTCTTCTGCATATGCTGTGGGACGACCGTATATCCAGAATTGCGATTGCTGGATCATATGGTAGTTCTATTTTAATTTTTTGAGTAACCTCAGTATTGTTTTCCATAATGGCTGCACAATTTTTACAGTTCCACCCACAGTGCACAAAGGTTTTGATGTCTCTGCATTCTTGCCAACACTTGTTATTTTCTGTTTTTTTGGTTGTGGCCAACATAATGGGTGTGAGGTGCTATCTCATTGTGGTTTTGATTTGCATTAACAATGTTGAGTATCCTTCATGTTTATTGGCCCCAGATATTTTACTTTTGAATTTATTGAAAATCATGCATTTTAATTATGTAAAACTTAATACCATGCATCATTTGTTAAATAGGAAAGTAGAATTTGTCCTTATGAATATTATAAAAGATTCTAATAGGGTGAACTTTTTTTTTTCCTCTTTTGAGACAGGGTCTCGCTTTGTCACCCAGGCTGGAACGCAGTGGCTCAGTCTTGGCTTACTGCAGCCTCCACCTCCTGGGTTCAAGTGATTCTCCTGCCTCAGCCTCCCGAGTAGCTGGTATTACAGGTATGCACCACCACACCTGGCTAATTTTTGCATTTTTAGTAGAGACAGGATTTCACCATGTTGGCCGGGCTGATAATAAGATAAACTTTATACTTTTTTTTTTGGCGACAGAGTCCCACTCTGTCACCTAGGTGCAGTGGCACAATGATGGCTTGCTGCAGCCTTGACCTCCTGGGCTCAAGTGATCCTCCCACCTCAGCCTCTCAAGTATCTGGGCTTACAGGTATGCACCACCACCCCCAGCTAATTTTTGTGTTTTTTGTAGAGATGGGATTTTGTCATGTTGCCCGGGCTGGTCTAGAACTCCTGGGCTCAAGTGACCTCCCACCTTGGAGTCCCCAAGTGCTGGGATTACAGGCATGAGCCACTGCATCTGGCCAGAATTTTATACTTTTTATTTATTTATTTATTTATTTATTTATTTATTTATTTTTTTTTTGAGACAGAGTCTCGCTCTGTCGCCCGGGCTGGAGTGCAGTGGCCGGATCTCAGCTCACTGCAAGCTCCGCCTCCCAGGTTCACGCCATTCTCCTGCCTCAGCCTCCCGAGCAGCTGGGACTACAGGCGCCCGCCACCTCGCCCGGCTAGTTTTTTTTGTATTTTTTAGTAGAGACGGGGTTTCACCGTGTTAGCCAGGATGGTCTTGATCTCCTGACCTCGTGATCCGCCCGTCTCGGCCTCCCAAAGTGCTGGGATTACAGGCTTGAGCCACCGCGCCCGGCCTTATACTTTTTAAACAGTATGCTGATCTACCATTAGATAGGAGAAAACTGCAATCCTTATTCATAAAATTCTGATCTAAAATGTGTTATATTAACATTATTTAATAATGCAAGCAAAATTGGCAAATTTATTTGTAAACCCCATATTGGGCTACTTTGAAAATTATTTATGGATCAGAAAAGGTTGGGAAATACTTTTCTTTTTTTTTTTTTTTTTTGAGACGGAGTCTCGCTCTGTCGCCCAGGCTGGAGCGCAGTGGCCAGATCTCAGCTCACTGTAAGCTCCGCCTCCCGGGTTCACGCCATTCTCCTGCCTTAGCCTCCCGAGTAGCTGGGACTACAGGTGCCCACCACCTCGCCCGGCTAGTTTTTTGTGTTTTTTAGTAGAGACGGGGTTTCACCATGTTAGCCAGGATGGTCTCGATCTCCTGACCTCCCAAAGTGCTGGGATTACAGGCTTGAGCCACCGCGCCCGGCCGGGAAATACTTTTGTAGAGTAATTGAGCAGGCCCTGTAGATGGCGGAAATGTTGCTTGAACTGGCATAGAGGAAGAAAGTGTTGAATTGCCCCACTTAATTCCTTAAGCAATTTTGCCTCTTTGGAGAATATTTGCCTGAAATAGAGAGCTCAAGTTATGCTATAAAGATTCTTTTTGAAAAATAGAGACAGGGTCTCACGTTGCCTAGGCTGGTCTCAAACTCCTGGGCTCAAGTGACCCTTTCACCTTGGCCTGCCAGAGTGCAGGGATTATAGGCATGAACCATTGGGCCAGACCAAGAAGATATTTTTGAAGGACTACATCCCACCAATAGCTTGATGGTGTACAAAGAGTGGTAGACTTTGGGTGAGGCTCTGCCATTACAATAGTTGTATTTCCTTGGCAAGTAGCTATTGTGGATCTCTTCTTCATAGTAAGATGAATGAGATGAACAAATAATGAACAACTTGTGTTTATTGAGTATCTACCATGTGTGTGCCTGCAGAGAGGATGTCTTCATTTTGCAGATGAAGTAATTAGTAAATAACTTGCCTAGGTTCCCTCAGCTAGTGGGGCCTTAAAAAATAGGCTTTTATGGCCAAGTGCATTGGCTCATGCCAGTAATCCCAGCACTTTGAGCGGCTGAGGTGGGAGGATTGCTTGAGCCCAGGAGTTCAAGACCAGCCTGGACAACAAAGTGAGGCCCCATGTCTACAAAAAACTAGCCGCATGTGGTGGCATGTGCCTGTAGTCCCAGCTACATGGGAGGTTGAGGTGAGAGGGTCACTTGAGCCTGGAAGGTAGAGGCTGCAGTGAGCCATGTTTGCACCACTGCATTCCAGCCTGTGTGACAGAGTGAGACTGTGTCTCCAAAAAAAAATAGGCTACTGCTGCCTGTAGGGTTCTTTTTAGTGCAAATGCTAGGATTCTAAGCACTTGGTTTCTGTTATCCAGGTAAAACTATTTCTCTGGAGAGTTTGATTACCATCACAGGTGGTGGTATGATTCTCCCTAGCTGGCATTTAATCCAGTGGTTATATGCATCTCTCTGAAATTCTTTATCAAGTTAGTCAATTCATAAAACATCTAATGCTGATTATAAGCCTATTACCTTGTTTGTGTCTCTGCGTTATGGGCATAATGGCACCTAAAAGCTTTTACTATAATGGACTATGATGTATCTGAATAAATTACCTTTATAAACAATCAAATGTAAATTGGTGTTCAAATTTACCCAATTTTTCTTATAGAATGTACCCTTGTAGTTAAAGAAATAATTCTTTTTTACCATTTGTCTGGTATGATTTGTTATTCACAAATAGCATGTAACTGGCCAGCTGTACTATACACATTTTCTAGAAAAGAAAATTTCTTCAAATTTCTTATTGGGTGCCTTAGTCTTTTACCCATTCGGGCTATTCAAATAAAGAGTGAGATACTCTCTTATTCTCTAGAAAGAGACATTCTGTACTAATGGAAATGCCAACTTTTAAATCTAGACACTAAAGAAAAAGTAGTGTTTTTCTACCCTCGAGTCTGTAGAGTCTTAATGTCAGCCACTCATCCTGGCCCTCTCATTTTCTTCTTTTCCCATATGGAAGTTCTGGGGTGATATAGTTTGGCTCTGTGGCCCCACCCAAATCACGTGTCAAATTGTAATCCCCAAAGTTGGAGGAGGGGTCTGGTGGAAAGTGATTGAATCACGGGGGCAGACTTTTCCCTTGCTGTTCTTGTGATAGTGAGTTCTCGTGAGATCTGGTTGTTAAAAAGTATGTAGCACCTCCCCGTTCGCTCTCTCTTCCTCCAGCACCAGCCATGTATAATGTACTGGCTTCCCCTTTGCCTTCCACTGTGATAAGTTTCCTGAGGCCTCCCCAGCCATGCTTCCTGTACAGACTGCTGAACTGTAAACAAATTAAACCTCTTTTCTTTATAAATTAACCACCCTCAGCTCTTTAGAGCAATGTGAGAATGTACTAATACATAATTCATAGCAGAGAAGTGGGGCATTGCAATAAAGATACCTGAAAATGTGGATGCAGCTTTTGGACTGGGTAATGGGCAGAGATTGGAACAGTTTGAAGGTCTCAGAATAAGACAGGAAGATAAGGGAATGTTTGGAACTTCCTAAAGACTTGTTGAATGGTTTTGACCAAAATGCTGATGGTGATATGGACAGAGATGGCCAGGCAGATGAAGTCTCAGATGAAGATGAGGAACTTATTGGGGAACCGGAGTAAAGGTCACTCTTGCTATGTGTTAGTATAGATACTGGCAGCATTGTGCTCCTGCTCTAGGGAGCTGTTGAACTTTAAAATTGAGATGTTTAGGGTATCTGGTGGAAGAAATTTCTGAAACCAGCGATGTGTTCAAGATGTGGCCTGGCTGCTTCTTAACAGCTTGTGCTCATTTGCCCTATAAGCAAATAAATGACCTGAAACTGGAACTTATATTTAAAAGGGAAGCAGAACATAAAAGTTTAGAAAATTTGCAGCCTGCCATGTGGTAGAAAAAAATCTCATTTTCTGGGGAGAAATTCAAACTGGCTGCAGAAATTTACATAAGAGGATGATACATGGGGTAAAATTCTTTTTCCTCCCCTAAAAGCCTTGGTATTAATCTCAAATAGCAGGAAGGTAACTGTAGGAATTATATAATGAGTTTCCCTGTGCTTGGTCATTTCTTTGTATCATTTCCATAGGTCAGTGGAGACTCAGAAAACCAGTTTCTCTGGGCTTTTGATAAGTAATGTTATAGTAATCAGTAGATGGTAACTTTTGGTAAAACAAATTGTCTTCATCTGTTTTGTGCTGGTATAACAGAATGCCTGAGACTGGGTAATTTTTAAAATTATTTATTTATTGATTGATTTTTGAGATGGAGTTTCGCTCTTTTTGCCCAGGCTGGACTGCAGTGGCATGATCTCAGCCCACTGCAACCTCCGCCTCCTGGGTTCAAGTGATTTTCCTGCGTCAGCCTCCCGAGTAGCTGGGATTACGGGTGCCCACCACCATGCCTAGCTAATTTTGTATTTTTAGTAGAGACAGGGTTTCACCATGTTGGCCAGGCTGGTCTTGAGCTCCTGCTCTCAGGTTATCTACGTGCCTTGGCTTCCCAAAGTGCTGGGATTACAGGCGTGAGCCACCGCACCTGGCCAAGACTGGGTAATTTATAAAGAATAAAAGTTGGCCAGGTGCGGTGGCTCATGTCTGTAATCCCAGCACTTTGGGAGGCTGAGGCGGGTGGATCGCTTGAGGTTAGGAGTTCGAGACCAGCCTGACCAATATGGTGAAACCCCCGTCTCTACCAAAAAATACAAAAATTATCCGGGTGTGTTGATGTGCACCTGTGGTCTCAGCTACTTTGGAGGCTGAGGTGGGAGAATCACTTGAACCCAGGAGGTGGAGCTTGCAGTGAGACAAAATCATGCCACTGCCCTGTAGCCCAGGCAACAGAGTGAGACCCTGTCTCACAAAAGGAAAAAAAGCAAAAAAAAAAAAAAAAAAAAAAAAAAATTTATATATATATATATATATTTCTCGCAGTTTTGGGGGCTGGGAAGTTTAAGATCAAGGTGCCTGCATCTCATGAAGGCCTTCTTACTGTGTCTTCATATAGCAGAAGATGGAAGGGCAAGCTGGAAACAACTCCCTCAGTCAGACTCTGGTATAAGGGCATTCACAAGGAAGGAACATTCATGGTCTAATCACCTCTGAAAGGCCCTACCTCTTAATACTGTTACATTGACAACACCTGAGTTTTTGAGGGACACCTTCAGACCATAGCACAAATACTGACAAATCTCATCGGTTTTTAAGTAAATAGTACTTGAAGCGTTTGAAATTTTGTAGTACCCCAGCGTTGTGTTTATATTTGTGATACATTTTAAGTATAGGAAAATCATGGAAAGACTTACTGCTCATAACTGCCCTACCTCGTTTACTTCTGTCTTTCCCTAAACGACTACTGTTCTTAGGTAAATCATGAACTTTGGGGCCAACATGAGCCAGAGGAGTTTCTGAAGAGTCTGCTTCAGTGAGGGGTTCGGTTGGTAGCCATAGAATAAAGAAATGGCACTTTGCAGACATTGGTACTTCCTTGGAAGAACTGGCTGTGGCATCTTCAGAACTAAAAAACTGAAATTACTAGATAATGGTTACTTGGTTTAGGTTGCCTGGAAATTATGAGAGGTTTTGTAAATGCTTTGGGATTAGTAGTTTGAACCACCTAGTCCATTTTATGATTCTGTCTTCAGAATATAGAAGAAATTGCATCTTATTTGGGGATTAGGATGTAAAGTTAATGTACAAGGCAAAATAGCATGTAGGCAAAGTTACCCATGCAGAGTTCGTGGGAAGATGCCTTACCACAAACCAGTACGTTCTTTTTGGGTTCAAGACCAGTCCGTTTTTCCTCTAGAATGAGAACAGATCGTTGCTCTTCTGTTGAGCACAGAGTTGTTGGTTTGTACTTAGGGGCAGCCCTATCAGAATCACTCCTGAGTGGCTAAATACCCTCAGTCTGAGAGACTTGGCCAGCAGGTTATGGGAACAGCAGATTTATGTCGCCTCTCTCTTGCTCACTTAGGCGTATGCTTACCGTCTGGAATGGTGGGTCGAACCCTTGTATTTACCTAAATTGAGCTTTCTCTGAAATTTTTGCTCAATGTATGTTACATTTGTGTAAGTAAATTAAATGTTGGTTTATGCATGGTGTAAGATTTAAAATAGACTTCTTAGCAAAAAGAACACCTGGTATCAGATTGACTTACCCTTTCATTTTGTTTGCTTGTATTCAGTGGAGTGTTGAAATAACAGGTATCTCATGTCTCATCTTTGAAATATAATGAATTTCATATCATAGCTTTAGTTTCTGGTACTTTTTTTTTTTGGAGACAAGTCTCTGTCACCCAGGCTGGAGAGCAGTGGCGTGATCTCGGCTTACTGCATCCTCCGCCTCCCAGGTTCAAGCGATTCTCCTGCCTCAGACTCCCAAATAGCCGGGATTATAGGCCCCTGCCACCACGCCCGGCTAATTTTTGTATTTTTAGTAGAGACAGGGTTTCACCATGTTGGCCAGGCTGGTCTCCAATTCCTGACCTCAAGTGATTCGCCCGCCTTGGCCTCCCAAAGTGCTAGGATTATAGGCGTGAGCCACTTCGCCCTGGCCTCTGGTACATACTTTTTTCCGTTTTCCGAATCCAACAGTGTTTCAGTAAACTGAGTACATACTCAATGAAATGAGAAGATTTAATTTATAAAATCGATTTAGTATAGTTTTCAAGAAAAACTTAAACTTTCTTTTGTTTTTTTTTTTGAGACAGTCTCACTGTGATTGCCCAGGCTGGAGTATAGTGGCACGATCTTGGCTCACTGCAGCCTCAGCCTCCTGGGCTCAGGTGATTGATTCTCCCACCTCAGCCTCCAGAGTATCTGGGACTATAGGTGTATGCCATCACGCCTGGCTAATTGTTTTGTATTTTTAGTAGAGACAGGGTTTCACTATATTGCCCAGGCTGGTCTCAAACTCCTGGACTCAGGCAATCTGCCTGCCTTAGCCTCCCGAAGTGCTGGGATTACAGGTGTGAGCCATGGCCCCTAGCTGAAAACTTTAACCTTCAGATGTCAGTTCAGTTAGTGAGTCTGTTTTATCTGTTGTTCAAGCAAATTCTTTAAAACACCTAAAATAGTTCAGTTCTTCAATTGCTTGAAATTTATATGGCCGTTTCTTTTCTAAGCAGTGCTTTCAGATAAACACCAGAATACTGGTCTATGGACTTCAGTTTGAAATCATTAGTTTACTCTCTTGCTGGAAGGAGAAAATGATCTTATTGTTGTGGAAAACATATTACTGCAGAATCTACTTGCTTTTGCTCCAACAGTCAAGTTAATATTTTCTATCATTCAGCTAAGATGGCTAAATTAGTATAACTTTCCTTTGCCTTTTAACTTTTTAGCACTACAGAAACCAGGACTACAAATATGTTCTTTACTTTTTTCTGTTATCTTCCCCTATCATGAGACTTTTTGAACGCAAATGCTGTTCATTATGCTTTCTCATCTGTAGTTGCACGTACATGTAATCCACTGTAGTGAAGGCACTGAAACCTGTTGTATTTTCCACATTTCGATAGATCTCTCACAGGATTTCATACTTTCGGAATGCTCAGTAAATTATTATTGACTGCTTGATAGTACCTCTTTGTTCCTGCCTTTCCCCAAGTCCTTCAACAGAAGTTTCTTCTAGCACTTTGCAGGACAGTTGAATGGAATATTTGGGACCCTCACAGTAATGAGCTTGTATGTTTTTGTTATTCTCTCTCTTTTTTTTTTTTTTTTTTTTTTTTAAAACAATAGAGTCGTTTAAGGAAGCAAAAAGGTCCCTGGATCAATATTTTTATTTTATCTTTTATGGTGATAGGGTGAGGTGTGAGTATTTAGGGAGTTGGTTGGTAGGATGGGGTTGTCTTAAGGTTGCAGGAGGGTCAGAAGGGTGACTGTAACTACTGATGATGTCTTACAGTGGTGAAGGAGAAGATAAGTGAAAACAGAAGCAATTTAAACAACTTTTAGTAGGTATTAGTCTCTTAATTTGGCACTGACATATGACAGATTTTAATTTAGATTCTGTAGTTTGACAGGTATAATAAAGTACCCTTCATTAAATATTTTTCACATATACTCTTGTTTGCCTTTTTCTAGTTGCAAGAGTGGTGATTTCTAGGTTTCATTATAAATTTTAGAAATATATAATTTGAATGTATTGACTGTTCTTAGGTTCTCTATGAGGCAAGAAAAGGCAGGGTATTATGACTTCTGATTCATATGATGTCTGGATATATTTAAGGGAGCTGTTCTCAAAGTGTGGCCCGGGATCTATGGCATCAAAACTATTTTTTCTTTTCTTTTTTTTCTTTTTGAGACAGGGTCTCGCTCTGTCACCCAGGCTGGACTGCAGTGGCGACATCTTGGCCCACTGCAACCTCTGCCTCCCAGGTTCAAGTGATTCTCGTGTCTCAACCTCCCGGAAACTATTTTCATAATAATACTGAGTTGTTACTTGCTTAAAAAAAAAAAAAAACCTGTGTTGGACATTTGTACCCATGGTGCAAAAGCAATGAGCAAAAACTGTTGGCACCTTAGAACTTGCAGTTAAAAAAGCCAGTTTTGCTTAAGAATGTCTTTGATGAAGTACTAAAAATGATTAATTTCATTAAATCTTTTTTTTTTTTTTTTGAGATAGAGTCTCGCTCTGTTGCCCAGGCTGGAGTGCAGTGGCGTGATCTCCGCTCACTGCAAGCTCCGCCGCCTCCCAGGTTCACACCATTCTCCTGCCTCAGCCTCCTGAGAAGCTGGGACTACAGGCGCCCGCCACCATGCCCGGCTAATTTTTTTTTGCATTTTTAGTAGAGACGGGGTTTCACCATGTTTGCCAGGATGGTCTCGATCTCCTGACCTCATGGTCCGCCCGCCTCGGCCTCCCAAAGTGCTGGGATTACAGGCGTGAGCCACCGTGCCCGGCCAGTTTCGTTGAATCTTGATCCTTGCACGCATGCACTTGTAACATTCTGTGCAACAAGATGGGAATGTGTGTAAAGTGCTTCTGCTGCATGTTGAGGTATGTTGGATTTTGAGCAAAAGCACTTACGTGATTAAGTTGTGAGCTCCACTAGCCACTTTTTTCATGGAAATTTCATTTTTACTTAAAAGAGGGTCTGACAAACCATGATTATTCAGCCTTAGGTATTTGGCAGACATTTTTTTAAATCAATGAAGTGAGACTGTCACTTCGCGGAAAACAACTGACCATATTTGTTGGCAGAGAGAACATTTGGGCTTTCAAGCAAAAATTAAAATTTTTGGAAAACTTTTGTCTGTTACTGTGAGTATGACAGCTTCCCAGTACTTAAAGACTTTCTGATGAGATTAATGGGTTTAACAAACATGATTTTTTGAAATATGCCAACTTCTGGAAAATCTGCATAACTCAGTGGACCAGTACTTTTTAGATGAGGAATGATGATTTATAACATCGTGCATGGGTTTAAAGATTCATTTAAAGTGAATAGACTAATGAATGTTAATGTGGTAGAGTAGGAAAGGTTCACTGATACAATTTCGGATTCCATGTTGCATCTAATCTTGTAAGAAATTACCACTGCTAACTGAAGTATGATGGTTATTTTGAGGAAAAGCACCCGTGAGATTGAATTGGGAACTGAACTAGCCACTTTTTAATAGAACTGTTTTGGTGTAGTATCAAAGCACGAGATCTACAATGACCTCAGAAGGCTATTCAAACTCTCCTTTTTCTAAGCTAAGTATGTTTAAGTTTGGATTTTCTTCATATACTTGAACCAGAACAACATGTTGGAACAGATTGAATGCAGAAACGGTTAGGATAATCTGTCTCCTATTAGACAGATATTAAAGAAATTGGCAAAAATGTAAAACACTGCTTACTAATTAATTTTTTTTTTTTTTTTTTAAATAAAAGAAGACTATGTTGCTCAGGCTGGTCTGAAACTCCTGGGCTCAAGTGATCCTCCTGCCTCAGCCCCCCAAAGTGCTAGGATTACAGGCATGAGCAACCACGCTTGCCCTTACTCACTAATTTTTTTTTTTTTTTAAGGAAAATAGTTTCTTTTTAAAAATGTGTTATTTATATTAATAGGTACAGTTGACCCTCCATATGTTCGGCTTCTGTGCATTCAACAACTGCAGATCAAAAATACTTGTGGGAAAATAGCCAATAAAATAGTAAAACAGGCCAGGCGCTGTGGCTCACGCCTGTAATCCCAGCACTTTGGGAGGACAGTGTGGGTGGATCCCCTGAAGTCAGGAGTTCGAGACCAGCCTGGCCAACATGGTGAAACCCTGTCTCTACTAAAAATACAAAAATTAGCTGGGCGTGGTGGCGTGCGCCTGTAATCCCAGCTACTCAGGAGGCTGAGACAGGAGAATCGCTTGAACCCGGAGGAGGTTGCAGTGAACTGAGATTGCTCCACTGTACTCCAACTTGGGTGACAGAGTGAGACTCTGTCTCCAAAAAAAAAAAAAAAAAAAAAATACAAATAATACAGTATAACAACGATTTATGTAACATTTACATTGTATTAGATGATCATAAGTAATCTAGAGCCAGATGATTTAAAGTATAAGGGAGAATGTGCATAGGTTATATGCAAATACTATGCCATTTTATATAAGAGATGATCATCTGTGGATTTTGGTATCCATGAAGTTCCTGGAACCAATGCCCCCCAGACCCCCATGGATACTGAGGGCTTGCTATTACAGTTTTTAATAAAAGTAAAAAATGGGCCAGGTGTGGTGGCTTACACCTGTAGTCCCAGCACTTTGGGAGGCCAAGGCGGGCTGATAGTTTGAGCCCAGGAATTCAAGTCCAGCCTGGGCAACATGGCAAAACCCTGTATCTGCTGAAAATAGAAAAAAATAGCCAGACATGGTAGTGTGCACCTGTGGTCCTAGCTACCTGGGAAGTTAAGGTGGGAGGATCACCTAAGCCCAGGAAGGTGAGGCTGCTGTGAGCCGTGATTGTGCCACTGCACTTCAGCCAGAGCCCAAGTGAGACCTTGTCTCAGAAAATAAATAAATAAATAAATAAAATAAATAAATAAAAGTAAATTGTAAAAAATCTCTTAGTTTTTCATTTCTGTTAAGTGTTAATAGCTATAACACATGTAAACTAAACAGGTCATGAGACCAAAATGCTGAAGAATGGTGTTAATGGTGTTCTTCCTTTGAACTACTGTTTTTGTTTTTCTATGCTAGCTAATTACTATGTGAATAATTAACCTCAATGAAGTTCTGTTTTCTCTGTTGTAGCAGTGGCTCATTTAGGGTTCAATTATCTTTTGACCTGTCCTTCCTTCTGATATGATTGCATCTGGTTTTTTAATTTTAGACTTAATTTTTAATTCTAAAATTAAGTCTTTTTTCTATGCCTGCTGCTGTCAACCCAGTCAGGGCCCTTATCATTTTATTCTTGAATTACTTCAGTACTCCATTTTTATTTCTCATGTGGTGTTTTTCAAACTTGAGTGTTGTTTGAAATCCCAGGGTTAATTTGACTTTCATTTTATGAATATGATTTCATATAAGTTCCTTTATGATAAAACCAAAGCAAATTTACAAATTAAATATAGACCATCAAATTAGCTACACATATTTAAGGAGGAGATTTTGTTAGAACCAAATAGTCAATGTTAGAGCTTATAGAATGACATAGCCTGAGGATCAGCTTTATAATAAATCAGTTTTTAAAATTTGGCTTGATAATAGTAACAGAGAATGGCTATTTGCATAAATATGTTTTATAAAATGGTGTTAACTTTTAGTCTTTGTTCAGGATAATGAGACCTACTAGTTAACCAGAACGGGGCCAGCAAGCAGCTCTTGAATGCCAGTTCTCATGCCTGGTCAAAATTCTCTAAAGCTGTGTTGATCACTGAGGTGTTGTGGATGAACTGAAATCTGCATAAGTGGATATTTAATTATTTCTGGAATCTTTACTAGAAAACATGTTCTTACCTAGTTTGCTCCTGGGTTTGCTGTTGGTGAACTGCCTTTGGTTGGTGGGATCTCTGTGTCCCATGGGCTTTGCCACACAGCAGGGACTCTGAGTGCTTCAGCTCACATTCCTTTGTGTGCCACCCTTGCCTTAACTCGCTTACCTGTATTGTTTTTTCTCCCATAGCACTCAACATCATTTTACATGTAAACATTTTACTTTGTTGTTGTTGTTTTTTTGAGACAGAGTCTTACTCTGTTGCCCAGGCTGGTATAGTAGCACATTCTTGGCTCACTGAAACCCCTGCCTCCTGGGCTCAAGTGTTTCTCATGCCTCAGCCTCCTGAGTAGCCGGGGCTACAGGTGTGCACCACCGCTCCTGTCTAATTTTTGTATTTTTAGTAGAGACGGGGTTTCACCATGTTGGTCAGCCTGGTCTTGAACTCCTGGCCTCAGGTCATCCACTTGCCTCAGCTTCCCAAAGTGCTGGGATCACAGTCGTGAGCTACTGCACCTGGCACTTTGTTTTTGACTGTTTCTATCCGACTAGATTTTAAGCTGTATAAAGTCACAGATATTTTTTTCTGTTATGTTAATTGCTAAGTCTTCAGTTTCTATTGTAGTCCCTGGCTTGTATTAGATGCTTAATAAATATTTGTTGACTTAATGAATGCATATTAACCCTTCTCCTTTTCTTTATTCAACTGCAAACTCAAATGCTCTTTTCTGAGTTGTGTGCTTCCACTGTGGGTAAAGACCACAGTTTTTCTCTTCGTTTTAAACACAGCTAAACTGGCCTGAATTGTATAGAATCCTTTTGATTTGTTGTTTGATCAGTACAAGTTCAGTCAGTGGCACAGTTACTTCCCTTGATTCAGATTCTGTAGAAGCCTAAAAGTGCGTTATCTCTTCCAATAGATGTGTCATACAGGCTGCTCTGGAGATCTTCTTTTTTTTTTCTTTTAAATTGTTCACGTAACGTTTTCTGTTTTAAAACAGTGGAATTGCCAGCCTGGGCACTGTAGTGAGACACTTTCTCTACAAAAAGTAAATTGAAAAAAATTAGCTGGGAGTGGTGGAGTGTACCTGTAGTCCCCAGCTACTCAAGAGGCTGAGGCAGAAAGATTGCCTGAGCCCAGGAATTTGAGGCTTCAGTGAGTTGAAATTGCATCACTGCACTCTAGCCTGGAAGACAGAGTGAGACACCTCGTCCTTTCCAAAAAAATTGAAAAAGTAGAATTATATTTGGGAGTTTTTTCCTCAAATTCATTTGAAGTTAAGATTTATAAAAGTATGGGAGGCCAAGCTGGGATTGTCATTTGGACCCAGATGTTCCAGGCTGTAGTGAGCTGTGGTTGGGCCACTGAACTCCAGCCTGGGCAACAGAGTAAGCCCTGCCTCAAAAAAAAAAAAAAAAAAAAAGTTAATAAAAAGTACAAGTTCTCTTAATTACTGCCTTTTTTTTTTTTTTTTTTTTTTTTTTTGAGACGGAGTCTTGCTCTGTCGCCCAGGCTGGAGTGCAGTGGCACAATCTCAGCTTGCTGCAAGCTCTGCCTCCCGGGTTCACACCATTCTCCTGCCTCAGCCTCCCAAGTAGCTGGGACTACAGGTGCCTGCCACCATGCCCAGCTAATTTTTTGTATTTTTAGTACAGGCGGGGTTTCACCACATTAGCAAGGATGCTAATGACCTCTTGACCTCATGATCCGCCGGCCTTGGCCTCCCAAAGTGCTGGGATTATAGGCGTGAGCCACTGTGCCCGGCCACTACCTTTTTTTTTTTTTTTTTTTAACTAATGTTTTTAAATAATTCTAATCATCTGTTCATATTTTTTGTTTTTCATATTTAACATTTTATGTAAAATTTTTAGATTTTAAAATTTGTTTCTGTTATCACTTCTAAAAGTGAATGTCATTTTAAAAAATGAATGCCTTTACATTGGGTTGTTGTGTAACCTAATTCACTTCAAAAAATAACTTTATTTTGGAATATTTATTTATTTATTTGAGACAGAGTCTCGCTGTGTCGCCCAGGCTGGAGTTCAGAGGTGTGATCTCGGCTCACTGCAGCCTCCGCCTCCTGGGTTCAAGCAATTTTCCTGCCTGAGCCTCTCAAGTAGCTAGGATAACAGGTGCCCGCCATCACACCCAGCTAATTTTTGTATTTTTAGTAGAGACTGGATTTCACCATATTGGCCAGGCTGCTCTTGAACTCCTGACTTCCGTGATCCACCTGCTGCAAGACTCCCAAAGTGCTAGGATTACAAGCGTGAGCCACTGCGCCTGGCCAATTTTGGAATAATTTTGGATTTATATAGCCGTGGTATATTTGTTAAAACTAAGAAATCAGTATCAGTATGTTGTCATTAACTAAACTCAAGACTTTATTTGGATTTTCCAGTTATTCCACTAATGTCCTTCTTTGGTTGGTTGGTTGGTTTCAGGATCCAATCCAAGATACCATAGTTCATTTAGTTATCATGTCTTCTAAGTTTTTCTGATCTGTGGTTGTTCTCAGCCTTTCCTTATTTTTCATGACCTCTTAATCGTTTTAAAGTGTATTGGTCAGATGTTTTGTAAGAATGTCCTTTGATTTCGGCTTATTGGATGTTTTCTTATGATTAGACTGAGGTTATGGGTTGAGGTTTGGGGGAAGGATACCACAGAGGTGATATCCCCATCTCATTTCATCACATCAGGGAGTACGTAATAACAGCAGTACTTATCATTGCTCATGTTAATGGCTATGGATTTTTTCACAGAAACATTTCCCTTTCCAGACTCTTCTTTGGAAGTGAATCACTGAATCTAGCACACGCTCAGGGGGAAGGAAATTGAATTCTACCTCCCAGAATGGGGACATACACTCGTGTCAGTTGAAATTCTTGTCAGGAAGAGTTGTTCCTTCTCCTCCATTTGTTTATTTAATCACTTATTTATATCATAGACTTATGAATAATTATTTTGTTCTGTTTTAATACTGTTATGACTTATTCTGCTGCTCAAATTATTCCAGCTTTGGCCACTGGAGTTTCTTCTGTTTGCTTCCTGTCTTGGACCTATCCCTGTCCTTTCATCTTTTGAGCATTTCCCTTCTACTGGCTTGCCTTGTAGTTTCCCTGTCCCAACCCTAGAATCAGCTGTTTCTCCAGACCCTGCTTCCTTGTATTTATTGGAGGGTGGTATTTAGAAACAAAAGTCTTGGGTGCTGGGTATGCTTATTGCTCCTGGGGTATCACTGCTTCCAGGCCCTCTGTTGGACAGACCCTGGAAATGCATGTATTTCAGCTAACCTACATGTGCATACATACCTGGGTTTCTTTATCTATCTGCATATATTTTGAAATAAGCGTGAGTTCATATTGATATATCTGACTAATTCATTACCACCCTTTGCTTATTTGTAACTTCTTTCTGTGACATTGAGAAACTTGGCTCACATTATCTACACTTTATTTACTTATTTGTTTAACCCTAGTGTACATGTAGAGTACTTTCAGAATTACAGACTGTACCCTTATGAGAAACAAATTTACCAGCTAGAGTACTGTGTAGATTGTCCAAAGTTCTGTAGGTTAGCTTCCCCCGACCTCCTGCTCCTTCCATGAGACTATCTCATAAAATTATAATACTGTTAGACTTGCTGTATAGTTTGCATTCTATCCTGAGATCCCCTGACATCCTGTTTTGTTTTTATTTGCATACAGTTTATCATTTTAAAAGTCTTTATATTGAGTTAAATTTTTAATATAAATGTTATAATTCCTGATATCATTCATTGACCATTTATGTAGCTGATAGCCACTACTTTTTTTCTTTTTTTCTTTTTTTTTTGAGATGGAGTCTCGCTCTGTCACCTAGGCTGGAGTGCAGTGGCGCGATCTCAGCTCACTGCAACATCCGCCTCCTAGGTTCAAGCGATTCTCCTGCCTCAGCCTCCTGAGTAGCTGGGACTACAGGCACGCACCACCATGCCTGGCTAATTTTTGTATGTTTAGTAGAGATGGGGTTTTACCATGTTGGGCAGGCTGGTCTTGAACTCCTGACCTCATGATCCACCCGCCTCAGCCTCCCAAAGTGCTGGGATTACAGGCGTGAACCACAGCGCCCGGCTGATAGCCACTACTTTTTTAATGCTGATACAGTGCTTACCATCTGCCAGGCACCGTCTATGCACCGTAAATACATTTACTTCTCATAGTGTCTCTGAGGTAGGTACTCTTGAATTAGCCTTTTTTCATGAGGAGAGTGAGGCACAAAGCTGTTCAGTAACTTGGTCACAACTGCTAAGTGGGAGAAGTAAAACTCTTGCTTTTTGTTTAATACTGTGTATAGGACTTAGAATTAATAGGACTAAATGTTCTCTTGTTAGTTTAGTTTATTATTTGAATTTGATTTGAAATGGAGAGTGCTGCTACCCCAATTCTTTGCCCCATGTCTGTAACAAGCATTATTAATCATGACAGCACTCTTTTTGCTGAGCTAGGACATGGCCTGGCCTAAGGCCAAGAATCCTTACGGACACAACCCTCAAAGTGGTTGTACGAGATGAACTCTCCTTGCCATCTCTGATCTTTTCTGTTTTGAATCCTGATTCTCGTGCCCGGTGCATGGCACTGTGTACCTGCTTCTCCTGAATTCCTCTTTCATGGTCTTCCTTTTCACAGGGACAGGTTTTCTGTATTCCCCCTCAGGCATAGGATCTGCTTCTAAGTGATTAGTTTTTGTCACTTACCAATAGTTTAACATCTATATGTCTGAGTTCTCTTTATATTGTTTTTCTTATCCTTACCTACAAAATCTCATTTACCATTAATTTAAATTTCAGTATATTGAAACATGGATTGTAACTTTAAAAATAAATGAAATTGCCAAATGAGACTAACAGCTGCCTTCAAAGCATTTATACAAATAGGCACTATTGAAGACTGGAGAGTTATCAAAATTGGCATTTTTTTGGCAGTCTTGCTGTGAAGTAAACATTTTTAAAAGGGAGGGACATTGAGAATATTGTAATCATATTACTTACATCTCGTTGGGTTTGGATTTGACCTTACTTAGCCTGGTATTCAATTAAGAGTCAAAGTTGCCGCTATTAATTTAGTTGAGCAGGATAAATAGTATATGTAGTTTATTTTTTTCTTTAGACAAATAGAAACAGAAACATTTATTTGGCCAGACCAAATAGGTGATTATTCCCTTGATTTAGCAAATGCTTTAGGTAGAATTTTTAAAGAAGCATTAAGGGCTCTGACAATATCTATGGGACTTTTTTCAAATTACTCAGTTATTGGCAGCTGGGTAAGGAGGAACGGGGATGTCTGATTTAGGTAAAGACCTCTCACAAGTGGAGTAGGGGCGTATCTGGTAGAGAACAGTGCTGATTCCTTGGACTTGTGTGACCTGGCCACCTGAGAGGTAGGTAGGAAGGTGTGTCTTGGCCATGTCCTAGGGCCTCTGTAAACCTGAGAGGATGGAGGAAGCTCTACTTTTTCTGATGATGCTGTTGGTGATAATAAAGTAGGCTATGAGAGCCCATCTTCCATTAATTCAGACGTTCCTGTACAGTTGGCCCTCTGTAAATGAGATTCTGCATTTTAAGATTCAGCCAACTGTGGGTAAAAATATTTGAAAAGAAACAAAAGTGTCTGTACTGAACATGTACATACTCTTTTCTTGCCATTATTCCCTAAACATAATAGTTTAACAACTATTTACATAGTATTTACATTGTATTAGGTATTTAGTAATCTAGAGACAGTTTTAAAGCAGGGATCCCCAATCCCCAGGCTGTGGACTGGTACCCGTCTGTGGCCTGTTAGGAACTGGGCTGTACAGCTGGAGGTGAGCTCCGCCTCCTGTCAGATTGTTGGCAGCATTAGATTCTCATAGGCACTTGAACCCTATTGTGAGCTGTACATGTGAGGAATCTAGATTGCGCACTCCTTAAGATAATCTTTTTTTTTTTTTTGGAGACGGAGTCTCATCTCACTCTGTTGCCTAGACTGGAGTGCAGTGGCATGATCCTGGCTCACCTCAACGTCCGCCTCCTGGGTTCAAGTGATTTTCCTGCCTCAGCCTCCCAAGTAGCTGGGATTACAGGTGCCTGCCTCCACACCCAGCTAATTTTTGTATTTTTAGTAGAGACAGCGTTTCACCGTGTTGGCCAGACTGGTCTCGAACTCCTGACCTTAAGTGATCTGCCCACCTTGGCCTCCCAAAGTGCTGGGATTACAGGCATGAGCCACCACGCCCAGCCATCCTTATGAGAATCTGACTAATGCCTGATGATCTGAGGTGGAACGGTTTCATCCTGAAACTATCTACCCTCTCCCCACTTTGTGGAAAAACTGTCTTCCACAAAACCAGTCCCTGGTGCCAAAAAAATTGGAGACTGCTGGTTTAAAGTATATGGGAGAATGTGTATAGGTTATGTAATAGTGTACTGTTTTATATCAGGGACTTGAGCCTTTGTGGATTTTGGTATCTGTTGCGGATCCTGGAATTAATCCTCCGTGGATATGGAGGAACAACTGTATATATGGTCTCAGTAATAAATATGTATCAGATACCCTCTGTATTAAGAAAAAAAAAAGGTGGGGGGAATTTCTTGCCTCATATAACTGAATGGTTCTGAAATTGGTTTAGGGAGGCCTGCCTGACTTAGGGCTTAGGTGATGAGACTACAGTTCTTTCTTGGCTTTGACTTTTGTTATTTGTTGTTGTTGACTCTGTTCTTTGTAGGCTCTTCTCGTGGTTGCAAGATGGCTTCCAACAAGTCCTTGGGCAAACATTTTCCCAGGTTTAGATCTAAGGGGAGAAGAGAGAGAGCATTCTTGTCCTAGCATTGCAGGAAACTTGAGATTTTCACTGCACTGATTGTGGCCATGTATCTAACCCTGTACTGGTCAATATGTCTAGGGAGATGTACCTTGGTTAGGCTAAGGTCACAAGCAGCTTGAGTCAGCTTCCTCCAGTGTACTTGGTAGTTCTCAGAGAAGAGTTGGTGTGAAGTTCCCAAGAGAAGGGTGAATTGACCCTGGGTGGCAAAAACAACATAGCATCTACTCTAGTGGGATTAAGTGAGATGGTAAGGCATGGTGTTTAGGGTGTTTCTGAGTTTGGTTTGATTCATAAAATAGATTGTGAACACTGTAATTGCCCTTAATTTTAGTTAAATCTATGTAAATGTAAATCTGTGAGATGTCACTACGTTCTACTAAAGCTTTGATGGGCTCCTGCCATGTTCTGGTTTGGCTTTTGTATTAAAGAGCCGTTGTTGTTTTGGTTTCACTGTATACAGGTAGACTCTTGTTTTAATGAGTAAAGGTATAATCTGTTTTGAACAGGAAAAGCTGCTTTTGTATTCTGGATAAAGTTCATACTAGTGGGATTTCACCTATGAAACTAAACAGATCTTTGAAAAATTTAAAAACCATGTGTATTTACACTGTGTCCATTCAGTAGAAGTAGTTTAAATAAAGGCTTCTGCCAATATATGAATATTTAGAGCTGTATTTTATTATTTTACTTTTTTTGAGACAGAGTCTCGCTCTGTCACCTAGCCTGGAGTGCAGTGGTGTGAAGACAGCTCACTGCAGTCTCCACCTCACAGACTCAAGAAATCCTCCCACCTCAGCTTCCTGAGTAGTTGGGACCACCGGTGTGTGCCACTACACCTGACTTGCTTGCTTGCTTATTTATTGATTTGAGATGGGAGTCTCACTATGTTGCCTAGGCTGGTCTTGAACTCCTGAGCTCAAACAATCCTCCAACCTCGGCCTCTCAGAATGCTGGGTTTACAGGCTTGAGCGACTGTACCTGGCCTTGAATCTGTATTTTAATACTATGCTTACTTGGCTGTGGTGTTGTGAAAAGATCACTGAAAATGGAGTCAGAGACCTGATTTGAGCCTGTCGTTTGTTGTGGGGGAAGGAAGTCAGGGGAGCTAACAACTAAAGGCTCACTATATGCCAGGCACAGAACTAAGTGTGTTTGCATGTATATTTGGTTTTTGTTGCCAGACTTTGAGGTAGGTTTTATGGATAAGGTCTTTAAGGCAGTATCAGCTTCCTTTTTAAAAAGAAATTCTGGAAACTAAGTTTTAGGCTCAAGATCTCTGACTGGTAGGGTCAACTGAACCACAGGGTCTTAACTGTCCCTGCGATTTATCTCCTTTTGAGGGGGTTTCTTGATAATAGGGTGCACTTTACCTCATTTTTTGGCTCAAGCATGGATAGGCCACCCTTGCTTTTCATACCCGTAGCTACACTCTACAAATGATATGCTGATAAGATACAAGCTGCTCGTTATTGGTGTGGGTTAATAGACCTGTTTGTTTGCTTGTTTTTAAGTCTATAGCCGCCCCACCCCCAATCTACAATTTCACCTTCTGAGGTTTTAGTTACTCAGTCAAACCCCACAGTCTGAAAATGTTATGATATTTTGAGAGAGAGAAGACTATAGCTACCTAACTTTTGTTACAACATGTTGTTATAGTTGTTCATTTTACCATGAGTTATTGCTGTCAGTCTCTTACTGTGCCTTAGTTATAAATTAAACTTCATGGGTGTGTATGTATAGGAAAAAACATGGTATATGTAGAGTTTAGTACTATCTGCAGCTTTAGGCATCTGCTATGGGGTTGGGGGGGCGGTCTTGGGAGGTAAGTGGGGACTACTGTACAATTATCAGGCACACACAGGCTCTGGGATTTTACAAATGAGTAAAAGTGGTTCTTGCTATTGAAGCACTTACAGTGGGAGTAGAGTGAAAAACATGAAAATATGATTTTAGTATATTGTAAATGCTGTGATGGTGGGAGTTTGTTTTGTGTAAAACATGCTTTTAATTGGTACCTTAAATTTTAATTTTTTTTCAGAGATCTACCTATTTAGTCCTACACTTTCAAAGAACTATCTGGACACTGTAGGTTTGTCATGATATACTTTATTCGGTATGTTATTAATGCTAGAAACAGCATGGGAAGTCTTCCAGAATATTAGACAAGGACAGTTCTAGTACTAAAACAAAATGCTATCTAATGTCTTCACCAAGACATAAAATATACACCTTAAAAAATAAGTTATATACTGGGCGCAGTGGCTCACGCCTGTACTCCCAGCTCTTTGGGAGGCTGAGGCGGGCAGATCATGAGGTCAGGAGATCGAGACCATCCTGGCCAACATGGTGAAACCCCTCTCTACTGAGAGTACAAAAAATTAGCCGGGCATGGTGGCAGGCACTGGTAGTCCCACCTACTTGGGAGGCCGAGACAGGAGAATGGCATGAACCTGGGAGGCAGAGCTTGCAGTGAGCGGAGATTGCACCACTGCACTCCAACCTGGTCTCAAAAAAAAAAAAAAAAAAAGTAATAACACCCACATTATACATCAGTGAAAACTAAACACGTTTACTACCCTAGGGCTTATTGCACAGGGGTGATACCTCCAAGGAGAAATTTGTCTAGGCAATAGATGGACTAGAGGTGATTAGCTTATGAGCGAATGAGGCTACAGATCATTCCTTTTTATCTGATTCCTTTTTCTTTCTAGTTTCTAGGCCTTTGAAGTGCTAAGTGGTCTTAAATAATTTGCAGAGAATTAATTAAGTTCACATGTTAACTAGCAGATAGGAAGAAAACTATTTTTATGAAATTATTTTTAAAAAATAATGCTCCAGTTTCTTCCCATCTTTGATGTCCTTTGGTCCCACCTTACTGCCTTCCTAACACCATTTTCTGCTTTACCTCAAAGCTGGGGTCATCTTGAGTTTAGTCTTCTCAATCTGAGTGACTCTCAGCTTTACTCCACTTTAGCACCTCGCAGGCAAGGCCACACTTGGAAACTTTTCACTTGGAATAGTTCTATCTTGGTGGTTTCATCAGCCTTCTTTATGTCAAGCATAGTCACGTTCCTGCCCATTCTTATCTCTTCATTCCCTTCAGGTCCTCAGTCCTTTTAATTTGTGACTTTTACTCTCCAGGTCCATCCTTGTTAAATGTCTGCCAGCCAGACTTTAGTTGCCCCCTGTCCGGCTTTCTCTTGCTCAGACCTAAGATTCCTTTAGGTTCTTTCTTTGCCTTTTGAAATCCAGCTCAACTTTTAAGATTGAGTTCACTTGTTACCTTTCCTGCCATCCTTCTGCAGTTCCTAATATTCTTTTCTTTCCCCCAAAGTGCTTTTGTGTGAACAGTCAGCCTTCCACATCTGTGAGTTCCAAATCCATGGATCCTGAATTCATGGATTCAACCAACTGCAGATAAAAAATATTCAGAAAAAAATAAAGCATGGTTGCATCTGTACTGAACATGTCTGTACTGTTTTCCTTGTCATTCTTTTCTAAACAATACAGTATAACAATTATTTACATAGCATTTACATTGTATTAGGGATTATAAGTAATCTAGAGGTGATTTAAAGTATATTGGAGTCTCTCATATCCCAGGAAGCCAAGTAAAAAAAAAAAGTATATGGGAGGCTATGCATAGGTGATATGCAAATATTACACCACTTTATATCAGGGACTTTTGAGCATCTGTGGATTTTGGTTTCCGAGGGGTGTCCTGGAACCAATTTCCCAGGGATACTAAAGTACATCTGTCTATTTCATACTATATTTTCCCCTCTATCTTAGGTAGAATATCAGCTCCACTGGGGTGAGGACTTAATAATATTTGTATATTCATTTTATTCAAGTTTGTATAAACTGCTTGGGTCATAATTATTTATTACATGCTTGAGAAAATGAATTTCTTTGCCCCTTTGTTACAGCTCTGAGTAAACAGCCATCTGCTTTCTCTGTCACCTGTTGGTGATTGAGTATTTCTGTAGAAAGTTACCCACTGACCTCAGGACTCTTATTCTAAATCTTCTTCTTAGGCAGTTTTCTCTGTGCATGAGGTTTTTATGTAAACAAATAGATGAAGCCTGCCCTACTCATTATTTGTTCAAGCCAGAAAGTCACCTTCTTCTTCACTTTCCATATTTAAATCATCATTTGGTGGAAGTTCTGGTCTAACCAACTCTTGAATTCATGTACTTTTCCCTGTCATCGCCAGTGCGGTGTAGAAGCCTCTGTCACCCCTTGTCGGGATGCTGTGCTGCAGCATCTAACCTGGTTGCAGTTATTCTTTTACTCCCTCACCCCACACCCTTTTACTTAAGACACTAAAAGTGGCTTCCATTGTTCTTAAGATAAAGCACAAATTGTTAGTGTGGCCTGTAAAGTGTTGCACAGCCTGACAGAGAATGTCCTGCTAATAATTTGAAGGTACAGTATGATTTTAATACTTTAGGAGAAAATGTTCTAGAAAAAGATGCTTGTTTAGACTTAAGGTGAGGACTCTGCAGTACGAATTAGACATCGGGTGAACTATAAGCTGTCCCTGCATTTGAACGTAATTGGTTCTTAGAGCCTGCAACTAAAGATAAGGCAGAATAATTTACTTTGCATTTCCTGCATTCCTCTTTTTGCTTGATAGCAGAAACCCCTCGTGTTAATAAAGGTGACACAAGAGGCAAAAATACAGACTTTATCACAGTGTTTAAGGAAAGGTGCATGGTTCCGTGTGTGGGGAGAGAGTACCTTTGTACATTTGTTATATGGTGAACTATATGGTTTCTACTTTTAGTACTGTTTGTAAATTTTACTTTTTCTTGGATTTACCTTTTTCAGTTATATTCCATTATGCCTTGCTCCTGTAACAGCTAATTTAATGATGAAAAACTTAGGATATGTCTTTATATTTTCTTCCCTCCACAAATGTGGATCTGATAGAGTTAAAAACTAGGTTGTGATATAATATACCTAATTCCTGTAATGGGATCATGTTCCTTTAATATGGCTACAATTTAGTGTAGAATTTTTGTAAATACAAGTATATTTTAAAAGTTGTATTAAATAAAAACTTAAACTTTCAATGAAATGTTTTAAGGATTTAACCATGCAGCACAAATGAGCACCTTTCTGCAAATACCAACAGTGTAATATGTGTCATTTCTTCACTGATTGTTAGTTTGCTGCTGATTAAAACACAGGTGATCATATTCAGGCTGGTTAGATTAGTGATTTTAATATGAAACCATTGCTTTTAGAATAATCATGGGCCAGACTGGGAAGAAATCTGAGAAGGGACCAGTTTGTTGGCGGAAGCGTGTAAAATCAGAGTACATGCGACTGAGACAGCTCAAGAGGTTCAGACGAGCTGATGAAGTAAAGGTATAATTTTATCTTTTGTGAAAAATGAATATACAATTAAGGATAGGTTTTTTTCCTCTCCTAAGTTCAATACGTTTTTATTTAAAATAATATATTTCTAGCTAAGTTTGTATTTACAGTAAGATAAGTGAATACTTGGAAGCTTAGGTTCTTGATCTGTCTTAACATTATGCCATGCACATTAATCACTGTTTGTTTAGTATACTTTTATTTGCATGTGCAGACTCAGGACCTAAATATAAAGGGATGCATTTCATGATTTTATGTCTTTAAAGTCATTGTGATTAAAAAAAAAAAATACACACACACACAAAGTCAACAAAGCATTGCAATAGTTTCCTGTTCTCTAACCACTTGCAATAAAATAATAGATGTGGTGTTTTTGTATTATTTGAATGTGGGAAACTATAGTGTAAAATCTATATGCACCTAAGAAAATGTTCTTGATATTTTTGAGAATACACTAGATTTTTAACCAGCTTTAGAGGTGTTACACATTTTCTAACGATGAACAATTTCTCCTCTCCTCTCCTTCATTTTTTTTTAAAGAGTATGTTTAGTTCCAATCGTCAGAAAATTTTGGAAAGAACGGAAATCTTAAACCAAGAATGGAAACAGCGAAGGATACAGCCTGTGCACATCCTGACTTCTGTGAGCTCATTGCGCGGGACTAGGGAGGTTGGTTAACATAACATGTTGTAGTAATTATCATCACCTTTTGGTTTTTGCTTTTGGAACATTTGTGTGGTTATTGGGAGGAAATCATTGACCTCAGGGTGTCCATCTTTTTATTGCTATTTCTTTTTAATGTGCAACTGTTAATGGCTGCTGTAGATCACACTATTAGCTATTTCTATAACAGAATTCTAAGTGTTTGGAATATACTTTGAACTAGGTAGATGCCTAGATTTTATAAGAATGTTGATTAAAAAAAAACTTTTAAATCAAATACTCTTTAATATCCTCATCAGATCACTATTTAGAGCAAGGTTTTCTGACTCACTGTTGTAACCCCAATTTGAATTAGCCATGTGGTAAGAAATGTTTTCATATTCATGAACAGGAAAGCTTTTTATTATATATGTTGTTCAAAGGCTAAGCCTCTCTATAAGAATTTTTAAATTTCGTGTTGAGAGATTGGAATTTCTTTTTCTATTGTACTTTCTGAACGAGGTAGCTCTTAATTACTCCAAGAGTTTCCTATTTTCAAAGAAAGGCAGTAAATCTATGGTAGAATCTATAATTAAATATCCCGTTAAAACATGATTGCAGCAAGATGAGAAGAAAATGGCAAAAGCCTAAATAGCTTAGGCATTTCTGTTTTTAAGTGCCTGCGTTGTATAGAAAGACATGGCATAGGATATTTAAAGGGGAGTTGAAGCAAAAGGGGAAAGAGTAATTTGGAATTAAAATTACACTATGTAGTAGATTGTTTATCTGAATGTCTAAATATGAGAAGCACCTAAACAATGGAATTTAAGATAATTTTTCAATGAGTAGCCATTTTTAATATAACATTATTTAACAAGCAACAATTTGCTGTTGTATGAGGCCTTCTGGAGATTGTGTGACATACATGCTTCAAATACTTGCCAGTGATATCCCAGCAGCAGCAGCAGACATAATCCTAATGATGATTTCAGTGATATTCTTGTGGTCTTGATGGTGACACTTGGAATGATTCTTAGCCATTTATGCATTTGTTAGGTGACACCTCTGTAAAGCTCTGACTTGTAATTGTATAAATATTTATTATACACTGACACTTTTCCTCAACATCTGGTACAGGCCAGAGCCTAGATGTTAGAGGTCAGTGGCATGGGGGAAAGGGATTCTTTTTGATGCCCATCAAAACGTTCTTAAAGGGAATAAGGATGGGGCTTTTAAGTAATTGTTTTGAAAGTTTTTATCTGGTGACCTTTTAGAAATGTTGACGTGAAGGAAAAACCTCATTTTCTCTGGAGGAATAAATCTTAGAAATTTGGAGAAATTAGATAGATTCACATGGAAAACTTATTTTTGCCACCCATAATGAATCTCAGAATGCTACCAAAAGCCTAACTTAACTTAGGTTTATAATAAAAGTCAGCAGCAGTAATGATATGTTACTGTGCTTGGTACTTTGTACACATTATCTCATTTAATCTTCATGATAAGGAGTAATATGCTTTTTTTTTTTTTTTTAAATCCAGGCAAGGAAACTGAGCCTTAGAAGCATTTAGTCAGTTTGCCTGCTCTAATGATCTGATGTGGGCCCAGAAGAGCACACTTTGCTCAGACACATGAAGTATTAGTGAAGTACATTATTTACATACAACTTGAATTGCTCATAGTATAATGTTTGGCATTAAATTTAAGAGTATTGTTTGTTCAAGTGGATATTACTAATTGAAATTTTCTTTTAATTTTGTCAAATGGCGACAAGTCACTGAATATAAAGACACCTAATTTTCGTGAGTTTATGTGAAAAATTGTGAGAAGAAATCAGCATTTTAATAAAACAAAATTGTTGTCTAAACTTAGTACTTCCACAGTACCACACACACGGATTGAGAATAAACATTTTCACAGAATATGGGGGAAAAGGAGGAAAATAATCCCCAGCCTTAGGAATTCAGTTTTTGTTGCATAGAACTCTGACCTGATTAAGATCATTCGTTTTTTTTTTTTTTTGTCGCCGGTATGGGTAGCTGATCCTGCTTCAGATGATCCATCTATTATTTCCCCTTTCCCCCTTTTCAAACCATCATCACTGACTTTTAGAAGCCAAAGTTTATATTGTTTGTGGTAAACTTCTTGGTGTTATCACAATAAATCATAAAGCTTTAGGGCTAAAAAGGAGCGTAGTGGTCTCATGGTCCAACCTCCTGACTTTTCAGATGAGAATATATCCCTGTTTATTTTTCTTTGGTTTAAGCATTTCCATCTACATATTATTTCTTTTATATATTTGAAAGATTCTAGTCTGAAGTAGGTCAGGCAGGAGGAGAAAATAAAAGTGAGTCTTGTTTGGCAAAGACTTTCCTAGTGGTAGGCTTGGCAGAATTTCAGACTGCAGTGTTGATTCAAACACGTTAAGTCTATAGCATTCAACATTTGAAGTGCCATTATAGCATTGTTTTAATTAACTGCTTGCTTTTATAAGCTAATTATATGTAAATGCTGGTGTCTTCAATTTAAGTCCTCTGCAGCATGACAAATCAATGACAATCATTAGTTCTTTTGTCAGGTCTTAAACTTACACTACCATTTTTGTAGTTGTAGAAGTGGATATACTCAGTTTGAAAATGACTGATTTTCTCCAGGTTATTTTAGTAAAGAATGTCTGACAAAAGTTTACTGAAGTGAGTGCTTTAGATGCTGACTTCAGGTCAGGGAGCTCTGCATTTGAACCCAAAGACCACATCTCTAGTATGTGGTTTTCTTACTATGTGTGGTTTTGTTTTGTTTTTGTGACAGGGTCTCTCTCTCTGTTGCCTAGGCTGGAGTGCAGTGGTACAATCACAGCTCACTGCAGCCTTGACCTTCTGGGCTCAGGCGATCCTCTTACCTCAGCCTCCTGAGTAGCTAGTACTACAGTCACATACCACCACATTGGGCTAATTTCTTTCTATCTATCTATCTATCTATCTATCTATCTATCTATCTATCTATCTAATCTATCTAATCTATCTATCTAATCTATCTATCTAATCTATCTATCTAATGGAGTTTCGCTCTTATTGCCCAGGCTGGAGTGCAGTGGTGCAATCTCGGCTCACCGCAACCTCTGCCTCCTGGGTTCAAGCGATTCTCTTGCCTCAGCCTCCTGAGTAGATGGGATTACAGGCATATGCCACCATGCCAGGCTAGTTTTTGTATTTTTAGTAGAGATGGGGTTTCATCATAGTGGTCAGGCTGGTCTCAAACTCCTGACCTCAGGTGATCCACCCACCTTGACCTCCCAAAGTGCTGGGATTACAAGTGTGAGCCACCACACACATCGGGCTAATTTTTTTTTTGTAGAGACGGGGTCATGCCATGTTTTCCAGGCTGGTCTCGAACTCCTGGGCTCAAGCAATCCATCTGCCTTGGCCTCCCAAAGTGCTGGGATTATAGGTGTGAGTCACCGTACCTGTCCCTTAATGTGTTTTTAAGATACTTTGGGGTAACTCTTTTTTGTTATTGAGATTACAGAATCTAAGCAGTGTTGTTCATAGAATTTTAATACAGAATGTGTTTACTTTAAAAAAAAACACTTCTGACTTTTTGAAGACAGTGATTATACATGTTTTACATTTATTTCTTTTATTCTTAAGTTAAAGCATCCAGCTTCACAGTGTCATTAATCAATACGTATAGGTCGAGGGATGTACATTTTATTCCCATAATATGTCGCTGTTGGTCAAGGAATTGTTTCTAGGTGACTTTCGTAACTTTGTCTTGTCAACCAGTAATAATTATGTTCCGTAGGTCTTCATATTGGTAGTTGTATTCTTCAGTGTGTCTCTTTTTCGAGTTTTAATGAAGAAACTGGTGTAAGAGTTACTCTTGAGGTTCTCATTAATGTATTTCTTTTTCGTACATCTGCCCATTTCTTGCTGATAATCACAAGACACTTCTTCACTGACTTCATATCGAAATGTTTTCTATATGTGTTATGACTTAAAGAGAGGTTTGCTTAGATAATGCCTGTCTTCTGGGCAAATGGTATGATTAGTTTAGTAATTTAATCCATCTTGCTAATATGCATTTCTAGATTCCCAGAATATAATGTTCTTGTAAGAGTTCTGTATCTTGTTTACTAATGGATAGAGAGAATTTGGTGTATATTCTTGGGGCTTCAGAATGTCTAAAATAGAGGCAGCACCAGAAGGGGATCATGGTCCTCATATGAAGAATTTAAAAACTTTTGGACTTTTAAATATTAACACATTTGCTCTTCTTAGTAATATTTGAAATGATTGTAAGTTCATTGCTTAGCATTTGATATTAGCAGATGTTTTTTGGGGGGAGAAGCTTCTATCAAAATAATGTGCAAATTCTTTTGTATGTTGGCAGTTTGGACTTAACATTTTTGTTGAAGGAGAAGAAAAATACCTGGTTTACATGTCAGCACTCGATTGCATTTTTTATTGATTTAGTAATGAAGTTCCTTCAGTTAATTGTAAATGAAAATTTAGTTACTGATTACAAAGAAAAAATAGTATCCTAGTGTATTTCATGTATAATTTAGTGTACTTTACTCAGATACATTCGAGTGTAGTAGCATGGTTTCTTTATGTATTTCAGGATTATAGGCCCTATAGGTTTAGATTCTCATGAGCCTTTTGAGCGAATATAGCAGAAAGCTCGTCACTTTTCTCATGTCTTTGAATTAAGTGGATGGCTCTTCAAGTGTCTTACTCTTAGTCTGAACATATACACTCATTCTTATCGACTCAAGGAAGCGGTCTCTGAGTTGCTTTCTGTGACTCCTTGCCTCTTTTTAACTATTGTTGGTATTTACTTGGAGAGTTGAGTCTTGTTAGGTTAACTGTCAGTCGTTCCCACCTGTATAACTTGTAAATCCATGCAGCCTTTGCTTTCTTTCTGGCTTGATTTAGGCCGAAATAGATGTAACATTTCTTAAATGATCATATAAGGGTTTTTTTTTTTTTCCCCTTTTGAACGTAAGCTAATGTAAGCTTTTTATGCTTTTCCAAAGGATTAGATAAAAAAAAAAGGACATTTGAGTTTATATAACATTATATATTAAATACATGTCATTTATTATGTTTATATTTTAAATTTGATTATGTATCTTCAGTTTAAAGGGTGAATTTTAAAAAGTCAAATTTAGGCAACTAATAAAACTAGCAGAAGTTGCTTTCATTTGTGGTTTTTCTCCTAGAATATTGTGTATATAGTTTGTGTTTTATAAATTATTGTTATAAATGTCATGTATCCCCAAATGCAAAACCGAGTTCTGACAACTGTTAAAAAATAAAACAACAAATCCAAACAAACAAAATGCTTGCTTAATCTGGAAGGTTAGAAATTGTTTTAATCTCCGAAGAAACAAGAAAATTACATTAGATCTAGGACTTTTGTCATAATTTAGCTTTATAATAGGGATTGACTTAAATTTACTCCTTAGGATTCTGTCTTACCTTCTCTTAGCAGATTTTATAAAAGAATATCACTTAAGTAACATTTTGGGAAGGCTGGGCACATTTCACAAGCTACCTGACAAGGCAGTTTTATACTAGCTAATGTGACTACCTTTCGGGCTAATGAAACTAGTTTAAAAGTTTTTTGTTTTTCTCTCCACTGAACAGATCATTGTAAAATGATTATTGTAAAAATTTAGGTAACACAGAAATAGGTAAAACAGAAAGCAAAAGTCCCTGTAGTCCAGCTGCTCTGGCTTTTAGTCTTTCAGATTTCATTTTCTGTATATACTACAAGGTTAATAATATGTATTTTATTTTTAAAAATTATTGGCCAGATAATACATCCGTTCCATTTTGGGATATCACTTTACAACCTCTGGTCGAATTTTCATTCTTTTAAAAAATGTGTATGTTTGACATTATGGATATACCATAACTTATTGCCCCATTCTTGATAGATATTTAGATTTTTAGTTTTTACTTTTGCAATCATTGCTGTAGTGAACTTCATATACATCCTTGCATCTTTTGAGTAATTCTGTAGAAGTTCCTAGAAATATAATTATTAGATCAAAATGATATGCATATTTAAAAATTTAGCGGATATTACCAAATGCACCCTCAAAAGTTTTACATTACACCCCCACCAGCTGTTTATGGAATGTCTGTTTACCTGTATTCTCAACACAATGTTTTCAATCTTAATCTTCAGTCCAATAGGTAAAACTTTGTTAGAATTTGTTATACCGTGTCTTAATTATTAGTGAAGTTAAGTGTCAATTACTGTTTGTTTATATTTCTTTTGTGAATTGGCTGTTACAGTGTTGGATCTTGTACAATTAGGTTGGGCTTTTTCTTACAATTCATAAGGACTTTTTGTATATTACAAATACTAGTTTTTGACTGGGTGCAGTGGCTCACGCCTGTAATCCCAGCACTTTGGAAGGCCAAGGTGGACAGACCATTTGAGATGAGGAATTCTAGACCAGCCTTACCAACATGGTGAAAGCCCATCTTTACTAAAAATACAAAAAAATTAGCTAGGTGTGGTGGCAGGCACCTGTAGTCCCAGCTACTTGTGAGGCTGAGGCAGGAGAATGCCTTGAACCCAGGAGGCAGAGTTTTGAGATTGAGTCTTGTCACAAGACTCAATCTCAAAAAGCGAAAAACAAAAAATAGTTTTTTTGTCGTATGTTTTGCAGATTTTTACCCCCATTTTGATATTGTTTCTGGTATAACTTTGTTATACACTTCTTTTTCTTTTAAGTTTTGTGTTTCTTAAAGGTTCCAAAAGTCTTTCTTCACTTCAAGATTATAAATTATCTACCTATCTTTCCTTTAGTTCTCTGTTTTCATTTTTATATTCTAATATCATTTAACCCATCAGGAATTTCCTTTGGTGTAAAGAATGAGTAGGGGATTTGGTTTTTAATTTTGTTCTTTTTAGTTTCCTGGTTGTTTCAACACTATTTACTGAGAAATTAATGAATAGTGAGGGGCAGTTGTAAATTCGTTTTCGAAGATGAGCAGAATCAGCCTTCTTGGTTGGTGGTTCCCTCGGCAGTTTTACCACTCGAGCAAGACCTGAAGTGTTTCCCTTCAGAAACCACAGCCTGTGCCATCTTGCTCACTCACTTTTTTTTCTTTCTTTCTTTCTTTTTTTTTTTTTTAATTTGACAGAGTTTCGCTCTGTTGCCCATGCTAGAGTGCAGTGGTATCATGTTGGCTCATCTCAACCTCTGCCTCCTGGGTTCAAACTATTCTTGCGCCTCAGCCTCCGGAGCAGCTGGGACTACAGGCGTGCACCACCACACCTGGCTAAGTTTTGTATTTTTAGTAGAGACAGGGTTTCACCATGTTGGCCAGGCTGGTCTTGAACTCCTGACCTCAAGTGATCCGCCCACTTCAGCCTCCCAGAGTGCTGGGATTACAGGCCTGAGCCACTGCGCCTGGCCTTGCCCACTCACTTGAACTCGAACCTCTACTACTTTATAGTATTAAGCCCAGATCCACTGATTTTAGCAAGGCTTCAAAACCATTTTACTGCCACAGCCTATATAAACTATAGATTTATGTAATACTCTCTGTTACATTTCAGTTATTTTTCCCCCAGTGACAGAAATTGTTCTGTTTCTACTCACAGGAGTGTTATTGAATTAGAAATTTGAGTTTACATGTGATGGATGAACATCGCTCTTGTTACCTGCTTCATGTACTTTTTTGAGTGCCTATGTCCTGTGATGATTATTCTGTTTCTGATCTCCAGTACTTAGCAAAACTGGAGTTTTTCCACAAAGCTGCAGATGAGGGAATGATTTACCTTAACAGCCTTTCAGGGTTTTAACCTAGGATTAACTAGGTTTGCATGTTTGTTATTCCTTTCATTCAGGGCCCAGCTTCTGAAGGTAGGATGCAAGGAAGAGCTTTAAGGATCTAAATTTCCTCTGAGCCTGGGCAACATAGTGAGATACTATCTCAATAAAAAAAATAAAAAAATTAGCCAGATGTGGTGACACGTACCTGTAGTCCCAGCTACTTGGGAGGCTGAGGTGAGATAATCACTTGAGCCCAGGAATTTGAGGCTGCAGTGAGCCATGATTGCACCACTGCACTCTAATCTTGGCAACAGAGCTAGACCCTGTCTCAAAAATAAAAGGGGTCTAAACTTTCTGATATTGTATTCCAAATATCCGATGTTAAATGCTGCGTTATCATCCCCTGCCCCTTGGAATGTAGAAACCGTCACTTACAGGATAAAAGTGAACTGAGAAGCAAATACCCTTGTGTTGTAGGGTAGAGGTTCTTCACCCAATCTGGAATCAGTCTGTAACAAATACTTAACAACACAAACTGAAATAATTTACAATCTGATATGAATTACTCTTTTTCATTCCTTAACTCCAACACTCGATTAGTTGCTTTCATTAAATACATCTGTGTTGATACCTTTACAGGGTTTTTTCTTCCATTTTTATTTCTGCCTTTCTCCTGTAGGAGCCACTCATTTCTTTTCAAGTGTCTTCTTCAGTCACCCTTCCCCTATTTTGCCTTCTCAACCTGATTATGAATTCACTTCCATTATTGAGCTTCTGTTTATCCAAATTTGCTATTTATCTCATTGCAGTTTTTCTTCAGTGCTTCCTTTGCGTAAAAGTAGCCTGAACTTAAATTATATACATGGTCATTTTCACCAGAAGGGCTAGCTAATTTAAAACTTGGGTGTATTATCTTTTCTTTCCTCAAATCCTGCAGAATATAGGGTAGTTTCAGAAATCACCCCCAGCTTTTCTCTAGACTTGGCGGCAGCTGATGCTTTCTTCTGACTCTTCCTCTCCCGGAGTGCCGACCTTCCTGCACCTTCCTCGCTGTTGTCACATGGAAAGGCTACAGGATGTTAGACAATGTCAACAGTTCACTGTGTCTCTGGCATGAAATAAATGGACCAACCAGTATCCGAGAATATTTTTTACTTGGCTAACTGATTGTGTATTTTCCCCTATATGAAAGTTGGACTTAGCCCTTATCATGTTAAAGGTTATTCAGAGGCAGGATGGCCATGACTGTTATCTTTGGGATGTCCTGCTGTAAAATGGGGAGTCATACCTACCTCACAGGGTAGTTGTGAAATTTAAAGAAGCTAACTTTGGTAAAGTCTCTAGCACAGTGCTTGGCACATAGTAGGGTGTGTTAATTTCTTTCCCTTCCCTGCAGGCCATTCACCTGCTCTTCCCTCTACGATTTTCCATAACACAGTTTTTACTTGGAACCAGCCTTCTGCCAAGAGTCTCAGTTTGGTTGTGTACTCCTACAACTACTATTTTTGGCTTGACTTCCCTCTCCAGCTCCCAGTGGTCCAGCCACACAGTCGCCTATTGTACCAGCTGGTTGATGTAAGTCTATCCATCCTCAGAGGAACCTGATTACTTACCAGTAAACTGTGTTTCTCTGAAAATGTAGCATCCTTGGTAATGAATCTAGCCCCTGCCCCCTTTTTTTTTAAACCATTGATGAAGAATCATCTCTAACTTCCTTGTGTGATCCTCAAGTTGGAACTGGAATTAGAGAATCTAATTTGTTGATAAAGGTCTCCTAGTAAGTTCCTGAGTCCAGGACACATGGCTCTGACCAGCTGAAATGTGGAGACCCATGAGGTAAAAATTCTTTTCACTACTCTGAGTGACATGAGACTTAATTATGTAAACTGTCAAGGATGATACATTTTCAAAGAAAAATAAGTTGCTGGTAAGTAACTGGGATTTTTGAGTAATTTTTCTGTAAGTCAATAAATAAGAATCCCACATTTGTTTTTACCAACAAATGCTTTTGCATTTGAATATTTCATAAATGAAAGGAATATGGTTAATAGTCACGGTTAATAGTTAAAGAATGGGATAGGTTTCTAGAGATACTAGAAATATAATGAGGTGGGGGTAGACCATCAGTTTTCTAAATAGGTGCTCTCTTAGCTTTAAACAGAAATTGAAGTCTCCATTAGAGAAAGTCATCAAATGTAGTCTGTTCATTCCAGAAACATTTTTTGAGTGCCTACTGTTTTTTTGAGACACTGTGCTGAGTATCGTTTCAAGATAGAGGTGAAGCCACACTTGGCTCGGCTGCTTTTGCCCTCAGAGAGCTTATTTCTTGTTTCTTAGTGACTCTCGCATGACTCAGAACTGAGGCGATGGGATACTGGGGTATGACAGAGGTATGGGATTGGAAGTAGTATGTAGTGCTGCAGCCTGTGCCTTAATATTTTCTGTGCTTCCATAAGTTCTTTCTGTTAATGGGAAAAATCAGCTGACTTCATTCAGGATTTGCAGAGTATTTGCTATATCACTAGAACAACCATAGATGAAGCAAAGTCAATGCTCCTTTCTCGTAGTTGAAAACAATATTCATTCTCTAACCCTTATGTGCGACTTTGGAATTAGGTGTTAAAGCAGGTGAATAAGTCAGAGTTGGAGAGGCAGCCCACTCCCCCTTAAGCTTTAAAAGCACTTCTTCCTTCAGAAGCCACAGAATTTATTCATTCCTGCCAAATGTAAAAAAAATCAGAATTTTCTTTTTAAGAAATGAAAATTGTTTTGTACTTTAAGTCACTGGATAGTATTTGATACTATCAGTATCACTAATTATATTCATTATATTCAGTAATTATAAGCACCTCCACCCCCAAATTTTCCCAGTTAAGTAGAAGGAAGGAAAGAAGACTTGGTAGTACTAATAAGTTGTTGTTGGAGGAAATGCTCCTATTACATTGTCATATGTCTCTATTTTATTTTTTTTTTGAGGCAGGGTCTCACTCTTGTCACCCAGGCTTAGAGTGCAGTGGTGCTGATCACAGCTCACTGCAGCCTTTGCCTCCCAGGCTCAAGTGATCCTCCCACCTCAGACCCTCAAGTAGCTGGGACCACACAGGCACGTGCCACCTTGCTGGGCTAATTTTTTTGTGTTTTTAGTAGAGACAGGGTTTCCCCATGTTGCCCAGGCTGGTCTTGAACTTCTAGGCTCAAGTGATCTGCCCATCTTGGCCTGCCAAAGTGCTGAGATTATACACTTGAGCCACTGTGCCCAGCCATGTCTCTGTTTTATATAGTAAATACTGCATGGCTGTAATTGTTATTTTACCCCATGAGCATTGCAAGGGCAAGAACTACAGTGCAGTAATTAATTAAGCTCACGGGTGTTGCAGTCAGACTTTAAATCCAGGTTTTAATCCTGGTTTTGTAATTTGCTACCTTTCTGCCTAGACAAATTATATAACTTCTCTGAACCTCAGTGTCCTCATTTGTGAAGTTTTGATGCTAAAACTATATCATAAGGTTGTAATGAATAATTAAGATAATGTATATAAGCACTTAGCACAGTGCCTGCAACATAGTACGTGCTCAATAAATGTTAACTGCTGTTTTTATTGGAATATTGGATGGATGGATGGATGAAGGATTGTATCAGAGGCCAAATAGCAGGAAGGGGAAAGATTATGGGCTCTGGAGTGTTAGTAAACTGTTCACACCGTCTTGTTTACTTGGGTTATGAGCCTTATTAGTATTATGATCTTTATCTTTGCCTTTTTGGAAAGCAAATTAATGGATGAATCACTGTCACAGTTCTTTCTAACTACTCCATCCTTAAACCTTTACTTTCACTAAGGAAGGAATTATTTTTGTGCTGCAGTGACTGTGATGATTGAGAGATTATCCCACTGGCCTGATGCAACCCAATGCTGAGGGTCAGGTGTGGCGCATATGCCAGATTTCTACTCTGAATTTCACCACACCTCGTTCTGCTATTCTTAAGACATTTTAAATAAAAAATTTAAACATTTAATATGTATGTGTGTATATATATATATGATTTTTCAGTTTCATTTTACTACACTTCTTTTTTGCTCTATTTTCATTGATTGTGGATTATGAATGTATGTCTAGGATATTTTTGAGAAGGCTCTGGAGGACTTACACTTGGGCAGTAGTACTCTTTAAGGAATCTCGGATTTGTAGACAGGGTGAAAAGTGCTGTGGTTATTTGGGCACAGAGTTTTGCCATATTTCAGAGAATCAAAGATGCAAAATTTTTCACATTTAACATTCAAAACCAACATGCATCTTAGAATCACTGTGATAAGAACGGATTATATCTTTGTTTAGTTGGCAGCACTTTTTTCTTAGTGATACAGAACACAATGGTATACCTTGAAATCGCTGTCATCATAGATTGTATGAAATATGGTGTTTCAAGGGACTATGTGCACTGACACATTATAGCAGTACGGCATCATGGCAATGTGAGGAGCGGGAAGAGCAGGGGCTCCAGAGTCAGACTTTTGGAGTTTACATTCTAGCCCGAGAACCATGCGCAATCTTGGGCAAGCTACTTATCCTTTCTTTTCTATAGTTTTCTCACCTGTAAAATGGGGGCTAAGAATAGTATCCATCTTACAGTGTTATAATGAGGATTAAATAGAAGACATGTAATGTGTTTAAAATAGCCTAGCACATAAAAAGTACTTAGTAATTAGCTAATATTATAATTCAGAGATTACAGTTTTGCAGAATAGATTTGAATTTACTTTGTTGTGATTGAAACACAAACCCATTACCCTTAATATTTATGTATCATCTGATAATATCAGCAGTTGACACTTAGATTTTAAAAAAGGAAGATAAAGATAAGGAAGATAACCTAACAGGTTTTCTTATTCTTGTTAAGTAAGATTTAAGTGGTTTATTTGGTATATATATTATTATTCTGTGTGGTTGGAATGTAAGAGAAATGAAGGATGAGCTAGGAAATAAATGTCTAGCAAAAGCATGGAGCAGTTAATCAGATTGCTGAATCTCACATAAGTACAGTTTTTGATTCTTACTGATATTGGTAAGTATGGGAAGGGTTGGAGGTTTTGAACATTTGGAAAATTTGAAGCATTTTTTCACCCTAAGTAAAAGAGAGAAAAGAGAGAATCCTATTTGGTTTATATGACCACTTTACTGTCCTAGGTAAGGACTTTTTTTTCAAAATTAAATATTTAGGTAGGCAGCATCTCTTTACAATATGATGGCTACAGCTTAAGGTTGTCCTTTTAAGAGTCAATTTTATTTTTTCTGTTTTAGTGTTCGGTGACCAGTGACTTGGATTTTCCAACACAAGTCATCCCATTAAAGACTCTGAATGCAGTTGCTTCAGTACCCATAATGTATTCTTGGTCTCCCCTACAGCAGAATTTTATGGTATGTAAATAAGATATCTTCTGCTTATTTGATAACTTATTTGAAATAAAAAAGCATAGATAATTTTACTGTCAAGGTGAATCAAGACAGTATAAATTCTGAAAAGCTATCAAAATAACACTTGAAGTAATTTTTAAAAATTGATTAATATAGTTTCTTTAAGGCCTGTGCAGTATTACTCTTTTCCTGTATTCTCCAAGGGAAAAGTGTTAAGCAGTAACCATACCTAGGATTAAAAAGATTTAAAAGATGGACTGGGCATTGTGGCTCATGCCTATAATCCCAGCACTTTGGGAGGCTGAGGCAGACTGATCACTTGAGTCCGGGAATTGGAGATCCACCTGGGCAATATGGCGAAACGCTGTCTCCTCAAAAAAAACACCAAAAATTAGCTGGGTGTGGTGCATGTCAGTAGTCACAAGCTACTCAGGAGGCTGAGGTGGAAGGATGGCTTGAGGGAGGCGGAGGTTGTAGTGAGCTGAGATTGTGCCATTGCACTCCAGCCTGGGTGACAGCCAGACCCTGTCTCAAAAACAAACAAACAAAAAAGGAATGAAGCTTATAGTTCTTATCCTTAAAAAAGTCAGTGTCCTATAGTCTAAATCTGACTTTGGGTTTTTGTTAATTGAGAACTTACTGTTTAAAACAATTTAGGTGGCATTTTATTGTGATAATGTACATTATATAATTTCATAGGGCTTATAAAACATGAGCTGAAATATATTTCCATTGCTAACTCTGACCCAGCAGCTTTTATAATAAAATGCTAAAGAGAAACTGAAGCATGTGTTCTTGACTTGCATTGCTAAATAAAAAATATATAGTTGTATTACTTAATTAATATATAAAGTGGAAAGGCTAATAAAATGTTGATGGAAGTCCTTGGTGAACTGCTTTAGGGAATTTTTTAGTAACTTTGTACAGAAGATTGTCAACTTCAGTTCCTCTTCTGTAGTTGTATAAATTTGAGTGTAGTTTGAGAATTACATTGCATGACCTTGAGGGAAGTTTCATGTTTTCACAGACTGAAATTCTGGAAGAATATGGTATTTAAATTTTTCATTAAATATAATTTATGAATCATCCATGGATTTTGCTGGTCCAGCCTGGGTGACAGAGCCAGACCCTGTCTGATTTTGCTGACCAAAGCAGATTAGGCACACAATCTTTATTATAACTAGGATATGTTTTGGTGGGCAGGATGATGTGGATATGATTGAAAAGACAAAATATGTAAGTGTCACTTAATTTTGGCTTAGATATAAAGAAATCAACCCCTAGTTTAAATGAGATTAGTGAAATGAGATGAAAACAGGCCTCTAGTGTGTACATAATCTTGAATTTGAATATATGGGTACATTAAAATCTGCATTTTAATTACCCTTTTAGCCCACTTTTCCTTGTCTGTCTATGGTACTGTTATCTTTATGAACTCTCCAGTTGTCCTAAATTTGTTACCTAGGGATTATTTGAGATTTTTTCCCACATTTCCTGCCTGCTAGTAGTCCCATGTATGGCCTTTTCCAGCGTGTTCTTCCCTGTGGGCCATGATCACAGTGCCGGGCCCAGCCTGCGCCATCTCACTCTTTAAAGAGCTGCTGTGTCCTCCCAGTCAGGCATAGCCAGTCCAATTCTGCTTGTCAGAATTATCTTTCTAAAATTCTGTTTTTAACCAATATCCTTTTCAAAGGCCTCTTAAGATTTAGACTTGTCTTCACTTGGAATTAGTCTTTTTAAACGTGTGCTTCAGAACTGTCCAGTCTTTATCTATGATTACTGTCATTTTTATTCTTCATTGGAAATGCTCTTCCTCCCATGAATGTCAGCTTTCTTTCCCTTGTATTCTTAAGTATTCTGTTCTCTCTTAACTTTTCTTTGATTGGCTCCTCTTCTCTGTTGTCTTCCAAAGCTTGATAAAAACTCACCTGTCATCTTTACTAGCACTGTCAACTTTGATATTCATCTCATTCATCTAAATATTGAAATATTTTATGTTTTTGTAAAATGTTCTTATTTTACATATAAGTACATATCCTTTTGGCATAAACTTTAATGGACTATCAATACTCTACATCCCTAGAATTTTATTATATTGGATGTCTTAATTTTTTTTTTTTTCATTTTACCTTAAACTATTACAAGTTAATGGCTGTTTTAATAACCAGATCATCAAGTGGAATTTGGGAGTCTTATGGTCGTTTTTGGGATGGGTCTATATGGATCTTGATAATACCATATTTCATCATCCTGTATTAACATCTAAAGTGTGCCTTAAAACCAATGATGGCTGGGCATGGTGGCTCGTGGTGCCAGACACCTGTCATCCCAGCACTTTGGGAGCCAAGGCGGGCGGATCACTTGAGCTCAGGAGTTCGAGACCAGCCTGGGCAGCATAGTAAGACAGTTGTCTCAAATTAAAAACAAAAAACAGAAAAACAAACGGATGATGTCTTCTCATAATCTAGAGCATCTTTTTCTTTCTTAGAGGTATGTAAAATAATGGTAAGTTTTAATGATTGATGACAGACTAAGTGCAGTATTTTTTCTTGAATCAAAATTTTTTCCTGTCAACAGTTTTCTCAGATATGCTTATTGGCGAGAGGAGTCTTTTTATTCTTTGATACATTTTAGAGTTTGCTCTCTGACTAGTATTTTAAATCTGGAGAACTGGGTAAAGACATCTACATATGAAAAAAAGGTTGTATTTTAGTTATTTCACATTTGATACTTAGAATAAACCTGCTTTTTAAATTTGTTTTTTCTTATTTTTAGGTGGAAGATGAAACTGTTTTACATAACATTCCGTATATGGGAGATGAAGTTTTAGACCAGGATGGTACTTTCATTGAAGAACTAATAAAAAATTATGATGGAAAAGTACACGGGGATAGAGGTGAGCCATATGCTGCTTCTCTTGGAAAAAGGGGCTAAAGAATTGAGAGATAATTTTGTTTATAAGGCATAGGGCATGAGAAAAATTTTAATATTAAAATTAAGTTTTGCACTGAACTATAAGGGACTGAACCTGGGCCCAGGCCTGAGATTTTCAGTATTTTCCCTAACTATTTTTGGGAAAATTAGGAGGATCATGTTTGCCACCTGTTGGTTATAACATAAATTATAATGGCAGTAACATGTAAATTAAATAGAAATTGAGTGTATATAGATTTTAAGATTCTTTAGTAATAAAATTAATTAGGATTGGGGCTCTGCTGTGGCATGTGGGGGCTCCAGCAGCCCCTACTGTTCAAAAATACTGTTCCTCTAGGGACTACAGTACCTGAAATTCAATCATTAGAGTCATGGTTTCAGTTTTTTGTGTCCAGGAGGCCCTGTTAAAGTGTCTGAAAGGATAATATTTGTAATGTCATCATCCATTGTCATTATCAGCAGAAAGCAGGATCTGAAGTCATCAGTTAAAGGACAGATCCATTGTTTGGGAGGAGGCTAAAGCCACAATCAGTTCCTAGAGAATTCAGTTTTCTACTAGAAACTTTTGGGGAGGGACTATTCAACAGAAAGTAGCAGGTATTAAAGATAATTTTCCTTCCTAACTTTGCCTAACGCCAGTCTTGAAAATGATCTTATCTTTTCCTCCCCTCATTTCAATAATAATGTTTTAGTGCTAGTTACTAGGCTATCTATGCCTGTTTTGTCCAAGTAGAAAAAGGATACATAAACTTTTGACATTACTACTTCCCCTGTGTGTTTCTGACATTTGATGCATTTCAGAATGTGGGTTTATAAATGATGAAATTTTTGTGGAGTTGGTCAATGCCCTTGGTCAATATAATGATGATGATGATGATGATGATGGAGACGATCCTGAAGAAAGAGAAGAAAAACAGAAAGATCTGGAGGATCACCGAGATGGTATGCCTGGTTATTAGGATTCTGTGTAGCCATTACAGCTTTCTTTCAAAAACAGTAGAAAGAGTAGAAGTAGAGCTTAGTTTCTTCTTTCTCTTTTTCTTCGCTGAATGTCACACTGATAGCAGTATAATCAAAATTAGCATATTATGGCCAGGCAAGGTGACTAACCCTGTAATCCTAGCATTTTGGGAGGCTAAGGTGGGCAGATTGCTTGAGCCCAGGAGTTCAAGACCAGCCTGGGCAACATAGTGAGACCCCATCTCTACTAAAAAGTAAAAACATGAGGCAGGGTGATTGCTTGAGCCCAGGAGGTGTGTAGGTTGCAATGAGCTGTGATTGTGCCACTTCACAATCTGGCTGGGTGACAGAGTGAGACCCTGCCTTAAAAAAGATAAAAGAAAAAAAGAAAAAAGCATATTACTTGCAACATTATCTTCACTTGAGTGTCTCTGTTTCCTTTGGCTAGCAAAGAACATAATTTTTTGTGTGCTTCTCTGGGCATCATTATAATATATAACATATTGATATTCACTATGTACAAGTTGTGTACTAATCACTTCATGTGCACCAGCTCACTTAATCCTCATAACGGCTTCATGAGGTGGATGTTATTATCAGATCCATTTTCTATTTGAGGGGATAGATTTAGAGAGGTTAAGTAACTTATAAGATTACACTATTGGGAAGAAACAGAGACAATAGCTGGTGTTCTCTACTTGGCAAAGCTCATGTTAAAGCAGCATAGAATAATTTGGCGGGTGAAATAGCAATTTCTTAAGAAGCATATTTGAAAAAGAGAAAATAACAAAAAGGTACCTTATTGATCATCTAGTTCTGCTCCTTCATTTTACAGATGAGTAAACAGACCCAAGAGGTAAAGTGATCACTCTTTGTCACAAAAATCAGTTAGTAGCAGAGCTGGGAGTGGAACCTAGGTTTTCTGCTTCCCAGTGTTCTTAAAGCTTTTCATATTTGAATTTTGTTTTTGACCGACTGGTATTCCACAGACACATGTAAAGTATGTCAGAAGTAAGTGAAACACAAAATTGAGATGATTTCTTAGAAAATCAACTTTGTTACAGAGACGTAGTTGGGTGGAGAAAATTAAAGATCGAAAACTTGTTTACTTCCATTCTTTTTTTCCTTTCATATTCTCCTGTTTAGATAAAGAAAGCCGCCCACCTCGGAAATTTCCTTCTGATAAAATTTTTGAAGCCATTTCCTCGATGTTTCCAGATAAGGGCACAGCAGAAGAACTAAAGGAAAAGTAAGATATGTTCCTTTGAGGCAATCTTGCCCTGTGTGGTATGTAACTCTTGGTTTATTAAAATGGAATCAATGTAGTGGATGAGCCGCTACACTTTATTTACAATGTTTGCAAGATACTTGAAGCAACATATGTACCTGTGGTACTCTGCATTACAAAATATTTCCTGTAGATAGAATAAATAATTTATATCTACACATAAACACACATATGCACATAAAATTTACAGTGGTAGATTTACAGGAAAATTATCTGGATACTGATAGCAAAATTTGGTGTTTAGTTAAAACTGATATATCCTTTTCCATGATATATTTGAATCATATCAATGAATTTGATTCTTTGTAACACCATGCACAATATTTAGTTGGCTCTTTATCTAAATAAAGATTGTTGTAGGTTAGAGCCATTCCTATATGTTTTAGGCAAGATGAACATCAAAAGTAACACATGGAAACCTTTTAGAAACTGTTTTCAAAAAAGTGATTTTTGTTTCATGTTTACTTAAATTTTTCTTGGTTAATGTCAGATATAAAGAACTCACCGAACAGCAGCTCCCAGGCGCACTTCCTCCTGAATGTACCCCCAACATAGATGGACCAAACGCTAAATCTGTTCAGAGAGAGCAAAGCTTACACTCCTTTCATACGCTTTTCTGTAGGCGATGTTTTAAATATGACTGCTTCCTACATCGTAAGTGCAATTATTGTACGTTTTCATTTTCTATCTTTGTTGTGGAATTATGTTTTAAAACCAGCTTGGAGAGTGCTATCATTTATTACAACTAGAATTTATCAGTTAATCCTGTAGTTACTTTCAAAAGTCTTTAGATCTCAGTATTATTATTTTTACTTTGTTGCTTGAGGATTGCTCTGAAATCTTTTGTATGTATTTCATTTGGACTGCTATTTTCCACTAATACAGAATTCAGGTCAGTGATTTTTTTTTTTTCCGTAAGTGCTAACTAAGCAGCTGTTTTACAATAAAACTATTATTATGAACTAACTGATAGCCCAGAGCAACATTGCTGATATTGATGAACAAATTGTGTTAAATAAGAAATTGGCCAAAAAAATGTTCAGGTAAGTGCTTGTCGATTTAGTGTAAATTTTTTTTGCCCTCTGGGTAAGTTGTTTTTTTAAAAAAATACCTGCATTTGAATACAAGTAAAACGTAACATGTTCTTAGTGAAAATTTAAGTATGGTATATACAAAAATACTTTTTTCCCCTGGCATTTCTAGGGAATGTGGTTTCTTAGTAAATTTTCCTGGTAATTGAAACTTTTAAGCGCAGTTTAAAAGCATCAACTACTTTTGAGGCACATATTTTGAAAATGTATTTAATAGTTCCTAATTTTCCTAGAGTAGTTTGCTTATTATAGTTCGGTTTTTCCCATATTGTATTTTAGTATGTCTGTCTATGGTAACTTCTTTAGGGCCTTTGACCCATTGTAAAATCGTTTTCTCCTGTACTAAATGGCCCCACATTGCTTTGTTTTGAGATCCTATGCCTACCATTGACAGATTTATTCCTCCTCATTCACCAATGATACGTCTTTTTAAGCTTGCCCAAGCTACTGTACCTCACCTCCTCCTAAGTTTTTGCTGTGCTTATTTTTCCTGCAACTGATAATGTGTTGCGTGATGTATACATTGGTCTGGAAATGTTAAGTTTTGTTTTTGTGTGTGACATATTAGTGGTTTAGTTGTCTTAAAATAGAAAAACTTGAAGTAGATTTTTAGAATTATCATTATATCGTAACCTCCTTGCTCTTGTTCTCAACTTCTATTCTGGTTTAAATTGATTTGGTAGTTTTAAAAATTCGTAGTAAGTCATCCATTTGTTGCTTCAGCCATTGGACAGTTAAGCCCTTGAAATAGTTGTCTTGAATTTCATTTTAATTCCCCTTTACACACCATCAATTTATGAATTACATCCAGTTTTTATTAAGAATATTGTAAATTGCATGCAGATATCACTATGCCTAAAGAATTGAGTAGAAGCACTATTTTGGAGTCGCTGAAAGGTCCTTCCAATTTTTTGTTTATAGATGTAGCATTTAGTAAAGATTTTTGCTGTAAAAATGAACCATAGAAGTAGGACACTACTTTTAAACATTACAAGAGTTTTTTTATTGTGCTATTCAGAGATGAGTAATTTTTTTTTTTTTTTAACTTGAACCTTGAACCTATTACGTATCTCATTATTCTAGCTGGGGAGAAGAGAGGAATATTTTACTTTATTAATAAAGTTGGCTTTCATGGGACTAACTGGCTGCCTCCTTGTAGCATTTGGTAACCATGGGTCCAACTTTGCTAGGCCACTTTTACTTCTTTTTACGGTAGAGCCAATGTCTTCATCATTCAATCCTAATGAGTTCCATAGGAACTTCATTGCTTTACATTAACTTTGACAAAATACCACACATGGTATATTTTTCTTAGGTAAAATAAGTTACTAAATCATTAAATACATACAATCGTGCATTATGGACGGAGATGCATTCTGAGAAATGTGGTGTTAGGTGATTTTGGCATTGTGTAAAGAGAGTGTACTTACACAAACCTAGATGGTACAGCCCATGACACACCTAGGCCACACACCCTGCAGCATGTCACTCCTTGTACTGGATACTGGAGGCAGTTGTGACACAATGGCAAGTATTTGTATATTTAAATCATTAATAAACATAGAAAAGGTACAGTAAAAATACAATATTATGATCTCATGGTACCACTATTGTATATACGGTCCATCATTGACTCAGATGTTATGCAGTACATAACTGTATTTTTTTTTTTTTTTTTTTTGAGATGAAGTCTCATTCTGTTGCTCAGGCTGGAGTGCAGTGGTGCGATTTCAGCTCACTGCAGCCTCCGCCTGCTGGATTCAAAGGATTCTCCTGTCTCAGCCTCCTGAGTAGCTGGGATTACAGGCGCCCGCCACCACGTCCAGCTAATTTTTGTATTTTTAGTAGAGATGGGGTTTCACCATGTTGGCCAGGCTGGTCTTGAACTCCTGACCTCAAGTGATCCACCTGCCCTGGCCTCCCACAGCGTTGGGATTACAGGCGTGAGCTACTGCGCCTGGTCGATTGTATGTTAAATGTAGCGTTTTGTGCTTTAGTTTTCTGGTCTCTATCTTGGGGATATGATACTACTTCCTTTATAGAGCTGTTGTGAGGATTAGATGAATTAATATGTGGAAAATAGTTAAAATGATACCTGACTCTTGTTACCTGTTGTGATTTTTAAAATAGGTCATCATTCACATGGTTTACATTTCTAAAAAGTATTAATATGAAGATGTGCTGGGCGCAGTGGCTCATCCTTTTAATCCCAGTGCTTTGGGAGGCAGAGGTGGAAGGATTGCTTGAGCCCAAAAGTTTGAGGCTACAGTGAGCTATGATCATGCCACTGTACTCCAGCTGGGTGACAGAGTGAGACCCCATCTCTTTAAAAAAAAAAAAAAAAAAAAAAAGTATGAAAATGTGTACAATGAAGTCTCCCAATGATTTTCTGTTCCCCATCCATCGAATTTTTACCTCACTCCTTCCACTTTTATTAGTAGTTAACCACTTTTATTAGTTCTCTTGTATTTTTCTTTTTACAGTTTCTTTGACAAGTATAAAGATACTCTTTTTTTTCCTGACCATCTTATTTAAATGGTGCCATAGCATTCAGGCTTTTCCCTTTTTTGGGGATAAGGATAGGATTTAATATTGTAGCTATTAGCTTTATCTGTATAGCTGCATAGCCTGTGCTGTAGGAGGTTGCAGAACTTACTGGACTGGTCTCTAATGGTGACCATTTGGATTATTTTGAGCCTTATGCTGTAACAGTGCTACAGTGAATTATCTTGCAGATATCTGTACCCATTTCACACAAGTTTAAGTTTACCTGATAAACTCTATTTAGGTATTGCCAAATGACCTGCCATACAGGGATACAGCACCTTAAAACCCTACCAGCAAAGTCAGAGAGCCCTGCCCATAGAAAGTGTTACCAAACTAATTTTTAAAGTTGATTTTGTAAGTGAAAAATGGCTTTTAGTATTATTTTTAAGTTCTTGTTTTTCTTTATTTTTTAATCTCTGCTTCCCACAGGTGATAAGCATTGTTTTAATATCTGGGTTTTATTCCTTTGAATGAGGGTAGGATCTTCCTATATGTTGAAGAGTGAACTATTTTTATTCTTTGTTTTTTTTGTTTTTGTGAGACAGGGGTCTTGCTGTGTCGCCCAGGCTGGAGTGCAATCTTGGCTCACTGCAACCTCTGCCTCCTGGGTTCAAGTGATTCTCCCGCGTCAGCCTTCTGAGTAGCTGGGATTACAGGCGCGCACCACCTCGCCTGGCTCATATTTGTATTTTTAGTAGAGACAGGGTTTCACCATGTTGGCCAGGCTGGTCTCAAACTCCGGACCTCAGGTAATAACCCACCTCAGCTGTGTGCTAGGATTACAGGTGTGAGCCACCGCACCTGGCCTGTTTTTATTCTTGGTCTTATAGGTCTTTTGATAATCTTAGGAGCTTTTTATATAATCAGGAAATTAGGTGTTTTGAAATATGAGTTGCAATTTTTTTCAGGTTTATTTGATAAAAGTCCCATAAGCAAAGTTTAAACTTTTTTTTTTTTTTTTTTGGGGAGACAGAGTCTTGCTCTGTCACCCAGGCTGGATGTGATCTTGGCTTATTGCAGCCTTTGCCTCCTGGGGTCAAGTGATTCTTGTGCCTCAGCCTCCGGAGTAGCTGGGACTACAGGCATGTGCTACCACACCCAGCTAATTTTTGAATTTTTAGTAGAGATGCGATTTTGCCATGTTGGCCAGGCTGGTCTTGAACTCCTGACCTCAAGTGATCTACCCGCCTCAGCTTCTAAAAGTGCTGAGATTACAGGTGTGAGCCACTGCACCTGGTCAGTTTAAATATTTTTTAAAAAGTAGTTGAATTTATCAGTTAACTTTCCCATTCCAAGATTATAAAGGGTTTCTCACTTTTTCTAGTATGTTTTAGGCTTCATTTTTTAAAAAACATATAAATCTTTGATCCATTTGGAATTTAATATAATATAGATTATAAATCTGATCCTCCTTCTCACTTCCAAAGTTGCCTAGTTGTTTCATTTACTGAAAAGTTCATCTTTCACTACCTTGAAATATTTCCTTCATTGCCTATTGCCATATGTATTTGGGTTTCTCAACATTGTGTTCCTTTAGTCTATTCATGAGGCGGTATTCAGACATCTCCCGGCAATTCTTGTTTTTGTATATAAATTTATTTATTTATAGACAGGGTCTTGCTCTGTCACCCAGGCTGGAGTGGTGCAGTGGCATAATCATGGCTCACTGCAGCCTTGACCTTCTGAGCTCAAGCTATTCTCCCATCTCAGCCTCCTGCGTAGCTGGGACTACAAGCATGCACCACCATTGCTGGCTAGTTTCCTTTTTCTTTTTTTCTTTTCTTTTTTAGAGATAGGGTCTCACTGTGTTGCCCAGGCTGGTCTTAAACTCCTGGACTCAAGTGATCCTCCTACCTTGGGCTCCCAAAGTGCTGGGATTACAGGCATGAGCCACTGTACCCAGCCTATATACATTTCAAAATCTGTTTGTCTAGTTCTTTTTTTAAAAAATTAGCAGTATGTTTATTGGAATCCCATTAAATTTATAAATTACCTAACTTCTTTTTAAAATATAAGGGTTAAGTCTCACTAACCATACCATCACCTCTCTTTTTGTGTCCTTTAATTACCTCCCAAGTTTTCTTTATATAACTCTTGTACATTTTTTGTCGAGTATTTCTAGGTATTAAACTTATTGCTGTTGGGCCTTTTCCACATTTTGTCTTCTGTTTTGTACCCTGCTACCTTACTGCATTGTCTTCGTGTTTATCAGTTTCTCAGTACATTCTTAGGAGTTTTCCAGCTGTGTAATTATACTGTCTGTAGTTATTAATGGTTTTGCCTTCTTTCCAGTCTGTATAACTGAAACTTCTTTCTCTTTTCTACATACTTTATTTATTTATTTTTTGGTGGGGCGGGGAGCGGGGAGGCTTTCTGATAAAAAAAAACAAAAACAGAAAGCCTGCAAGACAAATTGTAAAAGAGCTGTAACTGTCTTTTCTACCTACTTCAGCTTGTATTTTCAGTACAATTTAAAATGTAGTAGTGCTGGTAGATAGAGATAAATGTTCTGTCTCTTCTGAATGAGTTTTAGAAAATTATTCTTTACATCCAAGTTGAATAAAGTTTATGTGTTTTCTAATGGTGGTTTTATTTTTGTTAATATTCTTGTTTTCTCTGTATTTCATTGTCACTTTTTTTTTAAGAAGTGGTTTACATATTTTAAATTATGTATTTTTTTTCTTCAGAGAACAAGCTACAATGTTAGATTAACTCATAAAGAGAAAAATAGTTGTATTAGCGTGCCTAAGCGAACGTAATCCAGCACCAGATTAGTATTGGGTGTTAGGCTTTCTGTAGCCTAATTGCTCACACACTGCAACAGAATCTAAGCCTTGAATTTTTCTTCTTTTTTTTTCTTTTGAGACAGAATCTCGCTGCCCAGGCTGGAGTGCAGGGGCCGGATCTCAGCTCACTGCAAGCTCCGCCTTCTGGGTTTACGCCATTCTCCTGCCTCAGCCTCCCAAGTAGCTGGGACTACAGGCGCCTGCCACCTCGCCCGGCTAGGTTTTTTTTTTTGTATTTTTTCATAGAGACGGAGTTTCACCGTGTTAGCCAGGATGGTCTCGATCTCCTGACCTCGTGATCCGCCCATCTCGGCCTCCCAAAGTGCTGGGATTACAGGCTTGAGCCACCGCACCTGGCCAATTTTTCTTCTTTAAAAACACAACTTTGCCCTTTTTTTCCCCTTCCTTTTCTCATCAGTCTTTATGGCTTTTTACAGATATTTAAAAGATGATTTGTTTTGTGGGAATGTCACTTGTTTTTCTCCAGATTAATTTTCATTTTGTGTAATTTTGAATAGTCCATTTCCAGCATTTCCCTTTTGTATATGAGGAAGCAAGTTTTTGCAAGAAATTCTCTGAAGTTTGCACTGCTGTCAGTGTTCACACTGTTTTCATGTAGCAGTGTATCCGCATTTGAATCTTTCTGTTACGTTATTTTGGAATTTTAGGTTTCAAACAGTGTATCTAAAATCTGTTTTTTGACATCGTAATTTTCTGTGGCAAGACACTGTAAGCTCTCACCAGGTTCTTGGATTGGGTATGATTCACAGGAATTGAATGTTAGTAATCTGGGGTTGTCCTCTTTACCATTAAAAACGAGTTTTTACAACTGGTGACAAGCTGATTGCTGACCTTTCTTTAGAAATCAAGAAACTGTATGTCAGAATTAAAAATAGGAAATCTGATTTAATTGTAGCGGGAGTATCAGCTGCTTAAACAGAGATAGTAAGATTCAATTTAAGTAAATGTCTATAACCATAGTTATGTGCATCAGTGTTACTTGCAAGGAGAAAAATGAGAAATTATGAATCATTCCAGAATTTACTGTTTTTCCTTCCTGCTTAATGGTTGGAGGAGGAGGAATGGAAAATACATTGTGATCGTTCAGTAAGAGCTTGAAGGAAAGTTATATAAAGTAATGTAAACCATATATTAGCAAGATTATAATCCATTAATTGACTTTTCCAGTGGAACTGGAAAAGTGAAAAAGTGTTTTATAGTTATATTAGATTCTTTGTTTCATTTATTTTGCAGCTTTTCATGCAACACCCAACACTTATAAGCGGAAGAACACAGAAACAGCTTTAGACAACAAACCTTGTGGACCACAGTGTTACCAGCATTTGGTAAGACTTAGTGCCTTATTATTGCAGAGGGTACTTGAGAGGACTTAATTTTGCACTTTGGTGGAGGTGATCAAGTCAGCGTTAATGTTGTCTGCACCCGTGCTGTTATGGGCCATATGATAGACAGAGCTTTCTCACCCGTGCTGTTTCTTCCATAGCTCATGTACTGCACATTTTAGTCTTTCATTAATGTGGTATTATTCTTTTTAAAATCTGTGTTATCTCTTCAGCAACATTTCAAGGCCTTTAGGATCAAGGACTCTTATGCCTTCTACAAAGTCTATGAGAGTTGCGAGGCACAGATAGTCCACTTAGAAAGCAGGCATGCAGTAACCATACGCAGTAGACCCTAAGCCCCTCTCATAGCCATATCCCTCTGCTTGAGTTTTAGATGCACTGTCATTTCAGCTGATAGGTTCCACAGATTTTTTTTTTTTTTAAATGATGGAGAAAAGGTAAGGGGTTAGGAAAATATGAGGTAGAAAAGTTGTTTTTTACGGGTACTCTCTTATTTTTACCATTTCCCCTCTTTGAACCAAGCCACTCCTACCTAGGAACTAAATGGGTATATATTGCCTGTTGGATTTTGGACAGAAGATTCATTGAATGGCACCTGCAGAAGGTATCCTATTTTTAAGCAATTTGGTTTTTGTAGAATGAAGTATAAAACTGTTGGCTGCTGTCAAACTTCTCCCTTCTATTTCCACTAAAAAAAAAATGGAATTCTTGAGCACTTGTTTTATAATAATCTTTACAAGGCAGAATTTTGTTTGGCTCATCTAAAATGTTTCTGTGGTCTCTATAAACCATGCTCTTACCATTGTTTTATACTTTGAGACTGGATTATTGTACTTCATAATGCAAGATGTAACCCTCAGAGTCTTATTCTGAAGTTCCTTTCATGTCTTCCTGTGGCTGTGTATCTTTCACAGGAAAAAAAAAATGTTGGATGTTTTAATAGTAAGACAGGAAGTGACAAAGTCAAGCATGTTTGTGTTTTGTGTTCTTGTATACTTTAAATATTAACACAAAGAGGTATGCATTATCTTAAACTCTGCATAGGTAGTCTGACTCCGTGCACATTAGGTATATGATTCTTTTGTAAAGATTCACTTTTAAATAGACTATGTCCATAGAGATAATTACCTTTATTACATGAAGTATATTTCATACTTTATCTTCTTATATTTTAACTTAATTATAACCAGTTAATATATTTTACAAATTCACAATATAGAACTGTCTTGCCTGATTTTTGTACCATTCTAGGAATATATAGAACCCATATTTCTCTTTCTGAAATTTTCAGACTATCAAAAGCATATCAAAAACAAGTATATTAGACATGCAAATGATTATTTGTGATAAATGGATAATGTGGTAAATTTTTTGACTAACCTGGCTTATATAGTATTTTTTTTCTCTTCCATCAAAATGAGTTTTAGAACTTTGCCCTCATGTTGACATTTTTCATTTCGTAGGAGGGAGCAAAGGAGTTCGCTGCTGCTCTCACTGCTGAGCGGATAAAGACCCCACCAAAACGCCCAGGAGGCCGCAGAAGAGGACGGCTTCCCAATAACAGTAGCAGGCCCAGCACCCCCACCATTAATGTGCTGGAATCAAAGGATACAGACAGTGATAGGGAAGCAGGGACTGAAACGGGGGGAGAGAACAATGATAAAGAAGAAGAAGAGAAGAAAGACGAAACTTCGAGCTCCTCTGGTAAGACACATCTAATAACTGGGATTTACTCTTCTGTGAAAGTTCATATTGTGAGGATTAAGGATGTATAATGTATTGAATAATTTTCTTAGTTGGTTAGTTTCAGTATAAAGACTAGAGTCTTAAGACCAGCATTATCTCAAGAATGTGTAGCTGCGTTGCTTGTGTTTCCTGCCTCCACCCCTACCCTGGCTTGTGTTTGCCCTGCTTGTTTGTTTGAAAGTTGATGATGCAGTTTATTCTCATTCTTTGTGCCATTTTCCTTTTTCGATCTTAGGTAGGGAATGATGAAATTCAGATCATTTGGTTTAATATTCTTGATGTTCTATGAATAGTTTTGTTAGAAAATGTGAACTACTGATGAATTAGTATTTTACCAATTGGATTTTAGTTGTCCTTATCTTTTTGCTTTTTTCTTAAGCACACCCTGAATTTTACTTCTTAATATTATTTCCAATAATTTCTTGACCAGTGCTTACATTTGGTTTTGTAGAAGCAAATTCTCGGTGTCAAACACCAATAAAGATGAAGCCAAATATTGAACCTCCTGAGAATGTGGAGTGGAGTGGTGCTGAAGCCTCAATGTTTAGAGTCCTCATTGGCACTTACTATGACAATTTCTGTGCCATTGCTAGGTTAATTGGGACCAAAACATGTAGACAGGTAAGATATCCGATAAAAATGTTGTTAAAAGAGCTTCAAATATAGAGATAAAAATGTACTCATTGTCCAAACAAAGAAAATTCTTGGTTATTACTAAGCTCCTATTCATCTCCTAAAAATAATTTTTTTTCTTCCCAAGAGGGAATTGAATGAAAATTATTCTCCAGGTATGTTACAGAATTTCCCCACTGTAGACTTTTAAGGTTAGATAGTAGATTTTAAAAGCTAGTAAGAATTTAAATTTAGCATCACAGGTCTTGACCAGAATATAATTACAGCTACCCCCAATGTGAGGGTAGGGACAGCGATGTCTGTTATATCCCCAGCATCTAGCAGTGTCACAGAAGAGACAGACATTTTTCTGGTATGCATGAGTATAAGAATGGTTTGCCTAAATAAGACTGTCCTCATGGCTCTGTGACTGTGCCTCTTGTCAGGTGTATGAGTTTAGAGTCAAAGAATCTAGCATCATAGCTCCAGCTCCTGCTGAGGATGTGGACACTCCTCCAAGGAAAAAGAAGAGGAAACACCGGTGAGTCTGCCATGAAGCTGCTTAGAGAAGTCAACACAGATAGACACTGCAGACAAGGCCCTTCCTATGGGCCGTTGTTGGTTTCTACTTAGTCTATTTTAAAAAAACCTTAAACTGCCATCAAAAACAGAACTATGGAATCGTATTTCCACTGGGAGTTGCTAGTATTTTTCTATAAGAATACAGCAGCCTTCGGTATATTTGGTATGTTAAGAGTCATAAAAATTACAGTTACCAGACGGAATTTGGGTTAAGAAAAACATATTTAGTAGCTTTTTCAGTAAAGGCTATAAACAATTACTTTAACATCATGAAATGTTCTGTGTTTCTGATGTGAGCTCTGGTCCAGTTTTTAGAAGTATCTTTTACTCCAGGAGCTTGAATTTCTAAGTTGTGTGGTATTGCATTCGATACTCCTAATGAGTACCCTACTATAATATAAGCCTGTTGTGAATGTTACTGTCACCTTAGCAAATGTTTTCAGGTTGATTTGATTTGTAAATGTAGAGCCAGAAAAATTTACAAATGGACTATCTGCCCTAATCTCCCCATACCTCCACCTCACATGTTTAAAATTGAGAAACGTAAGGGTGCAGTTAGATTATGCTTCAAAAATTGTGTACAGGCTCATGTTACATTTTGTTACCTTAACATTTTGTTACTTTAACAAAAATAAGTGTAGGGCCAACCCAATTTAGAATTTTTTAAAAGTCAAGGTTTTTTTTTCCCATAGGAATTTAGGCTTCAGGAGATGCTTCTTAAATTTTGGTTGAATTATTTCTGACCATGTAGTTCACTTGATTGGTTTATGATGCCTGAAATTAGAGGAAGTGATCAGTGTCATCCACATCAGAATAAATCAACAGGCAGACACACCAGCTGCTTTGTGCAGCATTGGGAGCTCAGGAGTTCTGACCAGGAGTCATGGATGAACACAGGAAATGACGTCTTGCCACACCTGGGGCAGCCTGAGCCATCAAGCTGTTTGAGTTGCTTCAAACTGATGGCAAATATAAACTGGGCAGGGCATGACTCTTGGCTTTAACGCACTGCTGTATTCATGGCACGGATAGATCCAGTTAAGCAGCTCTCTGTTGGATTTGTAGCGTCCTGCAGAAGTTTGGTTTCATTTTCTTTGTGTTTTTGCAGGTTGTGGGCTGCACACTGCCGAAAGATACAGCTGAAAAAGGGTTAGCATCTTTCTATTCCTCTCATTATTAGCTTAACAATGTCTGCTTTGTTTTCATTTGTTTTAGAATAGTAACTGGATTAGAGCTTGGGTTATTCTAATGTAATTGCCTTCTCTACATTAAACCAATTCGAATGGAGAATGTCTATTGATGAATCCCCAGTCAATTCTCTTCTGTAAAGTGGAGGCTGACTGGAAGGTATGAGTCCAAGTTGGTTGAAGGAGAAGTGCTTTGGGATGGGACTTTGATGTAGCCACGCTGTATCTAGATGGAACTCACAAGCACCTGGGGGTGGGAGAGTATTTTTGCCATCGTTTTGGAAACCGGAATATGTGTAACGTTATGCATTCAGTAAAGGCAGGCCAGCTACCCTCCACAGGTAGTAGGGAAGAATGTACTCGTGTTAATTGTGTATGATCGTTTCCATCTCCCTGGATTCATTGGCCTGCATGATGTTATCTTTACTCAGACGGCTCCTCTAACCATGTTTACAACTATCAACCCTGTGATCATCCACGGCAGCCTTGTGACAGTTCGTGCCCTTGTGTGATAGCACAAAATTTTTGTGAAAAGTTTTGTCAATGTAGTTCAGAGTGTAAGTATTTGTTGCTTTGATGCAATTGCATGAGAACTAAATAGGCCTTTGGTTAGCAATTTAAAAAATCAAAAATAAGAACACGGGAGCACTCCCTTGTTTACTTGACGAAACTCATGGATTTGACAAGTATTTATTGAGCCCCATACCTGGCCCTGTGCCACTGGCTGGTCAGTCACCTGGGTGTTGTGTGTCTATGTGTGTGAGGCAGGCAAAGTTGTATTAAAGGAACCCGAATTTTATTTTTTTTCTTCTTTGATCATTTAAATTAAGTTGTATTAAAGTCGGCACAGATTGTAAGAGGAATCTAGAAGGAGCTACTCAGATAATTTTTGGACACCAGAAATTGTCAGAGTTAGGAGGGTTTTAGTCTTCAGAATAAAGGAATGTAGCATAAACGTAGTGGATTTTTATAATTGTTTAATGAGACTGCACATGAAGCTTGAGTACTAAGGGAGTGTTTAGAACTCTAGGGGCTGTGAGAATGGTCAAGGACCATGGATATTGTTTCTTCACACTTACTTTATTCACACTGACTTTAAATATATACACTGTTTAACAAATGAAAAATGGAAAAACTCAGTGGTGGTCTTTTTCATACAAACAGCTTTAACTTCGCTGTTAATACTTCCATTTCCTTGTCTGTATAGTAGGGCAATAAGGTGGTTGTGAGGGTTGAGAGTCAGCCAGATGCTCAGTACACCCCTTGCCACGTATCTTTCTGCAAGTTTTTGCATATGGTGATGATGGTGATGGTGGTTATGAGTGAAGAACCTCCAAACCTCTCTCTGAAGGTCAAAACCGCTTTCCGGGATGCCGCTGCAAAGCACAGTGCAACACCAAGCAGTGCCCGTGCTACCTGGCCGTCCGAGAGTGTGACCCTGACCTCTGTCTTACTTGTGGAGCCGCTGACCATTGGGACAGTAAAAATGTGTCCTGCAAGAACTGCAGTATTCAGCGGGGCTCCAAAAAGGTGAGTAACAGTCGCTTCTGGAAGATTGTTAGTAGTTAGCTATTTAGTGATGCAAATGTCAGGATTGTCTTAGATGATTTAGCTGGGGCAAAAAGTAAAAGTGATCCTTGAAAGGTGCAACTGATGAGAAAGTGTTGATAATTTTCGCTGGATAGTGCACCCTTGGGCAGTCTCTTCAGTTTTCTATAGAGCACTGTACTCCGATAGTAGGAGAAACCAGCAAATTCTGAGAAGCAGCCATTCATGGTATCAGATTTGGAATAAGATGTATTTTTTCTAGCGGTTTAATAGATTATTTGAAATTTCTCTTTTAGTTAAACTAGTAGTTTAGTATCCTTAATGCAAATAAATGGTGATTTCTATCAAAATATAGACTCATTCTCATCAAAGAGTATAGATTCCTTATTATGTAGAGTAAAAGATGAAATTTCCCATGGCAGGTTTTTATAGACTTACTTCCTGTTTGTTTAATAACTTTGAGGCCGGGCGCAGTGGCTCACGCCTGTAATCCCAGCACTTTGGAAGGCCGAGGTGGGCTGATCACGAGGTCAGAAGATTGAGACCATCCTGGCTAACATGGTGAAACCCTGTTTCTACTAAAAATACGAAAAAATTAGCCAGGCGTGGTGGCGGGCGCCTGTAGTCCTAGCTACTCGGGAGGCTGAGGCAGGAGAATGGTGTGAACCCAGGAGGCGGAGCTTGCAAGTGAACAGAGATCGGGCCACTGCACTCCAGCCTGGGGGACAGAGCGAAACTCTGTCTCAGAAAACAAAACAAAGAAATAAACAAAAACCTTGAAAAAAATCCAGCTAGGAATTCTGTATTTTTAGTGTGGGGAATTGTATGTAGATGGTTTAACTCTCTGAGCCCGGAAGTATGACTGAGCTAAAGAAACTCCAGCAGCATCTGTTTGGGGAATCCTTTTTTTTTTTTTTTTAAAAGGCAGATAAGGTCTTTCTTCAGTTCTTTTTATAATAATAGCTGACATTTATTAAGCATGTAAAAATAGCAGGCACTGTTCTAAGTGCTTTAGTGGATTCGTTCATTGATCCTCCTAACCCTGTGAGTGAGGAATAAGTGTTAACCCCATTTTACGGGTAAGGAAACCCAAAGTCACAAGACTTGTAAAGGAGCAGGAGATCAAATTCTCCAGGCTCCCATTACCTGCCCTTATGCTGTGTGTGTGTGTGTGTGTGTGGTGTAGAGTAGACATATCTTTGTTGTTGGACCATTTATTTATAATTGAGATCACACTTCCTACCAGCAAGTCCCCTTCTACCAGAAATTGTGCTCCAGGCAAAACACTGAAGTTTTCTTGGTTTTGTTTCCGTATGTTTTTGAACCAACGTCTGTGTTTATGGCAGAGAGCTGTGCAGGGTGGTGGGTTTTTTGTTTTTAGCTGTGACTTTTTTCTATCACACATTTAGATCATTTTACTCTAGGCAGTTATATGTCCATTTAGGTCACTGGATCACAGTGACGCTGGTTCAATTTCCGATGGCATACCCGCTCAGACCTAAAAATCTCAATTTCTCCCCCAAACAGCTTACCATTGTACTCCTTCCTGACTTTGTTCAGAAAGTGGGTACTTCTATTCATACTGACATGTCCTCTTTATAAGACATTTTTTAACTCTGAAAAATGTTAAACTATGTAGATACTTTTTACCAGTTGGGTTTCATTTGCACAGCAGTAGTTAGCTGTTTAGTTTCTGATCAGAAGGATATTTGGGAAGTTCACCTGACAGGTGAGTGGTAAGATGGTCCAGAATAGGAATAGATTGGAAGCTTAGGTGATCAGGGAAGCCTTTGTAAAGGTCACAAGAAAATTTTGGATGAAAGCATAATAATGAGCCATGAAGAAAAATTGGCATAGGTTTGGGAACACATCCCTAAATACATAATTTACAGCAATGATCATCTCGGCATTTCTGCTGAAAATAGACTACTGGACTGACAAGATCATGGTAATCCCTCCCAATAGTTTCTTGTGTTATCCTGAGGAGGTGGGGCGGAAGAACAAATCCAAAGCCAAGTTGCCATGGGCTTCAGAGGGAACCAGCACCAGCGAAGAATCAGGGGTGTCCTGAGGCTGAAAATGGAATCATGTTAATAGAAATCACTTGGGGGAAGTAGAGGGAAAGGTATGGAGAAGAAGAGTGATTTGGTGGTATCCTTAAATTCAGGTTGAAAGTAAATTATTCGAGGAAATCAAGGGCTGAAGAAACAGGGAAGCCAAAAGTGCAGCAGGCCTAGAGCACCTTGCTGAATGATGGTCATTGCAGAGGACTAACACCACCAAAGGGTTTTCTGTAAGACAGAGATTCTTATCTGCTGTATGAGAAAAACAGAATGTTCATAGCCATTCTCAGCAGCTTTCACGTTGACTGAAGCTGTGTGTTCCATTACTGCCTTAGAACAGGTCTGAGGATTTACAGTGATAGCTTTTGTTTTCATTCTGTAGTCTGCTTTGTCCCCAGTCCATCTTCACCCTCTTTTTTGATTGTAATTGTGTTTTATTCTCTAGCATCTATTGCTGGCACCATCTGATGTGGCAGGCTGGGGGATTTTTATCAAAGATCCTGTGCAGAAAAATGAATTCATCTCAGAATACTGTGGAGAGGTAAGGCACTGGTTACCTATATTCAGGTGGCATTGTATATACTAACTTTTCTTTATTTTAGATTGATTTTATTAGGTAAGTCTGTGGGTTTGATTGGGAATGAATTGCCATAAACTGCCTTTTAAGCCTGGACTTCTGCATGTTTGTGGATTTGCATGCTTAGTAACTGGATTGTGCTGGGCGCGGTGGCTGACTCCTGCAATCCCAGCACTTTGGGAGGCTGAGGCACGTGGATTGCTTGAGCTCAGGAGTTGGGAGACCAGCATGGGCAACATGGCGAGACCCCATTGCTACAAAAAATGCAAAAATTAGCCAGGCATGGTGGTACATACCTGTAGTCCCAGCTACTTGGGAGCTGAGGGAGGAAGATCGCTTGAGCCTGGGAGGTTGAGGCTGCAGTGAGCCATATTTGTGCCACTGCTCTCCAGCCTGGGCAACAAAGTGAGACCCTGTCTCAGAGGAAAACAAAACAAAACAGGATTGCTTGGTTCTAGCCACATTTAGCTTTTCTCATCTATGGTCAGCAGGGAGAACAAGAGCTTTACCATAGAGTGTCCTGCTTAATCCACAACCTGGTTGATAAGGATGTAGAAACAACAGTGTCATTAGTTATTCACCTTTTAAATTGTTGAGTTACTGAAAAATCATAGGGCTAGCTTCAATTTGGAACCAACTCACCCAAATTTTTTTTTTTTGAGATGGAGTTTCGCTCTTGTTGCCCAGGATGGAGTGCGATGGTGCGATCTTGGCCCCCTGCAACCTCCGCCTCCCAGGTTCAAGCGATTCTCCTGCCTCAGCCTCCCGAGTAGCTGGGATTACAGGCATGTGCCACCACACTCAGCTGATTTTGTGTTTTTAGTAGAGATGGGGTTTCTCCATGTTGGTTAGGCTGGTCCTGAACTGCCGACCTCAGGTGATCTGCCTGCCTCAGCCTCCCAAAGTGCTGGGATTACAGGCGTCAGCCACTGCGGCCAACTTGTGTGTGTGTGTGTGTGTTTTTTTTTTTAAGCTCAGCGAGAAGACTTTGGTTCCTCACTTTCTCCAAGGATAATTACTTCAGGATGTGGAAATATTTCTGAGTTGGGGTCCTTAATATACAGTTATTCTTAGATTTATCAGTGTGCAGACTGAATGGGAAAGAGAACTTGGCTGTAGTGACCCTTTTTGTTTTCTTCCGAAGGTCCAGTATTCACTGTGTGTGCTTTTGCATGTGCTGTCAGACTTGATCACCTTTATCCAAAAGAATTTTCTCTTGTGTCTTTCTTTTTAGATTATTTCTCAAGATGAAGCTGACAGAAGAGGCAAAGTATATGATAAATACATGTGCAGCTTTCTGTTCAACTTGAACAATGGTATGTGTCTGAGCTGGGAGGCAGTGAGTTCCTCTGAGTTGCATGTGGCAGCCTTCTGCCTGCCAAGTGTTCAGAAACGAGGGTGGAGGTCAGTGAGGTGACCGGAAGGAGGATCTCCTTAGAGGCATCGGGGGCTGCTTGCTTGAAAGGAACTGGAGCAAGGAATTCCTCAGGGAGCAGATGGACTAGGTGTGCAGGAAACCGCCTCTCTGAAGCCCTGGCCATCTGTGAGTGGCACTGTACCAGTGTCTGGCTGTGACGGGGATGTTGTGCTCTTGCTGCCCTCACCTCTTGTGTTCAGGCAGCTCAGCACACCTCCTCCAGTCGGTGCCTTGGAGCTGGGAAGGAGGGGAGGAGCCAGACTCCCCTGGATATTCTCAAAGGACTGGGAGGAAAGGCAGCTGCTTTCATAGCTGATGTTCTGGGGTAGAATGTAAGTCTGTAGGGATATTTCTGGTGGGATTGTTCTGGTGGGAGGTTGGCTTAACATGTAAGATATTCAGAGAAACTCTTAGTTGGAACAAGTAGAATAGATTTTTTCTAGGAACGCTTTATAGACATTATAAAAGAAACTAAAGTTAAATGAATTGATGTTCAGAAGAATTTTGTCAGATTCTTTTTAATTTTTTTTTATTTTGCTTAGTAATGTATGTTTATAGTTGATAATTAATAGCTTTTGTGTCAGATAACCATCTTGAATTATAGGTGATTAATTTTAACCTGGAACAATAGTGTGTTCTTCCAAATATCATTTCTTACTGAATGAAGTTGCTTGAATGATTTGCTTTTGCAGGCAAACCCTGAAGAACTATAACCGGTTGCATTTACAGAATCATAATAACTTGATTTACTTATAACTGAAATTATTCACTGGGCTTATTTTCTTCTTTTTAGATTTTGTGGTGGATGCAACCCGCAAGGGTAACAAAATTCGTTTTGCAAATCATTCGGTAAATCCAAACTGCTATGCAAAAGGTAGGTATCTTTGACGTCAGAATTGGAACTCCCTTTTTAATCCTGTGATGATGGACTTGAATACTTCTGGGATAGTTGTTTGTTATGTGAACAAGTCAGTTAACCTCCCATGGCCTGTCTTCATGCTCACTGACACCAGTGTGTCTCTTTCCAGTTATGATGGTTAACGGCGATCACAGGATAGGTATTTTTGCCAAGAGAGCCATCCAGACTGGTGAAGAGCTGTTTTTTGATTACAGGTTGGTAAAGTACATTTCTAACATGATCTCTAAGGGCTTTTTCTACTGGATTGTGAACGCTGGGCGAAGGATTTTTTTAGTTCTTTGCTAGATGTGCTGAGGGGTGGGGGTGAGTTCTTTTGACGGGTCGCTTTGCCTTGAGCATTAGTGGGGAATTAGGTTATACTTTCCTGTTATGTATTCATGATCCATTTATTTATTATACAAGTCATGCTTATTTTAAAAATAGAATCAAATCCATGCAGAAAGCCCCATTTCTCACCCTGCTGTTGACAGCTGGGTGAGTCCTAGACCTTCTCATATCATGCCGCATGCTGCATGCTTGCTTGTGGAGCGTTTTTCCAGATAAGTGTGATCACACTGTCCTATAGATTTTTCTGCAACATGGTTTTACTTGACAATATACTATGTATATCTTTACTGATTAGATCTACTTGATTTACTGTTTGCTATAATACTTATTACACGTATCATTACCATTTTAAAAGGTGCTGTTGGCAAATCAGTGTCTGGTCACCCTGTGGGGATGCCTGGGACATGTGGGCCACCGATGGTATCTGTGTGGTTAGGCATTAGGCTGCCAGTTGACACAGTCAAGCTCTGTGGGATACATTTAAGTCATCCATTGAATACAGATTTAGGTGCAGTCAGATGACTGTCTAGTTAATGAACTCCTGTGGTCCCGTGTACATCCCATCCAGAAACTGTCTTTGAGTACTGAGTTCTTGCATATTCAGGCTGGCCTTTAATGGCTGTTGCATAGCCGAGAGCTCTCAGTGAGGCAGACAGGGTGAGTGAAAGGCCTACTTTACTGAGGGCCGCTGCCTTCATTCCAGGCCGGCTCTGAATGAAGAGTGGGGGGTGGAGCTGGGGTTGGAGGCAAAGCCACCCAGTTTCCTTGGGAGGGCCTGGTGGCCCCACCCACTATTTCTGGGTGTCCACTGTACTCCAGTTCTTTCTTCACCTGGGGGAACAACTGGCGAGCTGCTCTTTGGCCCTCTTTGCCATGGTCATCGTTTTTTTCCAGACCATGGTTCTATTTTGCCTTTCCACCGTCGGGCCTAAACATCATGATGTGGACCAGCCTTCCTGGGGCCACTTGCTTCAGAGGCATAGGGGAGGCTGGGCAAGCTCTGGAAATGCTTGTAGACAGGTTTGTTCAGTTCAGAACTTGGCAGCGTCTCAATTAGATGGCCAGCAACGCAGACCTACGCATTGCCTTCTACGAATGTGCCCTCATGCAGGCAGCTGTATAATTGGATGTTTTTTTTTTTTTTTTTTTTTTTAAGACATTTTAATGCACCCACTGTCTTCAGCAGGCTTTGTTGTGTTAAGTCTCAGCACATGTTGGATGGGTGGTCATCCAGCGGACATCTGCTTCTTCCTGTTGTTTCAGATACAGCCAGGCTGATGCCCTGAAGTATGTCGGCATCGAAAGAGAAATGGAAATCCCTTGACATCTGCTACCTCCTCCCCCTCCTCTCTGAAACAGCTGCCTTAGCTTCAGGAACCTCGAGTACTGTGGGCAATTTAGAAAAAGAAAATGCAGTTTGAAATTCTAAATTTGCAAAGTACTGTAAGAATAATTTATAGTAATGAGTTTAAAAATCAACTTTTTATTGCCTTCTCACCAGCTGCAAAGTGTTTTGTACCAGTGAATTTTTGCAATAATGCAGTATGGTACATTTTTCAACTTTGAATAAAGAATACTTGAACTTGTCCTTGTTGAGTCATCTCTCATAACATGTCAATAACTGCTTTTAGTACTGCCCAACAAAAAACTTTTAAATTTACCTCCTTGGGTTTTTTAGTTGTCTTTGTATGAATCTTGATTTTAACTAATACTGCCTGGTAATATGTGGAAGACATTCATATATGAAGAACTGCTGTGCATCCTGAGGGCTGACCCAGTAAAGGGCTTGATTTTATAGACAAGACCAGGGTGGGTGGGTACGTTCCAGTCAGCTGTGCAAACTGGAGAAAGTGATTTAACCTCCAAGTCTGTTCCCCATATATAAACTGACAGAGTAGACTTAGGTTATTTTTAAGAACTCACCTAGTTCTAAATGCCGTTAGTCTAGATAGAGTTCTTTAGAAATACAATATAAGTCGGGATTCCTTACCTACCTACTGACAGGTATAACCAAACTAGTTTTGTATCTTCTCAAAGAAGAGGTAAAAATCACAAACTCTAAGTGTCAAGGAAACAACATGTGCCTTGCATGCCTTACCATGTGGTCGGTCTCAGAATTTGGGGGAATTTCTCTGCATCCTCCCCCGGTACATTCACCAGCAGCATCATGGGAACCCTCATAACCGCTGCAAACCAGACCACACTCAGTTACTTGGCAGTTGCCTTTTCTACAGTTAGATTTTATTTACAATGTGATAGGATTAATGTGAAACCTAATTAAATCGACTCATCTTGCTTTCCAGTTCCACAACATTTGCGAGATCAGGTCTCCATCACATCAGTGCACAGGCGCAGCAACTTGAGTCCTAAAGTTAATTTGCCACTTGATTTGGGATTGAGGAGACCCTCCCTCAGCCTCGTCCCATGGTTTCTTAATGACAGTGCTGATCTATTTTATGTCTAAATAACTATCTCCACTCTCACCCAGAAAATGGTACCATCCACTTAAGAGCTTGTTGCCCTCGATGCCCTCATGTTCCACTCTTGGCACTCAGCAGGACCCTGAGGCAGTTACTTCATTATTTGGGTTAGGTCATTCTCTAGATGGCTCAATGGCCTTGCTTAGGCACAGGCGAAATGGAGCCCATCTGCTCATCATTGCATGTAGGCCTGTTCATGAGACCCCAAAGATTACTTGGGCCCAAAAGTACCTGTTGACATGGCTCATTCCAGCCACAGCCCTCAACCCATCCTCAGAGGAACAGCTGGGAAATGGATCCTTGAGGCCTCCAGTGAGCACGATGTACCAGAGCCCCAAAGGCATAGGAAAGACAGAGGGGCGTGATGGAAAGCAGTGGTTTTTGAGCCCTGTCTGATGTATTCTCAGTGCACAGCAAGCTTTTTGTACCATGATTTGAAATGTGCTTCTGTAAATGCCTCTTCACTGACTTCCATGAACACAGATTTCTGAACAGAAATGCTTGACATAATAACCCATTTGATAGAACCTATCAAGCTTGTCTGGCCTGTGGACGGCCGGTTGCATACAGCCCAACACAAATTCGTAAACTGTCTTAAAACATTGAGGTTTTTTGTGAATTTTTTTTTTTTTTTAAAAGACAGGGTATTTTGCTCTGTTACTACTCAGCCTGGAGTACAGTGGTGCAGTCTTGGCTCACTGCAACCTCTGCCTCCCAGGTTCAAGCGATTCTCCTGCCTCAGCCTCCTGAATACCTGGGATTATAGGCACAGGCCACCCCACCCGTTTAATTTTTGTGTTTTTAGTAGAGGTGGGGTTTCGCCATGTTGGCCAGGCTGGTCTTGAACTCCCCCTAGTGATCCACCTCGGCCTCCCAAAGTGCTGGGATTACAGGTGTGAGCTGCTCCGCCCAGCATGGCTTTTTTTTTTTTTTTTTTTTAAAGCTCATCAGCTACTTAATACAAGGCTTGACATATACAACAGGCAGCACCTCACCCACAGACTAACTTCTGTTGGTTAGAGGCACCCAGAAGCTGTGCCAGGTTTTCATTAATGTCTGGTTCATCCCATCTCCAGTCTTCACTGTCTCCATGCCGCGTCCTCACTTCCGCTTCTGCCCAAGGTGTTCAACTCTACCAAAGTCAAATCAAATGTAAACCCACACATTTAAGCTTGTAGATAGCTCATCAAGACTGGATCCAAGTGTAAACATTTTGAAAACCATATTCTGTTAAATAATTCTTAATGGAACTAGTTGAAATAATTGCCTATCTGCTCAGTCCCTTGATATAAACAGTTCCAGTGAGGGCTACACAGGGATACCTGGTATTAGAAGTGGTCCACACTCACCTGTTACGGCAAGGGCATTGTTGGGGCTGGGCCCTGGACAGGGTCATGAACTGGACAGATGAGCGATGAGGGTATAAAAAATGAACCTGGGCAGCCAAGTGACTGATTCCTACAAACAAGAAGTTGTCTTCATTAGAAGGGGGATTCAATTCACATAGCTGAAGGCCAGCAAGCATGTTTTCCAGCTGGGCTGGTAATTCTAAATTTCAAAGGAAAATTAGGTACCAATATTCATCAAGGAGCAGCATCTTAAAATGCTGTCAGTAAAGATACGTTACATTACAGCACCTGTTGGTCCTATAATCACTGTGTCTTACCCACTAGCTGGGGCCAATCTTCAGATTCCCGAGTTGGGGCGTGCCTGGCCAGCAGTCTGAGTCTATACCCCATGCTTAACAGAGCCCAACCAGGAGACTTACCCTTCCAGGCAGGCGCTGAGATCAAGGTCCTCTCTGGTTCCCTCAGGCCGCAGCAGTACATACTTAGCCTGTGCATCTGGTCTTAGTACACAGCCCAGCTCTGATTAAACCACAACGAATGTTTCTACAACCCAGGGGGTAAAATATTGATCTTATAAAATGAGTTAAAGTTGTCAGTAGATTAAACCTTTGTTGCTGTGATATTGTTTCCAACCTCTTTGGCCATGATTCCAAGATAATCAGCCTTGGTCTCAGTGGGTAACAACCACGCTGTGTAGACCCCCACTAGGATTTGGCAGCAAATAACAGCCCCAGGTTTTTGGTGTTCTAGAGAGAGGCTCCCCTATACTTCAAAAAAGGGTAAAAGTAAGAGTGACAATGTGAGCACTCTGGGGCTAGATTAGTTCAGTGATACTGCGCTTGGTGGTTCTTTGTAAACCATTTTTCTTTTTTTGAGACGGAGTCTTGCTCTGTCGCCCAGGCTGGAGTGCAGTGGCATGATCTCAGCTCACTGCAACCTCTGCCTCTGAGGTTCAAGCGATCCCCCTGCCTCAGCCTCCCAAGTGGCTGGGACTACAGGCGTGCGCTACCACAACTGGCTAATTTTTGTATTTGTAGTAGAGACGGGGTTTCACCACGTTGGCCAGGCTGGTCTCGAACTCCTGACCTCAAGTGATCCACCTGCCCGGCCTCCCAAAGTGTTGGGATTACAGGCGTGAGCCAATGTGCTTGGCCACAATTTTCACAATTACAGCTAGTAACAAAAAGCCAATTGTGCACACGCAAGTATTTTGTCTGAGAAGAGGGCTTGAGAACTGGGAGGAATGTGACCTTCCTCCTGGGCTCTAACCATGCTGCCCACATGTAGGGACTGAACACCAGGGGGTTTCCAGAAGCCTGGGACTCTGCCTCTAAGCGACTTATTAAGTTGTCCTGAAAAAGGAATTCCTCAGAGAATGTCTCCCTTTCCATGTCTTATCAAGAGAAAAGGAGTCAACCTACACATAAGGGACATTTGGACCTAAACACAGGTCTTGAATTGCCTTTTCTTTCACACCAGTCAATACGGTACACTTAGCCAGTGGAAGGGGAGCAGGTAAAGGCCGGGAATCTGAAGGTGTGGGGTGAACTCCCGACTCGCCCATCTCTCAGCTCACCTTCACTTACCGTGAGGAATTTCCACGGGACCAAGGTACTTACCCAAGCGCCTGCTTGATCCCGGAGGGACTGAAGAGACCAGCAAACTCATGACAATATTTCCGGAATATCATTCACAGGACTGAAATGCACAAGCTCTTGAGGCAGGTCTGTGGTGTCCTTTGCAGCATGCTTTTCTCACAGGCATAACAATGGACTGGTTTGAGGAAAAGCAGGAGGTGAGCTTCACTCCCAGTGCGGCACGACCGGGGTGTTTCCGGGCTGTCCCGTGGAGGGAGGGGTGGAGTTCGGAACACCAGCTGCTTCCTGCCTGGCTTCTATACTGAGACTCTTCACTAGATTGTTTGAAAAAGGGGATATGCTAAAAAAAAAAAAAAAAAAAAAAAAAGTGTGGAAACCATTAAATGCTCAGTTGATTACCATTTTACTTTTTAACCTGTGTGACTTTTTTGTGACAGGGTTGCTTTGTTTTCCAGGCTGGAGTGCAGTGGTCTTGGCTCTCTGTAGCCTCAGCCTCCTGGGCTCAAGCGATCCTCCTGCCTCAGCCTTGTGAGTGGTTGGGACCACATATGTGCGCCACCAAGCCTGGCTAATTTTTGTAGAGATGGAGGCTCCCTATGTTGCACAGGGCTGAGCTCTCTCCAAGTGCTGGGCTTACAGCCGTGAGCTATCTTGTGCCTGGCCCTCTGTAATACATATATATTGTTTTGAGACAGAGTCTCGCCCTGCCGCCCAGGCTGGAGTGCAGTGGCGCGATCTCAGCTCACTGCAACCTCTGCCTCCCGCGTTCAAGTGATTCTCCTGCTTCAGCCTCCCGAGTAGCTGGGATTACAGGCGCCTGCCACCACGCCCGGTTAATTTTTTGTATTTTTAGTAGAGACGGGGTTTCACCATGTTGGCAAGGCTGGTCCTGAACTCCTGACATTGTGATCCACCCACCTCAGCCTCCCAAATTGCTGGGATTACAGGCATAAGCCACCGTGCCCAGCCCCTATGTAACTTTTTTAACTAACCCGTCAAGTGTCTGACTGTCCTAAGAAACCCGAGGAACTTGTACTTATTTTGTTAGCTGTGTCTTCCCTCCACCTGCCTAACTTGCACTTGGGCACAGGTATGGTATACTAAGGATGTTCGAGATTTATCACTTACAAAACCTGTGAGGTACCTGAAGCTTCTATGAGGAAAACAAAGTTACTGGGAGCAAAGCAGCATCCCCGACCCTGGCTGGGAAGTGACTGACCCGGCAAATGAGACAGAAGGAAGAAGCTACACTGAGGCGCAGGCAGGCGACATGTAGGGTTCCTGAAGGGAACCTGGATGTGGTTACATCCGTGCCGGGAGGAGGGGTGGGGTGTGCATCCCCACGGCCCAGGACCTCCTCTCCTGGGGACACACTGGGGCAAACATTCCATTCTCAGGGAGTAACTCCTTTTTCTTTGAGACAGAGTTTCGCTCTCGTTGCCCGGGCTGGAGCGCAGTGGCACGATCCTAGCTCACCACCACCTCCGCCTCCTGGGTTCACACCATTCTCCTGCCTCAGCCTCCTGAGTAGCTGGGATTACAGGCGCACACCACCATGCCCGGCTAATTTTTGTATTTTTAGTAGAGAGGGGGTTTCTCCATGTTGGTCAGGCTGGTCTCGAACTCCCGACCTCAGGTGATCTGCCTGCCTCGGCCTCCCAAAGTGGAATAACAGCAAAGAACACGGTCCAATTTGCCAGCATGTGCCTGAAAAGCAAGGGAACCTTGGCTCCCTGACATAGTGCTGGCACAAGGATGAGTCCAGGGAGCTTCACCAAAGCCAATGTTTTCATCTGTCAGCTACTCATAACCACCTGCTGCAACCGGAACAGAAGCGTGGACGAGCAGGCTCTGACGTGTCCCGAGCCCACGACTGGAACAGAAGCGTGGACGAGCGGGTTCTGCCGTGTCCCGAGCCCACGACTGGAACAGAAGCGTGGCCGAGCGGGCTCTGCCGTGTTCTGTGCCTGTGCTCTCCACGCAGGAGAGGCTGGTGGCGACCAGGGATCCTGGAGCCCGCCACTCACCTTCAATCCTACCTCCTCTACTCACTAGAGGCATCTTCCCTCATCTGGCCTCAGTTTCCCCACCTGCAAAAAGGAGGATACTGTTTCACACATAGGCTGTCAGGGTAACTCATTTAGTCCTTACAAGTGTCAAAGAGAACCAATGTGTGGTCAGCGACTCTCACTGAATCCAGTGACACAGTGCATTCAAGTCACCACAGAAGTCACAAAAATAAGCAAGATTTTTTTTAAAGGATTACACCGGGGCTTAAAATTTTAAGATCTTAAAAAATTTTCAATCCAAAGAATACAGCCCTTTTAAACTACAGGAAGACACTAGGAATATAAATTTGCACAATCATTATATCTTTTATTTACATATAGAAATTAGTAAAACTTAAAACAAAACCAAATGCGACTTGTACAGAAATCCTTTAATTTTCTTTATTTTCACACATTAAAAAATGAAACACACTATACAAATGGTTTTCATAGCAGATTACATGTGGGTCCATTCACACTTGCTCTCAAAGTGCTGCCAACGTGACAAGTGCTGCCAAGGCGACAGCTGTGAATCGGGGAGCCCATGTATTGACGTAGATGCGGTAGCATGCAGCCCTCGGCATGGAGGGTCAGTCCCCGCTGTTCTTAAATTAGGGTAAATGGCGTTGGTGTCCGTATTTACAGACTTGAAATGTATCAATCCTGAGCAGTTCCGATGTAAATCCGAGACCAGCTGATGGGAGTCTTGGTCTCAGTTTTAAAAAGGGAGGTCCAATGGCGGCAGGCTGGCTGCTATGAACTTGAGTTGTTTTCATTCTTTCCAACATGAACTATTTGCCGCGGGTCACACAGTCAGACCCTTCCAGAAGGGTTAAGCCAAGTAACTGTAGGTGTCCTTTTCACCATCAACTCGCTCCAAATATTCTTTCTCAATTAGAATGTCAATGCATTTCTGGGTGTTATTTTTAAAAAGGAAGAGGTAGTGAAAGAGAAGAAAAACACAAATTATCATCAGAACAGAGAGAGGCTGCCCCCACCACAGATCTCCCCATGCGGAGCTCAGTGGGGAGCAGTGCCCCCCGCCCCAGATCTCTTAGCATAGTTTCACTTCCTGGGCAGCTAAGCCGTTGTGCATGGAGTTCGTTTAATTTCCATTTCCTTGACACTTGCTGAGGGGGACTCCAAGTCCCTCCTGCACCCGCCCTAGGAACTGGAGCCGGGTGCTCTGGGAGCCCCATGGGCCAGTCTCTTTCTACCACCAAAGTCTGCTTGCCTCTGAGGCAGGACTCAATCTCACAAGAAGAGGCCATGAACAGGCAACAGGGGACCGTGGAGAACCCCCTGAACAGCCACGAACGAACTGGCACCTGTGCCAAATGTAACCCAGGAGGGACACTGGGCCTCCTGCCTGTTGAGGGAGTCACCTGTCAATGCCACCCCTGAGGCTCCCCACTGGCTGTGCCTTACCCAAGTGGTTTCGGAAAAGGAAAGTCCTGCTTCCCAATCAGAAATAAGCAAAATGTCAACAGTAGGCTACATAAAGGAAGGTGTGTTCCCATAACAGAACACCCACAAAAGTCACAAAAACAATCCAGTGCTTCTCGATACTGCAACGCAATGAATCTCCCAAAGATACTGCTGAGAAAATTCTTACCAGGCACGGGAGCGTGTGCTCTAGAATCTATGTATCACGCATAAGCAGGCAAAACTGCTTTATGGTGTCAGAAGACATGACAGTGATTTTCTATGGCACCACAGGTTAGCTGGGATGGGTGGGCTTCCGGGATGCTGGTCATGTTTTAATTCTTACCTGGGTGCCGGTTACACAGTGTATTGACTGTGAAAGTCATCAAGCTGCCACTTCATCATCTGTGCACTTCTTTGTACGTGTGTTTCAATAGCGTTACACTGAAGCTTTCTTTTATAGAAATCTACTACATACAAAGAAGCCAGCTCCCTTCTTCTCATGCTACAGCAATCCATCCACTTTTTGCTACATCTTTTATCTTCTAAATTAAGGAAGGAATGTGACGGCTATGTAAGTCCTGTACCTTGATCACAGGGACCCGAGGTTTGAACCTGGAGGACAGCTGAGTGAGGACCTCGCCAAGTAACTGCTGGTGTTTCAGAACCTTCCTCATCTTCATGATTCTCACGATGGCCGCCTATGCAACCAGATAAGGAAAAAGAGGTGCATTTAGAGCTGTTAACAACTTAGTATTGACAGTTAAGGGCAAGCCGCATGGAGGCTGCCAATGCTACGCACAGGATCACCATTTCCTAATGGGCAACAAGCGTCCTGCCGGTGAGACGGGAGAGGCAACCAATTCTACTCGCCTATGTTTCAACTCTAACGTGGCAAACATTACGTTTTGGTCTTTTGAGCAATGTGACCTCAATAATTTAACTCAACCATAAAGCATTAAAAAAAGGAGACAAAATTAAGTCAAGGCCTCGGAAGCTGCCCATCCTCCCCGCTGAAGCACTCTCCTTCCCCCTCGTTTCAGCTGGGCCTGCCACAATGTCTGCTTTCCAACATGTAGAGCAAGAGGACTGCCCTGTTTTGCCTGGTGACATAAAGGACTAATTCAGATAACAAGGCCCTGGCTCTCGGCCTTGCCACCTTCTGCCATCATAGAGCCATTCATCTGGCAATCACTCCTGAGTCAGCCCCGCTCCCGCCCGTCCTTGCGAGCCATCCCTGCGTGAGGGACCGCACACCCGGCACAGGCATACAGGAAGTCACCTGAATCAGTAGTTTGCGGTCTTCCTCGATATTTTTGTGTGTGGTTTCTTGTTCCTGCTTCTGTTCGGTTTTCATTGGCACATTGATGTTAACCCTTAATTTCTTACTATCAAGAAAATGGAGGAAACCGATCACTATCATGTTAAAAGGTAGGCAATGAAGGCTGCTTTCTATTTGTCAACCTTTAAGCAGTGCCCCTGCTTCCCCAGACAGAGGGGAGCGTTGATTTCTGTGAGCTCTATGTGAAAACACCTCTACCCAGCACTGGGCAGAGTCCGATCACAGCGTAGTTTCCTACTTGGCCATTAACAGGGACATCCACATTACAGAAAATCCAGGTCCTTAATCTGCTCTCCCAAATTTTGTCAAGTGAAATAAAATCAAGCCACTTGGACATAAAGGTCCAAACTTTCCTGATGAGCCATTTAAGGAGACTTATGTGCCAAATACATAAACAAAAAACCCAGCAGCTCAGAGTTGGAGAAACATCAGGCTTGCTGAATGGAATCGAAGGCCTACCTCACACTCCCAGCCTAGTGCCTGTCGCTTCATACTGAGTCCCCGTCTCCCTCGGTTCACAACAATACTGAGATCTGTGCTAGGGCTCCCGGGGGACACGTCTATGGTCTAGGGCCATCTATTTATTAGATTTTTCTTACTTTTTATAACCAAGATATAATTTTATTAAGGTATCTGGCTTCAATTCCACTTCATCAACATTTGCATTTTCATCTTCCAAGACCTGTAAGAAAACAAGTGTTACTATATAATCTCAGGAAAAGGCTTTCTTCTAGCATAAGATAGAAAGTGCACAAACCTACCAGTAACTTTGACTTTAATAAAATCTGTAGGACTTGCGCCAAAATGTCCTGCAATTAAAGAGAAAAAGAGGAAGTTAAAGGGACAATGCATTTTTCTTTGCAATAACCACCACAGGCAACATCATGGTCCATTTTCCATTAAAAAAAAAAAATCGCCCAAAAAGAAGAATATGCTGGAAGGAAAAAAAAGTTGGTACTTCTTAGAAGTTTGCTAAATTTACTGCTTCCTTCCACCCTGACTCCTAGAAGTGAAATCAACCCCTTTCTGGCCTTGACCACCCAATAATAAAAATGAACAATTCTGTTATACTTAAATCAGGTTGAGTAACCCTTATCTGAAATGCCTCGGACTGGAAATATTTGGATTCGGGAGACTGTACTGGATTTACAGATTCAGCAGCCCTGATTGGAAAATCCGAAATTTGAACTGCACCATGAGCACTTTTTTTTTTTTTTGGAGCATCATGTTGGTGCTCAAAAACGTTCGGATTCTGGAGCATTCTGGAATCTGGATTTTTGGATTAGAGATGTTGAACCTGTATTGGAAGCCACGCACAGTGAAATCTTGAGGAACCTCTTCACTTCTTAAGCTCCTGACAGCTCATCTTGGACACCGATCATCACAAAAGAAATATTAAAGAGCTGCCCAGCAGGACTGAAAATAATGTCCTGCTCATGAGAACGATGGGGCTCAGCGGCAGGCGACCTCGTCAGCTTGGCTTTGATGCACTCAAGCACGTTGTGTGGCCCCTCATCTGTGAACGCTGGGTGTGGTAAACGCTTCCCAGCCCTCCTTCAGCCTCCCAGCTTTATGATCCTATGAAATCCAAGGGGACCAGCCTGAGGGCACTCACACAGTCACACGGACTCTTACAACCCATGGAGAGTGGAGTCCTGGCATCATAATGGGTACCCATTCTGGTCTGAGGGTACGTGGTTAAAGCTGTCAAAGTGAGAGGCCTCTCTCTAGTCTAGTAACTGACCCAGAGCTGCACAGCAGGCATTCCAATACTGCCAGCTGCATCTAGAGTAGGGTGCGGGGGTGCCCACCTCCTGAGCCAGGTCTGATTGGACAACATCTACTGTAGGCAGAAAGGAGAGAGCAGCTGCTGCCTCCTGAAGGAGTTCTAACACTGAGAACCAGTCCGGAGAGTGGCCGAGAACCCTGATCAGAAGAAGCCAAGCGAAGACAGGACAGTCACCCCTGTCAGCCTTGTCCTCAGGGCCCGTCTGCGACTGGACAGTCACCCCCGTCAGCCCTGTCCTCAGGGCCCGTCTGCACAGCCCTCCCCATAGTCTAGGGGGCAACCCAGCCTCCAACCTACAAAGGCACAAACTCATTTTGTTATGAGAATTTGAAGATATATTTGTCAGTAATTTGAAGAATGACTACAAAATAGTCATTCAAAATGTCTTTCCTAACTCAGTCCGTAAGGCCAGTATTAGCCAGACACTAAAACCAAACGAACATCTTGAGAAAACAATAGAGCAATGTCCCTTATGAATATAAATGCAAAACTCGAGAAAACACCGGCAAGCTAAACCCAACAACATAGAAAAACGATTAGATACCATGACCAAGTGGGATTCACCCTGAAAACAGCAGGGTAGTTCAACATCCGTGCAATACACCACATTAACAGACAAAAAAAGCACAGTTACTTCGCCAGAGTAGAAAAAGCAGTTTGACAAACTACAACACTCTTTCATGATACAAAATTCAATAAGCTAAGAATAAAAGGGAACCTCTTTAGTCTGATAACGGACATCTAGTAAAAACTCACAGCTAACACCGTCACTGGTTAGCATCGCAGTTAAACAGTAAAAGACTGGAAGCTTTCCCAGTAAGGGCAGCAACAAGACAAGGATGCTTGTTCTTACCACATCCATTCAACAGTGTACCACAAATTCCAGCCAGAAGAATCAGGCAAAAAAAAAAAAAAGACAAACACACAAGAAATAAAAGGCAGCCAAATAGGAAAAGGAAGAAGCAAAACTGTCTGTATTTATAGATAATATGGCTGTATATCAAAAAACGCTAAAGAATCCCCCCAAAAACTATTTGAGCTAATAAATTAGAGCCAATAAACCTTTAGCAATGTTATAGAATCAAAATATAATGAGTTGTATTTCTACACATTTGCAGTGAGCAATCAGAAAGTGAAACAGGCTGACATGGTAGCTCATGCCTGTGTAATCCCAGCACTTTGGAAGGCCAAGGTGAAAACGTCACTTGAGTCCAGGAGTTCAAGACCAATCTGGGCAACACAGTGAAACACCATCTCTACAAAAAATACAAAAATCAGCTGGGCATAGTGCCAGCTACTCCGGCGGCTGAGGAGAGAGGATCATTTGATACTGCAGTGAGCTGTGACTGCACTATTACACTCCATCCTGAGCAAGAGTGAGACCTGGTTTCAAAAAAAACCAGAAAAAAGTGAAATTAAGAAAACAATTCCACCAGGCGCGATAGCTCACGCCTGTAGTCCCAGCACTTTGGGAGACCGAGGCAGGCAGATCACCTGAGGTCAGGAGTTCGAGACCAGCCTGGCCAACACAGTGAAACCCTGTCTCTACTAAAAACAAAAAATTAGCCAGGCATGGTGGCTTGTGCCTGTAATCCCAGCTACTTGGGAGGCTGAGGCGGGAGAATTGTTGGAACCCGGGAGGCAGAGGTTGCAGTGAGCCAAGATTGCACCACTGCACTCCAGCCTGGGAGACAGAGCAAGACTCTGTCTCAATTAAAAAACTAAAAACCAATTCCATTTACATTAGCATCAAAAATAATAAACTAGGAATAAATTGACAGTAATACAAGATGCATACACTGAAAACCACGAGACACAGTTGAAAGAAAAGACAACCTAAATAGATGAAAAGACATCCAATGTTCATGGAATGGGAGACTTAAAATACTGTTGAGATAGCAACACTCCCCAAAGCAATCTATAGATTCAGTGCAATCCTTATCAAAATCTCAACTGCACTTTTTGCAGAAATGGACAAGCTGATCTTGAAATTCATAAGGTAACATAAGGGACTCACAATAGCCAATATAATCTTGGGGTGAAAAAACAAAGTTAGGGGTCTCCATTTCAAGATTTACTGCAAAACAATAGTAGTCCAGACAGCATGATACTGACATAGTATAGATATAGAGATCACTGGAAAAGAATTGAGAATCCAGAAATAAAGCCATGTATACCCATGGCCAGCTGACTTTTGACAAGTCTGTCAGCACCAAACAACAGGGAAAGAACAGTCCTTGGCCTCAGACTAGGCAATGACTCCTTAGAAATGACACCAAAATCACAAACAGCAAAAAGAAAAAATAGATAAAATAGGCTTCATTAAAATTAAAAATGTGTATATAAGAAAGAGAGTAAGAAGACAACCCACAGAATGGGAGAAAATATTTACAAATTACGTATTTGATAAGGATCTAGTATACAGAATATTAAAAGAATTTTTAAGTCGAGCCAGCGTCGTCGCGATGGTGGTGTTGGAGAGCGAGCAGTTCCTGATGGAGCTGACCAGACTTTTCCAGAAGTGCCGGATGTCGGGCAGCGTCTATATCACCTTGGAGAAGTATGACGGTCGAACCAAACCCATTCCAAAGAAAGGTACTGTGGAGGGCTTTGAGCCCGCAGACAAGTGTCTGTTAAGAGCTACCGATGGGAAAAAGAAGATCAGCACTGTGGTGAGCTCCAAGGAAGTGAGTAAGTTTCAGATGGCTCATTCAAACCTACTGAGAGCTAACATGGATGGGCTGAAGAAGAGAGACAAAAAGAACAAAACTAAGAAGACCAAAGCAGCACCTGCCGCAGCAGCAACAACAGCAACAGCAGCAGCAACAGCAGCAACAGCAGCACAGTAAAGGGCACAAATTTCCTGCTTTCACCAATTAACCACTGAACTGCTATTTTTTCCTTTTGGCCACATAGCTAGGTTTCTGGTTCCCCCACAGTAGGTGTTTTCACATAAGATTAGGGTCGTTTTGGAAAGAACAGATGCAGTGTTTATAGGGTAGTTGTGGTAAGAATCTAGTTTATTTTGCATTTGGTTAATTGGTCTGTGTTGCATGGTTATATTCTCCTGGATTATAGATTAAAAGTCTCTGTACACATCTCTGTGAAGAGCAAGCTATCATTAAACATGTCTGTTTACCAAAAAAAAAAAAAAAAAAAAAAAAGAATTTTTACAACTCAACAACAAAAAGACAAATAACCCAACTGAAAAACGGGCAAAGAATCTGATCAAACATTTCTCCAAAGAAGATATGCAAATGGCCAATAAACACAAAAAAGATTCTAAACATCATTAGTTGTTAGAGAAATGCAAGTAAAAACCACAAGATACTACTTCATACCCTGGGATGGCTATAATTTTTTTTAAAAAAGAAAATAACAAATGTTGGAGAGGATATGGAGTAACTGAAAACTTCATACACTGTTGGTGAGAATATGAAATGGCACAGCCACCATGGAACAGTCTGGCAGTTCCTCAAAACATTCACAGTGATTACAGGACTCAGCAATTCTATACCTAGGTATACACCCAAGAAAACTGAAAACATGTATTCACAGCAGCATTGTTCATCATTGGAAACAACTCAAATGTACATCAACTGATGAACAAATAAAATGTGGTCCAGCTATACACTGGATTATTCGACCACAAAAAGAAATGAAGTACCAACACACGCTATAACATAGGCAAACCCTGCAAACAGTATACACTAAGGGAAAGAAAACAGGCACAGAAAGTCATGTGTTATATGATTCCATTTATATGAAATGTCTGGAGCAGGCAAATTGATAGGAACTTAATGGTTGTCAGGGGCTGGGAGCTAGTCGGTAGTTACTGCTAATGGATGCAGGTTTCTTTTCGGGATGATAAAACCTTCTGGAATTGGATAATGGTGGTAGTTCTCTAAGCTTGTGAATATACTGAAAACCACTGTGTACACTTTAAAATGACTTTTATGTTATGTGAAATTTTATTATCTGAAATATATCTCAATAAAAAATATGACTAGCAGGAAAAATAATACTACGGTGGAAATTTAAGCTTAGTAAGAAAAGCCTAGCTGGAGAAACAGTTGAGAACTGGTTAAATGAATGAGGGAAATGCATGGATGAGGAGTATGTGTGTGTTACACCGAGTTTTATTTTTAAGAGACAGGGTCTCCGTCACCCAGGCTGGAGTACAGTGGCATGAGCATAGCTCACTGCAGCCTCGACCTCCCAGGCTCAAGTGATCCTCCCGCCTCAGCCTCCCAAGAAGCTGGGACTACAGGCACGTGCCACCATGCCTGGCTCAACACTGAGTTTTAAAATTAAGACTTTCATAATGCGCATTAAAATCCTGGAATAAGAACATATTCATATTCATGAGGCAAACATCTATTTCAAATTAAAGATGCCCATATCCTCTCCCTTATCTTTCCTAACAATATCCGCGAGAACAAGGAAATGGCCACTCGATAGAAGGAAGAGGCTGAGATGAGAATACCATTTTAATCTGGGTGCTGTCGGTCAGCTGCTGCACGGTATAGGCATCTTCCGTGTTGTACTGAAGCAGGATGGCCATCTGGAATGTAGATGCCTTTGAGGCCCCCCATAGAAAAGAAAAAGAAGGAAAACTTAAATGCATGGAAACACCTCCAAAAATACATGGCCTAAGTCTGAAGAACTTATTTATGAAACAAATTCTTTAAACAAGTACAAACAAAGCGCAGATCTATTTAAAACGGAATATAAAACGTGGCAATGCCACCACAATGCAACATCTTCCCAAAGTCATTCATCTTCCATGTTTTCAAACATTAAAATAATTTGAGGTTTTTTCAAAAAATGTATTGTCTATGTGGATATATACTATAGATATGTATGTCCCCACTCGTTTATAGCGAAAATCACATATACACACACCTGGTATATGTGGACATGTTAAGCATCAATCTCCAAATCTGTTTTTGGCACATGAGCTAAGAAGTATTATCTTTTGGCACATTATTGATGTAAAACAACACAAATATCAAATTATATTTGGTTTTCTAATCCTAAGTACTTTACTATGAAAGTAGGAAAAAAGTAAGTAAAGTATGAAATGGCAAGTGCACTAAAGGTTTTCTTTTTTTGAGACAAAGTCTTGCTCTGTCACCCAGGCTGGAGTGCAGTGGCACAATCTCAGCTCACTGCAACCTCTGCCTCCCAGGTTCAAGGGATTCTCCTGCCTCGGCCTCCCGAGTAGCTGGGACTATAGGCGAGCACCACCACGCCCAGCTAATTTTTGTATTTTTAGTAGAGATAGGGTTTCACCATGCTGGCCAGACTGGTCTCCAATCCCTGACCTTGTGATCTGCCCGCCTCGGCCTCCCAAAGTGCTAGGATTACAGGCTGAGCCACTGTGCCCGGCCCTAAAGTATCTTCTAAAGACAGGTAGCACGCATTGGTTCCTGATCGCTGAGTGTGTGCGAGCGAATGAATGCCCCTGAAGACTCCTTCCTCTCTTCTCCCTCTTTTCTTGCATAGTCGACAGCAACAAGTAATGACCCATGACTGTCAGCCACTGCTCGCCCAGCCAAGACCTCAGTCAATGAAAAGAGAAACAAACAAAAAATGCCACATGCTTGTTTCAGGGGGGCCCACAGACAACAGTGCTTCCAGGGCCTTGAACAGAGACACAAGGGAATGAGTGTGTTGCTAATGTCTTCTATTGGGCCCGCTCCTGGCTGCCTTAACATGGCAGACACACCCTAGGCAAAGCCTCCGCCTTGTCAAAAACTGGACACTGAAATTCCAGGTACTAGAGTCAAACACATGGATTCTTCTACGAATATTTAGGGATAAATGAAACAAAATTTCAATTATATAGTAAGAAACATTCAACTTGATAAAGACCTCTGGAGCCAGCGTAACAATACTATGCATTTTAACAATTTTAAGTCAGAGTAGATTTATGAAAAGTTTAAATTAATGAGCAGCTTGAGCCTGCAGAACAACCCATTCTGAAGTTTCTTAATACTTAAACATAGACTTGTAGTTGTTCTCAGAAGTTTATTGGTGAAACCTTCTCAGAGACTAAATTATGCCATTACTTGTGAAGCCCACTCTGTACAAAAGTGGAAGTAGAAAGAGCCTGGAGTTTTTTTTTCTTTTTACTTTAAAAAATTTATAGAGATGGGGTCTTGCTATGTTGTCCAGGCTTGTCTCAAACTTCTAGCCTCAAGCGATTCTCTGGCCTCAGCCTCCCAAAGTGTTAGGATTACCAGCATGAGCCACCACATCAGCCAAGCCTGAACTTTAAAAGACTTTAACTGAAATTTTGGCTCAGCTACAGATAAGCTAGGATTCAGAGAAATTCACTTCAATTAACCCAAGCCTCAGTTTTCTCACCTACAAAATGGAAATATTCTTAGTTACACAGTTATAAACTAGGTTATACTCAATATCGTTGTAAGCACTGTTGTTAATGTGAAACTGCTTTGTCAAAAGTGGAGAGCTGTTATAATTAAATGCACGCAACTCCAGCGTTTTAAGTCACTACCTGAACACTTGATGTGTGTCCGGCAGGAGCCGTGCCAAACACTTAACTAAATACTTTATTTAACTTTCACATCAATTCCCAAGTATAAGCACTAACATCCCATGAATGGAGGAGAAAACTGAGGCTCACAATCATTAAATAACTTGTTCCCCAGCCAGAAAGAATTGGAATTTGGCTCCTCTGATTCTTACAACTCCATGCTTTAAACTTGCCACTATTTCACCAGAAGCTGAATTCTAGATTCTGCTGCTGAGTCAACTGCTAATGATTTCTATAATTTACCTTATGCTCATTTAGAACAGAAACATTTTAAGACACAAACGTGATCTTACCTGCAAAGTATATCTGTTTTTGAAGCAGTTAGTTACCAATTCTCCTTTAGACAACTGATATAACCACGTCAATTTTCGGCCACTGTGGCGGCTGGCGTAGAAAGCTGTGAATCGCTGATAACTACGTTCCAACTAGATAAAAGGACAGCATTATATGGAATACAGATCTCACCACGTCCTACAGGCAGCGTTTCTAAGCAAAGCACACTGTTCCAAGCCTACAGTACAAAGTCAGTGCTTATATAAAAGTAAAATACAAACGCCAGGTGTCTGCCTCTCTTGTAAAGCGCTTTAAGCACTGGAAGGTACGATCTTAAAAAAGGTTCATACTTCAAGACCAGCAGGTTCGTCAAGGTGTTCATTACACAACTAATTAGGTTCTAATTACAATAAAGAAACGTGTGTAGAGTTGGGCCAGCCAGCCCACCTTTAGACATCCAGACGTGCCCCACCGCACAGGGCTCTTCCCTGAGTGCTGCCCCACGGTTCACTGTGACGCAGCCAGCCGGCAGGAAGGCCGTCTGCAGGCCTATCCCCTTCCACAGCGAAGGCTGCCCCGCCCCACCCTCCGCCTAGCACTAATGGGACGGCAGATAAACCCATCCTTACCTCTGACGGCAAGGCGAACGTACACGACTGCTGGAAGGGCCAGGACCCGGAGCTCAGCACTTGAATGCTGAAGTCCACTGGGGGGCGGAAGAGAGGGGAGAGTGAACATTCTGGAATACATTAATTCGTTTATAAATTGAAAAATTCAATCATTTCAGATGAATGTAGGTTGCTCTTTATTTAAAAAGCACATTAAATAAAAATCCTGCTTGAATATAAAATTAAGAATTGAACATTTTATTCAATTAAAATTAGCAAAAAGCGCAAGAGCCAGATATTCTTTTCTTCCAAAGAGTGACAGTCTTCATTTCGCTTCCACCTCGGAATTCTGCTGTCACATGCCTGCCCTGCTTCCCTTGCTTTCCTTTTCAGTCCTGAATCACTGAGTCCACTCAAGCCACGCCTGGGCTCGCCAGGCCCGGCATCATCACAGCCCCACACTCATGGAAACTTACAAGCAGGAGAAAACCGCTAACTTCAGTACAGTGTGTGTTTCAGTTACTACTGTGAAAAGACACACATGGTCTATAAATTATAACAGTAATTTCATCTTCACAGATAGTTAAAAAGCCCACTGGCAAAACTGTCCGGGTTTACAAAGGAATTGTTATCCTGATTTGGGAAAAATAAAACTCTCCATTTTTCATTTAAAAAGACACAGATGATCAAAAGATGACATAAGCATAAATCTGCCATTCTACTACTATGCGAGGCCTTAAAATACCAGCTCAGCTGCCTCTCCTGGAGAACCGAATCACCTGTATCTGCCTGTACTGATCCCTAATCCCAGTCTGAAGCCACAGGTCTTTAGCTTGACTGTTACCTATGCAGGCCAAGGGAACATTAAAATAAATGCTAGAATGGATTCAAGCTAAAGTTTACTACAAGACAAAACCACGCCTGTGAGTCCCTCCCCAGATCCCAACAGGTGGTGACCTCGCCCCAGTACAGCTGACACCACTTCAGGGGCTGTCCTCTCCTAAGGTCACACGGGAGTTGGGGGAGGAGGGTTGGGCATTTGGGAAGAATCTCCTGATTCTTAGTTCTTGAATTTCTGACAACGTCCCTCCCATCTTCACCTAATACTTTGTCATTTCTTCATTTGCTACAAAGAACTTGCCGTAAACACAACAGACAGACACACGGATACTCACAGTCTAGGGGTTCGGAATTTGTCAAGTGCTTTTTGAACTGCTCGTTCAGATCTTTGCTCACGCCAATGTCTTGAAACATGCGCTGAAGTTTAGAGGTGTACTCGAACCCGCAAGCTTGCTGAGAAGAACCCAGGTGACTGTCTTATTAATTTGTATAAAAATATAAATGTATACAAGGGACTCTCAGAGAAATCAGAGTATACAATATATAATTATATGGAACTACTAGCAAAGCTAGTAACATTTTGCTATATTTTACAGTACAAATATGCATGGATTAATATTAATACACTGTCGAAAACCCCACAACTCTATGTTGCACAGTGAAGTCTTTGCACACACAATTCACGCACAATTTATGAGCATCTAAGAGCAAGGTGTCCTGGCACTATGGTAGAATACAGTGATGAAATAATTTGTCTCTATCTCTTACCAGAAACTGAACTGTGTGCCCCCAAAATCCCTGTGTTGAAGCCCAAACCTCCAATGTGATGCTATGTGGAGGGATGAGGTCTTGAACGTGGGGCCTCACAACGGGACTGGTGTGCTTGTAAGAGACGCAGAGGAGCTCTGCGCTCTCTGCCACGTGAGGCACTGCAAGAAGGTGGCTGCCTACACAGCCGAAGAGGGCTCGCACCAGGAACCGAATCAGCAGGCACCCTGATCTCGGACTTGCAGCCTCCAGAATTGTGAGAAACAATTTCTGTTGTTTAAATCACCTGGTCTATGGTATTCTCTCACGGCAGCCCACGCTGACAAAGATACCCACATAATTTCGGGTCACAGTAAAATATGCTCCAAGTCAGATAAGAGCAGTCGACAGCGCTGACAAACAGGTGCGCAAAGGAGGTGGCGGAAGAAGAGCTGCCGACAGCAAAGTAACCAAGCCCAGAGCAAACAAAACCTCCACTCAGCTCCAGGCCAGCACAATGTGAATGCGCTCCAAGGCCAAAGGTGTGGGAGGCAGGAGAGGCCCCACAGATGGTGAGCTGAGCCCAGCCAGGCCTGGGTAGGATGGAAGCCCCACGGGGGGGCACTGGGGGGAAGGGGTCAGGAAGGCACTGGGGCCCAACGAGAGGAGAGCGATAGTTGTGGGAGGCTTTCAGAAGAGCAGCGGCAGAGCTTCTTGTACAAACCACTGCACAAACTCTTCTGCCTGCCTCATAACATGGAGAGACTAAGAGCTGTTTTAATAATGACTCGGAAGCTGGGATTTTTCAGGAAGATGAAACTCACCTTTAACTTGGAGATCATGCTGGCTTCGGCATCGTCACTCGCGCTATTCTGGTGGACGAGCCTCTTGGCGAGCATCTTCGCATAGAACTTCTGAAATACGTCTTTGTCTTCTATGTACTTGAAGACAACCATCTGGCAAAGCCACCGAGACAACACACTTAATAAGCACACACACAAGCCGACAGTGCAGAGCCGACTGTCACCGGCCACAAGCCAGGAGCCAAGATGTGCCCTTGGCTTTGGGCAGGTCTGTACGCCAGCGTTTATGATGGCAAAACTCCACCCCAGAGTCTTGAAAGTTTTGTGAATCCCTTAATTCAGTGAGTTGGACTATTACTGAGAAAAATCTGAATGCTAAAAGTAGTAACTCAATTTAGGAAGTAAAACCATAGATTCAAAATAAAATCGATGATTATTACTTTTTACATTTCACAGGCCCTCTATAAATAACATGACAAACAGCTTGTGAAATACACAGCTACTGGAAATGGGTATGATCATGAAGCACTTACCACTTGATTGAGTGTGTCTTCTAGTTCTGCCTCCTCTGGGTTCTTGGAACTGAAAATTTAAAAAAGATACCATGTTTTAAAACATCAGTACATTTAAACAAGCACCACTCAGCCAGAAAGCAGGTTCAAGCATTCAAAAGATCAGTTCTCATCAGATGAGTGCAGAGGAAGAGGGAAGGTTGACTTTCCTTACAAATTGGCAATCTCATACCATAACCTCATCATTGAAGAATAGATTATGAAATAGTCATTTAGAATATCCAAGGTGAAAACCAACAGGAGATATTTATAAAACGTTTCCAAAAACATTCTGAAGAAGTTTGCCTTTAAGATAATCCACTTAAACTTCAGTAAAGGAAATTCACTTTACCAATTGCTTTCTAGTCCGCTGTAATTTAACTTTGGAGAAATAAAAAGGCACATAGATTCCCTTTCATGGCCCAGTCATTAAAGATAATGAACGGGTTTAAATTCCTACTAAACTGCTGCCCTCTGTAGTTATATGTACAAGAGATGATTGTCCTTTAACAACTGATTCACTCTATGAACAAACAATAATTCAAAAGTGACTTAAAGGTAGATGAAGTTTTGTACAGGTCTTTTCTACAAGACTGCTTTATAAACAACACCCCTGATTCATAGAAAACGAATCAGCCACCACAGAAACTCTGAAGATGTGTCTCCAACTGGAGAACAGTTGGTTCAGAAAAGCCAGCCCTATTCTTGGCACTCTTGGGTTAGGGGTGTTCCTCTTCCCTTGGAGCAGTTTAACTTAGTGCCTCCCTGACTCCACGCGCCCAACACACACTCGTTAAATAGATGCTGTGGAAATGTCTCTGCCATTCTGTCTGCATCAGTGGCCTTAACCAGTAATCAGTAGACTTAACCAGGGACATTTATGAAAAGACAAGGGATAAAAAGGACCCTAAGGCCAGGCAAGGTGGCTCACACCTGTAATCCTAGCACTTTGGGAGGCTGAGGTGGGTGGATCACTTGAGGTCAGGAGTTGGAGACGAGCCTGGCCAACATGGTGAAACCCTGTCTCTACTGAAAAAACAAAAAAACAAAAAATTAGCTGGGTGTGGTGGCATGCCTGTAGTCCCAGCTACTCAGGAGGCTAAGGCATGAGACTCGCTTAAACTCAGGAGGCAGAGGTTGCAGCGAGCCGAGATCATGCCACGGCATTCCAGCCTGGGTGACAGAGTGAGACTAAGTCTCAAAAAAACCAAAAAACCAAAAAAACAAACCAAAAAAACCCCACGATACTAAGTGTTCTGTCAAACAAACTGAAGACCCAGTAGAATATCTCCATAGTCACAATATGCAGCCCCCCAGAATGAAACCAAGTCATAAGAGGCCTTCCAATTTAAAGCCCCTTCTCATTTCTGGAGAGGATCCGACTTGTTAAATTACACACTAACCCAGGAATAAATATTCCTGTTTATTGCAATAAACAAGAAAAAAAAAATATCAAACACTCAAGTGTTTCTCACTGGCCTTGGGTAAACTGGGTTAAGAGAAAGCTATTGACTTTCATCAAATGTTCTCCCATCATTTACCAAAAAGGCCACATAGTTTTTACACAGTTCTCTCTGTTAATGTAGTAAACTACATCAGACTTGGTACTGCTGGGTTATCCTGACGTTCCTAGAAAGCTATACTATGTTTTGAAGACTTATTATTTAGTTCACAGGTAAATCTGGCTTGTTAATATTTTACTTAAGAATTCTGCAACTCTATTCTCAAGTGACACTTGTTTGTAGTCTTTTCATTCTGGTATGTGCGGGTATTCTCGGTCTCTTTTGTATTGGGGTTATGCTAGCCTTCAAGAGCTGTTTCAAATATAATTTATTAATATCAAAACCAGTATAATTTGGGAGTGGGGAAAACTATTGCAACAGAAAGTCAGAAGGAGATTGGCTTCCTTCATTAAAATCTTTAAAACGTATTGTTGTGATATTTGGAGTAGAGCATCTCTAAACTGAAAGAAACTTAAAGTGAAAGAAGCTGAGAGAAACCAGAACACACAAACAAAACAATCAGTGAGAACTTCAAAACACAACGCAGAGGAGAAAGCTATATATTATCTTGCTTCCAGATCTTAATACACATACACTGATTAGAAAACATATCAATTGAGAAATGAGATTCAAAAGTAAAGAATATGAAACAGCAACAGAAACTCATCTAACAAAAACAAATTTAAAACTACACAGAACAACAAAGGTAATCTACGGCCATACCACCCTGAACTGAACGTGCCCGATCTCGTCTGATCTCAGAAGCGAACAGGGTGGGGCCGGGTTAGTACTTGGATGGAGAATAACCAAAGTCGCACAATACACTGAGACACCTTCTGTTTTCAAAACAGCCAGTGGGAGGGAAGGTGGATTTTCAACCGGAAAGACGATTACGTTCAAGCATTTTCTCATGAGGCACAAAATTTACAATTTAATGTATGTAAAATGTAATGTAAGTTTTAATTCCTCATATAAAAGCTGAGATTTTAAACAGGCAGACTAAGAAAACATAGGGTCATTTAATACCTTTTCTTCAACAAGGAGTCACAGTATCGAGCCAGCAACTCAGGGGATTTACTGGATGACTGGGCCATCTTGGTAACCGCATTGTTGTTTATGAAGCGACCACAAGCCTGTGTTACACAGAATACAGTTAGAGACAAACGCCCCATCCACATATACTACAGGCAAGTCACAACCGTCACACACCTACCTTATCGAGAGCAGCCACAAAGCCAGCATCATTGTTGAATGCAGACATTACCAGAGCATTGTATTTTTTATGAACATCAAGCACTGTCTGCACATACATTTTGGGGTCCTTAAATGGGGGCAGAAATAGAAACAAAAGGTGGTTATTGGGGATTAAATTGTGTATTAATGTATACAATGCATGTACTAGTATATAAAATATTCTAAAAGCTATAGATACCTTTTCAAAGTTAAGAAATAAGATCAAGAAATACTTTTGGTACCATCACTGAAACACATAGGACATTTTGTTTACATACATAAAAAACAATCTATTCTCCACACTCAAAACTAAATATTGATTTTGAGCTTGCATTAAAAACAGTGAAAACTCAGAGATCACGAAAACAGCATTTTCCAAGCGACAGTTCTGCTTTGCCAATTTCTCCTTGTTAAACAGTCTGGACTGTTTCAGCTGGAGAAGGCCTTTAGCCGCCCAGGTCGGTCATCAGCCCGGCTGCGCAGGCAACGCGAGGAAAAGCGGGGCTCAGGGCGCAAGTCTGACTGGTCCCCCACCCACTGCAAACCAGAGGCGTGGATCTGCGTGGCGCTGCGAGGGGTCAGGGCCTCACCGCAGGACGGGAAGAGGGGCAGAGCACGGCGCAGGGCAGCAAAGGGGCCTCCCCGCAACAAGGAACAACATGGAAATGCAACGCGAAGGCTGGCCGCAGAGGCTGCTGTGGCCAAAGGAAGGCAGCGACAATGGAAAGCAAAGGAGACTGAGCTAAGTGCTAACAAGAAAAAGAGCGCTGCTGCTGGGCATGCAGTGCGCGCCACCACCACCCTTTATGGGGCCGCGACAGCCCACGCTGGGAAGCAGGTGCTGTTTTCATCCCCATTCTACAGATGAGGAACTGTCTGTCACAGCTAAGCACACTGCCAGGAACTGGCGGCAGAGACGGGCTGCGCGGGAGCCGGGCTGGGAAGGTTGGTGGAAGGGAGCTCCCGACCACCCCTAGCCAAGCACAGACCCAGGCGCTGGGGCACGCCCGTGTTTCCACAACACCGATCCATTAATCTGCAGGGCTCAGGTGCCAGAAATCAGCATTCTCAATTCTACCTAGTCTGCATTTTTTATAACATTTGATTGATTTACTTGTTTTTAAAAAATAACGTGTAAAAGTAAGGATGAATGATTTTTCTGCAACAGGGTTACACTAGGAGTCAGAAGTTTCCTGTTAAAAAAAGCTCTATACAATAAATGCAAGGTTTATTATTATTATGAATATATTGTGATAAGTTCAATAAGATATAAATATGGTCTCCACCTGACATAAACATTTGATAAGAGAAAACATTAAAAGGGAACTTAATGCAACATAATTGCCAAATAAAAATCACTTAATATTCAAAGGCAGTATTGCAGATATTTACTATTTTAAAATTACCATCCTAAAAATGTTAAAACACACAGAGCGTTAACTGCACTTCCAGATAGCCTTGCTCTTTGTTTCATGGCTATCCCAGACGTAGGGAAACTTCTTCCACTTTGCCTGGATGGTCTTAATCTTCAGAGTGAACCAAAAGCACCTCCAAGTTGGGCCATATCTTATTTCAATAAGCTTGCTTCTTTTAAACAATGAAAATATTTTCTGCTTGACCTAATTGTGGTTTTGCCACTGAAATAGATATTGCTTCTGCCAATTCAGATTTTAGATCACTTTCAGATTTCACATCAAATTATTCCAGAACATTCAGATATACTTCTCTCTGCCTTCCTTCTGTTACAGTATTTACAAAGTGCTCCAGCCTACAGCGAGGATTCAAACACTAGAAAGTGCTAGAAATGTTATTGGGTAGTTTTCAAATACGGTAACATGCAGGATCTCTTAACAAGTTAACAGCCCTACAAAGAACTGCGTGTCAAAACTGCCAATTTAAGGACTCAATTTGCTTCCAAAACTTGCTATTTTTTTGGAAGACCACTCGCAGGATTTATGTGTAGTACGTTATGTATATAAATATTAATACTTATTTTATTTGCAAGAATGACTTCACCCTTAGCAGCAGAGGGGCTACAGACCCATCTTACAAGGCCTTGCCCACCTGGCAGCCTGACCACTCAGCCTGCATGGCTTCCCTGCCACATGCCTTCACCCTCTTTCCCGAAAACGCCAGCATCGACTTACTCCACGCTCTTGCTTGCGATCTGTCATTGGTGGACTCCTCTGAACCAGTGACATCTCCCTGTTGACTATAATGTTTCCGAATTATAATACTTTTCCGAATTTTCTCAAAATTTTTTGGCCATTTTTCGTCAGATTTGGAATTTGGAAAAATACCAATTTCCCAAGGAATGCCAGGAACAACTTCTCACATGGAAAGCCACATCTCCAGGAGTCAAGAAGTCTTTAGACTCCAATTCCAAAATGCTTTCAACTACAGCAGTCTGGCTGGTGAGATGGGAGGACTCGCATGGAACCTACTAAGGGAAGTGTGTCAAAACACTGGCCTTGGCTGGGCTCGGTAGCTCATACCTGTAATCCCAGCACTTTGGGAGGCCGAGGCGGGCACCATGAGGGTCAGGAGTTCTAGACCAGCCTGGCCAACATGGGGAAACCCCATCTCTACTAAAAATATAAGAAAATCAGCTGGGGGTGGTGGCGGGCACCTATAATCCCAGCTACTTGGGAGGCTGACGCAGGAGAATCGCTTGAACCCAGGAGACGGTGGTTGCAGTGAGCCGAGATTGCACCACTGCACTCCAGCCCGGGTGACAGTGTGAGACTCTTTAAAAAAAAAAAAAAAAAAAAAAAAATCTGGCCTTGAAAATGTGAATTTAGCATTTGAGGTTCAGAGAAAAGCCATTTAGGAACTGGTCAAGGAGCAGACAACACACTAGAATAATATAGGGGAGAGAATTTTAAGGAAATAGAGAAAACATGTACAAAAGGGGAGTAGATTTAACATTTGGGAGGTAAACGATGAAGAGAGGTTATAAAACTGTAAGGAGAGAGATCAGCTGGATCAAATGGATGTTTTTTTTTTCAAGAAAACAAAGAACGAATGTTTGAGGTTTAAAAAAATAAGTAGTAATGGGTTTGACTCAGGACCCTCCATGTATTCACGGGAGCTTTTCACATGTAAGAAACAGGACATCTCCCAGGCTTGTCCCTCAGGGCTCATTCAACTCCTACATGATTGCAGTTGTTACACTGAGGACAGACACATTCACGTCTACACCAAACTTCCCCTAGGTGAGCCCATGTGGCCTGCCCTGGGCCATCATGGGATTCCCAAAGCCTTATGTCATGAATGGCCTGATCCGCTCCCCAGTACTGTGTTCTCTGGAGCTCTTCTTGGCAAGTGCCACCACTCACCCAGCAGCTTGTCAGGGCCCCAGGACTCAGTTCCTGCTTTCCCACTCATGACTCCTGTGAATCCACTCGATCCACATAACCTGTCCATTTCTTTTCAACGTTTTATTGTGGAAAAAATTCAAATATATTCACAATTAGAAAGAGCAGTAAAACTTACCCCATGTACTCATCATCCAGTTTTAACAACTGTCAAAACGCAAAACCTGTCGGTTACAAAGCCAGCGTCTCTGCATCATTCTTCTCTCCATTTCCCCCACGACCAGCCCAGTCTCCAGTGGGCCATTATCACTACCTGAACCATGACAACAAACCTAACTAACCTAACTGGCATACTTGTGTGTTAGTCAAGGTTCCCTAGAGGGACAGAACTAATAGGAGATAAATATACGGGAGTTTATTAAGTATTAACTTACACAATCACAAGGTCCTACAATAGGCTACCTGCAAGCCTGAGGAGCAAGGACAGCCAGTCCGAGTCCCAAAACTGAAGAACCTGGAGTCTGATGTTCAAGGGCAGGAAGCATCCAGCATAGGAGAAAAATGTAGGCTGGGAGGCTAGGCTAGTCTTGCCTTTTCACGTTTTTCTGCCTGCCTTATATTCGCTGGAAGCTAATTAGATTGTGCCCACCCAGACTGAGGGTGGGTCTGCCTTCCCCAGACCACCGACTCCAATGTTAATGTCCTTTGGCAACACCCTCACAGACATGCCCAGGAACAACACTTTGCATCCTTCAATCCAATCAAGTTGACACTCAATATTAACCATCACAACTTGTAACAACTGTTCTTCTTTTCACCCACTTTCTACATGGCAGCAAGCACATATATCCCGTCGATTCCATGACTGTATCACTCTCCATTGGTTTCCTCTAGACCTTAGGATTAAGCCAATTATCATCAACACGGCTTTCAAGGTCTCTCCTGGTCTGGCCAGCCCATATACTGCCTTCATGCTTACCTTCTACCTCAGGTCATACCTGGTTTCTTCATTCTTAGAATGGGCTGTGTGTACGTCCACTGAGGGGCTTTGTTCTGTCTGGGATCCCCCTTTGCCCAGCTAGCTTTAACTCTTTTCTCCATCTCAAACACTTTTTTCAGGGACGCTTTCTCTGAATTTCCAAGATAGGCCGAGGCTGCCCTGCTGTTAGATTACCCAAACCCCATCCCAACACTAATCACACCTGCCAATTCCTTGCTAATGGCCTTTCTTGCTGGGCACATCTCAGTGCTGCCCACTGTGGCCATGTCTGCCTGCGACCACTGCCACACTTCTAAGTACCTAGTGAAGTGGCATTCATCAAATCATCTCCTAAATGGCTGAACCAGCAACATAATAATAATGATAACTGAATTACAACCTTTTATTCCATACGTTTCCACTAAAAGGATAATTCTAAAAGCCAATTTCACAAAGAGAAAATACACGTTAAGAGTCTCACATAACTTTTTATCCTACTCTTTCTTAAAAAGGTAAACCAAATATGGCATACAGAGAGGTCGGAGGGCATCATCTCATGGAGAGTTGGTATATATTTCCACACAATTTCTGGGGGTCAGTTGTGATCCCAAGTGATACTTTAACACTCGAACACTTCCTAATAACCCAGCACCATTCAAGAATATTGCTAAAGAGGAATACTGGGGTGCTACAGGCTCGAGGGGGGCCTCCTTCACCATTTCGCGTACATAAACTGGTGCTCTCCAGGCTGAGGGGACAGATCTGACAGTCTGTGGAAAGCTGCTCTTGCCTACACTACCTCTGAGGGTACATTCAGCCTCCACATCTTTCATCCAGCAAAGGGCTAAAGAGAGCAGATCAATTACAAGAGCTTTAGGAGAGTTCCCTGAGGACAGGCAGTCAACAACAACGCTCAACCTCAGGACACCAGGACCTGGCTCGACACTGTCCACAGTCTTACCTCTAGATAATTTTTCCTTAAGAAGGGGAGAGAAATGAGGCCCCATTAAGTAACAAAAACGTATCGTGCAGTTGTTTGGGGGCAGTGTCGTTTTTCCCATTAGCATCAGCACTTGGTCTTCAAGTAATATTATCTCCATGCAAAACATAGAGAAGCAAAGGTTTCAGAAAAAAAACCACAGAGACTTGTATTGCAGATGCAAGCGTAGCCATTATCTGGGAAGGTGCTCAGGTGGGTATCCCCCACCGCCTGGCATGAAAGTTCATTAATTGTCCACACCGGCGCCGTTCCTGTGGTGATCCCCACCGCCCGGCATAGTTCTGTGGTGTCCCACCGCCCGGCGCCGTTCGTGCATACCGCCCGACGCGGTTCGCCGGTCCCACGCCCGGCATGGTTCTGTGGTGTCCCCACCGCCCGGCATGGTTCTGTGGTGTCCCCACCGCCCGGCATGGTTCATGAATTGTCCCACCGCCCGGCATGGGATACCGGCGGTATGCAGCCGAGCGGTTCTGTTGGAATTACCGGCGGCATGGTTCTGGTATCCACCTGCCAGTCTGTATGCGTCAGGAGCATTGGTGCGATATTAATAAGGGCGAAATGCATTAGACCTCAAAAATCATTTAGAAATAATCTTGCATTTTCTTAATAGGCCTTTTCATATCACTCTTAAATGGCATGTGTAGTTTTCAAATGGAGCGTGGTCTAAAACTTAAAATACTGAGACAAAAACACTAACAATTTAGTAAGTACTCTTTTCTCATTCTTTTATTTATTTATTGTTTTTTGGGACAGGGTCTCGTTCTGTCACCCAGCCTGGAGGGCAGTGGTGTGATCTTGGCTCACTGCAACCTCTGCCTCCCTGGTTCAAGCAACTCTTCTGCCTCAGTCTCCCAAGTACCTGAGATTACAGGTGCATGCCATGACACCCAGCTAATTTTATTTTTAGTAGAGACGGGATTTCACCATGTTGGCCAGGCTGGTCTCAAACTCCTGACCTCAGGTGATCCACTCGACTGAGCCTCCCAAAATGCTGGGATTATAGGTGTCACCCACCGTGCCTGACCATTATTTTCGTGGTGATGCCCTGGCAATGTTAAAGAATGCCAGCAAGAAAATGCTCCTCCCCCAAAGCCTCTATTGGTCTAAATTCAAAAATGTTGCTGCAGTTGCTCCTGGATTTCAGTCATATACATGGAGCATTGGAATGAGCACATTTTAAGTCTTCCCTTTACTACACATCATATACTACATGAGAGTTAATTTGGAGAACTCCCCAACACATGCAGACTCAGCTAAAACATTGTTTGAAGAGGGAGTTCCTCTGGGTTCCCCGGGACTCACAGGATTAATAACAAATCACTGGCTGACATCTATGGACTACTTCATCCAACAACAGCAGAATATACTTTCTTCTCAAATCCGCCCACCTCAGCCTCCCAAAGTGCTGGGATTACAGGCGTGAGCCACCATGCCCAACCTTTTCTCATTATTTTAACTGGCCTACCTGCTGCTACTTTTTGCTTCAATCATTTGTATCTATCTTGGAATCATGGCTCTGCGCCTCAGACCATAATTTTTAAATTTTTAATGTCATTGTTGCCTTTGGATTCTGATCTACTATCTACACATTCCTGATCCCAGTGCCATCACTGTGTGGGTTTCATTTTGATTCTGGCCTTTGTTACGTCCCCTGGTTGTTCCCCTAGTCCTGGCTGACACTTACATTTTCCTTTAGTTCAAGGTGAGGCTGAAGTCCTTGTTTTCAGCCTTTTGGAATGTACTCTGTAAATGTGGAGGCTGTAAGTGGACTAGATTCAGGGGCTGAATGTTTAGAGACGAAAATGTTAAACTTTGAAAGTAGAACTAAGACTTGCCAGGAAAGACTGACTTCTCTGAAGAGAATGAAAAGATTCCCTAGGCAGAATGATGTTTCAGAAAGGAATAATTAGGTTAGTTCAGAAGCAGAAGTAGTGTATAGGAAGATGGGTAGTAGGGCTGCCTGACTCAGTGAGGATGGACAGGAAAGAGAAGTTCATGGGCAGGGTCTCTAATTGGCCTTGAACCAATCAAGGGTTACTTCAGTCCTTATTTCAACTACAATTTAGTTGATGTGGGTATAAAGTCAAATTTGGGTAGGGACATGCATCCATAGTGGATTTGCTTGTGAAATGATTAAAGTCTTCCCTACAATTAAGAGAAAGGAGGGTGTATGTTGGATATAACAATGATAGCCTGGGCCAGGCGTGGTGGATCACACCTCTAATCCCGGCACTTTGGGAGGTCAAGGCGGGTGGATCAGCTGAGGTCAGGAGCTCGAGACCTGCCTGGCCAACATGGCGAAATCCTGTCTCTACTAAAAATACAAAAATTAGCCAGGCGTGGTGGCATATGCCTATAATCCCAGCTACTCAGGAGACCGAGGCAGGAGAATCGCTTGAACCCGGGAGGCGGAGGTTGCAGTGAGCCGAGATCATGCCATTGCACTCCAGCCTGGGTGACGGAGTGAGATTCCATCTCAAAAAAAAAAAAAAAAAAGCAAAGCCTGGTTATGTTAGACTCCAAAATGACAACTGTGTACATTTTCTTTTAGGGAAAATGATTATTCTTTTCATCCCTTGGCAAGATAAAATAAATAAAAACCATCCTCGTTTCTTTGAAGTTATGTACCTATAATTCACAAATTTAGCTACATGCCATCTGAATCAGTGTATATGATCAGCATACATGCTATCTGAATCAATGTATATTATCAGCATATATCAGTTCTTTGTGTAATTAAATGTTCGACTTACTGTACAAAACTATGCTTCCTTTTGTCCTAAAGACACTTTCTCCTTTCCAACATCCACTTAATCAAAGCCGGCACATTTCTTTGGTTTCTTAAAAAATGTTTTAATATAGAAAATTTTCAAATGTTCAAAATGAGAAAAGAATAGTAAAATCAACCCCCATAAACCCATTAGCCAGCTTTAAGGAATAGCTATGGCTCTAAGAGTCCAGGAGTTTCTCATCTGACCCTCTTCCTACGTGTGTAAGCCGGTTTTATCGATGTGTATCCCATCTCCTTTGAGCAAACCAAGCCGGGATACACTCCAAATGTAAGGTTCTGTAGCTAATGTTATCAATGACTGGACAATTTTCTTCTCTTACCATCCACAGAATGTTTGTATCAAGACTCAGTTGTTTAATCATGTACTTAACTACAGAAGACAAAGGGGATCTTGGATGCCCAACTAAACCCAAACTCAAATCTACCAGAAGTACCTGGCAGATTAGTCTGTTCACTAATTAGTCTGTTCACTGTGTCTAAGTTCACAAATGACTGGGCTTTTATAATTATTTCTAATTCGGCTTCCCAATCCAAATCACAGAACTTTTTCTGCTAAGGTGCTAGGATTTACCCCTTAGTCTTCCACTGAAAAATAACTTGCCAGAGCTACCTAATTTCTGCCTATCAAATTCTCTATCTGACGTGCTGCCTTTTATAAGTGTTATACCATCAGCCCAATCCTGGAGCCAGCTACTGAGAGTAGCTTCTGAAAATTTCTCCTGTTTCAACACAGCAATTCTCTCAGAACCGCAAATAACTTTCACAACACTGCTCCTCAGTTAGTGTCTGCAGCTCAACACCCCAGTGTTAGAGCCAGCAGCCCTGCTGGGTGTTGAAGTATCTAACAGACCCATCTCTGTTGGGCCACACTGCAATACCTGTTAGGCTGAGGACACTAAATCAAGATATGGTTTCAAAGAGGTGCTTTTTTGTGGCTACTTCTGCCCTGAGGACCAAGAGTAAGGAAATATTCTCTTACAGCCTGATTTATGTTTATTTATAAAACTGTCTTTGTAGGGGAATACAGTAACATCCAGATTGCTGAGCAATTATGTGTTAAACATTCAAAATGGAATCAACTGTATAGTCAAGCATTAATTAACAAGAACTTACAAGCTTGCATTATTTGACCCTTCTCCTGAACTTTATTTTGACATTATGCTATAAGTTGGTGTCATGGAAAATTATCAAACTACCCGAGGACTTGACATCCTATTTCCTTGTACGTGTACTGCTGATGATGCTGTCCATGGCACTACCATGCTTTTTAGGATGAGCCACTGGAGAAAGTATCCTCAGCTCTGACCACCAAGAAAAATCATTCTGCGTTACTAGCTGACTGTACCCCACGGCGCTGGCTGTCTTTAGTGCCAAGCTCTCTGTACTGACTACATTGATTTCAGGGCAAATTATGACTAACTCTAACCAGAGTACTGGACTGCATTGCACACACTTTGAGAATTATATTAAGCTTTATTTTGTGCTTCATATCCTTATTTTGCTCCTCTCTGATTTATTTATCCTATTTTATTTCACGTACTGTGTAAGCGGCCCCAAGTCCTTTTCAGAGCAATGGGAAGTATAACTAAGATGTAAGTATACTGAAACCCTACTCTGGATACGGTGTCGTGCTAAGCTCTGAGGACACAAAACTGGATAGAGCCATCTCTGCTACAAGAGAGGGACATTCACACGGACATTTAAGCATAAAGCAGTACACATGTCACATCAACAGTCCAATGTGCTATTATTTCGAGGGGGAGATGCTACCATTCCAATGTGATTGAGAAAACTTTTCAGCTGGGTGTTGAGAGATAAATAGGTATTTCACAGGTAGAAAAAAGAAGGACTGTGTCTAAGAAGAGAAGACAGAAAAACTAGGAAGGTAGAGTGAGGCAAATTTACGCAATGGTGAGCTCCAGCTGAGATGACACGCGCAGCGGGGTCAAGAGTCGTGGAGCCGAGACGGCAGCCCTGTAGCAGATGGCCTTCACCATTACCATCCACAGATCCTTGCTGGGTAAGAGGCTAGGCCCGAAACCGCAGAGCATAAAACTGTAATGAGGCGTGAGCTTCGCTCTCAAGGGCTGTACAACCTATGGTGCAGTGACAGGAAGCACAGGAAGTTATAAACACATGTACACTTGTGATGAGAGTTTTACAAATAGGGTTTAGGATGGAAGAGTTAAGGTCAGCTCTTTCTAGAAGGGAGGATTTGAGCTGGCCTTAAAAGCAGGACTAAGACAAACAGAAGGTAAGAATGACTGTGTTACAAATAGAGACATTAGCCAGGGTTTCGGGGTGGGGGAATGATATTATAATAGTTTCACTGGAAGACAGGGTTCATGAAAATGTGGGCTCATTAGAGGATTTTGATTTAGTGTAATATTATGATTTATGTTATCACAAGGAAGAGCTTTATTCTGCTTTGTTTAAAACAAAGGATGAAAAGAATGCAGAGTAAAATTATTAACGTATTAAGTGGTATTTCTGAAAGATGAAACTGCTAATTATCATGAGGGATGAATGGGAATGGGAGAGGTGTGGGGTCATTTGGGAAGTGAAGTGATAGACGAAGCCCAGATTAAGATGGTAGCCTTGGGACTGCAGAGAAAATGCACAGAAAACAGTAAGAGCCAAGGGAGGAGGAATTCCCATGCTCCACTGACTCATCCAGAAGACAGAGGAGGAGACAGCTCGCTATCGAGACAGGCCGGCTGCTTACTGCTTTGAGAAGGATTCTGAGGCCACATCCAGACCCTGTGGGAAATTATACCCTATTAGATTAGTAATGCTTACGATGAACAAAGCATGAGGGCAGAGTGACTCATGCATGCTACACAGCTGCCACCTCTGTGCTAAGGAATGGATGAAGAGGTGAGTTTCAAATGGACATGCAATGTAGGCACTAAACTAGGCAGATGAGGTCATGGAGATGTGACAAGGACAAAGGCAAGGCATTCTAATTCAGAATTCTTGACATCACGTCTACTACAGGAATGCCCTAAATGCTTGCTGAATAAATGAAACGACGATTTCGGTTTGATCTGCAAAATTTGTTTGCCCTTTGAGTTGAAACACCGACTACATCATGCAGCTAAAAATACTCCTCAATTTGGGATTATGTTTCAATAAACCCATCATATACTGAATGTGTGGTTTTTTGTTTTTTTTTTTTTGAGACAGAGTCTCACTCTGTCGCCCAGGCTGGAGTACAGCAGTGCAATCTTGGCTCACTGCAACCTCCGCTTCCCAGGTTCAAATGATTCTCCTGCCTCAGCCTCTGGAGTAGCTGGGATTACAGATGCCCGCCACCACGCCCAGCTAATTTTTGTACTTTTAGTAGAGACGGGGTTTCGCCATGTTGGCCAGGCTGGTCTTGAACTCTTGACCTCAGGTGATCTGCCCGCCTTGGCCTCCCAAAATTCTGGGATTACAGGTGTGAGCCACTGCGTCCGGACCTCAGTGTGTGACAATATTTTCAATGTATGATGAGTTTATTGAGAGTATCATAAATGCCTATTGCTTTTATGCCATTTTAAAGTAAAAAAACTCATTAAGGTGAGCCATTCTAAGTAGGAGACTGTAGTTGCTTTGGTCAACTAAGAAAAATTAAGAGCCTAGCACAGGGCCAGGCACACACAGTGGGCATTCAATTATTTGTAAAATGACCACAGGAAGGAATGGTCTCTGCTTTCAAGATGCTCCCCTTCAAGCCTCACTAAGTGGATGGGGGCCATCGCTTTCTGTATTTTAATATAGATTATTTTTCGATACATTCCCAACCTGTTCCTGGGCCAGCAATCACGCATGGGGTCACCTGCCTATTAAACAAGCCATTTCTCCTATTCCTTGCTCAGCTTGAAACCAGTTTTAAATCCCATCCTTGAATATTTGTGTGCAAAGTTCCCAAAGTCCTCCTGGCGCCCCAGAGCAATAGGCTGATTGCCTCACATATCAGTTGAGCACAAATGCCCTTGATCATGAGGCTCTCTGAAGACTGGAGAGGACACTTCCAAACAGAGCGGAATCCTGATGGACAGTCCCCGCCCGCTGACGCCCAGGTTGGGAGGGCTCTCCCTTCAGTTTCACTTCACTGAGGGCTGCCAGCTTTTAGGTGGCGAGAGGGAGATGCCATGAGGGAAATTCCCTTTGAGCCAGTTTTCCAGAAATAGCCTTTAATTTTTAAATTGGTTTTAACTAGGAAAAAAACAAAATGCCTTAAGAAAAATTCGTAAGTAGGTTCTAAAACATCGAACACAAAAAATATTTGATTTACATGATAAACTGAAAACCTCTAAGAATTTCAGTCTAGGCCAGATATTAGCAGTAAAACCGGTTTTCTAACCAAATTAGTGGTATAAAAGGACTAGCCAGATAAGAAACTGTTTTTGGCCTCTCAAAGGAGTTTATTTCATCAATAACAGCTTCAGTGTAACATATATAGTGTTCTAGTCCAGAGAAAGACACAGGACTGATATTACACTTTTTTGCACTTAAAAAAATCACTTACGTAGTGCCTTCTATGGCATTTAATATGCTAATTACAAATGATTCTCGTACACTATGATTCAACTTAATTAGGCAAAAATTTTTAAACTTTAAAAATTGTGTTCTCAAGGTAATTCAATCCCACTTAAAATCATGTACAATAATTCTAACTTTTACTAACCTTTTTTTCTCCTGATTTTTCATAATCAGTGGGTTTTTGAAAATAATTATGGTTTGGGTTATAATCTGTCTTCTACATTTACCGCATAAATGATAAAAACTAAAACCTATTTAAAAGTATTTGTTTTTTAGCAGCTGTGTTTCTTTCTTACAGTAAGTAATCAAGCACCTACTGTGTGCCAGGCTATGGCCTAGGCACCCACGCTCCCTCTGAGCTTCAATTCTGTGGGCTTTCCCAGAGATGGCGAATGGAGGTAGCAAGCGTGAGCCCAGAGCAGGGAAGGGCACGAGGAACCCACACACCAGTCAGACAACATTCCAACAGGAGGAGCCAATGGCAAGTTTACAAATAAGAATAAAAGTGGATTTCAGGAAACATTCCTTTTGCAGAAAATTGGAAAAGTATTTACTTTCCTGAACATTTTACTTCATAAGCACAACAATTAAAAAACCCAGAGTTTCATGAGTTCAGTGTAGAAACAGTTCTTATGTAAACAATAAATAGAATCAGTAACTTACTAAAAAAACTAATATATGACTTTTGCGAGTGAAGGTGGATGCAACATGGGTTTACTGAGCTATAACTCTTCTTCATGGGGGAAAATCTTGTTTTGGTTCTTAAATTCAGGTTAATAAGTGGCTTAGATTTAAGTAGTACAAGCATTGTTTAAAAGCTTGATTTCTCATAAAATGTAACTGCTGGTAAAGACAGTTTATTTGTGTTGTCATTGCTGACAGATGAAGCTTCCTCAAATAGAGAAATGATTTTACATAGAAGGTATATACTTTTGCTTTAACTGGTCGAGTTGGGTAAATGTCAGATTCAAGACTCCCACTGACAAAGTCAATCGGACAGCATTTATTCAGTGCCCAGAATATCAGGCAGCTGATTGTATCCAAGAAAGAAAACAATGGGACATAAGAATCATAGTTGATTATTTCTCCAATTTAGAACCTTACTTTGGTTTGGAAAAGATGAACATTAGAATTAATATCCCATCTTTCCTATAAAACGGAAAACGTAATTTATAATGCCTTTTTTTTTTTCCTTTCTTCCTTTTAAAGGAGACAGGGTCTCACTACATTGCCCTGGCTGGTCCCGAACCCCTGGGCTCAAGTGACCCTCCTGCCTCAGGCTTCTGAGTAGCTGGGACTATAGGTACACACCACTACACCCAGCTATCATGTTTATTTTAAATCTAACTATATTTACATAGAACACGCGTTCCCTAAGGCCAATCTCATACCTAGTATATAGCAATTTACATGAAAAAAACAAAAACTGCTTCGTTAATCTATCTGATGAAATAACAGACTTCCCACTTAATTCATTTCAAGGAAAGTCAAGTAATTTACTTGGCTCTGCTGCCCATATAGGTAAATTGAGTTCTGAATCAACAATTGGGAAGGCATCTTCTATTACTGAAAAAATGTCTTCACCAAATTGGCCCCTTTTGAATCACAGGGGGTGAGGGGTGTGTGTGTGTGTGAATCAGGCCCTTTAAAGGAACATTTAGCTTGGAAATAAAGTCATAAAAACTGAAGGGTAATTTTTAAATGAGTTTTTTAAATTAAAAAAATTGCGTGTACTCATAAGAACATGTAGCAGTCATCACTGCTGAGCAATTAGTGCCCTGATTTAAGCACTTTACATGTTTTATTTACTCACAAATATCCTATGAGAGAGGATATTATCACTCTATTTAAAAAAAATAAAAATAAAATGAAATGACAGGGACAGAAGTAACTCGCCAAGGGTCAGAGAGCCGTCGATGGTGGAGCTGAGATCTGAGTGCAGGCAGCCTGGCCAGGCTCTGGAATCCCCACACGGTAAAGGCACTGTATGTGCCGACACTGAGGACTCCATACTGAAGTTTTTACTAAAACCTAGAGATCTTTTTCACAAAATCCACGGCTAAGCCAGTTCCCTCCCATATTGTCAGCATAAAATTGTTTTTAAAAACCTAAAGGAAAGCTTTATACTCAACCCTTTAATAATTCCTAGAGGCGACTGAGTGCCAGCAGCAACTCCAATATTAAACATGGAAAAGAAGCCTTCCAAAGAGAACAGAAAAGGAAGGATTAAAAAAACACTATTTTTGATAATGCTATCAAAAATAATTAATCATTATGCACAATAAAGTCAAAACAAGAGAAGCTTTCTGCATTCAGATGTAAGAACCAATGTGTTTTAGAAGCTTTTCTTCTCGGCCAGGTGTAATGATTCAAGCCTGTAATCCCAGCACTTTGGGAGGCCAAGGCGGGCAAATCACCTGAGGTCTGCAGTTCGAGACCAGCCTGGCCAACATGGTGAAACCCCGTCTCTACTAAAAAAACAAAAATTATCCAGGCATGGTGGCGGGCGACTATAGTCCCAGCTACTGGGGAGGCTGAGGCAGGAGAATGGCATGAACCCAGGAGGCCAAGCTTGCAGTGAGCCGAGACGGTGCCACTGCACTCCAGCCTGGGCGACAGAGCGAGACTCCGCTTCAAAGAAAAAAAATAAAGCCAAAGCAAGGTTCTCAGAGTTCTAATGAAAATGTTACCACTTAGATTTGGAAGTAGAGATGCATAACACATGCTTGCAGTTCACATGTGGAAATAATCAGCGTGACTGATTTTCAGTGAAATCTTACTTACATTTAAAGCGGCTTCTCCACACTTTTCAATGGCTGCAAGACCCTGATTATGAATGTGTGTCTCCAACAGTTTTTTCAATTCTCCTAGGCCATCCTGGATTCTAGATACAAGATTATACATGCGTCCCAAATCTGAAAGAGGAAGAAACCCCTTTTATGCACTGAAACAAACTTTGCATATCCATTCTACTAATTATGTATTTATACTGAGATGAAAAATACTCTGCAATAACCATGTTTTTAGACTTTAATAACCAATAGCATTTAATTATAACCAAATATTCTCTATTTGGTATATGTATATTTTGCTAAAAGTAACAATGAAATTATGCTATTGTAAGTTTATTTTCCTCCTTACTATGAGAAACCACTAACATAAGAATAAGCAAAAAAAATATATATATATATCAGAAACATCTCTAATGCTTCCTAAAATTCTCAAGATTGAAACAGTATTTATGCCTGACACATAATAGGCACTCAAATATTTGTTTAAAAATAATGAATGTATTTAAGGAGAATATGGATTTCTATCTCAACTATAAAAACAAATGAGTTAAGAAAAGGTCTCCTAAATTCTTCATTTAAGACATGTATATAGCATATGGTTACTTTGTGAGGACCACAGAAGAAAAACCCAAACTTTAACCTTTTATTGAGCTCCTAACATGCCCCAGGTAAAACATGGGAGTGGTTAAGGGAAATATAAGATGACGGTCTCCTCATTTTAGAGAATTTTCAAAGGAAGAACAGTCAAGAAAAAACTTAGGGTAGCATCATTTAATGCTAAAGTGTATGCAGCAAGTCATACTCTAAATACACTCTTCCCTCAAGTCAAACCAAAATGCTCTGCAGAAGTCTGAAATTGATACATAACGACGTACAAACACATGCATCTTTTTTAAAAATGACTGACATGGGCAAGTAACACCATTGACTTGAGAGTCTAGAATCTCAAGCAATATCAAAACAGCAGATAATAATAAATACCTACGTTTTATGAGTCTTGTGGCTCACCTTCATTTTTGTCAGCATCCAATAAATTCTGAAATTCTGTGTGGAAAATTTCCAAGTGTTTTTCGATGAGGACTTGTTCACATTTCCTTGCTAATTCATCTTGTGTGCTTTCATGAAGGTAAACCTGAACTCTTCGTTGTTCCTCAAGCAGACGAGCCTCTGCCTGCAGAAAATTAATTCAAGTGAATGGTTTTGATTCATTGGTAAAGAACTGTTACAATTCTTTAATATGTAAATTAAAGGAAATTGAATAATGGCAAATTAAATTCACATGCCAGCTCTAATAAACTACGATTAAGAAAATAAGGGAGGGCTGGGCATGATGGCTCACACCTGAAATCCCAGCATTTTGCGTAGCTGAGGCAGGAGGATTGCTTGAGGCCAGGATTTTGAGATCAGCCTGGGCAACACAGTGCGACCCTGTCTCTAAAAAAAAAAAAATTAGCTAGGTGTGGCATGCACCTGTAGTCCTTCCTAGCTACTCAGGAGGCTGAGGCAGGAGGATGGCTTGAGCCTAGGAGTTAAAGGATATAGTGAGCTATGATTGTGCTGCTGCATTTCAGCCTGGGCAACAGAGCAAGACTCTCTCAAAAACCAGAAAGAAAGAAAAAGGAAAAAGTTCTTTGATTTTACAGTAAACAACCATATTTAAACAGCCACTGATGTCTGCCATTTTCTCTGCAATATGTATTTCCATTCCAAATTTCCTTTTTAAGTGCCCTAACAACATCATCATTATTAACAGTTCAAATGTCTTTACATCCATTTGAACCCTCAGACAGTGGTATTTCATCTTTTTGAGGTAATGTCTCTGCCACTCTAAGAAATGAATGCATCTTCTGTGCAGATACTAAGATGTGCTACTTTAGATTAAAAACTACTTGAAGCCAAGAGTCACACAAATATAAGCCCTGAAGTGATTACATGGAAATCATCATCAGAAATCAGACTTCTCAAAAATTTAAAGAGAAACTACTAAATTATCAAAGCAAGGAAGAAATTTCAATAAATTATTCAGGTGATCTGAATAAAGAGAATTATATTTTGAATTATAAAAATGCCAATACTCCCCAAAATGATTTTTTTAAAAAAATATATTATTTTCAGAGACAGGATCTTGGCCCTGTCTCCCAGGCTGGAGTGTAGTGGCACAATCACAGCTCACTGCAGCTTCAAACTCCTGGGCTCAAGTGATCCTCCTGCCTCAGCCTCCTCTGTAGCTGGGACTACAGGTGCATGCCGCCACACCCAGCTAACTTTTTAATTTTTTCTAGAGACAAGGTCTCACTATGTTGCTCAGGTTGGTCTCAAACTCCTGGCTTCAAGCGATTCTCCTGCCTTGGCTTCCCAAAGTTCTGGGATTATAGGCTGTCCAGCTACTGTGCCTTGCCCAGATTTTCAAATTCAGTATAATTTTGGAGAAATCTGGAAAAATTCAACTGGTAATGAATCAATACTCAAGAGCCAAGAAAACATAAAATGAAAAAATGATTGGGTGGGACTTGTACTATCAAGAACTAATAATAATGGGACAATTGTTTAAACCACCTAAGTCAGAACCTTATTACACATTCTAAATAGCTAAATGTGAAAAATAAACTTGGAAAATATCTGTAGTATGTATCAAAAGGTCAATATTCTTAATATATAATGATCTCCAGCAAAGCAGTGAGTACCTCCAAATACAAACATGAGGAAGACAACTCATAAGTGAAGAAATAGAAAAAAGCTTGAAGTTATTGCATTTCCAATCAGAGTCATTGTATGTTCAGTTAATGAAATATCATTACCCACTAAAACAAACACCAACTACTAATAACAAATCATTAGTGAACAAGATACAAAAAACCTATACCATGATTCCAATGTGGTTTATATAATTAGCAACAGTGCCCCAGGCTTGTAGGTTTATGTTATTTATATTTTCCAAAAAGTCTACAGTTAATGTGTAATTTTGTTTTTCTGATTATAAAGCTATTTTAAAACAATAAATGCTGCTTCATATCTAATGTTCCACTAACACTGATAACAAGAACCTCAAGCTGGTGGAATATAGAACATGCAAACCAAACAGCACCACTTTTTCTGTTTTAAGTTAAAACTCTTTCTCGGGAGAACATAATCATCTCAGGCAGCAAAACATACTTTTACCCCTTCCCAGATGAAAGATTAGGCTTTGATGCCATTGCTGATTCATCCTCTGAGAGGCAAAGCTCTCCACCTCTTAGTCTACAGACCCTTCCTGCAGGGGCTGAGGGGCAGGAAGAGTGAACAGGTACCTAGGTGATTACAGAAACATTCATGGCCGAGGGGCCTCAACACTAGCTTATTTTATATATTGGCAAGGAAACCAAGGCTGTAGGTATTGTCATCAGCTTTCAGAAAGGACAGTCATTTAGGTGCTCTATTGATTCCAAGTCAAAGGGGCTCCTGCTCATCACTGCACTTGGCAGACTGTTGTATTAGAACACCAAGGTCAAATTCAAATGACTAAATAAAATATGTAATTAAAGATGGTCTTTATTAATTCAACGAGGATTTGTTCTCAGTAAAAACAAAAGGAAAAGAAAACCCAAAAAAGATAAGCACATTAATGAAGTATGGTATTTTTTTAAAGTTTTTAAAAATTGACATTAGAAATCTTAGTCATACAGAGATTCTGTAGCTCAGATCAGTCTCAATTGTATGAGACAGTCAAATCTTTCAGAAACACTAACATGGTTCACTCTTCAAAGCCATCCTTGGAAAGACAAGCCAAATATTCCAGATGTTTCCTCTAAAACACTCCTAATAGAGAAAAGTGAACACAAACCCAGGGAATCTGAACTGCTCTCAACTGGCTAGAATTTGCAGAGTATTTCTTGAAGGGTCACGTTTTATCTCAATGTTGTTCTATTTCCTGATAGAATGTTTGCTGTAATGTAAACATAATTGCTCCCTAAGTTATTAAGTAAGATTTGCCACCCTTTATCCTGTGGTTTTGCATCCTCCCAGGCATACACTGGAGGTTTTGTGGGATATATATTTGTAATACCAAATACATTAGCCTTGCTCTTTGCCACACACCATTCTAAGCACCTTTTAACAAATAAATACCTCATGTTAAAATTTGTAAATACTAAAGCTCACTTAATCCGCATTATTACCTATTATTATTATTCACATTTTACAGCTAAGGAAATTGAGGAACAGAAGCATTAAGGTCATCCCCCTAATAAATGGTAGGGTGGGGATTTAAAACTAGACTCATAGCACAGTTTGAGATGCAAGGCTATAGGATGAGAGCAGAATTACATGGTCAAATTCCAATCTTACGCTTATAGACTCTCTGCATTATCAACTTTCAGAATGTGATGGAAGTAGTGTTTGGTGTGATCCAGGTGGATTTGGGCCAAACCTTTAACTCCTCTAGAAATGAATCCCCTGTATGGGAACCAGGATGTAGGAAGCACATTGCTTCCTTGAAGGCAGGGCTCATGCTGGATTGGACGCATCCAGGCCATTGGAAATCCTTGCTCCTCAACTGTCTTTGGTGTCAGGCCTGGTGTTCAAAACAGATTTACCTGTTCTGGGAGTGCTTCCGTAGTTCTAGCCTAAAACACTGGTTTCCTTGCCCTAGAGTACTACTACTTCATCAGTGTGGACAAAGGAGATGACCACAATCCTCTAATAAACCCATAAAAAGAACAGGCTCGCACCACTGTCATGGATGTGCATCTGGATAAGAGGTCTTTAGGGACATAAAGTTTTAAAAGAATCACCACATACAGCAGAGTTTAATAAGAGAAGTGTTTAGGAATACAACACTGTCATATTAAACAATGAAATTACAGGCAATGCTAACATTCAAAACAGATTATGTTTCAAAAGTTCATTTGTTAGGCAGTTGTTTGAAACTCTGGGTGAGCTGGTTAGGTTCCAGATCAGCATACAAAAGTCAATTTAGCCCACCATTATACACAAGGAACTATTAATATTCCCAGTATAATACTCTGAATAGTTCCGTTTTTGTTAAACTTTGAGATAGCAGAAATTTGTCAAGGACTTTCAACTTCAAACTTCTAAGCCCATTTATAACCACTATCTCCTATAGGAAAACACATTCAGGTCACCACAAACAAACCAGACAGAACTTTCTCTATGAGGTTAGAGCGGAGCTGTTGCTTTTAATTGACTTTCTATCTCAGTTTATGGAAAAGAGATTCCGCAGTCCATTCATGCTCCAAGTGAACAGGGAATAAAGGGCAAGCAGGTGTCAGGCTTGCAAAGATCCAGACTCCTGGAGATCTCCTAGTATAAGGGTCCTCAAATGCTGGGCTGGGGGCCAGTATGGCTCTGTGGCTTGTTAAGAACTGGGCCGCACAACAGGAGGTGACCAGCAGATGAGTGAGTATTACCACCTGAGCTCTGCCTCCTGTCAGATCAGGGGCAGCATTAGATTCTCATAGGAGCTCGAACCCTGTTGTGAACTACGCATGTGAGGGATCTACGTTGTGTGCTCCTTTGATCTGAGGTGGAACAGTTTCATCCCCAAACCATCCCCCTTCTTCCCCCCACCGCCGTCCGTGATGCCAAAAGGGTTGGGGACCACTGTCCTAGTACAGCTAGGTCAAGGGTCAGCAAACCGTAGTCCATAGGCCAAATTTGGCCTGCCTGCCTTTTTCTGTAAATAAAGCTTTATTGGAACCCGGCCACACTCATTGGTGTACATATCCCACTGGCTTCTTTGTGCTGCAATGGCAGAGTTGAACAGCTGCAAAAGAGATCACATAGCTCACAAAGCCGAAAGTATTTCCTATGTAGCCCTTTACAAGATAAGTTTGCTGACTCCAGACCTATGTCATTCCTTAGAGTCTAAATCCAGGATGTCTGTATTTCTTTTTTTTTTTTTTTTTTTTTTTTGAGACGGAGTCTCACTCTGTCATCCAGGCTGGAGGGCAGTGGCACAATCTCGGCTCACTACAACCTCCGCCTCCCAGGTTCAAGTGATTCACCTGCCTCAGCCTCCTGAATAGCTGGGACTACAGGCATGCGCCACCACGCCCGGCTAAATTTTTTTGTATTTTTAGTAGAAACGGGGTTTCACCACCTTGGTCAGGCTGGTCTCAAACTCCTGACCTCAGGTGATCCACCTGCCTCGGCCTCCCAAAGTGCTGGGATTACAGGCGTGAGCCACTGCGCCCGGCCGGGATATCTACATTTCTAAGAAAGAGAACAAAGAGTAGTAATTCTGCTAGATCTTTATTATCAGTGGGCCATGGTTACTCACATCTGTAATCCCAGTAATTTGGGAGGCCCAGGTGGCAGGATCACTTGAGCCCAAGAGTTTGAGACCAACCTGGGCAACCTATCTCTACAAAAATAAAACAATTAGCTGAGTGTGGTGGCTCACGCCTCTAATCCCATTACTTCTGGAGGTTGAAGTGGGAGGATAGCCATCCTCTCATATTAGAATTTAAATCCTAGTTTCAGAAGAACCTTTCATCTAATATAATCCTGAAAGCTATGTAACAGATTCTTAGGGGTATTTTAGAAGCAAAAAAGGAGAAGCTTCAAGTTTGCAAATCTAAGAATATTTGTTTCTTAAAATTTTCTCATTGACGTGACTGTTATGCCCATTATATACAAATCCACATTCTAGGATAAACAGTTAAAAAAAGTCATGTAGCTATTATGGTTATATCCTTAGAACAGCAAGGAGAACTCTTAGTCATGATTACCAAATTAATTTACAGAAGCTCCTTGGAGAATTAGGAGAAGCACTTGCACCTGATGAAGACACTATAGAAAAACAATGCCCAACAAATGACTTGTAAAGAAAGCTGTATATGCTAAAAAGAACTCACTTGAGTAGCAATGACTTTAACTTAAGTCTACTTAAAGTACTATATTGAAGCTTACCTTTTTCATATATTCAGTAACTGGGTTCTGCTGCAAGAATTCAGTACTCTCTCTGGTATAAAATCTCTCTGTGTCAGCCAAAAATTGAGATTCAAAGGATTCTTTATACACTGTTAACGTAGGGCCCTTTGCAAATGCATCATCTTCATTCAGCCCCAATTCCACTAGAAATGAATATGAGCTATATTTCAATTACCCTATTTTTTTGGTTATATTTCACAGAATATACTTAGGTGTAGCATTCAGTTTAAGTTATGTTTAAAAGGTAAATGTGAAATGGCAGGACATAAGTAACTCTTACTCACTAGTATTAAAGTACACTCTTTCAATAAAATAAAAAAGGAAAAAAATCCAAGATGTATAAAAAGCAAGTAATTCTGACCCATGGCCAGGTATGCTTCAAAATTATGATGAAGTTCCTTTAGAGAACTTTTATATTTCCAAAGGCAATAAAAATAACTAATTTTAAATTTGCAAAGAAATACAATGCTACCCAAGTTTTTAAGACATTGTATTACTTTATCAGTTTCTCAATCTCAATTTTTCAAGCTGATATAGATTTCTGGTTATCATTGAGCTCACACTCTAACATGTCCAGTAATCCACTACGAGACCAGAAAAGAAAATAATTAAAATGTCTATTTCATCAAAATTTCCTTAAGGCACACGGATCAAACAGCTTTTATGATGGATAAAAACAAAGTCACACTGACTTAAAAAGAAAGAGAAGTACCTTCGTAAATGCTAACAATGTCCTTTATAATATGAAAATATTTTAAAGTGAAATCTGTTAGAGCATTGTCATAATTGCCATTTGATGTGGAAACTTTGAATAAACTAAAGGGAAATTATTTACCGTAAGACTGTACAACTCCACTAATCAATCTTGTATTGATGGTTTCACCATTCCTTTCCTTTTCAATCAGCTTTAAAACAGCATTTGTTACCTTTAGAAAGGATGTAGAAAAATATTACACAGGTTATAGAATATGATATATATTACTACATATCCCTTAAACATTCACAGCCATTAAACAATGTAAGATGGGATAATCCAAAGGAGTGAGCAGACAAAGGCTAAGCAACGAAACTGTGAAGGGATTTTAAAAGGAACACGCACACACACACGCTTACACCAGTAGGTACCTGTTTATTCAGCGGCCTGAACAGACAGTCTCTCCAAGTCACCAATGCAAGCTGGAGAAAAAAAAGTACAAAATATCTATACTTTTACTATGTTTTTCCAAGATTGAAGTCATAGGAAATAATCTAAATCTCAAATTACTTCATCAAAATTTCTAGATTACAAGTTGGTCAAAATCTGCTATCATGATGAAATCAGAAAGCCACTCTCTAGAGTCAACAACTTCAAGAGGTATCCAAGCACAGACATTTGTCAGCTCAACTTCTTTATTTATATTTTCTTTAACTGTTGTTGAAAACAGTATAGGAAAAGTTTAAAAACCGTAATGATTTTTAGGAGTCTGTGATGTTACTGTAGGGTACACATTTAGGTCAAGCAGGTTTCCAAAAGGAAATGAACCAAGATCATCCTGATTCCTATACTAACAACTTTTGAGTCTCAAGAAAGCATTTATATGTGAAAAAGAAAAAAAATCCCATTAGCTATTCCACAATACGCACATATTTCAAAAAGGCATGGTGTACACATTTTTGTCAGTTAAAAAAATAAACAAAATGTTAAAGGGGAAGCACAAAAACCCCAAATCAAACAACTAAACCTAGAAAGTTTTGTTAGAACCAGATTAACTACATAGCAAAGTATCATTATGAAGCAATTAACAATTTTGGTATAGAAACTGGAGCTACACAAACAATAAAAACAAGTCATGCATCCGGGATACATTATGCTTTTCTTTCTTTTCTTTTTTTTCTTTAGACAGGATCTCACTCTGTCCAGTGGTACGATCATGGCTAACTGCACCCTCCACCTCCTGGGCTCAAGCGATCCTCCCACCTCAGCCTCATGTGTGGCTGGGACTATAGGTGCCTCACCATGCCTGGATACATTTTTTTGTAGGTCTCATTATGCTGCCCAGGCTGGTTTCCTGTCTCGGTCTCCCAACCTGCTAGGATTACAAGCATGAGCCACTGCAACCAGCATTATGTTTTTCTTTTAAATTTGTCAAAAGTGAAGCTACAAAGTATTGCTATTATAGCAACATTCTTGGATATGGTGATTAACTTCTTTATGTAGAATCTGACATTTTAACAAAACTAGTTTTAAAGGGCATTGCCTGTGTTGATCACGAACAGACTATTCTGAGTCCTCCCTTAATTGCTCTAGAACACTGGTCCTCAAACTGGAGCATGCATCAGAATTGTCTGGAGAGCTTCTGAGTCCTCCCTTAATTGCTCTAGAACACTGGTCCTCAAACAGGAGCATGCATCAGAATTGTCTGGAGAGCTTCTGAGTCCTCCCTTAATTGCTCTAGAACACTGGTCCTCAAACTGGAGCATGCATCAGAATTGTCTGGAGAGCTTCGGAGTCCTCCCCACTGCTCTAGAACACTGGTCCTCAAACTGGAGCATGCATCAGAATTGTCTGGAGAGCTTAGTAAAACATTGCTGGGCCCCATCTCCAGAGTTTCTCCTTAAGTCTAGGATGAGGCCTAAGAATGTGCATTTCTAACAAGTCCCCAGGTGATGCTGACAGAGCAGGTTTGGGGACCTGATACGGTTTGGCTATGCCCCCACCCAAATCTCACCTTGAACTATAGCTCCCATAATTCCCACATGTTGCGGGAGGCACTCAGTGGGAGAGAACTGAATCATGGGGGTGGTTCCCCCACACTGTTCTCATGGTAGTGAATAAGTCTCACGAAGATCTGATGGTTTTATAAGGGTTTCTGCTTTCGCTTGGCTCTCATTCTGTCTTGCCTGCCACCATGTAAGATGTGCCTTCTGCCATGATTATGAGGCCTTCCCAGCCACGTGGAACTGTTGAGCCCATTAAACTTTTCTTTATAAATTACCCAGTCTCAGGCAGTTTTTTATCAGAAGTTATGAAAACAGACAAATATAGGACCATACTTTGAAAGCCAATGGACAAAAAAACCCCTTTTGCTGACTGAAGCAACATATATTAATGAGAGTGATTTAGTAATTAATTCAGGGTCCTCTCCCTGAAGCAGGGTTTCCCAGACTATAAAGCATGGGAGGGCTAATCCTCAGGGCTCGCCCTCAGGTATGGCACCTGATTTGCCTGGGACTGCCAGGACTCAGGACTTTCAGTGAGAAAACTCAGGCAGTTCCATGCAAATTGTGATGGTAGGGTCAGGTAATTAAAGAAGAAATTTTTAAAAAGCAAATGCAGAAGTGGACAAATTGTATTTTAGAACTCCAATTTACCCATTCCTCTACTTTCTTGCTAAAAAATATTTAAGGGACATTTATTGATAAAACAATGAAAATTAGTTTACTACTCTGAAAAAAGCTTAATATTTGCCTAGATTCTCTTACTAAAAGACAATTTATCATTTTAAAAAAACACATTTAAAACAAAACTCTTACTGAATAGATTTCATATATTCCTTTTCGTCCTTCGTCACATTCACGGCGAACCCAATGTCTATTGAGGTAGGCACAAATTCCATTCAGTACTTTGCTTGAAAATCGATAATCTTCCCATTGTTGAGTGTAGAATTTCAGTACACTCTCATCCATCAAATCTTCTCCATCCTAAACACAAGTTAACTAAAGCTTTAAGATGACTAATTTGTCACATTATAAATTAAAAATAAAAGTGAGTAACATCTACTGTATTAAAATACATTGATACATGTGATTTTAGATGGCTTCTTTAAATTATTCTGTATACAAAAACATGCTAATAAACTCACAAGAATATAGTAAAAACAATTCTTTCATCTCAAATTAAACAGGAACATTTTTCATGGTATTAAATATCCACAAACACTCAAAAAAAGTACCCTGAACATTTGATATGCAGGTAATTCCTTTTTATTAAGAAATTTACCTCAAAATCATCTGTATTTTTAATATTTTGTTTAAAAAAAAATTGGCCAGGTACAGTGGCTCACACCTGTAATCCCAGCACTTTGGGAGGCCAAGGTGGGCAGATCACTTGAGGTCAGGAGTTCAAGACCAGCCTGGCCGACATGGTGAAACCCTGTCTCTACTAAAAATACAAAAGTTAGCTGGCCGTGATGGTGCATGCCTGTAGTCCCAGCTATTCGGGAGGCTGAGGCAGGGGACTCGCTTGAACCCAGGAGACGGAGGCTGCAGTGAGCCAAGATCCTACCACTGCACTCTAGCCTGGGCAACAGAGCAAGACTCTGCCGCTCCCCCTCCCCCGCAAAAAAGAAATCAAATCAACATGTCCTACTCAGCAATTCAGACAACGAGGCTAATACTATTCAATTTTTAAATGTATCTTCTTCCTTCTTAAAAACCATCAAAACACTTTTTTGTGGTAATCTGTAAAAATAATGTGAGTACGATAGTATAACAATACTTCCTCTTTAACAAGCCCTCATAAAGAAAATGTGCATTTACCAAAATTATTTTTATCCAGATTTCCACAACTCGAGTCACGAATTTTTATTTGAAGGAGACTAACTTGAAATTTTTTCTTAGGGATTAATGGCATCTACAAAGTAAGCTTTACCCTTTAAAAACGTTAATGGCGGCCGGGCGCCGTGGCTCACGCCTATAATCCCAGCACTTTGGGAGGCCGAGATGGGCGGATCACGAGGTCAGGAGATCGAGACCATCCTGACTAACACGGTGAAACCCCGTCTCTACTAAAAATACAAAACTTAGCCGGGCGCCGTGGCGAGCGCCTGTAGTACCAGCTACACGGGAGGCTGAGGCAGGAGAACGGCGTGAACCCGGGAGGTGGAGCTTGCAGTGAGCTGAGATCTGGCCACTGCACCCCAGCCTGGGCGACTGAGCAAGACTCCGTCTCAAAACAAACAAACAAACAAAAAAAAACAACAAAAAAAAACGTTAATGGCACTGTATGGCAGCACTGCCATTTAGGTGTGTGGAGCAGAGAAGCACAAAAGAGGAAGGTGGGGGCGGAAGGGCTGCAGGAAGGGCTGGGGCAAGCCCACTGGCTTCTCTGAGCCTCAGTGTCTTCAGTGAAAACTAAATGGCTACGACAGACTTGAAGCTCCACCTGTATAAGGTACATGAGTGACTGAACAAGCCATGTAAAAACCTGATCATCTCTTGACACACATAATTTTTTGTTCATTTAAATTTAAGTAATATGAAATGAACTTTAAAATGTAAAGCTAAGCTATTTTGGTTGATGGTACCTGACCTTTTTAAAATGCAAAAATATCACTGAAGGCATGGTCATCAACATTATTACTTAGCACAATACACTGTTTCTTACTTTAGTACTAAAGAATAATTAGAACATTCACTTTACAATGTGTTATGAATAAAAAGAACAGTGGCTTCAGCAAGACCTTAGAAACACCATGTGAGGAAGACGAAAATAATACACTAGTCACAACTTGTGGCCAGCCAACTACATACAGTCTGTTAGCATGATGTTTTAAAGTCTTCAATTAGCTTGTAAAAATAAATTAGGTAAAACAATTTTGCAGCATGCAGAAATTTCTGCACATCGTGTAAATCAAAAATATTTAAAATATATACACAGAAGAGTTCCTGCAAATTTCCCTGGGTTGAGAGTATAGATGTCTTCACTCTGTGACAGTGTAGAACCAGATGAAGGACCCACTTGCTCATCTTGTGGCTAGATACAAGGAGTCACACTGCCTTTGCTACAAAGGATGAAGACCAAGGAAGAAAAAGGCGGGAGATGAAGGGGAAAAGACTCCACCACTGCCCAACCAAAGGCTTGGAGTGGGAGGGACCTATGCTAGAAGGAAATGGATATTCACAGTGAAACTCATCCTAGTCACGAGCACAACTTCACAGCAGTTTTGAAATACACGTCATGGCCAGGCACTGTGGCTCACACCTGTAATCCCAACACTTCGGGAGACGGAGGCAGGAGGACTGCTTGAGCCCAGGAGTTGGAGACCAGCCTGGGCAACATAAAGAGACCCTGATTCTGCAAAAGATTTAAAAATTAGCTGGGAGCTGGGTATGGTGGTACATACCAGTAATCCTAGCTACTCAGAAGGCTAAAGCGGGAGGATTGTTTGAGCCCAGGAGTTGGAGGCTGCAATGACCTGTGATTGGACTACTGCACTCCAGCCTGGGTGACAGAACAAGACCCTGTCTTAAAAAAAAAAAAAAAAAAGGAAAAGAAAAGATAAAAAAAAAAAACCTTCACAACCATGTGTAAAGAGCAAGATCACATTTGAAAAACATGGTTTCCAAGACTGAATAACCTTACAATTATTTATACACCTGACAGGGAACCCCACGTTGGGTTTACAGTAAATGCAGGTAATATGAATATGTATTTGCTTTAAATAAAAAAGTTAATCACTTCTAACCACCAAATCCAAAATGGTTGGTAACTTAAGGAAGGTACTATTATGCTAAAAGGTTATCAAAGCTTTCTAATTTTAAAAAACAGAATGAGCTGGGCACAGCGGTAAGAATTTGCAGAGTCTCAGCTACTCAGGAAGCTGAAGTGGAAGGATCACTTGAGCCCAGGAGATCAAAAATCCAGCCTAGGCAACATAGTGAGATCTCCATCTCGAAAAAACAAAACCCCAGAATATAGTTTATGATGATTTCATATTCACAGTAGGTAAAAGACTATGCAATAGCAAAACACTGTCACCCACATTAGTGTCTAAAACATAACAGATGACAGTGAAAGATTTAACAAGTTAGAACCACTATTTCACTCCTTTTTTAAATATCCTGTTATGAATACTCAGTATATATGTGAAACATCTTACCTTAAGAAGATTTGTCAAGTAATTCTTCAAAAATTCCTTAAGTCGTTTATACAATTCCAGGCCAACAAACTGAGCTCCTCCAGGTGTCTGCCCCTTTTTCGACTTAGAAGGAGGAACTCCAGCTCCTCGTGCTTGGTTTGACTGGTGAACACTAGTACAGTAGTTATAAACATGACTTGGAGAGAAGTTAAGGAAACCAACATATATCACAGACGTTAACGGTCATTAACATAAACATATTTTCTTATATTTCATTACCAGTGCATTCCCAATGTATCAACCAAAACCTGTTAAAAACTAGAGTGGAACAAAGATCCCATTCACACTATCCATAAGCTAAAGGCAACAAGCCCCATTCACAAGGTTCTTGGTAGGCCTTGAGAGCAACGCCGCCAAGGTGGAGAAGGGAACATTCCAGGAGGGAGGCTGCCAATAAAAAAATCTGGACCTTTTACATTATCTAATGTGACTGACCTTGTGGAAAACTGTCCCAAAAGGAAAATGCAATCACTGACTCCTGGAAAAGCAAACAGCTAACAACAAGCACTGTCTATTATGATGCTCAGCTGTAACTTTTTCAGAGGCACACATTCTAAATACTGAAATAACACAAACTTTATTTTAAAATGACTTAGAGAGCCAAGTCCTTATATTACAATAGTCGTAGAACGTCTAAAACTTATCAGTCAATGGCAGCAGTGTCCACACACTACTGAGAAATACAGAGATGTATAAACCACAGCAGACACAGCTGACTGCAAAACAGCTGCATCTGTAGGGGGAGTGCAGAGAATGAGAAGATGGGGACGGGCAGGGCAGAGAACCACCATGTTCTGTTGTATCCTTTAAATATGATGAGCTTATCTGTGTGTATTATTAATTGCCTAAAATGAACGGAAAGATACTTATACTCAGAAAGATCAACAAAACAGAACAAAACAATATTCTGGTATAATTAAGAATTTACTATATAAAGATACTTCAAGACAGTGGGTAAAAGATTATCTAATAAATGGCACGAGGCAAGATATTTCTAAATATTCCATGTTATATTCCAAAATACATTACAAATGGATTAGGATTTAAAATATACAAGCTAAAACAGTAAAACCAAGAATATATATGTGAACACTTATCTATTCTCAGGTTGCAGTGGCTGTTTCTAAGTAAGGTCATACAAAAAAATGAATTCAGGCTGGGCGTGGTGGCTCACGCCTGTAATCCCAGCACTTTGGGAGGCCGAGATGGGGGAATCACGAGGTCAGGAGATCGAGACCATCCTGGCTAACACAGTGAAATCCCATCCATTTGGGGTCCCTGACTTCCCACAACATGTCTCTACTAAAAACACACAAAAAAATTAGCCGGGCGTGGTGGTGCGCACCTGTAGTCCCAGCTACTCGGGAGGCTGAGGCAGGAGAATGGCGTGAACCCAGGAGGTGGAGGTTGCAGGAAGCCGAGATCACGCCACTGCACTCCAGCCTGGGCGACAGAGCAAGACTCTGTCTCAAACAAACAAACAAACAGATTCAAAATTATAGATTAAGATGAAATACCTTAAACTAACTTTCTGTAATAAATTAAGGTAATTTAAAGCAATAAAAAAAAAGAACCTCTATGAAAACATGAACAAAATATACCACAGAAAATCTAAAAGGTAAATAAATACATACTAATGCCCCCAAATCTAATAAAATACTCCACCAATCTAGGTAGTAATCAAAGAACTATATTTTAAAACAATGAAAAATTTTATTAACTATTTCAATTGTACAGAGAATCACAGATTACAATAAGCAACTACTGTATACTCATGACCCAGTTTTGATAGATCTTACTGCATTCCCACACTTGTCTCATATTCCACCTACAGCCCCCCTCAACTTTTGAGAAAATAAAATATTACAGGTTATAAGTGAAGTACTATGTTCTCTTCTTTCATCCCACTCCTTCCTCTTACCCTAGCAAACACCACCATGTTTGGGTATGTATAATTTCTGTTTTTATATTTTGCTGGATAAATATATATCAAATATATTTCACATGTCCTACATTTTGTTTTGTTTTTTTTTGAGATGGAGTTTCACTCTTGTTGCCCAGGCTGGAGTGCAATGGTGTGATCTTGGCTCACTACAACCTCTGCCTCCCGGGTTCAAGCGATTCTCCTGCCTCAGCCTCCCAAGTAGCTGGGATTACAGGCAGGCGCCACCATACCTGGCTAATTTTGTATGTTTAGTAGAGATGAGGTTTCTCCATGTAGGTCAGGCTGGTCTCAAACTCCCAATCTCAGATGATCCGCACGCCTCAGCCTCCCAAAGTGCTGGGATTACAGGTGTGAGCCACCGTGCTTGGCCATGTTTTACATTTTTAAATTACACAAACTATAACATGTACATTTGCTCTGTCATTTGTTTTTGATGGTATTTGACAGAGCCACAGCTGTAATATACTGTGTAACACACATTTACAAAACTTTATCAACTCTCTTGGTGGTGGACCTTGATAATGGTCCTTTTGGCAGGTGCCTTTTTTGTGTGTATTTACAAAGCTGCAAAGAATAAAACTAGCAGGTCTCCTTGCATACATGTACAAGTTTCTTGGAGCACATAAATACTAAGTGACAAGAGACGTATATTCTTTTTTTTTTTTTTTTTGAGACAGAGTCTCACTCTGTTGCCCAGGCTGGAGTGCAGTGATGCGGTCTTGGCTCATTGCAACCTCCCAGGTTCAAGCGATTCTCCTGCCTCAGCCTCCAGAGTAGCTGGGATTACAGGCACCTGCCACCATTCCCAGCTAATTTTTGTATTTTTAGTAGAGACAGGATTTCACTGTATTGGCCAGGCTGGTCTTGAACTCCTGAGCTCAGGCAATCCACCTGCCTCGACCTCCCAAAATTGCTAGGATTACAGATGTGAGCCACCTTGTCAGGCCCTTTTAAACAATTTTTTTGTAGAGTTGGGGTCTTGCTATGTTGCCCTGGTTGGTCCAAAACTCCTGGGCTCAAGCAATCCTCCTGCTTCGGCCTCCCAAAGTGGTAGGTTTAACTTTATTAAGAGTTGCCAACTTGGTGCTACAAAGCGGCTGTCCAGCACCCTGTAGTGCATGAGTTTTCCTTGACTACAACCTTGGCCATGCATTCATACTGTGGTTTATCATGGTTTTAATATCCATTTCTAGGGCATAGGCAGAGGTTTGTTTTTTTTTTTTTTAAGAGACAGGATCTCACTATGTTGCCCAGGCTGGAGTGCAGTGGCTATTCACAGACATGATCATAGCATGCTACTGCCTCAAACTCTTGGTCTGAAGTGATCTCCCACCTTAGCCTCCTGTGAAGCTGAAAATCCAGGCACATGCCACCACATTGGCTTGACTTAGCACAGTTCTTTTAAGGGCCTTAGGATTTTCAGAATGGTAAGTGAACACTCCTTTCAACAAAGTCACCAGCTACATTTACCCCTAAGAGAGTCAGCCTGTCCTCTGAAGCTTTGACACAAGCATTAACTTCTCTCTAGCCATGAAAGTACCAGGTGGCATTGAATACTATGCAGCCATAAAAAAGGATGAGTTCAGGTCCTTTGCAGGGACATGGATGAAGCTGGAAACCATCATTCTGAGCAAACTATCACAAGGACAGAAAACCAAACACTGCATGTTCTCACTCACAGGTGGGAATTGAACAATGAGGACACTTGGACACAGGGCGGGGAACATCACACACCGGGGCCTGTCATGGGGTGGGGGGCTGGGGGAGGGATTGCATTAGGAGAAATATCTAATGTAAATGGCGAGTTAATGGGTGCAGCAAACCAACATGGCACATGTATTCCTATGTAACAAACCTGCACGTTGTGCACGTATACCCTAGAACCTAAATTAAAAAAAAAAAAAAAAAAAAAGTCCTAGGTGGCATCTCCTTCCAATAGAAGGACGTGCAGTGGGAGTCGGGGCACCAGCAGGGCAGAAGGCCTTGGGGGTGCAGGCTGTGTGGGGACGGTGAGACTTACAGAGCGAGCTGCTGCTGAGTGTGTGACCCTCCTGGGGGCAAGAGGCCTCCAGAGTGTGCAGGACGTGAGAGGCTCTAGTTTCTGTGTCAAGAGGTCCAAGGAAGGCTTATCACCAGGCTGAGGCTACAAGGACACAAAATTTTAAGACTCAAAATTTTAAGAATTGGCAGCACTTTGGGAGGCCGAGGCAGGCGGATCACGAGGCCAGGAGATCAAGACCATCCTGGCTAACACGGTGAAACCCTGTCTCTACTAAAGATACAAAAAAAAAATAATAATAATAATAATAGCTGGGCATGGTGGCGGGCACCTGTAGTCGCAGCTACTTGGGAGGCTGAGGCAGGAGAATGGTGTGAACCTGGGAGACGGAGCTTGCAGTGAGCTGAGATTATGTCACTACACTCCAGCCTGGGTGACAGAGTGACACTCTGTCTCAAAATTAAATAAATAAATAATCTGTTGCTTACGCAGCCACCTTCATCAATGATCCTAGATTTCTGGCTAATTTGCTGTCCTCCATCAGCACTCGCTGCTTCACCTTGCACTGTTATAAAAGATGGCTTCTTTTCTTTAATCGCATGAACCAACCTCTGCTAGCTTCTAGCTTTCCTTCTGTAGCTTCCTCACTTCTCTCAGCCTTCACAGAATTGCAGAGAGTTAGGGCGTTGCTCTGGATTAGGCACTGGCTTAAGGGAACGCTGTGGCTGGTTTGATCTTCTATCCAGACCACTCCAACTTTCTCCTTATCAGCAATACGGCTGTTTCGCTTTCTTATCATTTGTGCTTTCACTGGAGCAGTGCTTTTAATTTCCTCCAAGAACTTTTCCTTTGCATGCACAATTTCGCTAACCTTTTAGCACAAGAGGCCTAGCTTTTGGCCTGTCTCAGCTTTCAACATGCCTTCCTCATTCAGCTTAATTGTTGCTAGCTTTTGATCTACAGTGAGAGACATGCAACTCTTCCTTTCACTTGAACACTCTTTGAAGCCATTGTGGGGGTTATCAATTGGCCTCAATTCAATGTTGTTGTGTCTCAGGGAGTAGGGAGGCCAGAGAGAGAGGGGGAAATGGCCAGTCGGTGGAGCAGACACACGCATTTATGGATTAAGTTTGCTGTTTTAGATGGGTGCAGGGTGTGGCACTTCAAAGCCATTCTTTTTATCATTAATTTTGCCAGACGCTTGTCTGTTAGTTTTTTTAAGAACTATTTTGGGTTTTAATAATTTTCATTACTGTATCTTTATTTCATTTCTGTACCTTTTCACTTTCCTTTTTTTGTTTTTTGAGATGGAGTCTTGCTCCATTGCCCAGGCTGGAGTGTGGTGGCGCAATCTCGGCTAATTGCAATCTCTGTCTCCCGGGTTCAAGTGATTCTCCTGCCTTAGCCTCCTGAGTAATGGGGATTACAGGCGCACACCACCACGCCCGGCTAATTTTCATGTTTTCAGTAGAGACGGGGTTTCTCTACACTGGTCAGGCTGGTCTCGAACTCCTGACCTCAGGTGATCTGCCCACCTGTGCCTCCCACAGTGTTGGGATTATAGGCGTGAGCCACCATGCCTGGCCTACTTCTTTCCTTACATATGCTTTTTCTCTACAAATCCTTGTTTTGGTTAACTTTATAATTTGTTTTAAATAAGCATTTAAAATACTTATATAAAATGTTCATACTACATGGAAAGTATATGAAAAACTTATACTAGAGTTTCTTCTACATGCCACTTGGCTGCATCACATAAATCTTATGTGTATATATTTTCCTTATCATTCAGTTATATTTTCTCTTTTCCAATGTTCTGAGTTAAACAGTTTAGATTTCCAAAATGTATTCTTTTACCTTCAAAAAAATTTTATTTTATTTTAAAATTAAATTGCAGAAACATGAGAATGTTATCTTTTTGATAGTTTCTTTAAAATGTGATGAGACTTGTTGCCAAGTATGTAATTTCTGCTGGGCCAGAACAGCGTAGGCCATTATTTCACATGTGCCTAAAAAGAATGCGCACTTCTGTTGGATACGGGGACCCACTAGAGCTGGTCAACTCTGTTTTTCAGATCTTCTATATTGTTTCTGATTTGTCTGTTTATTAATTACCAAGAAATTTTTAGTGAAATCTCCCAATAGTTTTATCAATTTATCTTATAATTCTCTAAAATATCTGTCATATTTTGAGGCAGTGTTAACTAATATACATATTTGAAATTACATTCCTGGTAACCTGTACCTTTTGTCACTAGGAAGTAACCATGTTTATTCCTAACGATACTGCCTTAGAAACTTATGGTATCTGATATTATCATACCTATCTTTCGGTTAGAATTTTCCTTAAATGTCTTTGTTCCAGCCCTTTATTTTCAACCTTTGTTTCTGTGTTTTGGTGTGTCTACTGTAAACCACCGCAGCATAATTGACTTCATTACTGAAGTCAATTTTTTAAAAATTGAGTAATATTATCTGATAGATGAGTTTGGTTTTAGGTAAACTGTTTTATACTGTTATTTGGATTAATTTCTACCATCCTATTTTGTATTATCTATTTTAACTCTTTTTCTACGTTTCTGGTTTTCCTCCCTTTCCCCTTCTACTGGAATGGTAGTTTACTTGTTCCCTTATAGCTCTTGTTTTATTTTGGAGTTACACATTCTCGAAATGGTTAATTACCTTAAAATATGACATGCCCACTTTGCCTTACAATTCTGAAAGATTCTATTACCTCTTCAAATATTTCTGGTCCCCTATTTTCTCCTAGCTCTTCTATTACGAGTATGTGAGATATTTTCATGTTACCTTCTATACCTCGGTTGAAAGTCTTCAATGATCTTCTATCACTTTATCTTTGTTCAAATTTTCTAATTTTCCTTGATCTGCCATCTGGTTAAGTGATTCTCTTTCAGTTGTGTCAGATTTACTGTTTAATTTTAATGGCTTCATTTTACGTTTACAGAATTTCTCTTTTAAAAACCTGTCTTGTTTTCCATAGTGTTTTGTTCCTTTATTCTAAAGACAGACTTTTCCCCACTCTCCTTACATCCAGAGCGCAGCTTAAATCCTTTACTAGTTGCTTTCCTGGGAGAGTACGTCGATTATTATTTTTTTCAGTTCACCTATACACTAAAGGGTATTTAGGCTTCTGTCTTCCAGGTTTCCATGGAAACGTCAGCTCCCAGCCCCTCCCAGCCATGCATAAGGCTTTGTTTCCTTTTCTGTGTGACCCTATGTGCCAGCCTACCTTGCTCAAATCCTTATGCTGCCACACAGAGGCTCACAATGGTTAGTGCCTTCATTTTTAGCTCTCTTCTCTTCTTCAGATGCCTGGGAATTCCCTCTGACTTCTGTGCAGATCATTACACTTTGCTGTATTTCACACAGCACCCAGTTTTGGGTACTTGGTGCCAGGATGTTTTAGGTTATTTAGTTCAGCGTGACTTCTGTTCCTTGGCAATCTATTGCTTCCCAGCTACTAAATTAACAAAGGTTTTTTAAAAAACAAACCCAATGACAGCTAAAGTGCAGGAAAATGGGAGCTTCCATGTGCTTGAGGTAAGAGTGTACACAATTACACCGTTTCTGAAGTAAAATCTGGAAATATTCAAAAGCCTTCAATAAGTGCATTCCTTTTGATACAGCAATTGTATTCATAAGCATTTATCACAGGCAAATCATCACGGAAGTGTACAAATACTTAGCTAGCAAACTATCACAGCATTGTTCCTAATGGCAAAAAACTTGTAACAAGGTATTTGTCAAACAAAGAGAATTAGTTAAACCCACTGTCAGATCCATCTGAAGACAGATACAGTACGCAGTTTTTAACAACGTCATGGAATAGATGGTGGTGAAAAAGACTGCAATATATTTATCAAATTTCAGCTAAGACATCAACCGTAACATGTATCATTAAGTATCACTAAGTAAAGAAAATGCTGCCAATTAGAATGCACTTTCATCACATGGAATTTTTACTTTTACTTACTAAAGAATCACCTGTTTTAGACTTAAACAGATTTATCCTAATATCCTTGCAAGTGGATAAAGAAAAGCTAAATAGATCGGCTAGGATATTGCCAAAATGTTTTTACACAGAGTCCATTCTGAATCATTATGACTCTTACTAAAGATGTCTGTGTTTTTCCATATAACGTAGTCCTCTGAGCCACTGAATGTGTTAGCACTTCTTAGTAGTAGTCCAAGACTAATTCCAGATTTTCTCCTGATCTGCGCCCATCCACTTTCTAAGCCTGATCCTGAGCTTTCTTGATATCCAAAGGTTTGTTCTTTCAGGGCAGATTCTTGCAGTGGTCCTTAAATGATTTGCTGACGGAAACAACAAGGCTGCACTCAAGTGTGCACTGATGCAGTGATGATGACTAGGTCATCACTGATACCTGGCCAACTACTGTACTATGTGCACTGACTTTGCGATGCACTTGAATCAATGAATCAATGTAGCAGTTGCTTCTAGAGAGCAGGGCTACGGGTTTTAAACTTGTGCCCACAGGATCCTTTCATTCTCACCAAGTGTTCTTTGTGGAGGAAAGCTCAGTGCCCAGAACACTGCCCCTCTGCACCATTACTTCCTCCTCCAAGCCCACCCCTCAGAGACCTCACACACACACACAGGCAAGGGGCCTCACAAAACAGATTGAAAGGCACAATTTAAACAAAACCAACACCTCTTAAAAGCTGTTTTAAAGTTTCTGTTCAGTTTAACACCACATTCATTTTCAAATTAGCATCACTCCTCACCATTATCTAGTCAGGAATGGAAAGCATTAGATGATAGTGGTTAGGAGACTTCCTGCTTATGACAATTTAGGTTCAACTTATGTCTAAATTGAAGAGATGAAACAAGCAGGCCGGGCGCGGTGGCTCAAGCCTGTAATCCCAGCACTTTGGGAGGCCGAGACGGGTGGATCACGAGGTCAGGACATCGAGACCATCCTGGCTAACATGGTGAAACCCCGTCTCTACTAAAAAATACAAAAAAAAAAAACCTAGCCGGGCGAGGTGGCGGGCGCCTGTAGTCCCAGCTACTCGGGAGGCTGAGGCAGGAGAATGGCGTGAACCCGGGAGGCGGAGCTTGCAGTGAGCTGAGATCCGGCCACCACACTCCAGCCTGGGTGACAGAGCGAGACTCCGTCTCAAAAAAAAAAAAAAAAAAAAAAAAAAGAAACAAGCAAAATAGCTAAAGAACAAGCCAGAGCGTTATGATCCAACCCTCCCCACCCATAGTGGGAACCATCTTTTACTGTTTCTAGACTTAGCTCTTCATTTTTAGCTGGATATGTACATGTCTTTAAATCATATGCTTGTTTTGTTCTTTGACCAATCAACGTTTGTGTAAATTATGGATTTCCTGCAAATAGAGAACACATCTCCTTTCTACCCCCTACCTCCACTCCATCTTCATCCTAATAGCCACTGTAGAGCCTTTGAATCTTTCAATTACTTAAACCATGATTCCAATTTTAGTACCAAAGTATCTAACCATATTTCAGGCAAATAACGATAAACGCTGGAAAATATATTAAAACAATGGTCTTGAAGGCACCGGAGAACCGCCAAAAGGAGGCGTATACTGAAAGGCGGCCTAGTGTCGGAAGAAGGGAACGGCATAGTCCAACATTGTTGATGTAAAAGAAACAGGAAAATGAGATCCACTCTCAAGACAAAAGACAATCAACAGACACCAGCTGGAGTTGACCCAAATGTTGGAATTAGGAGACAAAGACTCTAAAGCAACTATCACAGTTATAGTCAACGATATAGAAAAATATGTTCATAATCAATGAAAATTGCAGCACAAAAATAGAAACCATGAAAAACAACAAAATAAAAATTCTAGAACTGCAGTACCAGGAAATCTAGAATAAATTACTCATTGGATGGTCTTGACAGCAAAATAAAGACAAAAGTCATGGGTTTGAAGACAGACCAACAAAAATGATCAACTCTTGAGAGGAAAAAAAAAAGATTAAAACTGCTAGAAAACCAAAGGGGGAAAAATCTTGAAAGCAGACAGCGAAAAATAACCTAACACAAAAAAAGAATTCAAATGACCAGTAACTTCTCGTCAAAAACTACAAAGGTCAGGAGACAGGGCAATAACATGTTTAAGTGGTGAAAGAAAAAAAAAATGCTGAAAGAAAAAAAGAAATCAATGTAATTCTATAGCCAGTGAAAATATCCTTCAAAGATGAAGGCAAAATAATGCTATTTTCAGGTAAAATAAAACTAAGGGAATTCATAGTACAGACCTGCATTTTCGGTGGAAGCAAACTGACACTACAATAGAATCCTGCATCTTTGAAGAGCAGTAGAAATAGTAAATATCTGGGTAAATATACTTTTCTTAATTCTTTAAAATACAAAGGATGGTTTAAAACAAAAATTTATAATATCGTCTTGTGGCTTTAAAAACATATGTAGAAGTAATATAAAGGAGAGGGATGGGGTAGTAAATGAAACTATACAACTACAATTCCTCTACATTTTGTATGATATAATACAATCTTAACTCTAAGTAGAATGTTAAGAAAGAAAAATGTGTATTATATCCCTAGAGCAATCTCTTTATTCCTTCTTCCTTCTTCTCTCCTATACACACACACACACACACACACACACACTCTCTGCAGAGGTATAGCTAAACAACCAACCAATATATTAAAAAGGAACTATAAAAAAATTTCAAATAATCCTAAAGGGTGAAAGCAAGAACAAAGAAAATTTTTAAGGGGAGAAAAAAACTAACAAAATGGTAGGCCTAAAATTAATCTATTAATAATTACAACAAATGTTAATGGGCTAAAACTACAATTAAAAGACAGAGATGGTCAGAAGGGGCAAAGCAGCAAGACCGTGCTATACGTTGACATGAGGGACACAATTTAAATATAAAAATACATATAGGTTGAAAGCAAATGGATGGAAAAAGATTATCATGCAAACACTAAGCATAGGAAGAGGCTAAAGAAGCTGTAACTATCAAGACAACAAATTACTACCAGGGATAAAAAGGGACACATTTCATAAAAAATGTACTTAAAAGACATATTTGCAAATGTATTTTTGTCTAACAACAGAGTTTCAAAATATGTGAAAAAAATTTGTTTTTTGAGATGGAGTTTTACTCTGTCACCTAGGCTGGAGTGCAGTGGTGCCATCTCGGCTCACTGCAACCTCCGCCTCCTGGGTTCAAGCGACTCTCCTGCCTCAGCCTCCAGAATAACTACAGGCACCTGCCACCATGACCAGCTAATTTTTGTATTTTTAGTAGAGACAGGGTTTCATCATGTTGGCCAGGCTGGTCTTGAACTCCTGGCCTCAGGTGATCTGCCCGCCTTGGCCTCCCAAAGTGCTGGGATTACAGGTGTGAGCCACCCAGCCTAAAATATATGAAAATTTGACAGAATTAAAGGGTAAAGGAGACAATTTCACAATCACAGGATAAGATTCAACATTCCTGTCAGCAACCAGACCACAGGAAAAATATCAATCACGACTTGGATGATCTGTTAAGACTATCAATCACCTTAAGTCATAACTTAACGGGCAGGTATAACATTCTACACCCAGTGGTATACTGGTAAATTGGCTCTCTGAGCGGGGAGAAAAAGAGAAAAGAAAAAACAAAAAGCCCTGATTCGTAGCCTTTGTAGATGTCTACTGTGTAAGGTTCCCACCATGGCAGACGCAAACTACCAACAGGACAATATCACACACAGGGAGCTGGGGAGAGATGGGCACAATCATCTCCTGCAAGCTGATCTGATTCAGCTCCAGCACATCACTGTCTATAGCCAACAGCTGCAGAACCCACATTCTTTAAGAGCACATGGTATGTTCACCAAGATAGGCTTTTCCTGGGCCATTAAACACGTTTCAATACATTTAAAAGGACTAAAATTATACAGCATGTTCTCTGATCAAAATGGAATTATAATTAGGAAGTAGTAACAATAAGCTACTCGGGAAAATCCAGTACTTCTAAACAATATCTTTCTATGTAATTCAAAGGTCAAAGAGTTTTGAACTAAATGATAATGAAGATAAGATATATCAAAATTTGTGGAATGAGGCTAAAAATCCTTACAAGGAAATTTATACTTTCAAACACTTATATCAAAAAAGGTAGAAAGGGTTGGGCATGATGGCTGATGCCTGTAATCCCAGCACTTTGGGAGGCCGAGGCAGGTGGATCATTTGAGGTCAAGAATTTGAGACTAGCCTGGCCAACATGGTCAAACACCCAGTCTCTACTAAAAATACACAAATTAGCTGGGCATGGTGGTGCATGTCTGTAATCCCAGCTACTCAGGAGGCTGAGGCAGGAGAATCACTTGAACCCGGGAGGCAGAGACTGCAGTGAGCCAAGAACGTGCCATTGCACTCCAGTCTGGGTGACAGACTCCATCTCAAAAAACAAACAAACAAACAAACAAAAAACAGAAAAGGTAGAAAGATTTAAGAATTATTACAATGCCAATACTCCCTGACATGGTTTGGCTGTGTCCCCACCCAAACAGCACCTTGAACTGTAATAATCCCCACGTGTCAAAGGCAAGGCGGAGATAACTGAATCATCAAAGCAGTTTCCCTGATAGTGTTCTCGTGGTAGTGAGTAAGTCTCACAGAATCTGACAGTTTTTATAAATGGGAGTTTCCCTGCATAAGATCTCTTGCCTACCGCCATGTAAGACGTGCCTTTGCTTCTCCTTTGCCTTCTGCCATGATTGTGAGGCCTCCCCAGTCATGTGGAACTGTGAGTCCATTAAACCTCTTTCCTTTACAAATTACCCAGTCTCGGGTATGTCTTTATTAGCAGCATGAGAACAGACAAATACACTGCCCAAACTGATCCACAGATTCAATGTCATCTCTATCAGAATCCCAGTTGGTTTCATTGTAGGAAGTAACAAGCTGATTCCAAAATTCATATGGAACTTCAAGAGACTCAAAAGAGGCAAAATAATCTTCAAGAAGAACAATGTTGGAGGACTCAAACATCACAATTTCAAAACTGACTACAAAATGACAGTAATAAACCCATGAGTCTGCGGACACCTGATTTTCAATAAGGGTGCACACTGAAACCACAATGAGATACTACTTCCTTCCCTCTAGGATGGCTAGAATCAAGAAGTCAGAAAATAATAAGTGTTGAGCTGGATGTGGTGGCTCATGCCTGCGATCCCAGAACTTTGGGAAGCCAAGGTAGGAGAATCACTTGAGGCCAGGAGTTCGAGACCAGCCTGGCCAACAATGATGAAACCCTGTCTCTACTACAAACACCAAAATTGCTGGGCATGGTGGTGCGCACCTGTGGTTCCAGCTACTCGGGAGGCTGAGGCAGGAGAATCGCTTGAACCTAAGAGGCAGAGGTTGCAGTGAGCTGAGATCTCGCCACGCACTCCAGCCTGAATGACAGCAAGACTGTCTCAAAATAAATAAATAAATAAGTACAACACAACACAACAAGTGTTGGCCAGAATATGGAGAAACTGGAACCCTCATAACACTGCTGGTGGGAAAGTAAAATAATGCAGCCACTTTGGAAAATAATTTGGCAGTTCTGCAAATGGTTAAACACAGAGTTACCATCTGACCCAGAAATTACACTTGTAGGCATCTAAGAAAAATGAAAATATATGTCTACATAGAAACCTGTACACAAATATTTACAGCAGCACTATTTGTAATAGTAAAAGGTGGAAATAACCCAACCGTCCATCACCTGACGAATGAATAAACAAAATGTGGTATATCCACAGAATGGAATCTTATTTTATCATAAAAATGAAGTACTGACATATGCTACAACATGGGTGAGTTTGAAAACATTATACTAAGTGGAAGGAAGCCAGTCACAAAAGACCACATGTATTAGTCTGCTTAGGCTGCCATAACAAAATACCACAGACTAGATGGCTTAAACAACAGGAATTTATTTTCTCACAGTTCTGGAGACTAGAGGTCCAAGCTCAAGGTACTGTCAGGGTTGGTTTCTGGTGAGGGCTCTCTTCCAGGGTTGCAGACGGTTGCCTTCTCGCTGTGTCCTCACATGGCCTTTCCTCTGTGTATGTGGAGAGAGAGCTCTCTGGTGTCTCTTCCTCTACTCATAGGGACACCAATCCTATCAGGGTAAGGCCCCACCCTCACGATCTTATTTAACCTTAATTATTCCCCCAAAGAACCTTACCTCCAAATACCATCCAAATACACTGGGGGTTAGAGTTTCAAGATATGAATGGAGGAAGGGCACAATTAAGTCCATAACACCACATATCATATATTTATACAAAATATTCAGAATAGGTGAATTTATAGAGACAGAAAGTACATTAGCAGAAGGCTGGGGTAAGAAGGAAGCGACAACTAAAGGGCACAGGGTTTCTTTTTGAGATGATGAAAATCTTATAAAATTGAATGTGACAGATGAACATTATCTGTGAATATACCAGAAACTAATGAAATGTACACTTTAAATGAGTGCACTGTATGCTATGTGAATTATATCTCAACAAAGCCATTAAGGCCAGGCACAGTGGCTCAGACCTGTAATTCCAGCACTTTGGGAGGCCGAGGTAGGTGGATTACTGGAGGTCAGGAGTTCAAGACCAGCCTGGCCAACAAGGTGAAACCCTCTTTCTACTAAAAATACAAAAAAATTAGCTGGGTGTGGTGGCATGCACCTGTAATCCTAGCTACTCAGGAGGCTGAGGCAGGAGAATCGCTTGAACCCGTGAGGTGGAGGTTGCAGTGAGCCAAGATCACGCCATTGCACTCCAGCCTGGGCAAACAGCAAAACTCTGTCTCAAAAAAAAAAAAAAAAAAAAGCCATTAAAAAAAAAGCCATTAAAAAAATTCAATACCATTCCAATCAATCAACTTTTGGGGTAGAAATTGACAAGAAGTTGCCAGCCCATTGAGGAAAAGTCTTTTTCAACAAATGACACTGGAATAATTGGATATCCACACAGGGGAAATTTAACCTCAAGCCTTACTGCACACCATACACAAAAGTTAACTCCAGGTGGATCACAGGTCTAACAGTAAATGCCTAAACCATAAAGTCTTATGAGGAAAACACAAAATATCTTTGAGATTGAGGCAAAGGTTTCTTATGTCACAGAGGTAATAACTGCAAAAAAAATAAAACCAATAAATTAGGTTTCCCCAAAACACACATTTGCTCACCCAAAGACACCATTAAGAAAATGATTAGCAAGCCTCAGACTTGAAAAAAATATTAGCAAAATATATCTGACAAAACACTGGTACCCTTGACATATAAATAACTAAAACTAACAAAAAGCAAAATATCCCAAAAATGGAAAAAACAGGAGGCAAAAGACTTGGACACTTTACAAAAGATGACACACGAATGGTCAATGAGCATATAACATGAAGTTTACATGGCAGCCCGAGAGGTGCCCCCAGTCTAGGGCACCTTCGCCTAAAGAACAGGATCAACTGTGCTTTGAATCCAGGCTGAGTCAGCGGAGGCAGGAGTGAAAGCAGATCTTATATAGCTCTGATGACACACAGTCTTAGCTTCATCGTATTTTTATCTCAGCTTTAAATCAACTGAACTATATGGAGGAATGTTATCAGAAATGGAACGAGCAGGTTCTTCATGTGATCAGAAGCTGCCTGAGGGAGACCTGTCCAGGGCACCAGCCCCTCCTCAGACCCCACTGGTATGAGACCTGAGGAAAAACAGCTCTGGGGATAATTCAAGTATGTTATCTGGAAGGGGTGAATTCCCCATGTTCAAGGAAGGACTGTAAAACGGATGTATTTCTGAATTATCAGGTGTGCCATTTTCCTGAAGAATGAGCCCTGAAGGGCGCCTGCGTGAAAGGACAGGGCCAGAGCCTCCCGGCTGCTCTCTATGGTGTGGGCTCCTGCTGCTCCCCCAACCCGCCGCCCCAACAATGCCACACTCACCACCTGTTGCCCCAACATGCACACAAATTAAGTGTTCATAAATCATTTACAAGAGTAGAAAAATGAACTATGACTAATCTTTAGGAGAAAAATGCTCACATCTGAAGTTATTCTTAAAGGAAAAAAATTAAAACGGAGTATGAGGAAAAGTTAAATATAGGAATTAAGATGAAATAAGAAAAAGCAAAAACATCAGAGATAAAAAATTAAAAGCCTACAAGGCAATAAAAGTTTCATCCAGCAAACAATAGATTAGGTATTTTATACTAAGGCAGCCATAGACTCTAACAAACCCATACGTTTGACTTTTCAAACTCTGAGGTTCTTTGCTGAAGGTCCTCTGAGAGCTTCTTTGGCCAGAAAGCAGGTGAGAACGTAAGCAGGTATCTGGGGCCTCCTCCTCAGGCAGGTGGGGAAATGGTGTAACGTGGTACAGGGGTTTATGTCCAAGAGCCGAGCCTGGTTCAGCCTCCACATAGGTCCTACAACTCTTCTGTCATCCGTGAAACGTTGTCTGCCAAGGTATGCTTCTGTACTGATGGGCAGCAGCAAGTCGCTGGGAAAGGGTCCTATTAGATGGAAAGCTTCACATTTCACCTTTCAGCAAGCAGACACCCTCTGGGCACCTGCCCAGTGCCAGGCACCATGTGGGTGACTTAGGCCTCGCCAACAGACCGCCTTCCCGGAGTTCAGCATCTACTACTAATGTAATATAAAGTGAGCAGCAAGGTGACGGAGCCAGTGTTCTCAAATGTCTCTGTTACCCACAGCACCACGCCTTATTTCTGAAGTCAACACATCTGGGGAATCAATTCTTGACTTTTAGTTATTGCCAAACTCCAACCATTCTCCTTAGCTAAAAGAAAAGCGAATTCAATCAAAGAAGCAAAACTAAACAGAAGAGAACCATTTCCTACTACCACTTGTTTCCCAAATGCGACTTAAGAAGTGGAAATTTAAACAAGTAACTTCTATTAAAATCACATGGAAAGACTCTGCACTAAAAGTTTTATTAAAAATACAGTACTTCCTAGGCCGGGTGCGGTGGCTCACCCCTGTAATCCCAGCACTTTGGGAGGCCGAGGCAGATAGATCGCTTGAGGTCAGCAGCTCAAGACCAGCCTGGCTAGCATGAAACCCAGTCTCTACTAAAAATACAAAAATTAGCCAGGCAAGGTGGTGCGCACCTGAAATCCCAGCCACTCGGGAGGCTGAGGTACGAGAACAGCTTGAACCCAGGATGCGGACGTTGCAGTCAGCCAAGATCACACCACTGCACTCCAGCCTGGGCAACAGAGTGAGACACCCTCTGAAAAATACACATACACACACACACACACACACACACACACACAGTACTTCCTATCTTCACACATTAACAAGTTAACCTGCACCAAATGGCAAAACAGCAGGCTCACATACTATTCTGTATAATCCATCTGTAGTCATAAAAGAATAAAGTCCTGTCCAGTCTGTGGGTAGGTGCATTTCTGAAAAGAAATATCCCATACGAAGCAAATAAATTCACATCTAATAGCATACTTCAAAAGCAAAAACTAATTGCAATTGATTATAATGAACTAAAAACTGTGTTACATAATGTTCAAAGTACTCTGAGTATATATACCATGAATCAAACTTTGAAAAATAGCTGAAGAACATGCCATATTTATACTAACCCTGCCCCCAACCAAAAAAAAAAATCACTTGTGACAAGTATGCAATCTCATAATTTCTACAGGGTCTTACTTTAAGACAGATATATAATTTCTCAATTCTAAGACTCATTTTAATAGTACTAGGTCAGTAGTAAAAGGTAGCGAGAATTTTGCAAGCTAGGACTTAACATTTGCAAAGGGCAGACGAATAAACTGTACTTTAAAATGCATGCTTTATACTGAAAATCTAGGAGGCAAAGAAGAGCAATTGTTAAAAACTCATCTATAAGCCCACCATCTTATAAGGGACAGTTCCTTTCCACATGGTATACATAAAGGTTTTCAAAAGCAGGAGTGTGTGCTGATGGTTCACAACTCACATACCACTTCACATCCTGCTTTCCCACAGCAATATATTACGAACATTATTGCATGTCAATAGTCTTCATTGCATTTTTAAACGCAGTTTATAGTTACATCAAATCCTTAATACCGAAGATTGAGGTTGTTTTCCATTGTTTCCTATTATTAAAATACGCTGAAGAACCTTGCACATGCAATTCTGAATACAACTATTTCCTTAGGATAAAGGTTAAAAAATAAACAAATTGCTGGGCCACAGTACATTTTTATGTCTCTAGAAATATATTTCCAGGCCAGGCTTGTGTGGTTCATGCTTGTAACCCCCCAACTTTGGGAGGCCAAGGTGGGAGGATTGCTTGAAGCCAGGAGTTCAAGACCAGCCTGGGCAATATAGCAAGACTCCATGTCTGCAAAAAATAAAAAATTAGGTGTGGTGGTGTGCGCCTGCAGTCCCAGCTACTCAGGAGGTTGAGGCGGGGTGGGTGGTGGAATCACTTGAGTCCAGGAATTGCAGGCTGCACTGAGCTATGATCGTGCTATTGTACTCCAGCCTAGGTGAAAGGGCAAGATGCTATCTCAAAACAAAAAAATCTATTTCTAAATTTCCCTCCAGAAAGATCATAGCAAACTAACATTTCTGCCTGCACTGTACAGCTTGCCAACACTGGCTGTAATAGTCATTTCTTAACAATGTTTTTCAACATGATAGGTAAAAATAGGGTCTCACTCTGCTGCTCAGGCTGGAGTGCAGTGGTGTGATCATGACTCACTGCAGCCTCGACCTCCCAGGAGCAAGTGATTCTCCTGCCTCAGCCTCCTAAGTAGTTGGGACTACAGGTATGCACCACCACACCTGGCTATTTGCTTTTTTAAAGAGACAAGGTTTTGCTATGTTGCCCAGACTGGTCTCAAACTCCTGAGCTCAAGTGATCCACCTGCATTGGCCTCCCAAATTCTAGGAATTAAAGGTGTGAGCATGGCTGGCCTAATTCTTCATTTCTTTAACAGTTACAAGGTTGAACATTTTTCCATATGCTTACTATCTGCATTTTTTCTTTCCGTGAACCAGTATGTCCTTTTACAGACTTATGCTAAAACTATGGATAAACACGTATCTATACACACACAAGAGAAGGAAAGATTACATCTAAAAAATATGAAAACTTTCTATGTTTACGTTCATTTGATGTAAGCCATGTTCATTAGGTGAGCAGAATCAGATTAATGTAAGACTCCTAAATGAAGAGTGCAAGATGAAAAGTGTCTAAACACATTTGTTGGGCTGGATGGTTATTCTAAAACAGACAGGGATCATCATTAATCTACTTTGAAGACAATTTGTTATTCCTTCTGTTTGATCTGCTGTTCTTTGAAATTTTGGTTTTCTATAAAGGAGAGAATTTTGCAGTGAGCAGGTGAAGTAGGACGGCCGCCACCTGAGCCCTCCTCTGCAGCTGCAGCTCCTGTGGAAGGGAAGGCGATGGTCAGAGTGTGGACCTGAAAAGAGTGGTGGCGGCAGCCAAGACGGGACTGCTCAACTGGCAGGTGCAGAGCTGCAGCAGGGACCAGTGTGTCCTGGCACAGTGTCCCTGCAAAGCACAGCCGCAGGCTCCAAGGGCTCAGGAGATTGACTCGGGTGAAAAAGTGCCCCGATCCCCAGCAATCACAAATCCTATCACAAAACATCAAAATAGATGATTAAATGTGAATTCTGAAAGTGCTTATGTTATGACTTACTGAGAGCAACCAAGATCAATCTCATTCTCATTCTCAAATATGAATGAATGATTCTCAAATCAACCAATTTCATTCTCAAATATGAAAGAGATTCTTATGGTGCTAGTGGGGGAAAAGAAGACTGGAAAAAGCAGGCTAAGGAACAGAACAAACTGATTTAGGCCACAGCACTGTACAGGAAGACAAATAGAAACTTCAAAGTTTATGAGAATTTATTCAGGTAGAGAGAGAATAAAAGAAAGACATCAATATGAAAGTTTAAACTGATGCCAAGAGAAGGTAAAATTATGAATCTGAGGTACGTGACCTGGAAACAAGACACAGGTAGGTCTGGGGCCCAGAACAATGAACGGAAACCTCCAACACATGACCCGACACCTGCACAAGCTAGGCGGGACCCGCATACTTCACCGCATCCCCTTAAATGCCTCTCTAGCCAGGACCCATGTCTGTCTTCCAACCTAAGCACAACACCTGCAACATACTAGAGTCAATAAATTGAATAAGAAATGCCAATACCCATTTCAAATTCGAAAGGAAGGAAACCTGGTATTTACCCACCTGCATAGAATTTTATTCTGTGTATTTTATTGTAAAAGAAAAACAGGCCGGGTGCGGTGGCTCGTACCTGTAATCTCAGCATTTTGGGAGGCCCAGGTGGGCGGATAGCTTGAGTCCAGGAGTTCGAGACCAGCCTGGGCCACATGGTGAGACAAAAAATTTTGTAGAGACAGGAAACCCTGTCTCTACAAAAAATACAAAAATTAGACAGATGTAGTGGTGTGCGCCTGTGGTCCCAGTTACTTGGAGGCTGAGGCGGGGTGATCACCTGACCCCAGCTTGAGGCTGTAATGAGCCATGAACCCATGAATGCACTCCAGCCTGGGTTGACAGAGCGAGTACTCTCTCTCTGACTCTCTCTCTCTCTCACACACACACACACACACACACACACACAGTTGCTGCATGGTAACTATACACATGGAAGACATCATAGAAAACTAGAAGTGAATAGTTGGAAGCACTTCACAGATAGACTCACAGTGGAGAGTGATGGCTCAAGGCTAAAACTTTAGGAGAAAAACCAAGTCTTTGAGAAACGGCTAAAAACCAAGTTAGCTAAAGTGGATCTTTCTGTCTGCAGATGCTCTGGCCATTTTCTTTTCTGTCTTTTCTTATTTTTTTATTATTTTTGTTTTGGCTTTTCCAAAATTCCCTTCTTTCACCATTTTGAGTTGAAAAGTCAAGATAAATATTTATGCTGTAGAATAACCCACCTCCCTGCTACAGCAACCACAAATGTCACAGGTTCCTAAAGGCTCCAAGAATATTTGTTTTACAGCAAGAAGCAGTTGCTTTTTCTAAAAAAACACTCAATTTTCTTCTCCAGGATACACAATGGGTAAAAATCTAGCTGTTAACTACCAACCAGAGTTAGGGAAAGGAAAAGAATCCCTCCTTTTTCTCTCAACCAGTTTTCCTTTCTAACCCACTTCCTTTGCCAACTGCTGATGAGGCATGTCTAATTTTGCAGAGTGATACTAGAACAGATGAGAGGCACTGCCAGCTCCTTCTTCCCCACTCCAAAGCACCTCCTGCCCTGAAATGCAACCTTTTACAACTGTATGTGTTACACGTCACAGTGAACAAGCCTTTAGGAGATTATTTTAAAATGACCAAATATACACCAGTAAGAGAAAACTTCTGAAAAACTGCTCTGTTATGCAACCTGGGGCTGGAATAATGGCAACATATACGCAATTCCAAAAAGTACTATGTGTAAATGGCTTAAAGTGAAGATGGCTCTACAAAAACATGACAGACAACTCAAAATTCTTTCAGTTCTCACAGTGATGCTGAAAAGATATGTGAAGAGTTAGGGGGTAAAATCATATTTTACGATTTTCAATAATTAATAAATGCAAGTATACACTCTATTGTTTCACTTCTATCCTAATATATTGAAGAGTTAATCAAAATACTTCACAACTTCTCAAAGAAAATACAGAAATGTAATACTCTGAGAAATGGGATCCATTCAAATATAGTAGCTGAAGGCTACAGAGGGTCTAAAGGCGATTCTAGATTCAGACTGCTGAGAATCTTAAGACTCGCCTCACCACTCCTACTTGCTGCTATACAACTAGGTTCCTGAAGCTTATCCACAGAGGAAGGTGACTGCCACCAGCCCGCGGTGAGATAAGGCTTAATGAGGTGTGGATGGTTCGAAGCACAAAGCCTGACACACAGGACTCAAACTGTAGCCATTATTTCATAAAAATGTCCAAAGAATTAAAGATATTTTAGACTTGGTTTAGATTCTCCAATTTTTTGTAAATACATAGAGCTATTACTTTCTCAGACAAAACTGGAAAAAAAAAACTACCCAATTTGAGTGGCAGTCCTGAAAAAAATTAAAGTTGCAGGTACCAGAATAACTACAAATTATACAAATTTAATTACTTGTAGAATACAAGAATTCGGTAACTTCTGCTAATATACAAAGTCTCACTGTCTTATAAGCAAAAATAACCCATCAGAAAAAGGACCAACCTGATTTAGTAAGAAAGAACACATTAAGAAATTCCCAAGGCTGGGCGTGGTGGCTCATGCCTGTAATCCCAGCACTCTGGAAGGCCGAGGCAGGCGGAATGCTTGAGCCCAGAAGTTCAAGACCAGCCTGGGTAACTTGGTGAGACAGTCTCTAGGAGGGGGAAAAAAAAAATTTGCCGGGCATGGTGGTGTGTGCCTGTGGCCCCAAACACTTGAAGGCTGAGATGGGAGGATCGTTTGAGCCTGGGAGGCAGAGGGTGCAGTGAGCTGAGATTGTGCCACTGCACTTAGTCTGGGTGACAGAGCGAGACTCTGCCTCAAAAAAAAAAAACAAAACAAAAAAAACCCATGACTTATAAGGCGTATTAATTATATCTCAATAAGGTGGATTTTAAAAAGAAATTCTCCAGAGACAGATCAGCAGTGACACCTCCCTGGGCTCTGGAGCAGCGCTCTCCTGCTTTCTGTACATCAAAAATCCCACCCGTGTCTTGCCTCACCGGTGGAACCCCCAACCTTCAGCTTTCTTACAAGAATTAAGAAAATGCCATACCTAGCAAGCCAGAACGCAGTTGGGTGGCATAATAGCCTCTCAGTTGGCAAAGACTCTATCTTCTTTAAAAGCATCCTACCCATCACAGCACCCTGCAATCCCACTCCTGAGTATACAGCCTGGAGACCAGAAGTCACAGAGCCACTCAAAAACTCTCACACAATGTTTACAGTGGTATTAGTAACAGTCAAAAGGTGGAAAAAACCCATGGGCAAACAAAATGTAGACTAGCTATACAATTGAGTCATAAAAAGGAACGACGTACACAGTGATACGTGCTACAAGGATGAAGCCTCCAAGCATGCTAGGTCAAAGAAGTCACATAGGCAGCCCACAGATTGTATGATCCCATTTATGCAAAATGTACAGAATGGGCAATTTCATAGAGACAAAGTAAATGATGGTTGCCAGCGCCTGGGGGGACGAGGGCATGAGGAGTGACTGCTATGGTACAAGGTGTCGTTTTGGGGTGATTAAAATGTTCTAAAGTTAGATAGTGGTGATAGGTGCAAATCTCTGTAAATATACTAAAAACCACTGCACTGTATACTTTTTAAAAGGTTGAATTTTATGGTACGTAATTATATCTCAATAAAGCTATTATTTTAAAAGTATTCTATATGTAAGTGTATATACATATATAAATATGCAAACACACAATACATTTTATGCTAATTCCGAGATTGACATAGTTTTATATCTACTTGTTTTTTAGGATTCTGAAGTATTAACATAAGTAAGAACATACTGGAATATCACAAAAACTAGTTTGATAGTAACTGATATATTCTAAAAATTTAAACCTGAAGCTGTTGAATCAGCAACTTTAAAGTCCTAGAAACAATGGCAATCTGCTCTCTCCTGAGTAAGCTTAACTCTAATTTCAATGTCATATTTGTATAGAATCAAGAAAACCTCCAAATTAGCTGGTGCATCTCCAACCACATGAATAGCGGGAGCTGCATCTCCTCCACCCTCATCACCTTTGTAGCACACAGCACAGTCCCCCATGCACATCATGGACCAAAAACAAAAGGAATAAAATTCTTTTTAGATATTGTACTTTAAAAAATAGGGCCATAGCCTGGGCAACATAGTAAGACTGTCTCTATAAACGATAAAAAAAATTGGCCAGGTGTAGTGGCACGTGTCTGTGGTCCCAGCTACTTGGGAGGCTGAGATGGGAGGACTGGTTGAGCCCAGGCAGTTGAGGTTGCAGTGAGCTGTGATCACACCACTGCACTCCAGCCTCGGTGACAGAGCGAGACCTTGTCTCAAACACACACAAAAATAGGGCCATAACAGGAAAACTTTTGCTCGATGTTCTATCCCTATACATCAGGTCAACGAAATTTTCCTGTAAAAGGGCAGGTAGTAAATATTTTAGGCTTCATGGACAAAACTGTTCCTGACACAACTACTTAACTCTGTTCTCATAACACAAAGCAGTCATAGACAACATATAAACAAACGGACAGTAAAACGAACGATCTGCTGAGAACCTCAGGACCTTGCTTTGGACCAGAGTTGCCCAACGGAACCTTCTACAATGACAGAAATGTTTTATTTACTCAACACACAGCTAGTGTGCCTAAGGAACTGAACCTTTAAAATATTTCAAATGTAAACAGCCACGTGTGCCCAGTGGTGACTGTACTGCCCAGCAGTGCATTTGACTAAAAATGAACCAGTTCTACTCTGTTCAAAAACTTAAGGTTAAAAATGAACCCTGTGATTATTTTACAAGATGAACAGGGAGGAGAAAACAATATAAAATTCTAATAATTCATAAGTCTTACTAGTAAATAATCAAAACTCTAAGCAAATCAACCTGCACTAGGCAGGAGGATACGTGTAGAGCTCCATATATCTGGACTTGGCCATGCTCTGCCGCGTGTACACCTGCTGGATGCCGGCTCTGAGGTCGTCCCAGATCTGGTCCAGGCCAATCTGCTTCAGGCCATGGGGGTTCTGGCTCCGGGTTGACGACATTGTGAGGGATGTTCTAAAGTCGTCCAGTGCAGCAATCCTTATTCAAAGTACAGCTAGTTCTCCATTAGATGAAAATACACAGTACCATTCCAAATTTATTCACAGCAGCTCAGAAAGGATGTCCTTTAAATGTAGAGAATGAAATCTCATTGCAGGCAAACCTGAGGAAGAAATAAAGAGAATTAGTGGATTGTCTCTGGGGTACTGTAATAGGGTGAAACACACTGACAGAAACACTCAGTCTGCAGGCATTAGCAGGGCCCAGTCTAATCCAGAGACCATTTCTCTATGTGGAAACACATTCATGTTAATTATATGGTCTGTGTACAAAAATATGCTTATTTAGTTCAAAATCATTACGATATTAGCACTCAAGAGAAAAGCTGCATAAAAATTTGCACAAGCACAACTAACTCTGTTGCCTTTCTCTGCCTTCTAAAGTTATCAAAAAAAATATATCATTTGACCTAGATGACAATTAGAAAGACAAACTCAAAGAAAAAAGGGCAAAGGATATGCTCAGGAAATTCCCAGGAACACAAACAGCTAATAAATAGGAAAAATCATTCAATCTCACGGGTTACCTAGGACTTTTAGTAACTTTTCTCTTAGAATTCAGCGAGAATGCAAATGTTGGTGAGGCTGAAAAATGAAAGGAAATAAGCACTCCCTTTTTAAGGAGGGAATCAAGTGAATGGTCTGTTATTTAAAATGCAAATTTGGTAAGTTGATATAGAATAGATATTTCTAAAAGAAGAGATCTATACAGCTAACAGACACATGAAAAATGCTCATCATCACTGCCATCAGAGAAATGCAAAATGAAAAACTACAATGAGATACCATCTCACACCAGTTAGAATGGCAATCATTAAAAAAGTCAGGAAACAACAGGTGGTGCTGAGATGGTAGCAAACATTTTGGCACTTGTTGGTGGGATTACAAACTAGTTCAACCATTATGGAAAACAGTATGGCGACTCCTCAAGGATCTAGAACTAGATGTACCATATGACCCAGCTTCATCCTAATACTGGGTATATACCCAAAGGATTATAAATCATGCTGCTATAAAGACACATAACACGCATGTTTACTAAGTGCACTATTCACAATAGCAAAGACTTGAATCAACCCAAATGTGTCCATCAGCAGTGACAGACTGGATTAAGAAAAATGGCACATATACAATTCATGTAAATACTATGCAGCCATAAAAAGGATGAGAGTTTGTGTCCTTTGTAGACATGATGTTTGAACCATCATTCTAGCAAACTATCACAACAAAAACCAAACACCTACATGTTCTCACCATAGGTGGAACTGAACAATGAGATCACCTGGACTCGAAGGGAACATCACACACCGGGCCTATCATGGGGAGGGAGGGGGAGGATTGCATTGGGAGTTATACTGATGTAAATGACAGTTGATGGGTGCTGACGCATTTGATGGGTGCAGCACAGCAACATGGCAATGTGGGTGACATACATATAATAAACCTGCATGTTATGCACATGTACCCTAGAACTTAAAGTATAATAATAAAAAAAAATAAAAATAAAATAAAATAAAATAAAAAAATAAAATAAAATAAAATAAAATGTACTCCGAATTCAGAGAGACCTGAGTTTGAAGCTCAGTGCCACACCTACTAGGTAGGTACATGCAGTACTGGATGAATTTCTAACTTCTAAGCTTTTAATTTTAGTCTGTAAATGGAGGCCACCATTTCAAATGGATGTTGTAGAGTGTAAATAAGATAATGTGTAAGAAACTACTTAACACAGAGTAAATGCTTAACACATGGTAGTGGCTACTATTTCTAAGGATACGAAGCTAATGCCAAATACAATATATAATGCTTCAGCATCTTAGACTCATAAGTAAAGTAACTTAGGTATTCAATATTGTATCAAACCAGTACTTCTCAATGCATAACATCACAGACATAATTTAAGGACTACCTATGAGTATCACATCAAAACGTAAAGGTTTTAAATAGGTATTTCCATTGTAAATGAAGAAACACTGAATTATTTTAATGGTTTCATAAAACAAATGTTATTGGGAAGTAAACGAGATCTGGAACAATGAGGCTAGGTTAGTGAAGCCTGCAAACCTATGTCTGAGTTACCTTGTCAAGTAATTCAGCTCATCCTATATCCTCAATGGCATTGCAGAGCTCTGTGTGATCTAAGGCACATTTAGGGACCCTGTGAGGTCATGCTTAAGGAGTAAGTCTGAACCACTGAAACCCATTCTCTAATTAATTTATTTATATTCTGGGCTGTGGGTCTTAATATTTTATAAATCTACAACACCATTCCTGATCCTGAAAGCATTTTATGTCTTACATTCAAATTGGTATGTTCAAATGTGGAATATAAAAGTATCTAACACAAGGACTCCCTAAAGTTTTAAGAAACTGACAACTCAGCAACCACTCTGGAAATGTTTCCTGTGTGTAGTTTCCATGTGCTTTCCTTTCATCATCTACTTTGGGAGGGTCAATAGCACACTTAATAATAATAAGCATGTTTTGGACTGGTGGTGCCATCTGATAGCATCAACTGTTTGGACCTACCCTACTTTCCTCATCACTTAATTTTTTCCTAAGGGGAAATAATCACTTAAATTCCCCAAACTCATAGTTCAGTTAATTCCATCTTGGATGATCTTTCTCATACCTCTCTAGATGCTCTTTTACTCCTTTTCCTTTTACTTGTCTTATAATTGCTATCAGCAACTGAAAAAAAAAGTTCTACTCTGCCCCCCAAATGCCTTTCTCCATCAGCCTTGTCTGTGTCAGTGAGTGGCAACACCACATGTATCCACAAGTCAGAAACCTGGGAATGAGTCTGATGCCACAGCCCTCACCTTTCACACTCAAGTGCTACGAACTTCACTTCAAATCCATTCGCTCATCTCCACTTCCTCCTCTAGTAATCATCGCCATCTCTTACCTGGGCCACTATTTTAATTGTCTAAACTAGATTGGAATACCTTGTGTCTGCTTGTATCATTCTTGACATGGCAGTCAGCTGTCTAAAATCCCTGTCATCCTAAGACGGTGTCATCCTAATTCTGAATAGGCTGTCACCCTAAGAGCAACAGGAAGCCAAGGCAGAGTTTGAAGAAGGGAAATCCTTAATATGGCACTATCAGATCCTTTTCTCTCTCTTTATTTGCCTCTTACAAAACCTCAACTCTCCCCCTCCCTCCCCTCAGGTTCAGCCGTACGGATGTCCCTTCCCTGGCCATGCCAGTCTCCTTTCCCCACCAGAGGATCTCTGCATCTGCTGCTGCCTCTGCCTAGACAGTTCTAGAAAGTTCCTCCCCTTCTTCCAGTTGCCTTCCAGTCACACTTTCAAAGGAGCCTTACTAGGAAGTCCCAGAAGATGTTCAGGTTTGCCTTTAAATGGGATTTTCCCTTCTTAACACTTACTTCGGGCCATAATCCTGCACTGGTTTCTGTACTGTAACTCCCTCACTTCACTGGGGTGCAAGCCCCACAGGCTCGTGAGAACCTCATACGGAGCCTGGCATGCCACTCAATAAATATTTTACATAAATAAATGAAGGAATAAATTAGGGAATTGAAAAGCTATATGTCTTAAGAAGATTTAGGAATAAAAGACCAGTATCATCAAGCATCTGAACTTGCTCAAAATCCCTCTTTAGAATCTCTACAAAATTCTATCTCGTTTCTTCTAAACTTTTTCCTTCAAATATTGGATTTCAGGCTAAAATTTATGTCTTGCTGTTTCATTTAGTCATGTTTTACATTATTTTGGTCATTGCAAATATATACATATCCCAACACAGTGTTTAAACAGGCTTATGAAAATCACAGAATTTTAGTGACTACTTAGTTTTAATGTTTAGTAGGAAGCTACCATATGTCAGGCACCGTCCTAGGCATTATTTACTCTTAACGGTAAACAGACATGGTCTACGCTCATAATGCTACACTGACGGAATAAAGCGTGCTTATTCATTTATTTATTTTTAAATAGGGTATCACTCTGTTGCTCAGTCTGGAGTGCAGTGGCATGATCACAGCTCACTGCAGCCTCAACTCCCTGGGCTCAGGTGATCCTCCCATCTCAGCCTCTCAAATAGCTGAGACTACAGGTTAGGACAACCATGCCTGGCTAATTTTTATTATTTATTTAAAATTTTTTTTTTTGTAGAGATGGGGTTTCGCCATGTTGCCCAGGCTGGTCTTGAACTCCTGAGCTCAAGCAATCCTCCTGCCTCAGCCTCCCAAAGTGCTGGGACTACAGGTGTGAGCCATGGGGCGCCCAGCCAAGTATACTTCTTTCTAAGATGCTGACACATAACTTTTGGTATATAACCTACTTGTAAATCAGAAACTTTATGTGCTATGCATTTGTGTACCAAAAGCATTTGTTCTTAAGAGCCAAATATAATCACTGGCAATTAGAGGTTAACCTTAATGATAGTTCTGACCCCTCCTCTTCAGTAGAAGAAACTAATTCAAAGAAGCAATCAAACTTGGCAAGCTCCTAATGCTACAAAGTAGCAGGACCACAAACTAATACACTGTAGTCTGAATTTTAGGTTCTTCCATTTTTAGGGTGTCGAAACAGTGAAACTACTGTAAGTCATAGGAAAAAACAACCAATTGCCTATTTGTTAAATGAGGAAACCTCAACATCTCCAATTACAAGAGCTGATAGCTTTAAAGTCAGTCCTAATTGCATCAGCATTAAATCTACTCAAATATTTTGAAATTTAAGAAAGCCCACTGTTTTTTTTTTTTTTTTTTTTTTTTTTTAAAGCCTGACGTTTGAAAAACTAAGATAAACTCTGCAACGATCAGGACAATTTGAAAGATAAAGTCAAGATACCAGCAATCCTCTAGCAAAGTTAAAATATACCAAATAAAATGGTCAATGTGGATTTTTCATAACACCTCCATTCTCCTATCTCAGCATAAGCACATCAAATATGTTCTTTACATATTCTCTATCCTTTGTATACATTTCTGATTCCAATTATGAATCTTACTCTGTTAAAACTCACTGATAATCTATGAGATCAAATACAACTTCACATGTCAGACTGTCAAGTTTACTTGCTGTACACTTTTTGTGTCCAGGTCTACGCATGGGAACTTTATGCCACATCACACCTCAGTTTATATTCCGAATACGCGAAAAATTAGCAAAATCTTTTATTCTTGCCGCTATGTGATTTATTCTTCTCTATCCATTCCTTTTTTCTAGTTGTTCCCACTGAGTATCTAAAATTCATGCATAGATGATCTGAGGTTTTCAAAAATTCATACTTAAGTGGGCGGGTTTAAAGAGGATGACCTAATCTTACATTTTTAATATCCCTCCAAACAGCCTCACTTATGTACGTAAAATATTAATCACTAATACAGCAAAGAAACCTAAAACAAAGTCTACAAGGAAATGTTAGAAGTAAGCACATCACGAAAATGTCTAAAAGGACAGATAGGTCACACGCATGCTGGGCAGCAACAGAGACCTGTGGGCAGGTCCCAGGCAGGGGCCTCTGGAGCTGATGCTGAGACCTGGCTTGGGTAGAAGATGCTTCTTAGAGATGGGCACCCACGAGATGACAAAGAGGAAGCAGATGAGGCAGAGAAAAGATGAACTGTGATGTAGGCCCTACAAAGCCAGCATCAGCCCGACAGGGAACTCTAACAACTGTTGCCAGAGGGTCTCACACGGGCTGCAGGTCAGGCCGTTAACCCCAACCCGGCTGAGAAGGGCGCAGCCCGGTCCAGGCAGCTCTGCAGCTGAGGCCCGATGGCGCTAACACGGGGAGTCAAGTCCTTCCTTGAAGGGGCATCTGGGTGAGTCACCTGTGTATCTATCAGCCTGCTCCAACGGATACAAGAGGCTCGGGTAATGAAGCTTTCCAGTTTAGCGGGGTAGGGGTGTGTGTTTGTGTGTGTGTGTATGTGTGTGTGCGTATGTGTGCGAGTGTGTGCGCGTGTGCGTGTGCACGTGCTGAATGCCCATGCTTAATCTATTGATGCATCACTCAAGTGTCTGTTGAACTGAACTGATTGTTAAACTGCTGGGACAATAAAATAGAATACAGGTGCCCACAAAACACTTGCTTCTCTCTTAATGTTGAATTTTACTTTACAAACTATATATCCACCATCTTATAATCAGGCCATCAAAGAATGTCACTCTTAAGCAGATTTCATAAAAGTCAGAGAGGTTCAAGTGATTTTTAGGTAAGGGGTAAAAATATTTTCCTCATAAATCACGTCTCATAGCTAGAAAACCTAGGAGGTCCCCAAACCTAAAGATATGGAAAACAAACAAACAAAAAAAACCCAAAATGTACTTAGGAAATCAAGTAGTTTTCAAAAGTACTCAGGTACAGGAGATCCTTGGCGTTTCAGGAGTTACTAATTGTGGTCCACGAGTTTCGGGCATGTACCCTGAAGATGTGCCACCTCCTGACTTGGACACACAGGTGGCCGGTGAGTGAAGCAGGCTGACAGCAGGGACAGCCACAGGGCCCCTCCTCACAGCTTCACTGTTCTCTAGACGGCCAGCCCAAACCATGCTCACAAGCTCTCGCTAATCCCCAGAGAGGGATTATCATTTTCTTGACAGGAAACCAAGGCACAAGATGCAATTAGTCAAGGACAAGAAGCAATGGCAGAGCCAGCTGTGCCTCCACACACACTAGCTGCTGGCTCCCGGAGCCCGCATGAGCTTTTACCGCAGACACACACGCGCGCAGACACACACGCACGCGCGCCACAGTTATACTTCACTTTCATCTAACCCTTGGAAAATAATGGAACACAACAGTCAAAATAAACAGGTCTAACAGGAGAAGGGCAGTCATATACTTAAGAACTTGTCTCACAGAAAAGACTGTTATTCCAAAGGAAGATGAAAGCCAACAAATCAATATGAAACAAGCGCCCTAACAATTCCAACTGTGAACTAATCAAAGAGGCTGTTTCTCAAGATTAACGGTGCATAAGATTCCTTCATTGAGCAGAAGTGTGAACTAACTAAATGACCTGCAAAACTCCTGAAAAACATATCTTCTTTGATATTAGTAATTTCAGTTTCATCCATGCATACTGAAAGGGCTTTTGAAAAAGAGCACTTACAACAGTCTTCCACTAAACACTAATTGGAACATCAACTGAACTGAACATCAAGGGAACTGGGGAATTACTAGCTTTAGTGAAGTTAAATACTTTGTTTGCTGCAAGACTTCGGAGGTCTTGATAAGTGAACATGCCTTATGAATTTCCATCAGAAAAACAGTATAAAGCATATTCCCTCAAACTTACTTGGCCATGAAATATTTTTTCCTGAACGTATCTTGAGACCAGTAGTGTGTTTCAAGAAAACTCCAGTATTTCAAGGAACATGGCTTTAAAAAGAAAAAGAAAAAGAAAAAAAAAAAAGATCTGTGCTGACCCCTACTGACTTCTAGCTCTTTGGGGATCAATCACACACTGGTTCGGCAACTTTTTTCACTTAAAACTGATATACCTCACTTCACTTAATGAAATATACCTCATTTTTTTGGTGAGTCATATATTCTGTTATTCATCAATAATAATACCTAACAAAAAGCTTTCAAGTATTTACTTTTTAACAACTATAATACTGCAACAAGCAGCCTGATACGTATTTACTTTTTGCTTACTTGAGTGATTGATAAATACCTATATGTACGATCTGACAAATATGATACTGACTATGATGCTGTCTACCAAGACAGGAAACATCAGGGAGGAACAGGTCTACAGGAGGGCAGTTGCCCTTGGACATGTGAACCTGAGGTCCTTGTGAATCACCCCAGGCAGCTGGACACACAGGGCCATAGCACAGAAGAGAAGGTGGCCCTAGACAGCTGATCTCTGGGGTCCACCACCTGATCCTGGGAACCACAGTTCCTCAGGGGAATACGGCAGAGAGACGGCCCAAACTGAGTCCCGAGTAACATTTAAAAACTGACTGGATGATGGAGAACCCATAGAGTTTGTAACTGCAAAGTCACAGCCAGAAACAAAGAGAAGAAACCCAAGCCTGGAAGCCAAGAGAAGAAAGCAGCGGTTACATAAAACTGTGACCTTCTAAGTTCTTTCATCTCTCTTAACCCACCTCACGGGTTTGTGGTAAGGATGAAATAAGCCAACACTGTTTCAAAAATGCTAACTATTACTTTAGTAGAAATCTAACTGGAACGGGTGGGGAGGGACAAAAAGACAGACGACCTTGAGCATGTGGGCTGTGAAGGAGTAAGAAAGCTGGAAAGGGCATGATGCCAACCAGGCTCACATGCCTCGTCCTCTTCCTGCCTCTGGCTGGGAAGAGGGTTCTCACTCAAGGGGGACTGTGGGAGCGCCACGGTCCAGGTGAGAAGACTCAGCAGGGCCCCACCTGCAAATGACTGGAACAAAACACAGCTCAAGGAAACGAGGCTGAAGCCTGGGGTGGCCTGCAACCACCTTTGATAAGAGGTTTCAGGAGTGGAGAGGAAGGTTCTGGGCTGTGCCAAAGTGTCCAATTAATTTCTGAACTCTGGTGGTTAGCAGATGATCACTGCAGGGAGAGAAATGGCTAGTGCAGAGGAACTCCTGAGTCTTTCTCCGGGTCAACGGCTGTCAACCCACACGAGGAGGAGGCGGACCCCCGTCTGCAGCCTGCAGACCTGCAGGATGGCGGAGGACAGGAACAGCCACACCGGGAGAGGGCTTTAGGCAGTCTTGGTCTTTATGGAAGAGAAATGGGGTTGGAGCAGTGTGAGAAGTGGCTATGGAGGAATTTCGCATTCATGGATGAGGACTCGAGAGAGGTCCAGGAAGAACTGAGGTGGGTAAAGAAGTGAGGGGAGTGGAGTGGGGAGTCCCAATCAGAGGATGTAGCAGGCAGCTGAGGGTGTTCGTTAGTGCAGAAGGCTGAAAGATGACTTGATGGCCTGTGTCAGTCTGTGACCACAGGGAGAGCCACTGGGGATTCAAACCTCCAGCGTCAGGAGGGAAGGGCTTCCGCTTTGCAAGATTCAGCCATGGCCCCGAGGTTGGACAGGGCCAAGCATTTCTTCAACACCTATCTAACCAATTGCGCCTTATGTATCCTCCTAATCTATTACTCCTTTGACAACTCCTAAATACACAGTAGAGCAGAATGTAACTTCTTAAAACTTTAAGAATTGTAAGCTTTTACTTGCAGCGTGGCACATAAGATACGAAACTGGCCGGGCGCGGTGGCTCAAGCCTGTAATCCCAGCACTTTGGGAGGCCGAGACGGGCGGATCACGAGGTCAGGAGATCGAGACCATCCTGGCTAACACGGTGAAACCCTGTCTCTACTAAAAATACAAAAAACTAGCTGGGCGAGGTGGCGGGCGCCTGTAGTCCCAGCTGCTCGGGAGGCTGAGGCAGGAGAATGGCGGGAACCCGGGGGGCGGAGCTTGCAGTGAGCCGAGATCCCGCCACTGCACTCCAGCCCGGGCGACAGAGCGAGACTCCGTCTCAAAAAAAAAAAAAAAAAAAAGATACGAAACTGACAGTAAAACAATTTAGACTTAGAGACACTCGTATATGAATGCCAGAAAATACGCAAACACATGCATTTGCTGCACTGTTTATAAGAGCAAACCAAACCAACCTGGGAACAACCCACATGTCCACCAACAGAATTCACAACTAAGCAGGACGGTCACACAACAGACCACACAAAATGAGCCAACTTCAGCTACAGGCTTCAACACAGGTGAATTTCAGGAGTCTTGAGTGGGAAAAAAAAAAAAAAAGTGACAAAGTAATATATACAGTATATCATTTTTATATCTAAGATTAATTTTAAGAGAGTACTTCTATGAAAAGAGAAGTTAGCTCTCCCCGACACGAATGGAAGGCACCGTAGTGACCCACACACACTTATCTGCTTAAAACAGTGGCTACTGTGGTTTCATTGTACTTATGTTAAAAAAATAATACTAGCTAGAGATACATATTTTTTGAGATTGAAATGACATAATGGCTGGGATTTACTTTAAAATTTTGCAGAGAAAAAAAAAGCTGAGAGATAGGTACACTGCAGTTTCTACTTTCCATAATAAAAAGCTAACAAAAAACTCAGCAAACCTATATAACATAAGTAAAAATAGAAAAGCAAAAGCATTTAGGGTGAGGGGCAGGCAATTAAAACACTGTGGAACAATTTAGCAGGTGAAAGGATATTCCAAGCCTCTCAGAACTGAGACTGGAAAGCGCAAGCTCAGAAATTTTTGAATTCCGTAAGAAATTATTTATTTTTTTTATTTTTAGAAATTATTAAATTCTCTCTAAGTTTTAAATGAATGGAATGGCTGAAAAAGAAAGAGGCTAATACAGCCAACCTGAGTTTTAAGTGTACAGCCAAGATTAGGTAAAACTGCCTAGGCAAGAAAACTGAAGCTTTAGGCTATATACACATGTTACGGAAAGCTCTGTTGAGGATTTAAATAATACATTTGTACAGTTTCAACTTAATAATTTCAGGAGTAAAAAACCAGCAACAAGCCACCAGATCTGTTGTGGCACCTTCTACTTTGCCCAACCCTCGACGACAACTCCAACCTGTTCCTCACTCCAGCTCTCCCTCCTCCTTCTGCTGGATCTTCCAAAGGCCACAGACTCACATGTTCAACACCGAACTCCTCTCTCCCTGCCTTTCTTCCCAACTTAGTTGTCACAAGCCTCGGCTGCCCAGCTTGGAATCCTAGGAGTTTTGAAAGCACCGCCCTCTCTTCTAACTGCCCAAACATCTAATCCTATCTATTTTCCTCATGTTGCGTGCAATCTCACTTTTCCTCCCCATTCCTTTTACCAAGACTTTCAACTGAGGGTCATGCTTAGCCTCTCGACTGGTCTCTCTCCCTTCAAACTCACTCCCCCTTCTGCATTTCCCATCAGCTTTGATTCCTCTCTATTCTTACCCCCGATGAAAAATCAGTTCTGTGAATTCTCTCTCCTTCTTATCCTCCTTCTCTTTACACTCCCAACTGCCAGAGTCTAGGCATTATTACCTCCCATCTAGCTCACTGACTAAAGGGTCTTCACTGGTCGCATCCCCTCCAATCCATCCTCCATATTGCTGCCCCACAATTTCTAAAACACAAACAGGCACTCACTCTGTTAACTGAATGAACTGCAGGGACCTTTTTCTATACGCTACGTTTTATTTACCCACACCCATAGCACCTCCAGAGTGTCCACTGAGTACAACTGTTCCATGTCAGCTTATTAACTATATAAAGAAAGAACTAATATTTACTGTGGGCTGCTATGCTAGACTCTGTGCAACAGCTTTAATGCTTTCACTGATTTACTCCTCACAGTAAATATATTCTCCGCAAGCACCAGCTACATTTGACAAATGAGGAAGCCCAGGCTCAGAGGTGTTACCCATGCTGTTTCCTTAGAAGGCAGGAGTTTCTCATTCCACCTCCTTAAGAAGTGTGCTACCAAGAGTTACTCCTGCATCTGACATTACAACCTGGCTTCAAAAGGAAGCATGCAAAAAGACAGGTGAAAGCTTCATGATACGAATATGTAAAGACAGGTCCAAACTGCTGCCAACGAATAGGTCAGGGAAGAACTAGCAAATTCATGAGCTTGACTTTTACTCACATTTACACTCCCAAAGCTATTTAAAGCTCTACTTTGTTTGGATCTTCACTGGTTACTATTTTGAATGTTATATTATTCTACATTTTTTAATCAAGACAAATTTTTAACTAAAGATGCCAGGACAGGGACTAATATCTCATAAATACGGACCAAGAACTTGGGCATTCAGTGTTTGGACATCTACCAAGAAGGACATTTACTAATTAGATAAGACTACATGAGTTTGTTACTGAAATTTCAAGGCTTGAAAAATTTGTACTTACTTAGAAGATTTATGCCATCCCTTTCTATGTAAAACTATGGAAACTCTCAAATGATTAAAGTTGACAAGCAGCATAAAAAAATTTCAATTAACAAACACCCTAATAGACAGCTTCCTAGAGATGGTAGCTAAATTTTATCTATACTTACTTAAAGCCATTCTAAACCTTTAAGTTCACTGGCTCTAAAGTCAGAGAAATAAAATAAACACATACCCAAATAAGAAATGGGTTCTGCTTCTCAAACAATTAATTCCAAATCAAAGTCTCAAGACATGAATTTATCACATATGCTTGCATTGCCTTGTTCATGTTGTTACTCAAAGCTAATAATTAAACATTTGGGGCATTAAAAGTCCATGTTCACTCAACATCAATCTGTCATATGCTCCATTAATTCTACCAGATATCTACCCCCAAAAAACAAAAAAAAAAACAGTTTCCACCCAAAGACTTGTACATGAATGTTCACAGCACTTTATAATAGCCCCAAAGCGGAACAACCCAAATGTCCACCAACAGGTAAAAGGATAAGCAAAATGTGAGGCAGCCATATAATAACGCCACACAGTCAGACTACTTGGCAAAAAAAAAAAAAAAAATCAAGTACTGATGCAGCATGGATGAACCTCAAAAACATTAACACTAAGTGAATGCCAGATGCAAAAGACCACGTACCATATGACTCCATTTATTACATGAAATGTCCAGAATAGTCAAATCTATAGAGACAAAGTAGGTTAGTAGTTGCCCGGGGTTGGGAGGAGGGTGGGAATGGGGAGTGACGGCAAAGAGACACAAAGGATCTTTCCAGGGTGATGGAAATGTCCTAAACTTGCATTGTAGTGATGGCCACACAACTCTAACTTCACTAAATATAACTGAATTATACATTTTAAATGAGCAAATTTTATAGCATGTGCATTAAACCTCAATAAAGCTGTTAAGAAAAGACAAAGAACAGACTTAAAGCACGCTAGCTGTAAATCTTATGGTTCAAATTCAGTTCCTTCACAGAAAGGAATGCATCTTTCAAGACGACCAGGTTCTGTGTACATATGGGTCTTGGCATCAGCACTAAAAGCAAATTACTGAGTATTCTACCAGAAAGTTAGCTTTAAGAAATGCTATGTAAGACATTACCAATAGAGGGATTTATACTCTCCTGCAATAATACATAAACAGGTGAAAACACAAACGTCAAAGTTTTGCCTGCAGGTATTGGAAGAGATGTCATATGGCATGCATGATGTGCTGCCATATTAAAGATACAGACAAAAATGGCAATACAAGTTAATAAGGGAAAGAAGCCATTTGAGGCTATGAAAATCAGGAAGCCTTTACAGAATGTGTGCTTTGAGCGTTTCTCAGAGGATGAGCAGGATTTGAACAGCAGTAGAGGTACAGGGAAGCTGATATCCAAGGGAAGACAAGCATGAGGCAGAAAACCGATCACAGGAGCCCGGTGAAGGATTTGGGCAAGTCATGAGAGGTGGCGGCTGGGTCAGTGGGAAGAGGATGCAAGGCCTTTATTCCGTGAGGGTGACAGAGTTATGGAAGGTTTCGGAGAAGACAAGTGACACTGACATAAAGGCTCAACTTAGACCAACAACAATGGAAAGAGAGAGACCCAAGACACAGGCGACACAAAGCAGTCATCGTGGTGACTGGTCAGACCGGATGGGGTGACACAGGTAAGAAAGAATTCAGGACAACAAAGGCTCAAATTTGTACTTTCAAACTTCCAACAATTTATTTCTGGATTCAAGAACTTGACAGACACTACTTTCAAAATTCAAAACAAGGCCAGGTATGGTGGCCTGCAATCCTAGCACTTTGGAAGGCTGAGTCAGGCAGATCAACTGAGGCCAGGAGTTTGAGACCAGCCTGGCCAACGTGGTGAAACCCTGTCTCTACTAAAAATATAAAAATAAGTCAGGTGTGGTGGTGTGTGCCTGTAATTCCAGCTACCCGGGAGGCTGAGGCAGAATTGCTGGAACCCTGGAGGTGGCGGCTGCAGTGAGCAGAGATCGCCCCACTGCACTCCAGCCTGGGTGACAGAGCAAGACTCCATCTCAAAAAAAAAAAAAAAACAAAACGAAAAACAAAATTCAAAACAAGACAGCTATCGCTCAAGAAATGTTCCATGGTAAGAATAGGAATTTGCCAGATCTAATAACACGACAGATGCATTTACCCTTTGACCTAGCAATCCACTTCCAGGAATCTATTCCCAAAATGTGCCAGCCAAAACCACAAGAAGTGGTAAATTCAAGTTCTGTCACTGCAAAAGACTTGAAATCAACCCCAAATCCATCAGTAGGGGACAGGAAGACTAAGTTAGGACAATGAGCACTGCGCAATGACAGGAACTATTAAGAAAAAAAGAAAGGAGCTCCACATACTGATAAGAAAGTAAATTCTTAGCGGATACTTAACTGAAAACAGGCACCTTTTGTGTGTGATGGGAGTAAATACTAACATGTAAGTGTAGATATATTTTTCTTTTCAAGAAGAAAACTTGGGAGGCTAAACTGAACACTAATAAAAATGGTTACCCATGGGGGAAGGAGAAAACAGTGTGGGAGACGGGTGGAAGTGAGACTACAGTGGGGTCCATGGGTGGATTTCAGGGGGCTTCTCAATGTAAATGGGGCAAAAAATTACATCTTTATTTTCACTAACATTTGATGGAAATTTGACAATTCCTTTGATTATGAATGCAGGCAACAGATGCAGTACTTTTAACAAAGTGTCCAACTTTGTCAGCAAGAAATCACAAAGATTTTCATTATTCCACGCTAGACATTGCCAGTATCATTTATGCTCATCAACACCTTGAAATTATACTGGTTACATATGAAGTCTATAACTACTAGATCTTATATAGGAAGATGTCTGCATGTGTTAGCATGTGGAATTCTCAGGAATGGACATGTTTGCTACACTTTTGACACTTTTTATGATTTAAAAAAGCAAAAAAGTTGTACCGTAAAAGCTAGAAGAACATCTTGGAGCCATATGTGGCCTACAGGATCTCAAGCAATTATAGCCTCTGTCTTAGCTAATTATCCAGCAACAATATAATTGTAAATAAATATGAACTCCACAAGTAAGAAATATCATGGCAGTTCTAGGTTACAGGATGATCATCCAGACATATAATGTATTTATATGAAATTCTTTATATCACTAAATTGAACACTCAGTTTAAAAATTCTCATGCTGGCGAAACCCCAGGAGTAAAGGGAGTTAGAGAGGAAGAACTCTATATAAGAAAGTGAGGATTAACAGAAATAGATAAGTTACGAGAAGCAGCCTGAAACTAGAAAGAAGATGAAGAGCTTAATTTTAGATAAGTTGAATGTGATTTTTTTTTAAAGGCTGGCAGTTTAAAAATTGTAGCCCAAAGGAAACCACACCTGAAGGAATAAATTTAGTAACTGACAAAAAAGTAAAATTGTTGGCCTCAGTGCAAACAACAGCGCAAAATCTTCAAAGTGTGAAGAACTTAATAGAGACGAGGACTAAAACTTTGTGCTTAAAGGATGTGGGCAAAGTAGTCCCTTGCCTCCCACCCCTCCCAAAAAAGGAGAGAGAATACTTGCAAGAGACAGAATATATAAGTAGGAGAACCAGGAGGCCAGAAGGCAAGCCAAAGGAGGCTCATCCACGAAACTTCTAGCTCAACAGTGTTAAGGTTGAAGATAAATCAAGGAAAAGGTCTATTACGAAAAAGTCATTGACTGTGGTAACTGCCAGGAGACACGGCCTTCAAGAACATAGCTCCGAATGAGTAGAAAGCAATGAAACCTGGCTGCAGCCAAGCAGAAACGGAAATGACTTGCTCAAAACGACGGTGGGAAGAGGATGGTGGACTCTGTCACTAGCAGAAATCACCAGATAGCTGCCTCTCCCAACATCACTGTCACAAGAGGATCCTCAGGACTGACTTGGAGAACGTGATGACTTATTACCATTCACCATGATACAATGACGGGCAGGAGTGAGACATGAATTTTCCTTTTAAATTCTAAAGCCAGTATACAAGCATAATTACAACAAACTTGCAAATGAACAGACGTGCAAACATCATGTCTTCCAAAACCACGTACCTTATTCAAAAATAAGGTACAACTCGGGAGGCTGAGGGAGAAGGAGGGCTTGGGCCCAGGAGTTCCAGGCTGCTGTGGACTGTGATCATGTGACCACATTCCATCCTGAGGGACACGGCAAGACCCTGTCTCACACACCAAAAACAAACAAAAAACCAAGTACAGCTAATGATACTTACTTACAGCAGAAGTCTCACGATAGAACTTCTGTGCACGTCTCTCAGCTGGCTGCATGCAACCTTTGATTCAAAGTCTGGTATAAAGATGACCATGTTCCGCCCAGGTGTGTTCACGCTTTCCACTGCCCTCTAAAATGAGTACCCCGGCAACCTCAACAAGATGACCTCCAATCAGATCACCACCAGATGGCAATGAGAAAATACCACACCAATCACTACAGAGAAGACAGACAGACTCCAAACCAGCCAGCACTGCTATTCAGATTCTCTTAGAAGGAACATTGGCTCCTTCTATAAGGCCAATTCTAATTCTGTTCATTCATTTTTAAGTTTTCCTTAAAAAATTAAGCACGAATGAGGGGGATGGGGAGACACTGGTCAAAGGTGCAAAGTTTCAGTTGGATAGGAGGAATAAGCTCAGGAGGTCCAGCACCCAGCATGGTGACTCCAGTTAATAATAATGTACTGTATTTTGAAAATTGAAAGTTGCTTAAAAGCAAAACAAAAGAGAAAAAACTGCTTATAGTACATCTTAAAAGTTCTTACCACAAAAAAATGTTAAGTATGTGAGGTGATGGATATAATTAACTTGACATAATCATTTCATGATGTGCAGCATACATGTATCAAAACATCAGGTTGTATGCTTTATGTTTTATTTGTCAATTATACCTTAATAAAGCTGGGAGTGGGAATTAAACACCAAAATACCGACTTCTCAAAACTGCTATAAAGAATAAATTAGTAGATCCTCAAAGTTTTACTAAATAGACATAGCAGCCTTCTCATTGTGATCAATCTTTGTCCTTCTAATTATATAAATATACACACATGCAGCCAGGTGCGGTGGCTCACGCTTGTAATCCCACAACTTTGGGAGGCCGAGGTGGGTTGGTCACCTGAGGTCAGGAGTTCGAGACCAGCCTGGCCAACATGGTGAAATCCTGTCTCTACTAAAAATACAAAAATTTGCCTGATGTGGTGGCACACACCTGTAGTCACAGCTACTTGGGAGGCTGAGGCAGAAGAATCGCTTGAACCCGGGAGGTGGAGGTTGCAGTGAGCTGAGATCGTGCCACTGTACTCCAGCCTAGGTGACAGAATGAGACTCCATCTCAAAAACTATATATAAAATAAAATACACATACATGCTAATTCATTCCTTCAAATTTATAATTATGAGAATTCTCAGATATTAAGTAGAAGTACAGAATTTTCTTCTATGAACATCTTAGGAATTAGAAAACATTTTTTTTTCTCTTAGATACCTGAATAAGCAATAGAGGAGGGTCCTTTTAAATCCTAAAAAATCCACACTCAAGCACTAAATGCCTTAAATATTGCTCAATTCAGAAATGAATCTTAATTAAGTCAACATCTATATTCTTCCTATTTTACTACATGACTTCCAGGTAAGATGCCACAAGCCACACTGGTATAAATTGCTCCAGAAAACCTGAAAACTTACAGAAAATCACAATCACATTATATTTAACAGGTGTTATAAAGACTGCCCAGTTTGTCCAAATAAACTAGTTTTAACTGCTGAGGACTGAATTTCAGTTCTTAGTTTCAGCACAATGGTTTTATTCAATTACCTTGATTAAATCATGCTTACTCAACGGTCTAGATTGGTACTTGCGTGTATTTTGTTTCCAAGTATTTTCATTCACTTTAAGACAAGAAAAAACAGTATTGCATTTGATCATGATCATCTACACCACACATGCTTTTCAAACTGAGGGCTGCAATTCATTATTGTGTAGATCATGAAACCAACTTAGTTAAAGGGAACTGGAACTTTTAAAAAAAATCAAATAGAAAAAAAAAGAGCTCACAGAATGCAACAAGCTAAGTATTACTCAGTGTACTTTTTTTCCCAGTTATGTCTGTTTGGGTGCTGGGTTATCCCACAAAAAAAATTTTACTAAAGAAACGATTCAAGAGGCGCTGATCGACAGTACACAGTGACAAATTTCAAACAGCTAATATAGAAATGTGTGGGATGTCTGTGGAACTTCACAGCTCTGGCTCCACAAGTCACTGGCAGTGTGAGCCTGGTCAGATTCCTTAATTTCTGTGCCCATATTTCATCATCTGTACTAGAAATAATACTGTAGTACCACCTGTTGTATAAGGTGGCTGTGAGGAATAAGTGAGTTATGAAAATAAAATGCTTAGCAGAGTCCCTGACACACGGTAAGCATTTGCTACTATTCATGTTAATACTACTATAAAGGGTTTCTAATATCTATGAAATTCCTAAGATAGTATTTAAATGTTAAACCACCCATGCTTATTTTTGTCAAAATGAAGTAAATTAATGTTGCTTGAAAACTCCACCATACCTTTGATAACCGATGACACCAGAGGTGGCACTTCTCCAAAATTCCCACCAAAATGTAACTTTCAGCAGAGAGTGGAGGAGTCCTTTGGATCGGGGGACAGACCTGGGGATCCAGCCTAAGCTGCGACAGAGTTAAATTTTCCTTGAAATATCACTCTATCTTAAAATTCACATGAATCTTTCATTCTACCATGAAATACATGTTTAACAGAATATTTTAAAACACCAGCTTCACAGGGCTTCCTAGCTCTCTTGCTAGTGAATGAATGCGATGCTCTTGTATGAAATCCACTGACTTTGGAGAAGCTGCTACTGAAGAGCTTTCACTGCACATCAGCATCCAAAAAGTTTCTTTTCTGTCTTGGCACCACTGTATTTTCAGAACCCAGCCTAACACAAATACAAAGACACAAACAGCAAGCCAGTCTGCCCTCCTTTTAGAGGGCCTGTGGACAGTGGTGCTCCACAGAAACATCCTCAGGCCACTGAGCGTGGAAGGCCAGATGTGCACCTCCTGGCGGGTCTTTCCCTCTCCCAGTGAGGCGTGCACACGAGGTCCACTTCCGTAAAAGATGCCCTTAGTCAACCACAAACGCTATTAACTCCCATTGAGATGAACAGTCTCAACTCACAGTTCCCACAATCCTCTTCAACTAATTTCCGAATTTCCCTCATGTGTGGTGAACCGTCTGCCCTGCAGGTGAGTGTGGGGCCTTGAATAAGTATCTGCTCAATAAGCAGATTTTGGAAGCCAGTGTATCACTAAGTGCACACGAATCTGTTCATCAAGAACACACCCCTTTTCATTATTTTTCTTTTGACTAAAATAATTTAATCCTGAGTCAAAAATTCTGATCAGCAACTTTCCCTAGCTGAGCAAACTTTCAAATATACTTCCCATTTTACTACAAACTGGTTCGAAAGGAGAAACGGCGCTACTATGCTCTTTATTTGATTTAGGGCTTTTATGTTTTTTGTTTTAAAGACAATTTATCACTTTATCCACTCTCCTGAAGGAACTGGGCACAGTTAAGCGACACCTCTTTCAGGTAAGATGCTCCCGACACACATCCCCGGTGGTCCCTGAACCACTCAAGGCTCACAGTGACTGATGTCACCCACCACACCTGTGGTTCCACCTGTCAGATTTGCACCCCCACTCTCTGCACATATGTTCAATGCTGCATTTGCTGAAAAGCATCTTGTCGAAAATTTCCTTACTAGCTATTACAACATCAAGTACTAAGAACTTTTTAGTATTTTCCGAAATTATAGACACTGGGGAGAGAGTATGAGGAGAAACATATATGCACAGGAGTGTACATTTAAATCAGCCAAGAATAAATAATTTGGAAAAACAGTTTCTCAATCATTTGAGTATGTCTTCTGAGCTCATAGAAATCTGCCACTCGATGATAACCTTCAATAAGAGGCAGGGTTCTTTTGGGGAGGGGACTTTTTAAATTTTGCTTCCCACTCTGTCTCAAAACAATCTGGCCATACCTATAATAAAGGGAAAAATGTGGGCAGGGGGCAATGGCTCATGCCTGTAATCCCAGCACTTTGGGAGGCCGAGGTAGGCAGATCACCTGAGGTCAGGAGTTCGAGACCAACCTGACCAACATGGTGAAACCCGTCTCTACTAAAAATACAAAAGAAATTAGCCGCGCGTGGTGGTGAGCGCCTTTAATCCCAGCTACTCGGGAAGCTGAGGCAGGAGAATTGCTTGAAAACCAACTGGGAGGTGGGGGTTGCAGTGAGCTGAGATCACACCATTGCGCTCCAGCCTGGAAGACAAGAGCTAACATTAATTTAAACCCATATTTTTCTTATTTATTTTTCACTCTGTCACCCAGGCTGGAGTGAAATGGCGCCATCTTGCCTCACTGCAACATCTCCCTTAGGGCTCAAGTGATCCTCCCATCTCAGCCTCCCAAGTAGCTGGGACCACAGGTGTGGGCCACCACACCCAGCTAATCTTTTCATTTTTTGTACAGATGGGGTTTCGCTATGTTGCCCAGGCTGGTCTCGAACTCATGAGCTCAAGCGATTCAGCCATCTTGGCCTCCTAAGTGCTGAGATTATAAGCCTGAGCCACCACGCCTGGCAAAACCCATACCTTAAATAGGCATAAAGAAAATCCTGCATGTTAAGATTGCTACTGATTTCTGTCACCACCCTAGCTGTGGCTGGGACAGTACCATAGTCTGCACTGCCCAGCCTAAGTTTCGTGTGGAAAGTCTCAACAACAGTCTGTCCATATTTTTTATTCCATACAATTTACATTAACTTGTGTATTTTCTCAAGCAAGCTTTTTAAGCTTATACTTCAAGTAGCTTATTTTGAAAACCATAAATCCATGTTCCCAGTTGAAAATATAGTTAATATTTTTAAAAAGGTAAAGAACACTAACAACACAAAATCCAGCTTTTCCCACAGTTTTGTTATTGTCAAGAACTCATATATAATAAACTTACTTTAGAAGACTTGAACTTCACAAACTTCAATTTTCTAAAATAAAATGTACATATCAAAACTGCAAATACATAAACTTCTGAAAAATATAAATACAATGGAATAAAGAGATGCCCATTTTAGGACTATTTTTCTTTTGGCCACATCACACACACACAGCACAGTGTGTGTATGTGCGTATACACACTTTAGCCTGTACTCAACTGTCAGTAAAACAAATCCTCCTCTGCATTTTTGGTGGGGAAGGTACTCTTTTTAATGTGAACCTGTAGTTTCATTCACTGCCGCCAAGAAAGGCATCAGAATACTTTTTAGAATCACTTTTCCTATAACTATTAAGGGAATCACCACCCTAGTTACACACATACACGCTCACCTATATGTTTACCATAAAAAGCGACGTGGATACTCATCTTCCACAACATCCATATTTTTGAAACAAAACTTTATGGTAATATATGGTTTGCTGGTTACAATCAGTGAATTATTTAATCAGTTTTCCATAAGTTAGCCTTATCAATAGAAAAATTCCAACATTTATAATTTATTACGGCAAAACCTCAAAGTTAACAGAACTTCCACAAACTGGTTGCTTTGTTGAAATTCTGCTAAACGTTGTTACTAGAAATCACATTCTACTTTCAAGTGAGCTACTTTCAAGTGAGAAGTGCAGCAGAGCCAGTTTTTTTAAAAAAGCATGTTAGCATGATACACATAGCTAGACTTTAAGGATTTTTTTTAAGCTTATGAAGATGAGATAGGATGGTTGTGGCGAAGGGGTGATAAAGATGAAGAGCAGAGCCCACTCCATCAAGTGCTGGCAGCCTGATACCTGCCCTGGAGAGCCTCTGTAGTCAAGGAAGCCAGGCAAGTCCTGAACAAAGCAGCATTAGCAGCGCACTGCATCACCAGGCGTGAGGGCAGAATGAAGCTGGTGACGGCAGGGCCAAAGAGGAAGGTGTAAACACGGAGCGTTATGGAGGAGGAACTAGACAGATTTGGTAGATTGCTGAATATGAATAAACAAAAGAAGTCAAGTCGGAAATCTGTGTCTGTGACATAACGCCAGAAACAGAGATGTCGGATATGGCCTAGGGAGCAAAAGAGATCAGTTTGGGGCAAGTCAAGTTGGAAGAAAGGGCAGGTTAGTCAAATGAAAAAGCCCTGAAGGCTATTAGCTGGACTGGAAGACTCTCAGCTGAAGTTGCTGAGAACTGCTTGGCCTGAATGAAACTGAGAAACCCCAAAGCAACAAAGACTAGAAGAGAGGATCAAGTTAAAGCTGTCTCCTGAATGCTCATGAAGAGTTAGAAAAGATAAGATGAACTAGAACAGCAAGGATTCTGCACAGAACCCTAACCTCAAGAGGTCACCCAAGAAAAAAGAATGGCAACCTGGTCCACAAGTCTGGGAAATGGGCGATGTGGCCTCTCCTCAGAAGGGGCCACTCTGGAGAAGAAACCTGGTGGTTTCCCAAACTCATCTAACGCAAGACATCCTGAGAACAGCGTTCACCCTCTGGAAACCATGAATTGGAAATGCAAGAGAACCAATCTAATGAATCAAGTACAAATCTAAGAGCGCCTTCAAGACAAGTATTGAGATGCTTTTAAAACTCAGGAAGTTTTTAGATTTTTAAAGAAAAAATGTGAAACAACTTTGTAGTTAAACCATTACTTTACAGGTTTAAAAAGTGTTCTCCATGGACACAGGGAAGGGAACAACACTCACTGGGGCCTATCGGGGAAGGTGTGGGGACCAGTATCAGGGAAAAGAGCTAATGCATGCTGGGCTTAATACCTAGGTGATGGGCTGATCGGTGCAGCAAACCACCATGGCACAGGTTTTCCTACGTAACAAACCTGCATGCCTGCACGTGTACCCTGGAACTTAAAAAACAAAATTACTATTAAAAAAATTAAAAGTGTTCTCAACATATGACACCACCAATAACATGTAAATAACACAGGCTTTGATTTTGTTGTCTCCCATATGCCTTAAAATTTTAATCTAATTCCTCTCGTAGTATTTAGGATTTAAACAAGGACTAGTGTGAAGCAAAAATTATTCCTAGACACTAAACTTACAACTATATTCATTAGGATCCTGGCCTCTATGGCACTTCCCACACTGTGCTACAAAGAACCACGAATATTTCCAGGTGCTCGTTTCAAGAGAAAAAAATGAACACATCAATTCACTCCATATCAAATCTCTACTGTAAGGAACTAATTTTCCACATTCCATGATTTTAAAATCAGTATGTGTTCTACAAAACATGTAATATGGTAGGGGAGCTTTCTTCCTTCAAAGGAAATTTCTTCTTAAATTAGGAGTGTACCTTTTAATATATATGAATGTATGTATGTATACCTATACACATACCCTATTGGATATACCTCTCTGTAACAGCAGCAATGCACATTAAGATTTTAAAGGCCCTTCAATATGCCACTTGGCATTTCCTAAGTTTATTCACAAAGCTTCCCTCCCATTCCCATTCCTTACATATCACAGAACATGGATAGCCAAATATTGGTCTAAATAAAAAAAAAATCCTGAAAATGCATTAACAAGTAGAGTGGTAACGCAGAGCTCCATTATAAAAACAACAGTGACCCAAACAAACAAAACCTTCATAGTGTCAAAAGAGAGAACACATACGTTTCACCTGTAATGCCCCAGCTAAACTGCAGACATTAAACACCCACCCCGCCCCTGCAACACACAAACCCTGTGTAGGGCAAAGTCCCCTATACACAGAACATGTAACAAAAGCACTACTGAAGAGCCAATTCCAGTATGTGTCTTCAGCATTCCTAACCCTGCTTCCCTTGTGTGTTCTGAGTCCCTTGTTGGTAGGACCTACTCTACGCAGTGCCCAAGTAGCTTTTCATCAACTCATCAAATAGGAGACACTCTCATTTCAGTAGTCTCTACTTGATGATTGATGTAATATATTCCTATGCTGTGTGTCAAAGTCCACCCTCAACCAGGACTGCATTAGACAGCCTTCTGTCCCATGTGAGGTATCTGCAAGCAGCAGAAAGCTGAGGGCAAGCAGTCACAAAGCAAGCTCGGCACAGTCTTTGGCTCACACCAAGCACTGAACACAAGTTGCGTATCCCTTTATCTGAAATGCTTGGGTCCAGAAGTCTTTTGAATTTCAGACTGTTTCATATTTTGGAATATTTGAGGTAGCTTGGGGATGGGATCCAAATCTAATTGGGGAATTCAGATGTTTCGCATACACCTTACACACACAGCCTGAAGGTAATTTTATTTTCCCCTCAGGGACGCTGAATAAACTGTTGTGCACCTGCATGTTGACCGTGGCCCATCACATGAGGTCAGGGGTGAAATGATCTACCTGTTACGTCATGTTGGTAACTAAGGAAGTTTTAGATTTTGGATGATTTAGGATTTTCAAATTAGGGATGCTCAACCTGGACTAAGGGTTATTATTGTATGTAAGATAAAATGGCAAGTAAACCTTCTAATATTTTAAATATTTAAGATGAGAGAAGTCAGAAGAATCAGTCTGGAATTTTCCTTCTCCACCATCCCCCTACACCAAAGTCTCCAAGTTCCTAAAGCTTCAAGTTTGGGGAGGGGGAAATGGCCTAGTCTCCATGTCTATTCCCTGAATTCCCCTTGGGATCAAAGAGTCTGGTTTATCGACATCATCTAGGATTCCAAACCTTTCCTTCCAGTCTGACCAAAGTCTCCTTCCTGCCTTGAGAAAAGGCGGTCTGAGCTGTCTGCCTTTTTCCCCCATTCTGACTTTCGGATGCCTATCATGCACACGTCACTATTTTAGTTAGCATTTAATTAATTTCGACATAGCAAAGGCACCCCCTCGCAGTGTTAGGTGACACATTTCTGTACAACTATTTTCTCATAATCACAACAGTATTCCTAATTTGTATTATTTAGCATACATTTCTTAAAAAATTGATAGTAGCCTTTGAATTTTCCAAGCTACGGCACAAACTAGACCAAAATATTTTTTCTAATTTTTAGCAAATTCTTATTCTTAAGCATAATGACATTAAGTTTAAACATTAATTTAAAACGCATCTAGTATCACTAGGAGTTGTGAACTAAGCAAAAAAAGAAAGTTCAAACTATTACTAAAACAAAGAAACTTCCACACTGAAGACAATTCATTAGTACCTAATCTAGTGTTATAATAAACCATCAAAACATAAATCAGTTTCATGAGATTAGGACAGTTTCGTGGAGGGCATTAAATGAGGGGACTAAAGTATCTGAAGGATTAACATATGGGGAAATAAATGAGAAGATTAGTCCAGCAAAGGAGAACCTGACCGCTGGAAATACAGCCCAACGAAAGTCAGATATTTAACCCTGCACATCAACACACCTGGAAAGGGGCTGCCAGTACAGCAAACACGAAGTGATTTCAGCATTAAACTAAGCAGAAAAGTCTTCCTTGCAAGTAGCTCCCCTGCTTCTTCTGTTTTGGGATTTGATTTTATAAATTAATCCACTGTATTATAAACACACGTGCACTGTAGAAAGTTGGAGGAAAAAAATTAAAAAAGTAAAAAAAAAACCTAAAAATAACCTACTGCTAAGAGAAACTAAAAATAATTTCACTGCTCAGAGATAATCAATGTTAACATTTTGGTTTTCATCTTTTTAAAAAATGCATATATTCACACACCAAAATAAAGTTTAGATATTACTTACATATGTTGTTTTATGTTACATTTTATCACTAATACTGACTAAATGTTCGTTAAATTCAGTATTATGGAAAGTAAAAATTGATCTAAATGCTGAAATAATCATCCTTAACAGCAGCAAAAAAACGAAAACAAAAGCTTAAGAGGGTATTAGTTAAATAACAGCATATCCTGGACAGAATATTAATCTGTTAATCATTCTTTTGTATTTTCTTAGACTAAATTCTTAGAAATGGAATAGCTATTTCAAAGCACACACATATTTTACAAGCTTTTGTTACATATTTTGCTCTCCAAAAATCATATTAAATTACACTCTTTCTAGCAAGGTATGAGTGAGCTCCTGTCTCCATACACTCACCATAAGTAGTTTATTTTTTAATCTATGCCAATTACAAAAAACCCAACAGTATCTCACTGATTTGCATTTCTGGGAGTACAGATAGTGAAGCTGAAAGTTTTTTCATGTTTCCTACTCCTCTTTTTATAAATTACCAGTTTGCCCATTTTTTTCCACGGGGGTGGGGGCGAGGCCTCTTTTGTTGGTGGTGTTCACATGCCGTCTTTTTACAGTAAGGAAAGTAAATTTGCTTGTAAGTTACAATATTTTTCTGTTTGCCAGTCACCTTTTAATTCTGTTTATGGAATTTTAACACAGAGAAGTTTTATTATTCTAAAGTACTCAAATCTTTTCCTTTACAGTTCCTACACTTGGTGTTATATCTAGGTCTTCTCCATCTTGAGATCGCCAGGCTGTTAATTTTTTGGTTCTTAAATTTTTTCTTCAAAAAGTATTTTAAAAGCACCCAAGTTTACCCACCTAAAATGACAGCCATTTTTACTACTTTAAATATCCTCACGGCCGGACACGGTGGCTCATGCCTGTAATCCTAGCACTTTGGGAGGCTGAGGCGGGTGAATCATGAGGTCAGGAGTTCAAGATCAGCCTGGCCAACATGGTGAAACCCAGTCTCTACTAAAAATACAAAAGATTAGCTGGGCATAGTGGCAGGCGCCTGTAATCCCAGCTACTCGGGAGGCTGAGGCAGGAGAATCGCTTGAATTTGGGAGGCGCAGGTTGAAGTGAGACGAGATCACACCACTGCACTCCAGCGGGGGCGACAGAGTGAGACTCTGTCTCAAAAAAAAAAAAAAAAAAAAGAACAAAACTTCACTAATACATACACATTTTATACATATTTTTAATGGCTGCACCCATTTCATACAATCTATTTTCCAAAGTATTTTCTGACACAGACTTTTAAAAAAATTGCCGCTTGTTAGATTTAAACAGTCTTGAATGGTTTTACAAATTTTTGCAAGGCCAATGAGTCATAACATCACACCCAATTTAACAGTAGCTCCAAAGTTCCAGAACTGTTCGTGTCTATGCTATCAGTGCCCAATCACTCTCCCACAATGTTACTAAAAGACCAGGAAGAATAAGCTCATTCTTGGTAGTGGATCACAGTTCTGCATAATGAATTCTGCCATAATGATCAGATATCAGTCCTTAAAGCATTTTCATTTTAATCTCTTCTAGTCTTCTTCCACCTTCATATAAACTAGTCAAACACTCTGGGAACATTTGGTTAAAAGCCTGAGCTCCGGAGCTACCCTGTCCTGTTTAACTCGGGCTTGACGACCTTCCTAGCCCTGACCTTCACCACTCAAAGTCTCAGCTCCTTCACCTATATTCTGTAAAGCGGGTTAAACCATAGTACCCATGCTTCAGAGGGCACTGGAAGGATGTACGTGAATGTTGACGCATGCAGTACGCTAGGCGCTGGGGACAGATGCATATCACAGTGTCCCTGTCCCAAAAGAGGTCAGTTTGGTGAGAGAAACCACCAAGTATAATCAAAAGGTTAAATACTGTGATCGCGACATAGGCAGGACGACATGGGAACCCAGGGAAGGCTCCTAACCCAGACCAGGACATCAGGGCCAGCTTTCCAGAGATGGTGACGTGTGTGCCGTCAGGTGACAGAAAAGGCAGAGTCAGATTCAGAATGGAACTGCAATGGCGCTGAAGCATGGAGGAACACTAGGAAAAGCAGAACAGTGCTTACTTGGTCCAAGTTTCCCAAGGGAAAAAATTTAACTATCAAACTGAGGCTTCACAACCCTACTTTTCAAACACGAATACAATACTTGATGTTCTTTAAGACTGTTTTTCCAAAATCCTGTTAATGTTGAAAGTTGTAGCATTCCCACGGAATCCACAAACTTTCGGGGCCTGAGGAAATCAGCAGTGTCAATTAAAAACCATCTCATTTTACAAATGAGGAAATATAGGCCCTGCAAAGGTAAGCTTGAACTAGACTCCATGTCTTCTCTCCCAAGCAACATGTTCTACACCTAAGCAAAAATAAATGACTTAAATCTCTCTCCCTCACAGAATTTTTAGAAGTGAAACACTTCCATAAGTGAATAAAAAACTTAAGTCATTAAATGTTATAATAATTCTGTTTATAGTGTGTTTACTAAATGTTCATATTATAAACAGGAAACTTCCTACAAACAGGAAATTATGTCCTCAGTAGTAAACATAAGGCTTTTTGGATCTATTTTTCATTTAATGCTCATTTCTTCATTTGGAAGCAAAACAAACACACTGATAAACTACCAAATGTTTTTAAAAAGCAAGGCAAACTTAGAATTGGCCCTTAAAATGGTTAACATCCTTTTCCCAGACATACCCAAAAGACAAGTTCAAAATGAAGCTCAGTCCCTCAAAGACATTTTATTCCAGAATGACTCAAGGTCATGGCTTTAGGACCTACGGAGGGCTGAAACAGCAAAACAAACAAAAAACCAAGTTCTTAAGTTTTTAAGGCCCTAATATTTTTAATTTGAAGAATGGCAAGCAACAACTCCTCAATTTAAAGTACATTCATGTCAATTTTCCATGCTGAAAGACGGACACGACGCCTCTGGGTATACTGGGAATGACATTCTGATGAAAGGCCCTCAGAGACCCAGAGATGGTTCCTCCCACAGCAACTTCCTAACCCACTCCAGCACAACCATGGGGCTTGCCTCATCTACAAGGAGGAGCCTTAATTACCAAACTGCTTCATTTCAAAGGCAAGGCTGGATACTCAGCCTGGGGGGAAAAACCTGATCGAGTTTCCAAAGAAGCACCAAACACAAAAATTTTTAAAATCCACACCTTAAAACTAGTTTTAAGGAGAAAAAACGTTAAAGTTTCACAACGTGTTTTCTTGGCACTTTCCTGGACTTCCATAGGTATAGAAAACCCGGGCAGATTTCTGTTAGGGCCCTGTACTAGGTACTGGGGTGTTGCGGGGGGAAGGGAAGTGGATTTGGGGGGGGTAGAAAAGGAGGGATGAGAGAGACGATCAATTTTACTCGAGAAGTGTACAATAAAGCTTGCATTCTTAACCCCCTTAAGTGCAAGGACTGTGTTTTCTGTAGCCAAAAATCAGGGCATGTTTTCAAACGTTAAGTGTAAGTTAGAATTATTCCAGAAAACTAATTCATTCAAAAAAAAAAGCAACTGAGGCACCACCATAACCAAGTTCTGTTACTCTCGGGACGCAAAAACAAATAAGGAATATCCCCTGCGCTGGAGGAATTCACAATCGGAAATGTATGGGAAATAAGGCTGTACTGTAGTTAATTACAGCCAGAAGATAACTTTCAGTAAGTGGCAAGAGTCTAATGAACTGCAATATCTAAGGAAACCATGCAGAATCAGCTCAGGCATGCGTGTCTGTCTTCTGATGTGGTACACACATTAGGAGTGGGGGGTGGGGCTGCCTATAAGGACCTGAGCATGTGGCTCTCAGGGAGGGAGGCTTTCATAAATTGGTGAAAAACCTAGCATACCTAAAGTTAGTTTGTTTTTTTGACAAAACCGTTTGTAAAAGATAAAGTCAATGAGAAAAGAAGTTTAACGTATTTAGAAAGCAATTCAGCCATCCCTCTCAAGCTTAAGGAACACTCTCCTGAAACCTCCAAAAATGGGCATAATAGAGTTAAAGCGAGGCAGTCTTGTGTTTGCATGCTTTGGAATTTGAAATGCAGCGCAACTATTTCGACTCACCATGGAAAACAACAAATAGAACCTTCAAGTAAAACATTTTTCAATATCCAAAAACCTTCTTTAAACAAAGAAAAATCTCACCTCCAAATATTTTTTCCAAACACAATGACTGGTCTTACATTTTAAACATCATTACATATTTTACTACATAATACACTCTACAAGATTTCAGAAAATCGGGTACATTTTCGGGTGCACCATGAAATGAAGTGTTAAACTTAAAACTGCACACACTTCTGCGAGGCGTTAAGATATACTTAGGTCCTAGAAGCTCAAGGCTTGAAGTAAAAAAGGAATCTAGTTCCTCTTCTGCCGCTTCGTTAAGTGCATTCCAAAAAGTGTGATCGTTTACTCCACTCAGAACTTTTGACGATTTTAATGCTACTACAAGAAAGAGCAATTACACTGGGCAAATAAATATTTAAGTAGACTGCAATTCAGTATTTGCGCACTTACCACTAACCCCTACTACGAACCAGAAGCAACCAAGAGTGACCCAATCGGAAAAGAGAATCCTCTTTTTGGCAAAGCCAGGAAGAGAGAAAACCTTAACTTTGGGGATTCATTTCAAGGAATGTCTACAAGCATTCCTCTCTCTCTTAATTATCTTATGTCTGCTCTACACAATATTGCACGGGCGGCAGAAACAGAGGCCTTTCAGATCTTGGGGGGAAAAAAGCGCACGACCCCCGAGTCTGAGGACCCCAAGTCCCAGCAGCCTGGCGGGCACACGTTTACCCTCAGGGTCAGGGCGCGCGCTCCCGTTGGGGCCGGGGGCGCGCCGACGCCGCGGCGCAGGGCCCGGCCCGACTCGCGAGCGCTAGGCGGGCGCCGGGGCACTCTGTCCGGTTCGGCCGCCGGGCTCGCATCCCTGCGCGCATGCCCCGGCCTATAGCCCCAGGAGAACGGGGCAAAAGGGCGACTGTTACCCAATAATAGCGCCCTGCACGTTCGCAACAATGCAGGCAGGGAACCCGAGAGCCGCGGGCAGGGAACCGGAAAGCGAGAGAGCCCGGCTCGGCGGCTGCTCCTGCGCGCGAGCCCAGGGCTCACAGGGGAGCACGCGTCGGCCGGAAAGCAGCGCTGGGGAGAAGCGTGGGCGCGAGGGGGCAAGGGCACGGGTCCCGGCGTCCCGCGGAGGTCGCCTCACGAGGCGAGGCGCGGACGTCCGAGCTGCCCCGTGCCACACGTCGGCCCAGCTTCCGAGGGCCCGGCCCGGTCGCGGCGGGGAAAGGTGCCGGCGCCACCAGGCCGCCGCCTCCAGGCGCGATGAATCGGGCTTTTTCCCAGTGCGTAGTCCAGGCCTGGCCTCCCCGGCCCGTCCGGGGTGACTCAGGGCCCGGCCCCGCTTGCTCTCCTGCCGCCCTCGGCGTCCTCCGCCCACGAGTCCCCCGGCCCGGCCGCCATTCCGCCCGGCCGCGTTTCGGCTGCTCAGGCCTCGCCAGGCGCCTGGGCTCGGCCGCCGCGGCCCAAGTCACTGCGACACCGCGGCTCGGGGCCGGGCCTGCGCCGCCGCCGCCACCTCCTCTCGGCCCCGGCGGCTGCCGACACTCACCCGCATCTCTGTGGTGCCCCAAAGGCTCCCGCGACGCCTCCGCCTGGTCGCTGGGCCTGGGCCCCGGCGAAAGCCCCGTCCCGCCAAGGTCTGGCTGCGTCCCTCAGCCACCGGGGCTGCCCCGCCTGGAGCTGCGTGCGACACGGCGCCCGCCTCCTCCTCCTCCCCTGCCCGCCCGGCCCTCCTCCTCCCGCCGCCGCCGCCTGCACCACGCAACCTCCGCCCTCTCGCCTTCCCTCCGCGGCTCCCCGCCCTCTTCGGCCTCACCGGCTCCGGCGACCGCGGGGGAGAAGCTGTTGGGGGAGGGCCGGAACGCACCGCCATCGGCGTCCGGGGCGGGGGAGCCGGGAAACCGTCGTCGCCATCGCCCCGCCAGCCCGAGGCGCGGGAGGGGCCCGGAAAGCTCCCTCCCGCCCGCCCGCCGCTGCCGGCGGCCCCGGGGGCGCCCCTTCCGCGGCCGAGGCCCCCGCTAGCGTGGGGAGCTTCTACCTGCGAGCCCGCGGCCCCTGCCCCGGACACCCAAGCCATCCCCGACCCGGGGCGCCGGATTCTCCACCAGGTTTTACAGCCTCCCTCGCCTTGGGGCCGCCGCGGAGGACCCCTTCCCGCCACTTCGGACCTCGCGAGCGGGGCTGAGCTGCTTGGGTCGGGGACACCACCAGCCTCTGGAGAAACGGCCTGAAGCACCCCGAAGGAGAGGGGGTCCCAGTCCCCCCGCCCCCCCCCGGGGCGCACACCGCCCCCCCCCCCCCAGCTGGCCTCGAACCTGACTCCCTACCTTTGTCGACCGGGACTGGGGGATGCACCCTAGATCAGAAAGTCAGAGGTGGCCAGGTGGCCCTCCGAATCGGCGCAGACTTCCGAGGAACCTGCAGCCAATTCTCGATCCCCTTAACACCTGCAAGGCCTTAGGAATCGGCTCCAGAAAGCTCGAGCTTATCTGCGTGTCTCTTTTTAAAAATCACTTCTAAGATAAAACCTAACTAGGCTTTCCCTTTCAGACTTTCACTAACTCCTGTTTGGCAAATGTTGATATTCACTCTACCCTTCGTCTTTGTAAGGACAAATCAAGACTTAGAAGGCTTTGATTACATACACGGATGGCATGAGTCGTGATATAAAGTAGTATTGTTTTCACGTGTAGTTCGAAGTCATCTCATTTGAAATTAACTGTCATAATTGGCTATTTGGAATATTCAACCTAAATCCTATCCGCTGCTGTGGTGACGGGTGGAGGAAGCGTTGTGGAACCCCCACATCTAGTGAGGGGTGGCTTATTAATACCACGGCTCACAGCATAACAGAGCGGCTCATTCCATGAACAACCCCGGGGGGATTTCGAACTCTATCATGTGGGCAAAAGATGTAATGAGTGTAACTTCCTGTTTTCTCCAAACGAAAACACTACACAGATTCCTGTACCACTCTGGGACAGAAATCCTCAGCCAGAGCAGAGGGCCGTCGCCAGAGTCCACACTGTTTCCTGCGTAACGTGGGTTTGTCTCTGAAGAAAGATCCCACTGGTGTATGTGATCCCCTCTATTGAAATGTCTTTTATCCACATCTCAGTCTCTCTAGAAGTAATGCATTTGTATGTACTTGTCACTCAGGTATGTAATCCCTTAATTTGTGCGGGATGTTGGGGTGTGAACAATTCTTGGTTTACATCCTACACTTTTGAATAACCTCGTCAAAACTTAGATGTATTTAACGCTTTTTTTTTTTTGTGAGCACATGGTAAGGTTGGAAGTAAAAATGGAAGGTTTATCCCTGTGGCCCATGTTTTCCAGTGTACATATGTGGGTTTTTTTAAAAAAAAGTCCCAATTTCTTCCTTTTACTGGAAACTGCGTTTTTTAGACAACAACTTAAGCTTCCTATTCCCTAACCAGTCTTCTCCAATCTTACCATTCAATATGGCCTCCTTTTCTGTGACTTCCTCCAGCTGAATAGAAGGGCTGAGTGGGTCAACCTTCCCTTTATTGTTTGTTTCCTCCACCCTCTGTTTTTCCTTAATAGCAGTATTTGGTCCACCCACACCACCCTCCCTCTTCTCACTGCCTCCATTCCTGGTTCTTAACTCCTTTCTATTCTTTACTCTCCACCTGCCTACACGATCATTTTTAGCAGCAAATTTATTCCATCGACTTTTATGTCCACTTAACATCCAGATTGCATTTACTTTGCTCAGATAACCTTGTCTCCTACCTCACAGGTCAAGGCCACCTGCCGCTCTTTTCTACTTTAAAACATCCTGCCTCCATCTTTCTCCCCCAGCTCAGCAAAACTGATGTCCCTCTTGGATGACCCAAAGTTTGGAGGGATAATTAATTTGATAGATGTCAGAATCAAAGTTCAAAACAGTCTCAACAGACTACATTAAGCCAGAAGCAAAGAAATAAAATATAACTTTCAAATCTAGAACAGTATGATGTGGTAGTTGGAAAAGCCCAAGTTTTAGATTTTAGCGAACCTTGGTTTGTATCTAGCTACTCAAATTTGAGTCATATCCAGTAACTCAAATTACTATCTTTTGCTCTAGTAAGGTCAACTGTTAATTTGAGATAAAAATACCTACTTCATAAGAGTGTGAAGAGTAATTTCTTTGTAATTCCCACATAATTCGTGGAACATTCACCAACCATTAGTTCCCCTCCCTTTCTCATCTTCCACAAAGTGGATGTCTCTGTTGCCATTCATAACACTTTTTTTTTTTTTTTTTTTTTGGAAGCCGCGTTGGGCCTTCGCCCCCGGGGGAGTGCAGTGGCCAGATCTCAGCTCACTGCAAGCTCCGCCTCCCGGGTCTATGCCATTCTCCTGCCTCAGCCTCCCGAGTAGCTGGGACTACAGGTGCCTGCCACCTCGCCCGGCTAGTTTTTTGTATTTTTTTAGTAAAGACGGGGTTTCACCATGTTAGCCAGGCTGGTCTCGATCTCCTCATGATCCGCCTGTCTCGGCCTGCCAAAGTGCTGGGATTACAGGCTTGAGCCACCGCGCCCGGCCCATAACACATTCTTTAGTTCATATAGACCTGGAAACAGACTCAAAATCCTAACCCATTCACCTTGTATCCCAGAGCTGTCACCACCCTAGAGAAATTCTTGGCCTATTTTGGGTCAGTCATTACCATCACCATACTCATTTTTCAATGAGAAAACCTAAGGCTCAGAGATGTTAGGCAATTTGCTCCAAATCACTCAGCCTGAGCAGTGGCATAACCTGACCCACTGACTCCCAATTCTGTGTATATCCACTCCTTTACTAAGATATTCTCCCACACTTATGTTGATCCTCTAACCTTTCAAATGTTTTTCCTGGTTCTTATCTCTTCTGTATCCTTCCCCTTGTGTCATGACTGATGGCAGATGATTCCTTCTAAACCGATACCTTCATCATTATAATTTTGCCTTTTCAAGCTTCAGTGGTTCCATATTGTTTACAGTGTTCAATCCAAATTTGGACCTGGCACTTAAGGTTTACCAGATCTTGCCCTAACTTGCTTTTCCAAATGTATTTCCTGCCACTTCCCAGAAGGAACTCTCAATGCCATCCAGTCCTGTTGGTTGTACTCACTCGCCCACAGATGAGCTGTGAATCGCCATTTATGAAGGCCTGCTTCAGTTGTTCCCTTAGCAGAGACCATTCCCCACTTCTTTCCTCCATCTCCAAATCATGCTCACGTTTCAAGATCCAGCTCACACCCCCTCCCAGGAAGCCCACCTTACACCTTCTACCCAAGCTTTATGATCTCTCCCTGATTTGCCTGCTCACATGTGCCTTTAAACTAGGTGGTCTGTGCCGTGGGGTGAGAGACAATTTCCTAACGTTCACCTGCCCCCTCAGCATTGTGCCCGAAGAACACTGAAGCAGATTCCAAGCAAATTTGCTTACTACTGAAATGAAAGTGTACAGGTGTTACTTGACTAACCATATGAACTACTATTTCTAAGACACAGGTAAGTAACTACCCATCCAGTGCAAAGTGAATGAACAGGATGGTTCTCAAACCTGGCTTTGCTTTAGAATCACCTGGGGACTTTACTAATTCCGAGTGCTCCGCTCCAGATCTACTGAATCAAAAGTAGGTGGGAAGCAGCAGGGAGGGAACATGAAACTGCCAGAGTTTATATCCTGGCATCGCTACTTATTATCTGGGGAACTTTAAGCAAGTTACTTAACCTCTCTGTGCCTCAGTTTCTTCATCTATGACATAGGGATGATAATAATAGTACCTTGGCTGGGCGTGGTGGCTCATGCCTGTAATCCCAGCACTTTGGGAGGCCAAGGCATGTGGATCACTTGAGGTGACCAGCCTGGCCAACAAGGTGAAACGCTGTCTCTATTAAGAATACACAAATCAGCCGAGCGTGGTGGCATGCACCTGTAATCCCAGCTATTCAGGAGGCTGAGGCAAGAGAATTGTTTGGACCCTGGAGACGGAGGTTGCAGTGAGCGGAGATTGTGCCACTGCACTCCAGCCTAGGGTGACAGAGTGAGACTCTGTCTCAAAAAATTAATAATATCTCATATAAGGTTGTTGTACATTAAATCCTTAATAAATATTACCTATGATGACAATGATAATTTTTCAGTTAAACTTGTTTGTTTAATCCAAATCATGAAATATACATTACTTGTGATTCTTAAAAAAACATTAGTTCTGCTTACAAAAGTAGTTACATATATGCTATAACTATACAGAGTAATTCAACTAGATTAGTATCCAAAGGAAGCAGGAAAGAGATGAAATAATTGAATAATTTCTTCTCTGTAGAGTTTTAAATTCTTTTTGAAGAAGCAGGTGTTTAAGTCCCCTACTTTAATTTCTTTCTTTCTTCTTGTTTTTTTTTTTTTTTTTTTTTTGAGACTTGGTCTCACTTTGTCGCTGAGGCTGGAGTGCAGTGGCATGATCATGGCTCACTGCAGCCTCAATGTTTTGGACTCAGGTGATCCTCCCACCTCAGCCTCCCAAAGTACTGGGATTACAGGCATTACTGTAACCTGGCCTAATCCCCTACTTTGGTTTCATTAGAAGGGATTTCATAGCTAATATTGGTCCATCAAATGCCAAATAAACAAGATTTTAATAATAGAGGTAACTAGATATAAAATATCATACAGAAATTTACTTACCAAAGTCACAAACTGTCTGAAGGGGAAACATAGTATTGGTAGACCTCATCCTCTCAACTCTTGACTTATAAGTTGCGTATCTAAACAAATACACAAAGGCCTTTTTATTGCCTGGAATTCCACCAAAGATTCTTAAGTATCATTTCTTAAAGATGCAAATAGCTCTAGGAGGTAGGAGGGTTTGATAGTCGTTCACACATTGGCATTTACTAGTTCAATCAGGTTGCTATTTTTTGTGTGTTTTTGAGATGGGTTTCACTCTGTTGCCCAGGCTGGAATGCGGTGACATGATCACAGCTCACTGCAGCCTCGACCTCCTGGACACAAACAATCCTCCCATCTCAGCCTCCTGAATAGCACCATCCCCGGCTAATTTTTAAAAATTTTTAAAACAATGGGATCTTGTTATGTTGCCCAGGCTGATCTTGAACTCCTGGGCTCAAGCAATCCTCCTGCCTCGACCTCCCAACGTGCTGGGATTACCATACTTCATCTGGCCAGGTCGCCTTCTTTTTAACACAGATCAGTAGCACCTAAACACAGAAAGGTTGGGGCAAATCAAGTTTTGGAAAAACACTGAGTGCCTCAGGGAAGGCTGAAGGCCTTAGGCCAGAGGTTCTGGGAGGAGGAGGCTTAATCTAAAGAAGAAAATGAAGAAAAGGAGAAGAAGGATTTAACAATTTAACCTGTCTGATTTCAGATCTTGCATATTGCCAGTTCTAGGCCTCTTATTTTGGAATCCAGAAAATACTGGTGTAAGATAGTCATGAATTAAGCTTTTGAGTCTGACCTGGGAGACCTAAACACCATCGTAACATTGTATCAATTTGGATCAGATGAAATAGCAATGTATTTTCCAATGATTCAACCTAGTTTCTATGAGATATTTTTCAGAGAAAAGTGTTCTAAAATATTGTCGTCGTCGTCGTCTTCTTCTTCTTCTTCCTCTTCTTCCTCTTCTTTCTTCTTCTTTCTTCTTTTTTTTTTTTTAAACAGAGTCTGTCTCTGTCACCCAGGCTGGAAGTGTGGTTGATCACAGCTCACTGCAGCCTTGACATCCTGGTCTCAAGTAATCCTCCCACCTCAGCCTCCTGTGTAGCTGGGACCACAGGTGTGTGCCACCATGCCCAGCTTTTCTTTTTTCTTTTTTTCCTGCAATGTTGCCCAGGTTACTTTTTTTCCTTGTTGTGTATTTCTGGGTTTGTGTGTGTGTGTGTGTGTGTTGTGGTGTTTTGTTTTGTTTTGAGACCAAGACTTGCTATTTTGCCCAGGCTGGTCTCGAACTCCTGGGCTCAAGTGACCCTCCCGTGTTAGCCTCCTGAGTAGCGAGGACTACAATACACCCCTGAGCCCAGCCTAGAATTGCTTTTTCCAGGGAATTTTCTATGACCCTTCATATCTCAACCCACCCCATGTCTACATCTGGATTAGTTGTCCTTCTTGTGTAATTCTTTTGTACCATGTAGTTATTATATTGCATTATAATTTTTCCCTTCTCTATCTCCTACTCCCTCACAGATTGTGAGCTCCTTGAATTCAGGTGCTGTGTCTTTTGTCACTATATCTACAACATTTAGTACAGTGCGTGACACATAGTATACTGAAAGTGGTTAGAACCCAACTCATGCACTAATTGGGATTGTTTGTACTATGAAATTCAGTCATTCCACTTTCCTTCTCAAAGACCTTCCATAATTCTCTGCTTCCTAAAAGAATCTCAAACACCTCATTCCTAATATTGAAGCATTCTCTACACTTTGGCTCCAATGGATTATTCCCTCTGGTTTCTTATACATATCATACCAGATCCAAACTAGATTCTTATGAATGCCTGATTAGGCTCCATGCGTTTCCTCATCCAACTGTAACTTCCACAGAAATTGCTCTTCTCCAGTCACTGCTTACCCAAATATAACCCATCCTTCTGGGCCTACCTTAAATGCAGTCTCTTTAGTGAAACCTTTCCTGCTCTTCTACCCGATGTGAATTCCACTTCTCCCCTTGCACTGGGTAAGCTTCTTAAAGACATACTTGAACAAGTTTGTATCCCTACAGGACTGTATTAAATTATGGAGGCTGGCAAGTCCAAAATCTGCAGGGTAGGTTGGCAAGCTGTACACTCACAGAAGAACCAATGTTGAAGTTCAAGTGTGAAGGCCATCAGGCTGGCAGAATTTCTTCTTGCTCAAGAAATATCAGTCTTTTGCTCTATTAAGGCCTTCAACCAATTTGATGAGGCCCACCCACATATGGATAGCAAGTTGCTTTATTCAAAGTCCGCCAATGAGGCCAGGCACGGTGGCTCATGCCTGTAATCCCAGCACTTTGGGAGGCTGAGGTGGGTGGATCACTTGAGGTCAAGAGTTTGAGATCAGATTGGCCAACACGGTGAAACCCTGTCTCTACAAAAATACAAAAATAGCCAGGCGTCAGAAGGCAGAGGTTGCAGTGAGTTGAGATGGTACCATTGCACTCTAGCCTGGATGACAGAGTGAGACTCTGTCTTAGAAAGAAAAAACAAACAAAAATAAATAAATAAAACAAACAAATAAAACAATGACTGTTAATCTCATCCGAAAAACACCTTCACAGAAACATCCAGAATAATTGACCAAATATCCAGGCACCATGGTCCAACCAATTTGATGCATAAAATTAAACACCACAAGAACTAAGTGGAATGTCCTGGATGTAGCAAATGGCATTTTATTTCTTTAAAAAGTAATTTATACTTGGCCGGGCACAGTGGCTCACACCTGTAATCTCAGCACTTTGGGAGGCTGAGGTGGGCAGATCACTTGAGTTAGGAGTTCAAGACCAACCTGGGCAACATGGTGAATCCCCATCTCTACTAAAAATACAAAAATTAGGCAGGTGTGGTGGCATGCACTTGTAATTCCAGCTACTCGGGAGGCTGAGGCAGGAGAATCGCTTCAACCCGGAAGTTGGAGGTTACAGTGAGCCGAGATCACACCACTGCACTCCAGCCTGGGTGATGCAGTGAGACTCTGTCTCAAAAAAAAAGTAATTTATACTCATTGCCTCAAGTTTCCTACTTCCTAGTGACTCAGCCCATCTCTACCCACCTACTAAGTTCAACAGTTCCTCTCCTGCATTTGATGTTTGTTCTACCTGCCCCTCCATCTGGAAACCACTCATCCTTTAACTCCCAAACTCCTGTGCCCTCATGGCTCTTCTAGCTGATCAATCTTTCTGCAGCTGGCTCTCTTCCACCCTCCTCTTAAATGTGGGTTCCTGAAGGTTCCGTTCTTGGCCACCTTTTCTTGCTATATCTTCTTCTTGTGTGATCTTGTCAGTTTCACTTGTCATCTATGTCAAGTTATCATCTTTGACTTTATTCAGGGACACTTCAAGGTTTCATGGTGCTTGAAGTTTATGTAATTTAACACAGGAGTACTCTTTAAGAAGACGTCTATGCTAGGATGGCTAGCAATAACTTAGTTACACATGGAACTCCCCTAAATGTATCCCATGAAGCCCAACCTATATGGTATCTCAAACTTATCTTGCCCCTAAACAGCCCCCCCCGCAATGTCTAGAGGACTCCAGTGCCACCTGACCTGGCGGGAAGTGTGAAGAAGATGTTAGGGTGGAAAGAGGTAACAATCTTAGTCTTAATCACAGCAAAAATAACCTACTTTTGAAATTGTTACAAAAAAGAAACATGACAACATGAATGTATTGCTAAGGCCCTTGCCAGGTGCTTGAAAGACCCCCTGCTGGTGAGGAGAGCTGAAGCTAATGTTTGGTACCTTCAAGAGTATCTGGTCCATCTCTGTCTTCAGCCTGACCTCTCCCACACTTTAGGTCTGATTTTCTAGCTGCTTGCCAGACCCCTGTACTTGAACGTCCCTCATATTTCAAACCATTTGGCCTCAAATAAGGACCATTATTCCTTATTCTACCCCTGACCCATCTCATATATTTTCCTTTGTTTTTCTGTCTCTGATATTGACATCATTGTTCCTGTGCTGTTATAAAGAGATACCTGAGACTGTGAAATTTATAAAGAAAAGAGGTTTAATTGACACACAGTTCTACCGGCTGTATAGTACGCATGGCTGGCAGGCCTCAGGAAACTTGCAGTCATGACAGGACTGCCCAGTTATTCAAGTTAGCAGCTCAGTTGTTTCCTGTTCTGCCCTGTCCCCGCTCCATATCCATTTGTTTATTAGATCCCATCGGGTTTGTATCTGTATTTGCTTTCATTTGGACTGCCGAAAGGCCTCCTCGCTGTCTCCCTGCCTCTGGTCTCCTCCAATTCATCCTCCACATAGCCATGAAGCTATTTTTCTAAAATATGGTAATGACTTTCTCAAGAAGCAGGACAGCATGGGCTCTGGAGCTAGCACTCAGGTTTAAATCTTGGCTGTACTGCTTACTTCCTGTTTGACTTTCGACAAGTTATTTAATCTATGACTCAGTTTCCTACTTATAAAATGGAAATACTGGCCGGGCACGGTGGCTCACACTGTAATCCCAGCACTTTGGGAGGCCAAGGCAGGCAGATTGCCTGAGCTCAGGAGTTCAAGACCAGCCTGAGCAACATGGTGAAAACTTGTCTCTACTAAAAATACAGAACAAAACAAAACAAAACAAAACTAGCTGGGCGTGGTGGCGGAGGCCTGTAATGGGAGGCTGAGGCATGAGAATTGTTTGAGCCCTGGAGGCAGAGGTTGCGGTGAGCCAAGATCGCGCCACTGCACTCCAGCCTGGGTGACAGAGTGAGACTCTGTCTCAAAAAAACAAAACAAGACCAAAAAACAGGGAATAGTTCACACTTCACAGGAGATTTTAACAAATAAATTATAGCTTTTCTTGGTGTTGGATATTTGATACATAGAAAACATTAGTATGTTATTATCACTGTTAATATAGCTTTCCTATCAAAAATTTTTGATGGGACCAGGCACAGTGTCTCGTGTGTAATCCCAGCACTTTGGGAGGCCAACGTGGGAGGACTGCCTAAAGTCAGGTGTTCGAGACCAGCCTGGCCAACATGGTGAAACCCCGTTTCTTTGAAAAATACAAAAATTAGCTGGGTGTGGTGGCACACACATGTAATCCCAGCTACTCCAGAGGCTGAGGCAGGATGAGGCAGGAGAATTGCTTGAACCCGGGAGGGAGGTGAAGGTTGCAGTGAGCCAAGATCGTGCCACTGCACTCCAGCCTGGGTGACAAAGTGAGATTCTCTCTCAAAAAAAACAAAACAAACTTTTGATGGTTTCACATACTGGACAAGACATTCAATAATCATCTTCACATTGAGACCTCAGTCCCTTTTCCGTGTCTGTTCTTGCCGCGTCTCTTCCTAGACCTTGTGCTGCAGACACTTGAAACTAGCAGATGCTCCCCAGGCCATTTGGGTACTCCTGGTTTTCCTTTGTTGGAAATGTCCTCCTTCCTTTTTCTTTCTCTGAAGAAATCTCAATAATTCCCCAGGTCCCTGATCCAATGTCATCTTCTCTCTGAAGTTTCCTCAGCCTCTTTGCCCTCACTGTATCCTGGTGTTTCTTAATAAACACTGAGCAAAAGGCGTCTGACAAACTCCTCCTCCCGAACTTTCTTTTTTCAATTGCCAAAAATGGGTTTTAAGTGTTTGAGTCACGATTCTTGCATGCATGCTCTCATGTAATACTTGTAAAGTATATCTTGGATTATTCCAAGTTTTTATTGGCGTAAATCAGAGAGAACGTTCTAGTCATGAATGATGAAGTGTGTTTTCCAGGTCATATTACATTCATGCCAGGAACATGGCATAGCCCGTCAACACCATTTGTTAATATGATGTATTTTAAAGAACAATGATAGTATTTAGATAATGTTCACAGAGAATTTAAGAAATTTCAATGGCTTTAGAGCTTTGTTTTCTTGGTCTGTAGGGTCAGTTGCTTTTGACTTGATATTCACTCTGGGAATGGAAAAATGGAGCTAAAGGAGCTGGCAGGTTGATGTCATCAATTAACAGATAATAACGAGAAAGATATTATACCGCCATTCTATGGGAAAAGGTACTTTTTTGCTAGTCTATGGGATGGCAAGGGAAGAGACCTCTTTAGAATTTGCCTAATTTCTCTGACCATTTTTAAAAAATAAAGGTGTTTTTGTTTTTTGTTTTTTCTTGAGACGGTGTCTCATTCTGTCACCCAGGGTAGAGTGCAGTGATGCAATCTCAGCTCGCTGCAACCTCTGCCTTCCAGTTTAAGCAGTTCTCCTGCCTCAGCCTCCTGAGTAGCTGGGACTGCAGATGCTCACTACCATGCCTGGCTAATTTTTGTGTTTTTAGTAGAGATGGGGTTTCACCATGTTGACCAGGCTGGTCTTGAACTCCTGACCTCAGGTGACCTGCCCACCTTGGCCTCTCAAAGTTCTGGGATTACAGGTGTGAGCCACTGTGCCTGACCTTAAAGAATATAAGTTTAATTTATAGTTGAAATCTGGATTAATTTGCAGTTGAAATCTGGCTAGTTCTGCTGACAGTAAGTTCAGAAATCAAACTCTCACTGAACAATGAGAGCTGTATGTTATCTTTGCTGGTAATGTCCCAGAAACTTAGTCAGTGCCATTAACCACAACTCCTCTGGTTTTGGCTCCTCTGAGGACTCCATCAGCCTACAAATCTGTTTCTGTGACCTTAACAGTTAATCAAGAGAGAAATACCAACATGAAAACAAGAATTTCAAAGATTCCTCTTGCATGACTGGGTAGGAGAGCAGGAGAGACAATGTAGGTGGGAGGCTGGCAACTAAATATTCAAGAGAAATACTCAAATTTTGCTCCTGGTTGGGAAGCCAATCCATCTTCCCCATTCTTCTTCTTCTTTTTTTTTTTTTTTTTTAGACGGAGTCTCACTCTGTAACTGAGGCTGGAGTGCAGTGGTACAATCTTGGCTCACTGCAAGCTCCACCTCCCGGGTTCAAGCGATTCTCCTGCCTCAGCCTCCCGAGTAGCTGGGATTACAGGTGTACACCACTACGCTGGGCTAATTTTGGTATTTTTAGTAGAGACAGGGTTTCACCATGTTGCCCAGGATGATCTCGATCTCCTGACCTTGTAATCTGCCTGCCTCCGCCTCCCAAAGTGCTGGGATTACAGGCGTGAGCCACCACGCCCGGCTCTCGATTCTTTTGTCAGTGATATTTCCTTTTATTTTTCCCTACCTCTTTCCTTCCGACAGCTCTAACCTTTTACTAAAGGATTAGAAATGGGTAAATATTCAGTAATCTAGTCCCTGGTTATGTTACGACAGCCAACTTAATTGCCTTTGAAAGAAAGGCTCCTTGGACAGTGCAAGGGCTCTTGTATTTTGGAGGTACCGGCAAGGCAACCTGGAAGAAACCGGTAACGGACAGAAATTTACTTGGAGCCACAGAAGATTAAGACACTTAAGTTTTCCTGATAGAATAAGGTGAGTCGATGTAAAGAGTGAATATAAAACTCTAATGGTCAAAATACAGTGATTTTTTAAATCCCAGGTTACATACACGCTTGAAAAATAGTCAAGCATTTACCGAGATGTGTTTCCTGAGTGGGCACTTCATAAACTACTTGCTAACTGACCTACTTCTTGTTTTTCTTCCCTGCAGTGAGAAAAAAGCTTTTTAGATTAGACAAGGGAAGGAAGGGTGGCTCTACCTTACACAGAGCAGGATATAATCCCATTGAATTTGTGCTACAGGTGAGCTTTTTCCAGCTCTGCCGTCAGTCTGAGGAAGACTGGGGGAAGAAGCAAGGGAGAGGCTCCCACGGGAAAAAGACTGACTTAGGTATCTCAGCCTGTGCCTGGACAGGTGGCAGAAGAGGGAGAGCGCAGGCTCAGAGGCAGTCCAGCCTTTTCCGTCCTGCTGCCTCCAGGCTCTTCCAAAGGAGTAGATGGAATCTTTCAGGACAGCCCCTGGCTAAACAATCTCATTCTTCTGAAAGCCTAGAGTTCAAACCTGCCAGAGTTACCTGTATCTCTTATTGTAATTATCATTTTGTACCTGCAAGCTATTTGGGAGCAGAGCTGTGTCCCCACACATTGTCCCCAGGAACCTTTCCAGGCTTACTTCCCATCCTGTCCTCTCTCACTCCTTTACCTGTACTGGCCTTTGCACTGCATACGTGTTCCTTACACTTTCCTTCCATGTAGCTTTTGCTGATTCTCCACTGGATGTGCTTCTTACTCCCGGGTTCATCTATTGCAATCCTACTTCACTTTCAAATCCTACTTCAGTTCGCATCTCATGAGACTTTGCAGAGTCCTTGGGCTGAAATAAATCTCGTTCTCCTTTGTGTGCTCATGGTTGTTTGCTTGGGCCTCTTTGATACACATGGCTTCTTGTTTGTATTTCCACTGTGCCAAACTCTAGACTCTGTCTTTTCATCCTGTTAATATGGTCTTTTGCAGAGTGAAAGGTTTTAGTTTTGACAATGTGCAATTCATCACTTTTTCTCTTTATGCATTGTGCTTTTGCTGTCGAGTCTGAGAACTCTTCACCCAGCTCTAGGTAGGTCCTGAAAGTTTTCTTCTACGTGTTTTTCTAAATGTTTTAGAGTTTTATGTTTTACATGTAACTGTGGGATCCATTTTGAGGTAGTTTCTGCATGATGTGTAAGGTTTAGGTCTAGCTTCATTTTTTTTTTTCCTATGGCTATCCGATTGCTCCAGCAATGTTTGCTGAAAAAACTCTCCTTCCATTGGATTCTTTTTGTAATTTTGTCAAAAAATAGTGGTACATAAGCCTGCGTGTGGTGGCTCATGCCTGTAATCCCAGCACTTTGGGAGGCAGGTGGATCACTTGAGGTCAGGAGTTTGAGACTAGCCTGATCAACATGGTGAAACCCCATCTCTCCCAAAAATACAAAAATTAGCTAGGTGTGGCGGCAGGCACCTGTAATCCCAGCTACTTGGGAGGCTGAGGCAGGAGAATCATTTGAACCCAGGAGGCAGAGGTTGCAGTGAGCTGAGATCATGCCACTGCACTCCAGCCTGGGCGACAGAGCAAGACTCTGTCTCAAAAAAAAAAGGTAAAAGTAGTGGAGTATATTTGTGGTCTTCTATTTCTGGGTTTGCTGTTCTATTCCATTGATTTATGTGTCTAGATTCCAGGTGCTTTGAGGATTAGACATATGCTTTCCTTTTTGCAGTGCCTTTGGTATATTGCCTTGCCCTAAGGTAACAAATAGAGTCTGCTTCTGTCTTATAGTCAACCTTTAATTTTTTAAATTAAGAAATCATTTTAATTTTAAATTTTTTTTAGAGATGGAGTCTTGCTCTGTTGCCAAGGCTGCAGTACAGTGGCACGATCACGGCTCACTGCACTTTCGAACTCCTGGGCTCAAGTGATCCTCCCACCTCAGCCTCCCGAGTAGCTGGGATTATAGGTGTGCACCACCATGCCTGGCTAATTATTTAAATTTTTATAGAGACAGGGTCTTGCTACATTGCCCAGGCTGGTATTGAACTCTGGGCATCAAGTGATCGTCTCTCCTCTCCTCAGCCTCTCAAAGCACTGGGGTTACAGGTGTGAGCCACTGTTCCTGGCCTCTTTCATAATAATTAATAACTCTTTATATTCAACTTCCTGTTTAACCTACCCTGTGGTTTCTTTTTTTATGCTGTTTTAATTCTTAATTTTTGTAGGTACATAGTAGGTGTATATAGGGTCCGTGAGACATTTTGATACAGGCATGCAATACGTAATAATCACATCAGGGTAAATGGAATATTCATCACCTCAAGCATTTACCCTTTCTTTGTGTTACAGACAATCCAATTATACTTTTTAAGTTATTTTATTTTATTGTTTGAGATGGAGTCTCTCTCTGTCGCCCAAGCTGGAATGCATTGGTGCAATCTCAGCTCACTGCAGCCTCCACCTCCCAGGTTCAAGCGATTCTCCTGCCTCAGCCTCCTGAGTGGCTGGGATTACAGGCGTGCATCACCACACCCGGCTAATTTTTGTATTTTGAGTAGAGATGGGGTTTCACCATGTTGGCCAGGCTGGTCTCGAATTCCTGACCTCAAGTGATCCGCCCACCTCGGCCTTCCAAAATGCTGGGATTACAGACATGAGCCACTGTGCCTGGCCCTCTTTTAGTTATTTTAAAATGTACAATAAATTATTGTTGTGCTATCAAATACTAGATCTTATTTGTTCTATCTAATTATATGTTTGTACCCATTAACCATTCCCCACTTCCTCTACCCTTACTACCCTTCCCAACCTCTAGTAGTCATTGTCCTAGTCTCTACCTCTATGAATTCAATTGTTTTAATTTTTAGCTCTCACAAATAAGTGAGAACATGCAAAGTCTATCTTTCTGTGCCTAGCTTATTTTACTTAACATAATGACCATCCACGTTCCATCCATGTTGCAAATGACAGGCTCGCATTCTTTTTTGTGGCTGAATAGTACTCCATCATTTATATATACCACATTTGTTTTCTTTATCTATTTGTCTATTGATGGACAGATCAGTTGCTTCCAAATCTTGGCTATTGTGAATAGTGCTGCAATAAACATGGGAAGGAAGATATCTCTTCGATACACTGATTTCCTTTCTTTTGAGTATATACCTAGCAGTGGGATTGTTAGATCATATGGTAGCTCGATTTTTAGCTTTTTGAGGAAATTCCAAACTGTTCTCCATAGTGGTTGAACTAATTTACGTTCCCACCAACAGCATATGAGGGTTCCCTTTTCTCTACATCCTCACCAGGATTTGTTATTGCCTGTCTTTTGGGTAAAAGACATTTTAATTAGGGTGAGATGATATCTCATTGTAGTTTTGATTTGCATTTCTCTGATAATCAGTTGTGTTGAGCACCTTTTAATTTACCTATCTGCCATTTGTATGTCTTCTTTTGAGAAATGTCTATTCAAATCTTTACCAGTTTTTTAATTGGATTATTAGATTTTTTTTTTATTGAGTTGAGTTTCTTACATATTATCGTTATTGATCCCTTGTGAGGTAGTAGTTGGCAAATATTTTCTCTTATTCTGTGGGTTGTCCTTTCACTTTGTCGATTGGTTCCTTTGCTGTGCAGAAGCTTTTTAACTTGATGTGATCTCATTTGTCTATTTTTGCTTTGATTATCTGTGTTTATGGGGGTATTACTCAAGAAATCCTTGCCCAGTCCAATGTCCTAGAGAGTTTCCCCAATGTTTTCTTTTAGTAATTTCATAGTTTGAAGTCTTAGATTTAAGTCTTTAATCCATTTTGGTTTGATGTTTATATATGGCAGGAGATAGGGTTCTAGTTTCATTCTTTTGAATATGGACATCCAGTTTTCCCTGCACCATTTATTGAAGAGTCTGCCCTGTCCCCCAAAGTATGTTCTTGGCACTTTTGTCAAAAATGAGTTCACTGTAGATGTTTGGATGTGTTTCTGGGTTATCTATGCTGCTCCATTGGTGTATGTGTCTGTTTTTATGCCAGTACCATGCTGTTTTGGTTACTATAGTTCTGTACTATAGTTGGAAGTCAGGTAATGTTATTCCTCTAGTTTTATTTTTTGCTCAGGATAGCTTCGGCTAGTCTGGGTCTTTTGTGATTCCATATAAATTTTAGGATTGTTGTTTTCTATTTCTGTGAAGAATGACATTGGTATTTGGATAGGGATTACATTGAATCTGTAGGTTGCTTTGGGTGGTATGAACATTTTAACAATATTGATTCTTCCAATCCATGAACACAGAATATCTTTCCATTTTTTTGTGTGTCCTCTTCAATTTCTTTCATCAATGTTATATAGTTTTCATTGTAGAGCTCTTTAACTTCTTTGGTAAAGTTAATGGCTAAGTATTTTATTTTATTTGTATCTATTGTAAATGGGATTACTTTGATCTCTTTTTCATATTATTCATTGCTAGTATATAGAAATGCTAGTGATTTTTATGTTGATTTTGTATCCTTTAACTTTACTGAATTTGTTTACCATTTCCAATGGTTTTTTTGTGGAATCTTTAGGTTTTTTTTCCAAGTGTAAGATCTTATCATCTGCAAACAAGAATAATTTGACTTCTTCCTTTCTAATTTGAATACCCTTTATTTCTTTCTCTTGTCTGATTGCTCTAGCTAGGACTTCCAGTATTATGTTGAACAGGTGAAAATGGGCATCTTTGTCATCTTACAGATCTTAGAGGAAAAGCTTTCAGTATTTCCTCATTCAATATGATACTAGCTGTGGGTTTGTCTTATATGGCTTTTATTGTGTTGAGGTATGTTCTTTCTTTCTATACCCAATTTTCTTTAGGGCTTTTGTCATGAAGGGATGTTGAATTTTACGAAATGCTTTTTCAGCATCAGTTGAAATGATCTTATGGTTTTTGTCCTTCATTCTATTGATGTGAGGTATCATATTGATTGATTTGCATATATAGAGTCATCCTTGCATCCCTGGGATAAGTCCCCCTTGGTCATGATGAATGATCTTTTTAATGTGTTGTTGAATTTGGTTTGCTAGCATTTTGTTAGGATTCTTGCATCAATATTCATTAGGAGTATCGGCCTGGAGTTTTCTTATTTTGATATGTCTTTGATTTTGGTATCAGGGTAATACTAGCCTTGTAGAATGACATTGGAAGTATTCTATCCCCCTCTATTTTTTTGGAATATTTTGAGTAGGATTGGTATTAGTTCTTTTTGAAATGTTTGATAAAATTCAGTAGTGAAGCCATCAGGTCCCAAGGTTTTCTTTGCTGGGAGACTTTTTATTATGGCTTTGATCTTGTCACTCATTATTAGTCTGTTCAGATTTTGGATTTCTTCATGGTTCAATCTTGGTGGTTGTATGTATCTAGAAATTTATTCATTTCTTCAAATGTGTTCAGTTTATTAGCATATAGTTGCTCACAACAGTCTCTAATGATGATTTCAATTTCTGTAGTACCAGTTGTAATGTCTCTTTTTTCCTCTCTGATTTTATTTATTTAGGTCTTCTCTTCTTTTTTGTTGGACAGCCTGGCTAAAGATTTGTTGATTTTGTTTATCTTTTCAAAAAACCAACTTTCATTGATCTTTTGTATTATTTTATTTCTGCTCTGACATTTATTATTTTTTTCTTCTACTAATTTGGGGTTTGGTTTGCTCTTGTTTTTCTAGTTCTTTTTCTATTTTTTTTCTTTTTTTTTGAGAAAGAGTCTTGCTCTGTTGCCCAGGCTGGAGTGTAGTGGTGCTATCTCAGTTTACTGTGACCTCTGCCTCCTGGGGTCAAGCCATCCTCCCACCTCAGCCTCCTGAGTTGCTGAGATGGCAGGCATGTGCCACCATGTCTGGCTAACTTTTGTATTTTTAGTACAAATGGGGTTTTGCCTGTTGGCCAGGCTGGTCTTGAACTCCTGGCCTCAAGTGATCCTCCTGTATCAGCCTCCTAAAATGCTGGGATTACAGGCATGAGCCACTGCACCCAGCCTCTAGTTATTTTAGATATATTGTTAGCTTGTTTATTTAATATTCTACATTTAAGATGTAGGTGCTTGTTGCTATAGACCTTATTCTTAGTACTGCTTTTACTATATCCCATAGGTTTTGGTATGTGTGTATCCATTTTCATTTGTTTCAAGAAATTTTTCTATTTCTTTCTTAATTTCTTAATTGAACCACTGGTCATTCAGGAACGTATTGTTTAATTTCTATGTGTTTGTATAGTTTTCAAAATTCCTCTTGTTATTGATTTCTAGTTTTATTACATTGTATGTGGTTAGAGAAGATACTTGATGTAATTTCAATCTTTTTGAATTTTTAAAGACTTGTTTTGTGGCCTCACATATGGTCTGTCCTTGAGAATGATCTATGTGCTGAGGAGAATGTGTATTCTGCAGCTGTTGGATGAAGTGTTCTGTAAATATCTGTTAGGATCATTTTGTCTGTACCATAGATTAGTTTCCTTGTTGTTTTTCTCTCTGGAAGTCTCCAGCTATTATTGTATTGAAGTCTATCTCTTTAGCTTTAATAATATTTGCTTATATATGTGCGTGTTTGAGTGTTGGGTACATATATATTTATAATTATTACATCTTCTTGCTGATTTGACCCCAGTATCATTATATAGTGACCTTCTTTGTCTCTTCTTATAATTTTTGTCTTGAAATCTATTTTATCTGATATAAGTATAGCTACTCGTGGTCTTTTTTGGTTTCCATTTGCATGGAATATCTTTTTCCATCTCTTTATTTTCAGTCTATGTGTCTTCACAGGTGAAGTGTGTTTCTTGTAGGCAACAGATTGTTAGGTTTTGTTTTTTATCCATTCAGCCATTCTATGTCTTTTGATTAGACAGTTTAGTTCCTTCACATTCAATTTTATTGATAAGTAAGAATGTTCTTCTGCCATTTTGTTGTTTGTTTTCTGGTCTTCTCTTCCTCTTTCCTTCCTTCCTGTTTCCTGTTAGTGAAGGTGATTTTCTCTGGTGGTATATATTAATTTTTTGGTTTTTAGTATTTGTGTATTGGTTGTATGTTTTTGATTTGAGGTTACCTTACCATGAAGCTTGCAAATAACATCTTATAACTTCTTATTTTAAACTGATGACAGCTTAACACTGATTTGCATGAACAAAAAAAACAAGCAAAGAGAAAACTAATAAAAACTCTAACTTTGCTCTCCTGCTTTTTGACTTTTTGTTGTTTCTATTTCTATCTTGTTGTACTGTCTATGCCTTGGAAAGATGACTTAGTTATTATTTTTGATCAGTTCATCTTTTAGTCTTTCTATTCAAGATATGAGTAGTTTACACACTGCAGTTACAGTGTTATAGTATTCTGTGTTCTTCTGTGTATTTACTATCACCAATGAGTTTTGTACCTTCATATGATTTCTCATTGCTCATTAATGTCCTTTTCTTTCAGATTGAAAAACTTCCTTCAGCATTTCTTGGCTAGGCGTGGTGACTCATGCCTTTAATCCCAGCACTTTGGGAGACCGAGATGGGCCGATCATCTAAGGTCAGGAGTTTGAGACCAGCCTGGCTAACGTGGTGAAAGCCTGTCTCTACTACAAAAATTACTCAGGCATGGTTAATCCCAACTACTTGGGAGGCTAAGGCAGGAAAATTGCTTGAACCTGGGGGACAGAGGTTGATCACGCCACTGCACTCCAGCCTGGGTGACAGAATGAGACTCAGTCTCAAAAAAAAATCCCAACAAAACCCAAAAAACCAACCAAACAAAAAAAAACACAACCAAACAAAAAAACAAAAAAATCCCACAACAACAAACAAACAAAAAACCCAAAAAACTTCCTTCAGCATTTCTTGTAGGACAGGTCTGGTGTTGCTGAAATTCCTCAGCTTTTTGTTTCTCTGGGAAGGTATTTACTTCTCCTTCATGTTTGAAGGATATTTTCACTCAATATACTCTTCTAGGATGAAAATTTTATTTTTCAGCACTGTAAGTCAGTCAAGCCACTCTCTCCTGGCCTGTAATGTTCCATTGAGAAGTATGCTGCTGGCCATATGTATGTTATTTGTTGTTACTTGTTTCTTTTCTCTTGCTGCTTTTAGGTTTCTTTCTTTCTCTCTCTTTCTTTCTTTCTTTCTTTCCTTCTTTCTTTCTCTTTTCTTTTCTTTTCTTTCTTTTTCTTCTCCCTCCTTCCTTCCTTCCTTCCTTTTTTTTTGGAGTTGGTATTTCACTCTTGTTGCTCAGACTGGAGTGCAATGGCATGATCTCAGCTCACTGCAACCTCTGCCTCCGGGTTCAAGCAATTCTCCTGCCTCAGCCTCCCAAGTAGCTAGAATTACAGGCACTTGGCACCACGTCCGGCTAATTTTTTGTATTTTTAGTAGAGACGGGATTTCATTATGTTGACCAGGCTGGTCTCAAACTCCTGACCTCAGGTGATCCACCCACGTCGGCCTCCCAGAGTGCTGGGATTACAGGCATGAGCCACCACACCCGGCCTCAGGTTCCTTTCTTTATCCTTGACCTTTGGGAGTTTAATTATTAAAGGCCTTGAGGTAGTCTTATTTGGGTTAAATCTTCTTGATGTTCTATAACCTTCTTATACTTAAATATTGAGCTCTTTCTCTAGGTTTGAGAAGTTCTCTGATATTATCCCTTTGAATAAACTTTCTACCCCTATCTATCTACTCCCTCTTGAAGGCCAATAACTCTTAGGTTTGCTCTTTTGAAGTGATTTTCTATCTCTTCTAGGCATGCTTCATTCTTTTTTCTTTTGACTTATTTGCAGTGTATTTTCTTTTCTTTTTTCTGTCTCTTTTTTTTTTGGAGACAGATTTTCGCTCTTGTCCCCTGGGCTGGAGTGCAATGGCATGATCAGTCTTGGCTCACTGCAACCTCTGCCTCCCAGGTTCAAGTGACTCTCCTGCCCCAGCCTCCCAAGTAGCTGGGATTACAGGCATGTGCCACCACGCCCAGCTCATTTTTTCATATTTTTAGTAGAGACAGGGTTTCACCATGTCAGTCAGGCTGGTCTTGAACACCTGACATCAGGTGATCCACCTGCCTCAGCCTGCCAAAGTGCTGGGATTGCAGGCGTGAGCCGCCCTGCCTGGCCCTAGACTGTGTATTTTCAAATAGCCTGTCTTCAAGCTCACTACCTCTTTCTTCTGCTTGATCAATTCTGCTGCTAGGAGACTCTGATGCATTCCTTATATGTCAATCGCATTTTTCAAGTCTAGAATTTCTGCTTGATTCTTTTGAATTATTTCAACCTCTTTGTTAAATTTATCGGATAGGATTCTGAATTTCTTCTTTGTGTTATCTTGAATCTCACTGAGTGTCCTCAAAATAGCTATTTTGAATTCTTTATCTGAAAAGTCACATATATGTCTCTCCATGATTGGTCATTGGTGCCTTATTTAATTCATTTGGTAAGGTCATGTTTTCCTGGATGGTCTTAATTCTTGTGGATGTTCATCAGTGTCTGGGCATTTAAGAGTTAGGTATTTATTGTAGTCTTTGCAGTCTTGGCTTGTTTGTACCTGTCCTTCTCAGGAAGACCTTCTAGACATTTGAAGGGACTTGGGTATTGTGATCTAAGTTTTTGGTCGCTGCAGCCATGTCTGCATTAGGGGGCACCCCAAGCCCAGTAATGCTGAGGCTTTTGCAGACTTGTAGAGGTACCTACCACCTTGGTGGTCTTGGGTAAGATCAGGAAAAATTCTCTGGATTACCAGGCAGAGACTCTTGTTCTCTTCCCTTACTTTATCCCAAACAAATAGAGTCCCTCACTCTGTGCTGAGCTGCTGGAGGTGGCAGAGGGGTGACACAGTGCCCTTGTGGCCAGCCTAATGCAGATATGGCTGCAATGTTCAAAACCTAGAACTATGCTGGTTCAGACTGGGTCTCTCCCAAGGTCTGCAGTATCCACTGCCTGGCTACCAACTATGCTTGCCCAAGGCTGTACGGCTCTACAATCAGTAGGTGGTGAAGCCAGCCAGGCTTGTGTCCTTCCCTTCAAGGTGGCAAGTTCCTCTCAGTCCTGGGTGAGTCCAGAGATGCCATCTTAGAGCCAGGGCCTGGCATCAGAAACAGGAATCTACTTGGTGTTCTATTCTGTGGCTGAGCTGGCACCAAAGAATAAGACAGAGTTCTTCCTACTCTTCCCTCCTCTTTACACGAGCAGAGGAGTCTCTCCTTATGGCCACCCCTGTCTGAGGCCTGTGGTGAGTACTGCCTGGCTACTATCAATTTTCATTGAATGTCCAAGGACTCTTCAGTTAGCCTTTGGGGGCTGCTCTCAGGCATGGGACTCTCCCTTCAGGGCAATGGTTTCCTCAAATGCCATCTAAAAGCTAAGGCCTGGAATTAGGGATCCCAAGAGCTCACTTGGTGCTCTACCCCATTGTGGCTGAGCTGGTACCTAAACTGCAAGATAAAGTCCCCTTTAGTCTTCCCTCTCCTTTCTCAGGCATGAGGAGTCCCCATAGTCAGCAAAGCTGGGTGTATGCCGGATCACACCTGAAGTCAGCGTATCTCTGAATCTCACCCTCACTGCTGATTATTTGAGACCCAAGAGCTCTTTGGTCAGCAATTGATGAATCCTGCCAGGACTGAGCAGGATTCTAGGTTTGGGAAGTTCTTTGATATTATGCCTTTGAATAAACCCCTATCTATCTCTCTACTTCCTTTTTAAGGCCAGTAACTGTTAGATTTGCTCTTCTGAGGTGATTCTTCAAGGCAGTGGGTTCCCTTGTGGTACAGGGTGTGTCTACAAATGTCATCCAGAAGTTAGGACCTGGAATGGGGTCCTCAGGACTCTGCCCAGTGCCCTATCCTGCCGAGCTGGTCTCCAAGTTGCAAGACAAAGTCTTCTTTACTCTTCCCCCTCCTCAAGCAGAAGGAAGGAGTCCCTCTCGGAGCTGTGAGTTGCGCTGCCTGGGGTTGCAGGAGGGGCAATGCCAAGCACTCCCTTGGCTTGTCTCAACTGGCGTCTTACTAGGTTGCATGACCCCCAGGTCTACTGGCTCCAAGCCCAGCACAGCATGGGGACTTGTCCAGAAATTGCAGTTCTTGTGGCCTAGACTGCCTTTCAAGTTTATTTAGAACCCCAGAGCACTTTTGCCTACAGTGGTGGGACTTGCCAGAACTCAGGTTCCAGCTGCTGGGATGTGCAATTCCCTTCTGGCTAGGGCTGGCGTAACTGCTCCCTCTGCGAGCACCAGCTGAGTTCAGCCCTGTCTTGCTTTCTGCTGTACCGAGTTCCAATGCAAAGTACCACAATCACTGTGCTCTCCCTCCCCCAAACACAGAATTGTGTCTCCATGCCCTGTGGCCACTGCCAGGGGGTGGGGAAGAGTGATGTCAGCAATTCAAGGCTCTCTTTCCTACCCTCTTCAGTGCCTTTTTCAGGGCTGTGAAGTTCAAACCAGGTACTGTGATCACTCACCTGGTTTTTGGTTCTTATGAAGGTGCTTTTTTTGTGTGGATAGCTGTTTGATTTGGTGTTCCTGTGGGGAGGATGATCAGTAGAGGTTTCTATTTGGCCATTTTGCTCCACTTCTTCTCCATTGTGTTGCTTCTGTCTCCTGAGTGGACGCAGAATGCTAGGCTTGGTTAGCCCCCACAGTTATCTGTTAGGGTCCCTGGGATATTTGGTCTCCTTTCGTCACCTATGCAGCAATGCCCCAAGCACATCTCTGAGAACTGTGATCGACATATTAGTATGAATTACATGATCCTGTTACAGTGGAAAGATCTAGGACTTTGGAATAAAAAACCCAGAGGGTTTTTCTGTCCCCTACTGTTAAATGATATTTTCAACACTGTCGAGGCCATCTTAGTCAAGTCACTATCCATTGAGCCCTCAAAGGAGAATGATTGTCATGATCCTACCTGACAGTTTTGATGTGCTGATCAAAATGAGATAATGCGTAGCAAATGTTTTGGACCAGTATTATGTTCCAAAAAAGAGTAACTACTTTTATTTAACCTTAAGACAAATTATGGAATGCAAGACCATGACTCCTCCTGATTACCTTTCAAATATTCAGAATAGTGGAGAATTTCTTCTGAAATCAAATGACAGAGGCCATCCCCTTGGCACAACGCTGGACCCAGGCACTAAGAAGACCTTAACGTGTATACTCCCAAGAGCAATAAAATAATAACTCTCTACTTTATTTTAAAAACAAGCAAAGGGAGGTTAAATATAATGGAATTATTATAGAAGAAAAACTGCTGTGTTCACATGATTTAATTAAGATTTCTAGCTGTTTAGATAGATGAAATAGTTAAGGATATACGTGTGAGAAAGAACAGGGTTAAATCAAGTGTTTTTAGCCAAAACATTTGAGTATAGAATAATTATTGTAATAAAAGCATGATGTCAAATCAGATCTCAGCAAGCGATTTTTTGAAACTGATGATTCATATTAATGTCAAAGAAGAATGAAAACAAAGAAAGTTACAGAAAAGGTTTCTCAAGAATTTCTGAGTTTCTGAGGCAACTTTAGCCCAGCTTTAAAGTTCCCAGTATTTATATTTTACACAAATTTAATAGGCAGGATGTTCAAGTGCTAGTGAACAATGTAAAAAGAAACCCTCCAAATTGCAAATACCATCTGATATTCAATATTTTAGGATGATTTTAACAATCATTACATAAGGTATATTAAAAGTATTTTCAACAGGATTACTTGAAAATAGTACTTTGTTGAGAGATGATTTTTTTTTTTTTTGAGATAGAGTTTTGCTCTTTTCACCCAGTATGAAGGAGTACAATGTACCTTGCAGTACAATGGCGCAGTCTGGGCTCACTGCAACCTCCACCTCCCGGGTTCAAGTGACTCTCCTGCCTCAGCCTCCCAAGTAGCTGGCATTACAGGCATGTGCCACCACGCCCGGCTAATTTTGTATTTTTAGTAGAGATGGGGTTTCACCATGTTGGCCAGGCTGGTCTCAAACTCCTGACCTCAGGTGATCTGCCTGCCTCAGTCTCCCAAAAGTGCTGGGATTACAGGTGTGAGCCACTGTGACCAGCCAAGAGATGAATTTTCTAAACCCATCGATTTTTAAAAATCATGATTTGTATTGACAAGAAAACTAAGAATGCTAAGAGTTTTGCTTATTTGTCTAGTTTTAATGTCAGCGATGATGTGGGCTCTGCCAAAATCAGGTGTTATCGTTTAAAAACATGATTTGTAGATGCAAACTTGTATAATATTGTATCTGCTGCATATCACTTCCATCTACCCAATGGAGACTTCAATCTTTGAATTATAGTAGTCCTTGGAATTAATGTTCTTTATGATGGCTTTAATACATATACACAGTATTTTTCTTTTTTAAGACAGGGTCTCACTCTGATGCCCAGGCTGGAGTGCGGTGGTGTGATCTTGGCTCACTGCAACCTCTGCCTCCTGGGCTCAAGAAACAATCCTCCCCTCCCAAGTAGCTGGGACCATAAGCACATGGCACCATGCCCAGCTAATATTTTGTATTTTTTTTTTTGGTACAGATGGGTTTTTGCCATGTTGCCGAGGCTGCACAATATTTTTATATTCCTCCATTTAAGAGGTGGAACCAAATTCCTCTTACCTTGAAAGTACACTAGACTTAGTGACTTGCTTCAAGTAAGCAGAATAAAATGGAAGCAGGGATGTGAGTCTTGGACACTTGGGAGAACATAGTGCCAAAAGGCAGTATGGTTTCTTTTTTGCTCACTCTTCCTTGGATTTCTTTCTCCGAGGGAAGTTAGCTGCCATGTTGTCAGGAGGTCCCCATGTGGTGAGAAACCAAGGCCTACAGTCATGTGAGGGTGATAGATTCAGGAGGCAGATAAGGGAACCTGCACAGGATCTTGCCAGGGCATTCCTACAGCAGACTGGAGGCCCACTTGCACTGGGGGAATGGGGTGGAGCCACCAGGAATTCATGGCTTATGCAGAGGGAGGAGCCTGGCCTCTCCAGCTCGAGCGTGGTGGCCTGGTATTCAGTCTGTAATGTGGCAGCCTGTTGGCAGGATCCTGTTTCTTTGCTGAGAGCTTTCTTTTCACCTAATAAATCTGCCCTCCTCAACCTTCGATGTTCCACATGCCTAATTTTTCGTGGTTGTGAGACAAGAACCTGAATTTTAGCTGAACTAAGGAGCAAAAAATCCTGCATCAAGGGTGCCATATTAGAAGTGGATTCTTCAGCCCCAGTCAAGCCTTCAGATGACTATAGCCCCTGCTGACCTCCTGCCCAAAACTGTAAGAGAGACTCTGAGCCAAAACCACTCAGCTCAGCCATGTCCAAATTCCCAACCCACAGAAAACATGAGATTATAAATGTTTACTGCTTTAAGCCACCAAGTTTTAGGGTAATTTGTTACATAGCAATAGATAACTAATACAGTCTTAGAAGTAACAAATATCTTTTCTGTGTCCACCAGGAGAAGATCACCCAGGGTAAAACACCTTTCCATTAATATGCTACTTGAATATCTGGCAGGACTGTAAAATTCATCAGACTTCTAATACCACATGGAACTGGGTCACGGCTGGAGGGAGGATTTGAGGCTAGCCAATCCAAGAAAGGCTCTGATCCCTTCCCCCACTGTATTAGTTTCCTACTGCTACTGTAACAAATTACCATGTATGCAGTGGCTTTAGACAACACAACTGTATTATTTTACTGTTCTGGAGGTCAGAAGTCCGTACTCTATCTATAGGGCTATGGTCTTTCTGGGAGCTTCATGGGAGAATCCATTTCCTTGTCTTTTCTAGCTTCTAGAGGCTGCCCACACTCCTTGGCTCACTGCCCTACATCACTCTGACCTCTGCTTCCGGCATCACATGTTTGTTGACTCTCACCCTCCTGCCTCCCACTTAGAAGGACCTTTATGATTACTTGGGCCCACCCAGGCAATCTGGAATAATCTCCTCAAGAGTGAAGATCCTTAGCTTAATCACATTTGCAAAGTCCTTTTTGCCATGTAAGGTGACATATTCCCAGGTCCAGGGATCAGCCATGGACATCTCTGAGTGGCCACTTTTCTGCTACCATGCCTACCATTGCTCACAGTTCAAAATGCAGAGCCAACTGGCTCTCTGCTGTCTTGTCTTCCATTTGCAGAGCAAGCACCATGCCACCAACGCCTCTTTACTCTATCTGAGGGGCCTTCTGATTTCCTCTTTTCCCACATGCTCATCTTCTTGGGAGAGGGCACTTCATACTTCCTTGTTTTAACTGAAACCCAAGTCTTCCCTAAGAACACTGCTTCCACTACTGTTCTCTGAGAGCTGAGTTTTCAAACTCCTATGCTGTGCTGGCCACAGGACAGGAAGGATTTCTGTATCATCCTAATTTTGGGTTGTTATTTCCAAGGCATTCATCTTTGCCCCTCATTCATGTCTTCTTCATTTAAGAATTATGCTACCTTCCTCGCTTACCACTGACATTTATTAACTGCATCTATTATTTTTTGCTTCTTTCCAAAACTCAACATTTCTCTTCATCCTGCTATTTTCCTAGGGGACTGCAGAGTGTATGAAGATGACTCGTCTTGTGCAGTGTCCTGAGCTTCTCTCAGCCTCAGCTCCAGTGACTTTACCTCTACGCTTATGATCATACTCTGAACCTTTCTTCATCATTGTCTAAAAGTCTTCCTCCTCTGAAAGTTTAAAAGGCAAGATTCGGTCCTCTCATCACAACTTTCCTGTCTTTCCAGCCATCCCATTCCTCATTCCTACAACATCCCATCACCACTAGCAATGACTCTACTACGTAATATGTTTGTAATAGTTTGAAAAATTATTCCCTCCTCAAAAAGGTTAGGCGTAGAATGACCATATGATCTAGCAATTTCTCTTCTGGGTACCTACTCAAAAGAACTGAAAGCTGGGATCTGAACAGATACTTGTGCCTCCAAGAAGCAGCATAATTTACAACAGCCAACAGAAAAAGCAACCCAAGTGTCTGTCAACAGCTGAATGGATGAACAAAATGCAGCCTATCTATACAATGGAATATGAGTCAGCCTTACAAAGGAAGGAAATTCTGATGCGTGCTACAACATAGATGAGTCTTTAGGTTTAGGATATTATGTTAAATGAAATAAGCCAAATACAAAAGGACAAATACAGTATGATTTCACTTATACAAGGTATCTAGAATAGTCAAATTCATAGACACAGAAAATAGAGGGCCAGGCGCCGTGGCTCACACCTCTAATCCCAGCATTTTGGGAGACTGAGGCAGGCAGATCACTTGAGGTCAGGAGTTCAAGATCAGCCTGGCCAACATGGTGAAACCCCGCCTCTACTAAAAATACAAAAATTAGCCAGGTGTGGTGCTGTACGCCTGTAATCCCAGCTACTCAGAAGGCTGAGGTGGGAGGATCGCTTGAAACTGGGAGGCGGAGGTTGCAATGAGTTGAGATGGTACCACTGCACTCCAGCCTGGGCAACAGAGGGAGACTCTGTCTAAAAACAAAACAAAAAAAGGAATAGAATGGTGGTTGCCAGGGGTTGGGGAAAGGGGGAGAATTGGGAGTTAGTATTTAATGAGTATGAAGTTTCAGTGTGGGAAGATGCAGCAGTTCTGGACATGGATGGTGGTGATGGTTGAACAACAGTGTGAATGTGCTTAATGCCACTGAACTGTATATCTAAAAATAACTGAAATGGTACATTTTATGTTACATATTTTACCACAATAAAAAATTATCCCCATTTTTCAGGTGAGAAAATCAAGGCTCAGAGAGGCTAAACATCTTGCCCAAGATCCAATGGAGGTCATCTACTTTGCCAGTGTTTTCAAGTGAGGAAATCAAGGCTCAGAGAAGTTAAGTATCTTGCCAAAGATCCGATGAAGGTAATCTACTTTGCCAGTGTTTTCAAGTGAGGAAATCAAGGCTCAGAGAGGTTAAATATCTTGCCAAAGATCCGATGAAGGTCACCTACTGTGCCAGGGTCAGTGTTGGAGCTAGGATTTGGACCCGACAGTTTGACTCCAGAGCTCACACTCTTAATCACTGTCCCATTAAGAATTACCAAAACTCTGACTCTCACTTGTTTCTCAGCGTATCACCACCTTTCCAGTCTGCCTCTGCCCCTTGGGATTCTTAAATACCTCCACACTTCCAGCTTTCCAGGCAAATGGGCTCCTATAGCCTGGGGTCAGGCCCAGGGCTTATAGGTGCAGGTGGTGGCTGTGGGCCGTGAACACTGAGATGGTGAAGGATCTGGGGGACTTGGCAGAGCATCGTGGGCACCTGCCCTCCCTGTGTCTTTGGACTACTCTAGTTTCTCCTCTCCAGGGTGGCCTGTCCAAACTCTGCTACTCTTCTCAAAGCAGCCTTCCTCTCCTGCCACTTTTCTCTCAGTAGATGACCTTCTACTTCCTTGGGAAAACTGAAGCTTCCAGTCTTGCCTCAGACATGTCTGTCTCCTGTCCACTGATAATTCCTCCATCTGGGCTCCAGCTCTCATTCTCTTTCATCTTCCTGCAGCTCCCATTCCACCCACATCCCCATCTCTATTTTCTGTGATCAACCTTTTGCTATCTGTTGTTTCTGCCTTTCCGTAAATGTGTGTAAACGTACCCCGTCTTAAAAACAAATAAACAAAAAGTCTGCCAGGCGCGGTGACTCATGCCTGTAATCCCCAGCACTTTGGGCAGCCAAGGTAGGTGGATCATTTGAGGTCAGGAGTTCGAGACCAGTCTGGCCAACATGGTGAAACTCCATCTCTACTAAAAATACAAAAGTTAGCTGGGTGTGGTGGTGCATTCCTGTAACACCAGCTACTCGGGAGGCTGAGGTAGGAGAATTGCTTGAACCTAGGAGGGAGAGTTTGAAGTGAGCCAAGACTGTGCCACTGCACTCCAGTGTGGGCGATGGAATGAGATGCTGTCTCAAAAAATAGTAATAATAATTATAAATAAATAAATAAACAAAAAGTCAGAAGCCCAAAAAGACAAATAGAAGAACCTACCTTGGCCCTGTGTTCTCCCTAGCTATTGTCTGCTTCAGAGCCACTGTCTCCCATGTACTCCTCAACCCTCCTGAGTTCAGTTTCTACCCCATCACTTCACTAAAACTGGTCTTGCTAATGTCCCCCCGAATAATGACATGACATGACATGACATGACATAACATAACATATTTATATTAGTCAATTTTCACACTGCTATAAAGAAAAACCTGAGGCTGGGTAATTTATAAAGAGGTTTATTTGACTCACAGTTCCTCATGGCTGGGGAGGCCTCAGGAAACTTATAATCAATGTCAGAAGGGGAAGCAAGCACCTTCTTCACAAGGCAGCAGGAGAGAGAGAGCAAGCAAAGGGGGAAGCCCCTTATAAAACCATTAGCTCTCACGAGACCTCCCTCACTATCACGAGAACGGCATGAACAGCATGGGGGAAACCACACCCATGATCCTATCACCTCCTACCAGGTCCCTTCTACACATATGGATATTACAATTTGAGATGAGATTTGGGTGGGGACACAGAGCCAAATTATATCAATAACATAACATATATAACATAACATACATAACACACCATAACACGTAAACATAATATTTTAATTACCCAGAGGAGACTTCTCAGTTCAAACACTAGCTGATCTTTCTGAAGCCTTTCAGTTTCGCTTTGCCTCCTTCTTTAAATTCTTTATTCCCTTCATCTTGGTAACACCATTCTTTCCCAAATCTCTATATCCTCCAACTGCTCCTTAATACTTAGTGTTTTCAGCTGGGCATGGTGGCCCACGCCTGTAATCTGAACACTTTGGGAGGCCGAGGCAGGCAGGCCACCTGAGGTCAGCTCGAGACCAGCCTAGCGAACATGGTGAAACCCAAAAAAAAAAAAAATAAATACAAAATTAGCCAGGCGTGGTGGCACGTATCTGTAATCCCAGCTACTCAGGAGGCTGAGGTGGGAGAATTGCTTGGACCCGGGAGACAGAGGTGGCAGTGAGCTGAGATCGCGCTGTTGCACTCCAGCCTGGGCAACAAGAGCGAAACTCCGTCTCAAAATGACAAAAACAGCAAAAACAACTTAGTGTTTTCCAGGATTGTCTCTTCTGTTTGCCCTCTTGTTGAGGGGCTCCCAGCATGGCTTTACCTCACTACCTATGTGTGAATGAGTCTTGAATCTACTTTTTTTCCACTGGCTTCTCTTCCAAGTTCCTACTCACATCTCTAAATGTCTTCTTGGAATCTCCACCCAGTTGTTCCCCAAGGGTTTCAAGCTCTCTTGCTTTGCCATCCTGATAAAAGAGCCAGCCAGCCACTTTCATTCCTTTGTAGCCTCATCTTTTTTTCCCTGGCTTTTAAATGTTGGTGTTTCTCAGAAGGCCTGGTCTTGGCTTTCACTTTTCTCACCCTATGTTCTTTCGATTACATGCAGATGACTCACAAACTTATATCATTAACCTAAGGACTTTTTCAAAGCTCTGAACCAGGGGTATCCCATCTTTTGGCTTTCCTGGGCCACAGTGGAAGAAGAATTGTCTTGAGTCATACATAAAATACACTAACAATAACAATAGCTGATGAGCTAAAAAAAAAAAAAAAAAAAAAAGAAAAAAAAAAAAAAAAAATCTCATAAAATATAAAAAAAAAAAAAAAGAGAGAGAGAAAGAAATAATATCTCATAATGTTTTAAGAAAAGTTTACAAATTTGTGTTAGGCCACATTCAAAGCCGTCCTGGGCCACATGTGGCCTGTGGGCTGCGGATTGGACAAGCTTGCTCTAGACCATTGTACCAAGCACTTGCCTTGATTGTTCTTCTTAGGAATCTCAGAGGCTCCTAAACTCAGCAGACACAGAGGAGACTCATGATTTCATCCTACAAATCCTGTTCTTTAGAATTCATTATTTGAACCCCTGGTTTTGCCATTCAGTCAGTCGCTTAACAACTCTTGTTCCCTCCCGTCTGTAAGATCACTTTATAGGAATTTACCAACCCATAAATTTTACCTTTAAGTATTGTTTACCTAAAAAAGACAGCTTTCTTGGAGTATAATTTAGGTGCAATAAAATTTAACAATTTTAAGTGTAAAGTTGAGTGAATTTTGACAAATGTACACAGCTACATAGCCACTACCACAGTCAAGATGTAGAATCTGGGCCAGGGGTGGTCGCTCACACCTGTAATCCCAGCACTTTGGGAGGCCAAGGTGGGTGGATCACTTGAGGTCAGGAGTTCGAGACCAGCCTGGCCAACATGGTGAAACCCTGTCTCTACTAAAAACACAAAAATTAGTCAGGCATGGTGGCACGCATCTGTAATCCCAGCTACTCAGGAAGCTGAGGCAGGAGAATCGCTTGAACCCAGGAGGTGGAGGTTGCAGTGAGTTGAGAACACGCCACTGCACTCCAGCCTGGGTGACAGAGCGAGACTCCATCTCGAAAAAAAAAATTGTGTATATATATATATAATCTTTCCATCTTTCCATCACTCCAAAAAGTTCCCCTGTGCCCCTTTTCAGTCATTCTTCTCCCCCGTCCCAGCTGCTTCTGGCAACTACTGACTTTTTTTTTTTTTGGGTAGAATTTCAAATAAACAGAATGGCATAGTATGTGTCTTTCGTGGCTGGCTTCTTTTACTTGGCATAATGCTTTTGAAATTCATGTTGTTGCACATGTCAGTCCGTTCCTTTTTATTGCTGAGTGGTGTTCTATTGTGGAGATATACCACAGTTTGCTTATCTGTTCACTAGTTGGACATTTGGGTTGTTTTCAGTCTGCGGCCATGATGAATAAAGCTAACCACAAGTCTTTGTGTGGACATACGTTTTCATTTCTCTTGAGTGCATCTTGTGAGTGGAATTGCTGGGTCTTATGATTCATAAGAGTATGTGAAACTGCCAAACTGTTTTCCAAAGCAGTTGTACCATTCTACAATCCCATGGACAATGTGTGAGAGTCCAGCTGTTCTGTATCCTTACCAACACTTGCGGTCAGTCTTTTAAATGTTAGCATCCTGATAGTTGTGCCGTGGTATCTCATTATGGTTTTGGATGGCATTTCTCTAATGACAAATGGCATTGAGCATCTATTCATCTGCTTATTTGCCATTTGTATATCTTCTGAGGAGAAGTGTCTGTTCAGATATCTTGCCTATTTTAAAAAATTGGTTTGTCTGTTTGCTATTGAGCTGTAAAAGTTCTTATATATTCTGGATACAAGTATCAGATACTGTATGTTTTGCAAATATTTCCTGAGTGCACAGTTTGTATTTCATTTTCTTAAAAATGGCAATTGAAGAGAAAAAAATTGGAGTCCAGTTTATCATTTTTCCTCTGTTTTAATGAATTTATTTTACAAAAATACTCTTACAAAAATGCACACACACCACCATTATTTGTAGAAGAGAAAACTGAAATCTGGCCCTCACCCCCTACCACTGACTATTGCATCTGCTCTGTTCCTGGAGATGAAGGACAGAGCAGGTTCAGCCCCCAACACCACAGGGCTGGAATGTGAGCCTGGGCAGTGGCCTCGGAACCCACCTCTGGGCGTGTAAACCCTGGGCAGAGATTCAGAAGACTGAGCAAGAGGAGGTAGGCAGTCCGAAGTGGAGAAAGAAGAGCAAGTTGCAGAGCAGTGCACGTGGTATGAGAGCATTTTTACAGGAAACAAAGCTCTGTGTGCTGCGGCCAGAACTGGTTTCTGCAGTGACAGGCTTGGGAAAGGAGGCTGCTCCACGCAAACACTGCTTCTCTCTGGAGACCAGGCTGGGGCAGGAGAGGGCAGAAGAATTTCTGTTTATTTTGGATAGTCTCACATGACCTAAACTGTTTTTTTTTTTTTCTACAAAGAGACTCTATCGTTGTTATTTTTAATAGACAATTTTAAGAAAAGTTTTAGGGTCACAGAAAAATTGAGCAGAAAGTACAGTTTCCACATACTCCCTGCCCCCCAATACAGGCATAGCCTTCCCTATTATCAACATGTTTGTTACAATATCGACACATCATTATCACCCCAAGTCCATAGTTTACATTAGGGTTCACTCTTGATGCTGTACATTCTGTGGGTTTGGACAAATATATAACAACACACATGCACCATTAGAGTATCATACGGAGTAGCTCCACTGCCCTAAAAATCCTCCGTGCTGCTCCAATTCATCTTCCCTGCCTGCTGGCCCCTGGCAGCCACTGGTCTTTGCAATCAGTTAGTGTAAGCCCTTCAATGTGCTTTTTCTTTTTAAAAATAACTTTGGCTATTCTAGACCTTCTGTCTTCCTTTATAAGTTTTAGAATCACCTTGCCACTTTCTCTAAGAAAGTCTGCTGGGGGCCAGGTGCAGTAGCTTGTGTCTGTAATTCCCAGCTACTCAAGAGACTGAGGTTGGAGGATCACTTGCGGCCAGGAGTTTGACACCAGCCTGGCCAACATAGTGAGACCCCATCGCTAAAACAAACAAAAAAAAATTGAGATTTCTTCTCCCTAATTATCTCTTGGATCTGTTTGTTTCTCTCCATGTCTACCATGATCACCACCCTAATAGAAATCAAGATGAACAATAGTCCACTGACTGGTCCATCTGCCTTCATTTTGGCCCCTCATCTGTCCTTCACCTATAAATTGAAGTGGCATTTTCTTTTTTCTTTTTCTTTTTTTCTTTTAGATGGAGTTTCGCTCTGTCGCCCAGGCTGGAGTGCAGTGGCATGATCTAGGCTCACTGACACAGCCGCCTCCCAGATTCAAGCATTCTCCTGCCTCAGCCTCCTGAGTAGCTGGGATTATAGGCACACACCAACATGCCCAGCTAGTTTTTTTTTGTATATTTAGTAGAGATGGGGTTTCACCATTTTGGCCAGGCTGGTCTCAAACTCCTGACCTCAGTTGATCCACCTGCCTTGGCCTCCCAAAGTGCTGGGATTACAGGCGTGAGCCACCACGCCAGGCCTCTGAAGTCGTATTTTCAAAACATGTATCTGATCATGTCACCTACTTCAAGGATGTCTCATTGTTCTTGTTAAATTAGTGAACAAGCATATCACACGGGTACTGATCCATCAGAACACATGCCAGCATCTTGGAGCAGCACTGAACGGCTCCTGCCCCCATATCATGCCAGATAGTACTCTTCTGCTTGCCAGATCTTGGGGAAGTCCAGACGGGGACTGGGCAGCTGGATTCGTGTGTGGAGTACTAGGAGGAACACATGGGGGTAGCTCTGGGCAGCAGCTATTCACTCACTGGTAGGATGTGTGTGGTGTCTTAACAACAGGACGACCATGTTGGTGCAGATGGGCTGCCCCTTGGGCCTGCTTCCAAGGCCTTCTGTGGTCTGGCATCTGTCCATCTCTCTGGCGTTATCTCCTGGCCTCCCTGCTCCAGCCACACTGGTTTTCTTTGAGTTCCTTGAAAATGCCACACTCCCACTATAGGGCCCTTGGACATTGTTTCCTTTGTGAATGTCTTTCTTCCCTCTTTCTCTTAGCTAACTCCTGCTCCTCTTTCCCATCTGACACCGATCCTCTGACACTAAGTCCTCAGGAAGCTCCCTTGACCCTCAAGGAGGTGAAATCCCGCAATGACAAACCTTCACGGCACCATGTTCTTCTCGCTAGCGATCATCACAGGGGACGTATATACGTATAGTTACGTGATTACTCAGTCAGTTCTCTCCTGTGAGCTCCAGGAGGTTGGGGATCTTCTCTCTTTTTGCTAACCATTGTGACCGGCTCATAGCAGGTAGCCAGTCAATACTTGTTGCATAAATAAATGAAAAACCAAACTCAGTACCTTTCCTGCTGTGCCCATTCTTTCTGAATTTCCCATTTTGGCTAATGGTGTCATCTACCTAGTTGACCTAGTAAGAGTCTTAGAAACCACTCTAGATTCTTCCTTCTTTTTTATTCCATTAAGATGGACACAGATCCTGTCAGTTCTGCTTCTTAAATCTGTTATGGCTTTGGCTCAGGTTGGCGGCCTTTCTTGTCTGGACTAGAATAGCCTTGTCCAAACTTACCCCATGGTCTCCAGTTTTGCCCCTTGCCTGTTTATTCTTCCTACTGCCTTAGGGGGATCCTTTGAACCTGATCAGGGTCAAATCCAGAGTCACTCATGATCTGATTCTCGTTTACCGGTCCAAGGCCAGTCATCTGCCACCTCTCACAGTACATTTCCTGTGCTCAGGTTCTTTTAGTGAGAATGGGAAACCCTGGATGCAGGGCCCAGGTTTCATTCATCTCTATTCTTAGAACCCAGGACCATGTCTAGCACAGAGAGGGCAAACAAACACGTGTAGTATTGAATGGAAATTCTTAAGACTTATTTTTGTCTCTCCATGCTGTTACAATGCAGTTCAAGGAACAGTGTTCATAAGGATGACTGCAAGTCATTAAGAAGTGGATTAAATTATATTTATAAACTGAATACAGGCCAGGCGCGGTGGCTCACGCTTGTAACCCCAGCACTTTGGGAGGCTGAGACGGGTGGATCACCTGAGATCAGGAGTTTGAGACCAGCCTGGCCAACATGGTGAAATTCTGTCTCTACTAAAAATACAAAAATTAGCCAGGTGTGGTGGCAGGCACCTGTAATCCCAGCTACTCAGGAGACTGAGGCAGGAGAATCGCTTGAACCTGGGAGGTGGAGGTTGCAGTGAGCCGAGATGGTGCCACTGTACTCCAGCCTGGGCGACAGAGTGAGACTCCGTCTCACAAAAAACAAGCAAACAAAACAAACAAACAAAAAACTTAATACATTACATCTTGGAAAGCATTCAAATGAGAGTGATTAGGTTTTTAAGGTTTTGATTCTTAAAGGCATAGTAGTTTAATTGTTTTGGAAAGTTAGCTATGCTAAATCACATTCTGTAAGTCCTTGGGATATCAGGGCAATTTGACAATGGCTTAAAAATATTGTTTCTCTCTCGAGTCGGGGGGAGGGAGGTTTAGCATTTGTGAATTTGGCGCAGTCTTTCTTAAATTCCACATTTACATCATTTTTCTGTTCCTCTATGTTATTGTTATATCACAAACTTGCAAACTTCTAATTACTTGTTTTTATTTGCTGCTCTGAGAGATTGTGTTTGGAATTAAAATTAAATTTAGGTATAATTTGAAGTGTGGCTAGAGAGGCCCAGAGGCAAAAATGTATGCAATTCAACATGAAACAGGAAGAAATGGTGCCGGCAGGTACCATGACAGACGCAGCCTATTTCAGGCACCAAATTTCCATCTGTGTAAGGCAGCTGGCCCAACAAGACTGAGAAATAAAAATCAAAAGGAGATGACTTCGGATACATGGTATAAATCTCCTTTAAACTAGGAAACTCTAACCAAAAGCTGAACAGCATAATTTTATGAAGCTATTTTAGTGAGGGATGGGGGGGTGTCTATGGAACAGCTGTAGTAGAAAGGCTGAATAAGACACTATAATTATAGCATTTGAGACTCTATGACTTTTTCTAATGTGTGGTATGAACAATTAAGATGATTAAATGATAATTGTCTCCATTTTCTTACCAGGAAAATGTCTTTGCCTCTAAAGGTAAGTAAAATGGTTGCCAACAGTTTCAGTGCCAACTTCCACATTCAACTTGGAAATTCACTTGGAATTAAGGTTCGACCTTAGGCTCTGTCCTAAGAAACAGGTGATCTGTCTTCCAACAGCCAACATAAGGCATTGGCTCAGTCAGGCCATGTAATTTAAAGTTGTCCTTTTTATAATTCTGTGAATTTATCAAGTTTGGTCAGCTTTCCTACTGTGGATAATGGTACTAAGGGACTGATGAAGACAGGTGTTACTGTAAAGTCTTATTGATAGTGAAATCTCACATATTGGCCCTGATTAATATAAAATTTGAGTTAATTTGGACAGAGTCTAACTTACTTCTTACCATTATACTGTCTTTGTAAAAAACATTTTAAAATTAAATTTGCATTATCAATAAGATTTCAGGCCGAGTGTGGTGGCTCACACCTGTAATCCCAGCACTTTGGGAGGCTGAGGCAGGCAGATCACCTGAGGTCAGGAGTTTGAGACCAGCCTGGCCAACATGGCGAAACCCCGTTTCTACTAAAAATACAAAAATTAGCTGGTGTGGTGGTGGGCACCTATAATCCCAGCTACTCAGGAGGCTGAGACAGGAGAATCGCTTGAACCTGGGAGGTGGTGGTTGCAGTGAGCTGAGATTGTGCTGGTGCACTCCAGCCTGGGCAACAGAGGAGACTCTGTCTCAAAAAAAAAAAAAAAAAAGATTTCAAAATGATTAAACCATTTTTAGGCACTTTCAAGGATTTAGAAATATCATTTAAATGTAACTTACTATCCCGCCCTTGTCTTTTCATAAAATAAGTTCTGTTAGTAGGTAGTAATGTGTTACCCTATATCCAGTCTTTCATGTCAATACACTTTTTCATTGAATACATTCTACGTGCTTAATACTATGTTCAGTATTGTTGGAGATAAAAATAAATACCGAGGAGCCAATAATGCATTTCACAGGATAAAACTTTCACCCACAAATATTTTTATAACAAAATAAGAGTATACAGTAATCCCTTGGTATCTGCAGTGGATGTGTTATAAGATCCCCAGGGATACGAAAAGCTATGGATGCTCAAGTCCTTTATATAAAATTTTGTGATATTTGCATATAACCTGTGCATATCCTCCCATATACTTTAAATTACTTCTAGATTACTTATAATACGTAATACAATGTAAATGTCATGTAAATAGTTTTTATACTGTGCTTTTAAATTTATTTTTTTTTATTGTTTTATTATTATTACCATTTATTTTTTTCAAATATTTTTGATCTGAGGTTAGTTGAATCTGCTGGCACCAAACCCACAGATAACAGAGGACTGACTGTATAACCATAGGGTAACACATGTCATGATTAAGTATTACAGAAATTCAAGGCCAGGCGCAGTGGCTCACACCTGTAATCCCAGCACTTTGGGAGGCCGAGGCGGGTGGATCACCCGAGGTCAGGAGTTCAAGTCCAGCCTGGCTAACATGGAGAAACTCCATCTCCACTTAAAAAGACAAAAAATTAACCAGGTGTGGTGGTGGGCTCCTGTAATCCCAGCTACTAGGGAGACTGAGGCAGGAGAATCACTTGAATCCAGGAGGCGGAGGTTGCAGTGAGCCGAGATCGTAACACTGCACCTCAGCCTGGGTGACAGAGCCAGACTTTGTCTAAAAATAAGTAAGTAAATAAATAAATAAATAAAAATGACAGAAATTCAGAGACCTCCGTTCTCTTTGCCGGCTCAGCATTCATTTTCCCTTTTTCTAACAACAGAAACCTCCTTTTGGAGCATTTGCCAGTAGTATGATAGATCTGCTCACACCAGCTCATAAAAGCCAATTGTTAAGATTTCAGGAATTTGGCCATACATAGTCATTATTTAACATTAAATTCTAAAAACTTCTCCTTTCTTTTTTTGAGACAAGTTCTCACTCTGTTGCTCAGACTGGAGTGCGGTGGTGCAATCATCGTTCGCTGCAGCCTCCGCGTCCTGGGCTCAAGCAATCCTCCTGCCTCAGCCTCCCGAGTAGCTGGGACCACCGCTGCGCACCACCACACCCAGCTAGTTTTTAAATTTTTTTATAGAGACAGGGTCTTGTTTTGTTGCTCTGGCTGGTCTCCAACTCCTGGCCTCAAGTGATCGTCCTGCCTAGGCCTCTCAAAGTGTTGTGATTACAGGCGTCAGTTAGCCATCGTGCCTGGCTCATAAACTTGTGATTTAATAAATTATATTAAAAACAAAGGTAATACATACTCAAAAGTCATCCCTTCCTGATTATTTTGCTACATTTTATTATTATGGACAATCTTGAGACCATACATTTAGCTATATGGTAGAAATGTTACCTCATGGCTACTCCTGCACATCTCTTCCCAATCCAGTGCTCAGGGACCACATTGGTGGTGTGAAATCTGCCACGGTGACAGCATTTCCACCATGAAAATTAACATACATTACAGATGAGGACCCCACCCCCAACCCCAAAGCTGGTTGTTAAACATTCACCAGCATGCCACTGGGCATTCCCCACTGGACCCATTTCAGTTCGTGTGGTTCAAGTATTCTTACCACATGCTCCAGCTCCACAAATGGGAACATGAACCCTTTGAGCTTGCTAAGTGAGTAGGATGTAAGTTTGTAGCTGGTGATAGACTATTTATTTATTTATTGTTTTGAGGCGCAGTCTCACTCTGTGGCCCAGGCGGGAGTGCAGTGAGGCGCGATCTCGACTCACTGCAACCTCTGCCTCCCAGGTTCAAGCAATTCTCCTGCCTCAGCTTCCAAGTAGCTGGGATTACAGCACCACCACACCTGGCTAATTTTTGTATTTTTAGTAAGGACAGGGTTTCACTATGCTGGCCAGGCTGGTTTCTAACTCCCGACCTCAGGTGATCCGCCCACCTGGGCCTCCCAAAGTGCTGGGATTACAGGCGTGAGCCACCATGCCTGGCAGAGTGATGATCGTCTTTTTGTCATCACAAGCAGAGAGACTCGTTGAGAAGGAAACTAACACAGAGGAGGTAATGTGGAAAGACGGAAACGTCTTCTTAATGACGTCATTTAACACCTGGACCTAACCTTGTCTGAAGCTATTATATCCTTAGACCTTCCAGCTATATGAATCAATCATTTGTACCCTATTTTTGGTCTGGGCCAATTTGAACTAAGTTACTACCACTTGAAACTAAGCAATTTTTCACAATAAAAACTTTTTTTTTTTTTTTGAGATGGAGTCTCGCTGTGTTGCCCAGGCTGGAGTACAGTGGCATGATCTCAGCTGACTGCAACCTCTGCCTCCCAGGTTCAAGCAATTCTCTTGTCTTACTCTTGCCTCAGCCTCCTGAGTAGCTGGGACTACAGGCATGCACCATCACGCCCAGCTAATTTTTGTATTTTTAGTAGAGATGGGGTTTCAACATGTTGGCCAAGCTGGTCTCGAACTCCTGACCTCAGGTGATCCACCCGCCTTGGTCTCCCAAAGTGCTGGGATTACAGGCATGAGCCACCGTGCCTGGCCAATAAAAACAATTTTTAAAAATCACTCTAGGGTTGTTACTGAGCACTCAATTACAATAAGAGAATAGCAAAGCTGTGTTTGATAATGGGTGGATGCTTGGGGTGATTGTAATCTAAGAGATTTTCCTGGCAGAGCCAAATTCATGTATTAGCAAAATTACTGAATTTTTAGGTCTTTCTGATTACCTTGGGATAGCACGACCTTTGAACATTTAATCTGTTTATTGATAACCTTGCTTAGACTGTGGCTATCCTAATTTGCCCAACATGCTATGAGAGGAGGAAGTACATGTTTTCTGGGAAACAGTCCCTGTGGTCCAAAACTCGTTACACACCTAGTCAGACTCAGTGTCACATTCCCTCAAAAAGTGAAAAAGCTCGACACTAAAAGAATACGCCTTAGGCCGGGTGTGGTGGCTCATGCTTGTAATCCCAGCACTTTGGAAAGCCGAGGCGGGTAGATCGCCTGAAGTCAGGAATCTGAGACCAGCTGGCTCAACATGGCGAAACCCCGTCTCTACTAAAAATACCCAAAATTAGCCAGGTGTGGTGGCGGGTGCCTGTAATCCCAGCTACTTGGGAGGCTGAGGCAGGAGAATCACTTGAACATGGGAGGTGGAGGTAGCAGTCAGCCGAGATGGTGCCATTGCACTCTAGCCTAGGGGACAACAGTGAAACTGTCTCAAAACAAAACAAAACAAAACAAAACAAAACAACGCATTGGCCAGGTGGGGTGGCTCACGCCTGTAATCCCAGCACTTTGGGAAGCCTAGGCAGGCAGATCACTTGAGATCAGGAGTTCAAGACCAGTCTGGCCAACATGGCAAAACCCTGTGTCTACTAAAAATACAAAAATTTGCCAGGTGTGATGGCGCATGCCTGTAATCCCAGCTACTTGAGAGGCTGAGGCAAGAGAATCACTTGAGCCTGGGAGGTGGAGGTTGTGGTGAGCTGAGATCACACCAGTGTACTCCAGCCTGGGTGACAGTGAGAAATATACCCAATTCATGGAAAGAGTCCTGGATTATAAATAAAAAATTTGTTTTCTAATCCAGATCTTTCCATAACTTTGGGCAAATACCTCACCTTTCTGAGCCCCAGTTTTATTTTCCAGAGAGTGAGGAGCTGAGGCTAAATGATTTCAAGGATATTTTCCACCATTCTAAATTCTATGATTCTACTCTAAACATTTATATTACATTTATTCTCAAATTATGAAACATTCCTCATCAAGTGAAAACAAAATATTTCATCAAATTGTCACATTTCCAGAAAGGCCCATATTTGCACCTTTTTAATGTAATAGAGATCAGGCGACAGGAGTGAGTGACACCTGACTTTGCACTGGAGGAAGACAGAGAAGAATGAGTCCTGGAGTGATGGTTGCTGTGGCGGAAGGCAGCCTTTGTGGAGTCCATGTGTTGGCTTCTCGCTCTTGCATCACCAGCCTGTGATCACAGGTGCTAATTAAATTAATAAAAAGGCATTTTGTTAAGACATGTGCCCCACACCTGCTGTGTCACCAGGCACAGCTTTCTCGCCTGTTGTGATAGAACAGTTTTTACCAATCACCAATGAAGGCAAAAAGACAATAACAGCAAGAAGGAAGAGTCAACCAATAGCCAACCTGACCTGATTCTCCCCTGACGAATGCCTATTAATTTGTCATGACACATTAGGAAAGCACACATTTTGAATTTGACATTCCCAGTTACGTAGGGCGTGACAACTTTAATAGTCATTATACTTCCCAGAAATAACATGCTGTCCTCACCCAATTAAGGATGAGGATGATAAACTGAGAAATTAGAGCATGTAGAAACAAAACTTAAGACGCAAATGAGGAGCACACCCACCTCTCTATAATGATGCTTTTACTGAATGGTCTGGAGGTCACTTATTTGGAATTATTTTGAATAGCTCTGGTAACGTCTCTTTGACTTGAATGCCGATGCCATGTGTTTTTGTTTGAGGAAGATATATAAAAAAATATTTTTAGCTTACGCTACATTTTATGTTAAAAATGGATATAGCCCAACATATTAGGATTATATTTAGTTGTGAGAGATTTCAAATCCAAAATAAGAATTTATTTTCCTCCCATTTAGAAATCCTGGCAAAATGTCCAAGTCTAACATGGTGCTCCATGGTGTTGGGGACCAAGCAGTTCCCACCCCTTTTCTCTGCTGTGCATGACTGCTATTCTCAAGCTCATCTTATGGTTCAAGATGAAGTTGCACACAATTTCCACTTACTTTATTTTTTATTTTTTTGAGACAGAGTTTCACTCTTATCACCCAGGCTGGAATGCAATAGCATGATCTCAGCTCACTGCAATCTTCACCTCCCAGGTTTGAGTGATTCTCCTGCCTCAGCATCCTGAGTAACTGGGATTACAGGCTTCTGCCACCACGCCCAGCTAATTTTTGTATTTTTAGTAGAGACAGGGTTCACTATGTTGGCCAGGCTGGTCTCGAACTCCTGACCTCAGGTTATCCGCCTGCCTCAGCTTCCCAAAGTGCTGGGATTACAGGCATGAGCCACCGCGCCTGGCCCTTAATTTCCACTTACGTTTTATTGGTAATCTTTAGACACAAGACAGGGCTTCAAGGAGGCTGGAAAAGTAAGTCCTGTCTTCTAGGCAGCCATGCACCTTGCTTAAAGTTGTGTGTTCTATTATTATAGAACAAGAATTGGCAATCGTTTTCCTGTAAAAAGGCCAGTTAGTAAATATTTCAGGCTTTGCGAGGCACATGGCCTCTGTCTCAACTATTTAACCCTGCGATGGCAGCCATATTTAACCATACGACAGCAGCCATAGACACTACACAGATGAATGCTCGTGGCTGTGTGTCTGTATGAGTGCTTTTTCATGCGGCTGATAAAGACAGACCCAAGACTGGGTAATTTATAAAGAAAAAGAGGTTGAATGGACTCACAATTCCACATGGTTGGGGGGGGCCGCACAATCATGGTGGAATGTGAAAGGCACATCTTACATGATGGCAGATGAGAGAATGAGAGCCAAGTGAAAGGGGTTTCCCCTTATAAAACCATCAGATCTCATGAGACTTACCCACTACCATGAGAACAGTGTGGGGGAAAAAGCCCATATGATTCAATTATCTCCCACCAGGTCCCTCCCACAACACATGGGAATTATGGGAGCTACAATTCAAGACGAGATGTGGGTGGGGACAAAGCCAAACCATATCAGTGTCAATAAAACTTTATTTACAAAAGCAGGTGGTGGGCTGGATTTGGCACACAGGCTGACCTCTGTTATAGAAAATGGGTAATAATAGAAAACAGAAAATAGAGATCTCTAGTAGCTTCTGCTATGCCAGGTAGTAGAAATATTAGTACTATTAACTCTGGTAAGTCCTTCCCTCCCCTCTTCCCCTTTAGTACAGTTGGTGGCAAGCAAGATTGCCAACAATTTATAAAAATCAGCGAGAGGGCAGAGGAGGACAAATTCATTTAAGGCTCTCTTTGAAAGACTAGTTAGCGAATTTCAATTATCCCTTTTGTTTATCATTCTGACTCTTACTCTGCTTAGGCAAAAACTTCTGTCATATTTCTGACCTTAGTAAGATAATGGCTATTTTCTGGACAACCACTGGGAAGTGCAAATTTCCATGGAGTAAGCAAGCTGACTGAAGGAAATGCAGAGGAGACACTGAGAAAATTCCCTGAGGGAATAATTATGGTTTTCCCCTCTTTTTGGCAGAGTGGGATAGAGCTGTGATCTTTAAGATCTTGTCTTTCTTCTTAGTGGACAGGGGAGAAGAGGTGCAGGATTGAGATAACCTACCTTGTTTTAACCTGAGTGACTCTCTCCTAGCAGAGAGAGCCGGATAGGCTCCATTTTAGTTTCTTCACTTGCAGTCTCCTTTATCCCCCTTAAGGGAATAACTAGTGCACGCTGACTCCACGCACATCCAGGAATGCACCTGCTGATAAGAGACTGAGGCAGGCTGTACCAGCAGCTCCTGGGAATGGGCTCGGTGGAAGGTACCTAAAGCCCCTGCATTTATGTCTTACTGATACTTTAATCCCCTGCACCTGGAACTGTTTATTTTGTAACTGCTTCTATAACCAATTTTTTTTTTAACTTTTTGCCTATTCTTCTTCTGTAAAATTGCTTCAGTTAACCCCCCCTCTCCTATTTAGACCATAGTATAAAAGAGAATCTAGCACCTTCTTCGGGGCCGATAGAATTTTGAGCGCTAGCTGCCTCTCGGTCGCCAGCTAATAAAGGACTCCATAATTTGTCTCAAAGTGTGGCATTTCTCTATAACTCGCTTGGTTACAACAGGATTACACTAGAGAGCTCCCCCTTAAGCAAAATAAACCCGAAAGAAGTTTGATAAACATTCACTGTGGAAATTTTACCTTTCATCAATTTTATTGAACTTATTTTAATGAATCCAATGATAACATGTGACTTAAGTCACATAGAGATACACAGGCCGGTCACAGTAGTTTGCCCCTATAATCCCAGCACTTTGGGAGGCTGAGGTGGGTAGATCACCTGAGGTCAGGAGTTTGAGACCAGCCTGGCCACCATGGTGAAAACGGTCTCTACTAAAAATACAAAAATTATCTGGGCGTGGTGGCATGCACCTGTAGTCCCAGCTACTCGGGAGGCTGAGGCAGGAAAATCACTTGAACCCGGGAGGCGGAGGTTGCCGTGAGCCAAGATCATAGCACTGCACTCCAGCCTGGGTGACAGAACAAGATTCCATCTCAAAAAAATAATTATAAACACACACACACACACACACACACACGCAGAATTAAGAGTCTTCCATGATCCATCTTCCCAGTCTCTCCCAGAATGTCCTAACAATCAAACTCTGTGCCAGGAAAAAGGGATTGTTAATAGTAACTTCTGTTGCTTCCAGAACTCTTAAAGTGAGATAAGCTGCTCTGCAAACTCCCTTCCTGGTTCCTTTTTCTTTTTCTTTTTTTTTTTTTTTGGAGACTGAGTCTCGCTCTGTCGCCCAAGCTGGAGTGCAGTGGTGTGCTCTTGGCTCACTGCAACCTCTGCCTCCCAGGTTCAACCAATTCCCTGCCTCAGCCTCCCGAGTAGCTGGGATTGCAGGTGCTTGCCACCACAACCGACTAATTTTTGTATTTTTAGTAGAGAGGAGGTTTCACCATCTTGGTCAGGCTGGTCTTGAACCCCTGACCTCATGATCTACCTGCCTCGGCCTCCCAAAGTGCTGGGATTACAGGCGTGATCCACCATGCCCGGCCTCCTTTTTCTTAAGATCCACTTAAGATCTAGTTACTAGGATATTAGCTTGCAAGATCTTCCCTTTCCATAGTACTGACTGCTGGTAAATCTACTTTTGGATTCTCCCAAACTTCTACGTTTGTGTTTGGTAGAAAAGATACTTTAATTAAACTGGTCAAACATTTTTACTACATGGATCCAAGACTGGAACAATAGTGGCTTTAGATTTCCACATTTATGAAAGGTGACTCAGAAAGTTAGCATGCAACAGTCAAGCTAAAGGAATCTGAGAGATAATTTAGTCCAAATTCCTTAGTTGACAGAGAGGAATTGAGGTACAGGGAAGGAAAGTGATGTGCTTTGGATTAATTAGCATGTCTAATTAATAATAAAATGTGGTAGAAACTCAGGTTTTCTAGTTTGCAGAAACACTTGAAAGCTCCACTCTGCCTCCTGAAGAGCTGGACTCAGCGGGAGGGCAGCCCTTACGGGGAACAGGGAGTGGAGGGATGGCCGCCCGTTGACAGTCGAGCATTAGCAAGTGGGAGGAGATATCTGGCTTCTCCATTCCTTCTTTTTTTCTCTTTCTGGTTTTGCTAATTTATTTAAAAATTACATTTGTTCAAGTCAAATTACCACTTGATACTCATTGTTGGATTTCTTTAGGTCATCCTGCTGCTCTCTCAGTTTCCCAGGGGTTTGTGCGTCTGCCTTCTGCTATGCATTTTCCCACGGCCTTGTTGGTTCCTTCCACAGAGGCAAATGTAAGTGCTTTTCCTTGCTTCCTGTGCTGTGTGTGCTGTAATCACTGTCTCTCCTATTTTTGTAGTGGCATGGACATTCTATCGACACTGAATCCGGGTACTCCCTGGAGCACTTTCTATGCTTAGCAGAGCTATTTATTTTTATTTTTATTTTTTGAGACAGTCTTGCTCTGTTGCCCAGGCTGGAGTGCAGTGGCATGATCTTAGCTCACTGCAGCCTCTACCTCCAGACTTAGGTGACCCTCCCACCTCAGTTTCCTGAGTAACTGGGACCACAGGTGAACACCACCACACATGGCCAATATTTTTAAATTTTTTGTCGAGACAGCGTCTTGCCATATTGCCCAGGTTAATCTTGAACTCAAGCGATCTGCCCACCTTGGCCTCTCAAATTGCTGGGATTACAAGTGTGAGCCACATTGTTATTACATTATCTACTAAGGTGGCTGTCAAACCCCTGTGGAGAGTGCCTATTTTACTGATATACTGTTCTGCTTTCATTTCACACATCACGTTCCCAAGAATAGCAGAGACAAGAGACGTCTTTTCCAAAACTCTATCAAAATGACAGAGCCTCGGCATGGCCTTCCCCACCTCCTGCAGATTGTGTCACACAGCTCACGGTGGACAGTGTGCCAGCTCTTGGGCATGGCGAAAGAACGATCTTTGGAAGAGCAGGGAAGCCCAGAAGTTCACAGAAAAGAAAGCTGTCAAGTTCTTCTCGCAACCGTGGTAAGTAAGAAAGGCCTTAGCTTCTTCTGAAAAGGCCGCATGTCCCCTGGGACAAGGACGAAGTGCAGTGTTGCGGGGAGACCTGTCCGGCTCAGGTGGAGAGCACACCGTGTAAGAAGCGCAAGATGCACCCCAGCAGGAATTCTGGGCTGCTTCAAGCATGCTGGGGTGTCTCCTGGTTTTTCAGGTGGTGTCAAGGAATTAGCCCCAAATCTGGAGGGCATTTAATTTACTTTGGCTTAATATGAGAGTTTTTGGGAAGAAAGGAAAAGTATCACATTTAGGCCAAACAAAAAGGTTACTAACATTTCCTTTGGAGAAACGTTGGAGTTATTAAACATTAAAAATTCAAACAAATGTGTATGGCAGTGTAGTTTTGTAAGGGGCAGAAATACTTAGTACATCTATTAATTTCCGGGGTCATTTTCATAAGTGGATGACATTTTTGTAGATGCATATGAACATATGGGTTTATATACACACACATATTCGTATTATATATGTATAATATACACAGATAATACACACATCTATATACAAATAATATGAATATATTAGTATATTGTTTGTATATGTATATGTGTATATGTATACACATACAGTATATATGTAAATGTGTCTTTGTTATTTGTAAATGTATATATAATGCATGTATACATACATATGTATACTATGTAATACACATATAAATATATATCATATATCAACATAATATATGTGTATTATAAAGTATACAGTATGCGTATATAGTATACATATTATACATATGTATATAATATGTGTATTTTATGTATGTATAATACATAGTATATATATAAAAAATAAATGTATTTCATGTACATATATTACATAGTATACATATGTATATAAAATACATGTGTATTTCATACATGTATATTATATGGTATACATATGTATATATACATGCATTATATGCACATAATATGGAATATATGTGTATATATTTATACATGTATACATGTATATACATGTGTATATACACATACACACATGTGTTCATATGCAGCTATTAAAATTTTACTCATTTATGAAGATGACCCTGGAAATTGATATACATGTTGAAACTGAGTCTTTATATATACATATATACACATACATGCACACATACACATATAAACATACATATATACACACACATATACACTAAGAGATTATATTGACATTGCTGCAAATCCTTCTTTCCCCATATATGATTATATTGCAAGATCCCTCTCTCTACATATGTATATCTGTGTATATTGTGTACTTTTCTCTTTTGAATTATTTTTTTTTCTTTGCCATCAGGAGATGTGGCAGGCAGGAAAGCGAAAAAAGAGAAGAAGATAGAACAGGATTGGGTGACCAAAAGATGCCCAAACGTTAATGTGAAAAGAATAAATGCTTAATCATAATAATTAGGGACATATGCCCTTTCTGAATCTCATCTGTTTTAGCTTAAGGAAAGAAATTTTTAAAATAACATTTTTAAATGAAGGAAAGCCTTTTTCTTACTTTCTAGAACCAACAAAGGCAACCTTATGTTGCAAGTCATTATAGCAAAAGCATTAGGAAGGAAAGACCATTTAAAGTGAGCTCTGTCATTAATTTCCTAACTGCTCGCTTGAATCTCATAAATAATTTTAAGTAGAAAGAATTGTCAAATGTGATTAAGGTCATTATTTGAAGTTAAAGTAGCCCACAGGCTTTCTGATAGAAAAATCTTTCTATAGAGAGATGAACTAAGGTTTCTTCAAGGTTAGGGGTCCCTGGAGCCTATTCCGTGAAGATATATTAGAGTAGAGATGATCAAGTACAGAGAAGTCATCTGAGAAGATTGTACAAGGTTTCTCAAGGTGAGAGGTCTCTGAACAAGAACAGATGATATTATTTTAAGAAGATTTGCTGGGCGTTCAGTTTCCAAAATGAATTGTAATATATGTTTTTCAACCTAAAAACCTGACATCTGTGTTGGGAAAATAATAGCCTAGGCATCATTTAGTTCATTTAACAAATATTAACTGAGGCGGTACTCAGTGCGCCAGGCATGCTTATAGCTTCTTGGGACGTGATGGGAACCAAATGAAGTCCCTGCTCCCAAATAGCTCAGACTCTAGTGTGGAGACAGGCAATAAAAACAATTATAAAAGATAGCAGAGCTCCCATCCTGGCTAACATGGTGAAACCCCATCTCTGCTAAAAAAAAAAAGAAAAAAAAAATTAGCTGGGTGTGGTGGCAGGCGCCTGTAGTCCCAGCTACTCAGGAGGCTGAGGCAGGAGAATGGCGTGAACCCGGGAGGGGGAGCTTGCAGGGAGCCAAGATCACGCCACTGCACTCCGGCCTGGGCGATAGAAAAAAAAAAGCAGAGCTCATCATCTGCAGTGAGAAACACACAAAACAGACAATGACAAAGCCCAGTGGCAAATGTTATGGACAGGGAGAGGATGGGGCATTCTCCAAGTTGGGAGGCTAAATCTGTATTAGTCAGGGTTCTCTAGAGGGACAGAACTTATAGGACATATGAATATATGAAAGGGAGTTTCTTTTTTTGTTTGTTTTTTTTTGAGATGGAGTCTCGCTCTGTCACCCAGGCTGGAGCGCAGTGGCCGGATCTCAGCTCACTGCAATCTCCTTCTCCTGGGTTCAAGTGATTCTTCTGTCTCAGCTTCCCGACTAGCTGGGATTACAGGTGCCCGCCACCATGCCTGGCTGATTTTTGTGTTTTTAGTAGAGACGGGGTTTCACCATGTTAGCCAGGCTGGTCTTGAACTCCTGACCTCAGGTGATCCACCCGCCTTGACCTCCCAAAGTGCTGGGATTACAGGCGGGAGCCACCGTGCCTGGCTTTCTTCTAAGTACTTTCTATGCACAAGCTCAGTAAGTCCTCATAGCGTCCACACGAGGAAGGCTCTATTATCACCATGTACATCTTACAAATGGAGAAACAAAGAGAGGCTAAGTTGCTTGCATTGCCAAGTAAGTAGATCTGGGATTTGTTTGTTTGTCTGTTTTTGAGCAGGGTCTCACTCTGTTGCCCAGGCTGGAGTGCAGTGGCACGAACATGGCTCACTGCAGCCTCAACCTCCTGGGCTCAAATGATCCTCCTACCTCAGCCTCTTGAGTAGCTGGGACTACAGGTACGTGCCACCATGCCAAGCTAATTTAGGTCTCGCTATGTTGCCCGGGCTGGTCTTGACCTTCTGGGCTCAAGCAGTCCTCCCACCTTGGCCTCCCAAAGTATTGAGGTTATAGGCATGAGCCACTGTGCCTGGTCAGATCTGGTCAGATTTGAAGCCCTGTTGTCTAACTGCAAGTTTAACCATTTCCCTACAGTTTTCTCTCTGGGGTAGGCTGATTTGAGGAAGATTTACAGTTGACTTGAGAGCGTCCAGTGATTGACTCCATTTGGGAGCCATGAGGGTAGAAGGTGTTCAGGAGGATGACTGGGTGGGTGATGTTGCCTTTGACTGGGAGGAAAAAGAGGAGGATTTTGGGTTTTTTTTTTTTTTGGTGGGGGGACATGGAGATAAAGAGTCTAGTTTTAGGCATTGTTGAATTGGGGATGCCATGTGAAGATGTCCAGTAGAGTTACAGATGTAGAACTCAGGACCCAGGCCAGGACTGGCAGGTATGGATTTGGGAGACCTCAATATGAATGTAATTGAAGCCAAGAAGTGGATGAAATTGCCTAGGGACAGTATCGGGGGTGATCAGAGAAGATACCAACACCAAGGGACACCTTTAAGGAATGGATATTAGAAAATTAGCTTGAAAAAGAGGCTGACAATGTGGCTGGAGAAGTTTGAGAAAATCAGAGGAATGTGGAGTCACAGAAATCAATAAGAGAATGTTTTCAAGAAGAGGACGACTGCTCCCAGCTCCTTGGGAGGCTGAGGTGGGAGGATTGTTTGAGCCCAAGAGATAGAGGCTGCAACGAGCTGTGTTCATGCCACTGTACTCCAGCCTGGACAACAGAGCGAGACTCTGCCTCTAAATAAATAAATAAATAGAATAAGAAGAGGACCACTGAACAGGGTCAAATGCTGTCAGCAAGGTGAGGACCGACACGCTCACCATAGACAACAATGAGGTCCCAGGTGAGAGCAACTCTAGCTGACCAGAAGCACCCGCCAGACTGTGGTGGGAAATGGAGATGACGAGAGTGGATAACTCAGGAGGGGAGAAGTGAGGCGGCTGTGGGAAGAGAACAGCGGGGAACACAGGGCTGCGGAAGTGTGTTTGATTTTTAAAATAGGAACCATCTGTGTGCATCGACTCACGTCTGCAGATAAGCAAGTGCTTCAGAGGCAAAAGATGGAGCAGAGAGAGGGGCAATGCAAGGCAAGGGGTTTTGGGCGGGGACGGAATTCAGAGCGCGAGTGAAGGCCTCCCTCAGACTGCGAGGGGAAGCGTGCTCCTTGTGAGTGTGGATGCAGATATACATGTAGGCTTGGTGGTGGGGATCTGAGTGTTTTCCCCTCAGAGGACTTCATCTTAGTAGGATTGAGTGAAAAGGGGCGATGGAGTGGGACCGGAAGTTTGAGGACAGTAGACAAATTTGTGAAATAACTAGAATGGAAACTCGGAGAGCGCGGACAGAGAAAGACTGATATAGATTGCTGGCAGCATCGAGGGCCCAGTCAAGTCTGGTAGTCATGGATTTCTAGTGGAACCAGTCTGTGAGGTTGTCTGATACTCTCAAGCAGAGCCCAGCAGCCCGGGTGTACAAAAAGATCAGAGACCTTGGTTCGATCTGAGTTGAGGTGTTGCCAGGTGGCTGGGGAGGATGGACAATGAAAACAATGAAGCAAGAATGAGCTGAGGGTCTGCAAGAGACTGGCTGAAGGGCAGGACATGGACTCTCAGCCAGATGGGGAAAATGGAGAGTGAGGAGAATACTTGCCTCACCTCTCTCACTGATTCTGTTACTTTGGGTAAACTGTCATACCTCTGGGCTTCAGTTTTTTCCCCACTAATAAGTCAAGTTGTTGGCTACATGATGGCTAATATCCTGCCCAGTTCTCAAATTCTGTGGTTCTGTTTTGCCAATGTGTAAGCACTCTCCGACCATGAATGGGAGACATCACCAATCCCTTCTAACCACTAGGGCCAAACAACCCCCGTTATGCTGTAGAAGCAGATTCCATTGATGTTTCCAGATCATGGATACAACTCTCACTTTCTCATAAAAATATGCAAAATATCCAGCACTCTTCCCATAAACCAAGAATAAACATCCCATCGATACTGGTAATCTAACCCTGTTGTAAACTTCAAGTTTGAGTCATTACTTGATTCAATTCAATTCAACTTAAAGACATAGTCATTGAATGTATACTTTGCATAAGTTCCTGTGACAGCAGTTGTAGGGGATACAAAGACAAGAGAGCGACAGTCCTTGCTGTGTTGTCATCTAACAGGAAGGGCAAGACTGGTATATAAATAAATATGTTGGGGGAAAAAAATCTTAGTATTCAACCCAGGTAACAAAGAACAATTTCTCTCTCTATTTATTTAACAACTTAATATCTGTTTTGAGCCCTACTTTTTACCAGGTTGGAATAAGCTCAGTTGGGGTCCTCACCATTTTTTGGGTCATGACTAATTCTAGGGGCTTACATAATCTGAAGCCATCAGGAGGGGGTGCTTTTTGGTCCTCAATGTCATCTGTCAGCACGATCTGCTGAGACATCGCTGCCCCTGTGGTTGCGTATTATGTGTTCGTGCAGGCAGTCATGGGGACACACTCATTCCCTCTGCAAGGTCCCTTCAGGACCTACCTTTTGATTCTCTCTGCTACTTCTAGGCCTTTCTGGGTTGCACGTAACCAGTGCGCCTCTTTGCAGCATGCATAAACACAGCACTCATCCATTTCCTTATGGAGTCTTGCTACTCCCCTAAGCTTCTCCCAGGGGCGCAGGAGAAAACGCTGCTTCTCTCAGGACCAGTGAGCATTTTAGCTCTCTGAATCTGCTTCCATCTTTCCTTCTTCCTTCTAACTCTGAGAATCCTCTGGTCTAGGAAGATTGGGCAGGTGAGTTCTAGAATCTTACTATTACAAATAATGTTTGCTTCCAAATCTGTTGTCTGTGCTGTAGGGTATTTCTGTTACTAGGAAACTTCTTCTTCTCTCTTTTCTACTGTCTTACATCCTCCTAAGGCAATGAACACAAAGTGGACCAGCTGCTTGAATGTAGAAAAAAGCAAGGGGGAAAGAAGTAACGTGGGGGAAAAATCACGGAAGCTATTCCGTACAAGGCAGAAATAGGGTGTGTTATGAGATGAAAAAACATTGTACTCTGGGGCTTCAAAGTATATTAATAGGGTTCTTTGGTTGCACATGAAAGAAATGAATACTGGTTAACTCAAGTCAGAAAAAATAATGGGTTTATTGAAAGCCTTCTGGGTAACTCACTGAGTAGAAAACAGAGCTTAACAGATGCTTTGAGAATGACAGAAGCCAGGCAGCACTGAGGATTGCAGCAAGAAGAACGCAAGAGCCGTCAAGGGTGCCACCATCAAATGACTCAGTTCCAACCACCTTCTGTCTGGTGTGCGCAAATCTCCAGAAGATCGGCTATGATTGGCTGAGCTTGTTCACACTTGTGGCCAGGGGTTCTCTACCTGGCAGCTCCACCAGACCTAAAGTGGAGAGAAGTCTTACTCCCAAGGCAGGGGAAGGCAAAGGAATGTGAGGATGCAGGATGTCCTGCTCAAAAGGAATGGAAGAGAAAGTCCCATCCAGAAAGTAGGACAGCTTAGAGGACAGGGCATTTGTGAAGGACTTTGAAGGATGGGAAGGGTTCTGATGAACAGAGATATGAGATGGAGATAGGAAGGGAATGCATATTCCAAGCAGATAAATTTGGTAGGGTTGAAAATGTTCATTTGGAGTCATATGAAGAAATCTGAGGTTGGCTGCAGTGACTCACGCCTATAATCCCAACACTGGGAGGCCAAGGTGGGCAGATCATGAGGTCAGGAGTTCGAAACCAGCTTGGCTAACATGGTGAAACCCCGTTTCTACTAAAAATACAAAAATTAGCTGGGCATGGTGGTGGGCGCCTGTAATCCCAGCTACTTGGGAGGCTGAGGCAGAAGAATCGTTTGAACCTGGGAAGTGGAGGTTGCAGTGAGCCGAGATCGTGCCATTGCACTCCAGCCTGGGCGACAGGACGAGACTCCATCTCACACACACAAAAAAAAAAAAGAAAAAAAGAAAAACTGAGAAGGCTAGGCATGGCAGCTCGTGCCTGTAATCCCAGCACTTTGGGAGGCCAAGGTGGGTAGATCACTTGAGGTCAGGAGTTCAAGACCAGCCTGGCCAACATGGTAAAACCCCATCTCTATTAAAAATACAAAAATTATCCAGGCATGATGGTGGGTGCCTGTAATCCCAGCTACTCAGGAGGCTGGGGTGGGAGAATTACTTGAACCCAGGAGGTGGAGGTTGCAGTGAGCCAAGATCATGCCACTGCCATCCAGCCTGAGCAACAGAGTGAGACTTCATCTCAAAAAAAAAGAAAGAAATCTGAATGAGGAATTGTTTTGGGCCGAATTGTGTCTCTCCACCATTGCCCCACCAAATTCATGTGCTAAAGTTGTAGCTCCCAATTCTTCAGAATGAGACTGCATTGGGAGATGGGGTCTTTAAGGAGGTAATTAAGTTAAAATGAGGCCATTGGGGATAGGCTATAATTCCATGTGACTGGTATCTTTCTAAGAAGAGGAAATTGGGACACAGACAGATACAGAGGGAAGGCCAGGAAAACACATAGGGAGAAGACAGCCATCTGCAAGCCAAGGATGGAGGCCACAGAAGAAACCAACCCTGCAGACCCCTTGGTCTCAGCCTCCAGAAATGTGAGAAAATCCATTTCTGTTGTTTTTAAGTCACCCAGTCTGTGGTACTTTGTTATGGCAGCCCCAGCAAATGAAGACAGACATCTTTTCTTATTTTGGATGCAATGGATACCCATGGAAACTTTTTAAAAGGGGGATTAGGTAACTAGACTTATGATTTAGGAAAATGGATCTAACAGTGGTCTCAGGGGTAGGTAGAGTCTGGAGGTGGGAGACCAGTTAGTAGACTACTGCAAAAGTCTTTAGAAAGGTATATGAGGCTGTTAGCTTGGATAGTAGCAATAAGGTTGAGAAGAGAGTAGGATTGTGGCAATGATTATAGAAATGGAATTTGAAGACTTGGTTGCAAATTGAATATTGGAGGAAAGGAGAGGAGAGAGTTAAAGATGTCTTCAATTTTCATGACCTGCTAACTAGGTGATATGGTTTGGCTGTGTTCCCACCCAAATCTCCACTTGAATTGTATCTCCCAGAATTCCCATGTGTTGTGGGAGGGACCCAGGGGGAGGTAAGTGAATCATGGGGGCCGGTCATATTTCCCATGCTATCCTCATGATAGTGAATAAGTCTCATGAGATTTGATGGGTTTATCAGGGGTTTCTGCTTTTGGTTCTTCCTCATTTTCTCTTGCTGCCGCCCTGTAAGAAGTGCCTTTCGCCTGCCGCCATGATTCTGAGGCCTCCCAAGTCATGTGGAACTGTAAATCCCATTAAACCTCTTTTTCTTCCCAGTTTTGGGTATGTCTTTATCAGTAGCATGAAAATGGACTAATACACTGGGAGAATGGGGTAATAAAAGAAGGCTCTTTTGTTTGTTTGTTTGTTTGTTTGTAAGTTTTGAGACAGAACCCTGCTCTGTTGCCCAGGCTGGAGTGCAGTGGCACAATCATAGCTCACTGTAGCTTCGACTTCCTGGGCTCAAGCAATCCTCCTGCCTCAGCTTCCTGAGCAGCTGGGACTACAGATACGTACCACCACACCTGGATAATTTTTTAATTGTTTGTAGAGACAAGGTCTCACTGTGTTGCTCAGGTTGGTCTTGAACTCCTGGGCTCAAGCGATCCTCCTGCCTCAGCCTCACAAAATGCTGGGATTACCAGTGTGAACTACTATGCTTGGCCAAGAGGGCTCTTTTGATGACTGACAAAAATGCAATCAAACTAGCTTATGAACAAATGGAATTGGTTACTGCTCTAATTGTGAGACCCAGGGTCTTGCGTCTGGCTTTGGACACTCCTGGTCCTAGGCACTCAGAGGCTCTGCTTTGCTTCTCTTTGGGTGCCATGCCTTCCCTCTGAAGCTTCCATGTGGCCAGGAAGACAGCCGCAGCATCTTCATAGTTCGTGATCTAAGATGACTCCCTCTCATCTCCAGATGCCAAATCCCACTTAGGGCAGGTGCTTACTCCTCGGCCCTATCACTGCGGACAGGAAGATGGGGGTACCACTGCTGGTGAAGCTTTGGTTCGTGTTCCGTCCATTTAGGCCAGGTAGGAAATTTTGACAGTCTGGTAGATCTCCAGTGAAAACAGAAATGCAGGGCAGACAGAAACAGTTGACATTCACCTCATTGGGTTTGCATTTGGATATTTTATTAGGCTGGTGCAAAGGTGTTTTTTTTTTTTTTTTTTTTTTTTGAGACAGAGTCTCGTCCTGTTGCCCAGGCTGGAGTGCAATGGCCCAATCTCAGCTTACTGCAACCTCCACTTCCTGAGTTCAAGTGATTCTCCTGGCAGTTACTTTTAATGGCAAAAACTGCAATTACTTTTGCACCAGCCTAATATTTTTGGACATGCCAATATCGAGTAAAGGATGGGGTGCAGGGAAGAAATGGTGAGAGTTCATTGATAATGTGGATTTTGAGCTCAAGAGAGAAAAGTTACCCGCAGAGAGGCTGTGTGACTAAAGCCATGGTAGTGAGTACATTTCCTGGAAAAGAGAATAGCCATGGGAAAGAGGTTTGAGGATGGACTGAACATTAGGGAATTTCTATATTTGGTAAAGAAAAAAGGAAGAAAATACAGGAGTAGTCAGAGAGGGGCAGGCCATCCAGAAAATAGAAATTGATGGAAGCCAGTGAAGGAGAAGGTTTCAAGAAGGATAGAATGTTGGTAGCTTTCAGAGGTGAGAACTGAGAAAAGACAGGGGATCATTAGGTACTTAGGAGATCACTGGTGACCTCCTTATGGCTTTGGGGGCAAGGCTCAGTGTCATTAAAAATGGTTACTTTTTTTTTAAAGACAAAAAATTTTATTGCCATAAATTAATCCAGTAGGTATATCTGAGAAAGCATGCATCAGTTGGTTAGAGCAATAAGCGCCTCTACCACGTTGCCAGATGTGATTTTCTAAGGGAAGTTGGCAATCTGAAGTTGGGAATGTTTATGCGAACTTCCCCACTCTTTCCATATTGGCAGCTAATTTAAAAACATAAAACCACTGTGTGAGTAAACAGGTTTGTGGGTTGGGCTGCCAGTTTATACCCTCAGCACTATATCTAAGGAATGGGGGCGGAAAAAAAAAAAGGCCAGGATGTGGAGAAGAGATAACATAAAGAGGCTCCACCTACGTTCAATCTGGCCAGAGGCCTGGGTGTCAAAATTGTTCCTGAGGACCTGAAAATCTGGACACCTCTAGTATGTCAGTACAGAGTGTGTGACTTTTAAAGCCATCAGTGATCTGGATCTTAGTCTCCTCTTATCTTACATAAATCTGGAAAATTCTTTCGTGATTGTTATTTATTCCTTTTTATTTCTTTTATGTTATTATTATTTTCTTTATTCTTTCCTTCTATTTTGAGAACTTTGGTACTTTTCTTTTTGAGTGAAAAATACTATGGATTCTGGATTAAAATAGCACAGGAGAAGTTGAAATAAGGTTTTGTCAGTTTTGCAGATATGGTTATTGCTATGACATCTCATTCATTCAAGTCTTTATTTTTGCCTATGTACAAGATAATGTGTTATAACTAGCAAGGTGTAGGAAATGAGTAAGAACAACCTGTACCCACATTCTTGAGGCATATAATTAGGAACTGGAGAAAAAGGACCAACATAAATAGATATAATCATTCATTCCTGCAGCTTCCTGACCATAATGTCTACCATGTGCACATTCACGAAGTTACAGTTTAGTGCAGAGAAAGACATGTATACAGATACTTTTGGTGTTATTCATGTGCTATAATAGAATGATCAAGAAACTTGGAGGAGCAGAAGAGAAAGCACCTCATTCTGCTTGCACGAGCTGAACACTTTAAGGAGGCTTCACGGAGGAGGTGTTTAAGGTAAGTCTTTAGGATGACTAGGGATTTGCACAGCAGATGAAGGGTGGCCAAGGTTTCTAAGAAGAAGGTGCAGCACCTACAAACTCAGAGGCATAAAGGAACATCACACATTCAGGGTGTGATGGATGAGAAACCAAATGTGGGCAGTTCCACAGGAGAGCTACAAGCCAGGCACTATGCAATTCTCATTTACATTCCAGTCCTGCTGTTCCATGTGAAATGAGTCAGGGCAGGTGGATGTCTTAGGCACACCAGGCATTCAGGTGCCTTATGTCCTTTACCCCTGAGTATTTTATCGGTCTTCTACTGGAAAGAAACCATCCATGACATCCAGGCTTGGGGAAAGTACAGGAGCATCTACAGATTCCTTCAAAGTGTGTATTTCGCTTAACATATTTAAAGCCAGGAGATGGCCGGGTGTGGTGGCTCACGCCTGTGATTCCAGCACATTGGGAGGCCAAAGCAGTTGGATCACTTGAGCCCAGAAGTTTGAGACCAGCCTGGGCAAAACAGTGACACCTCGTCTCTACAAAAAATACAACAATTAACAGTGTGCTGATGTGTGCTTATAGTCCCAGCTACCTGGGAGACTGAGGTGGGAGGATCACTTGAGCTCAGGAAGTCAAGGCTGCAGTGAGCCGTGATTGCACCACTACGTTCCAGCCTGGATGACAGAGTGAGGCCCTGTCTTAAAAAAAAATAAATTAAAAATAAAGCCAGGAGACCAGATATTTTTACATGAGTACTACTTGCTACCATAATCCACAGAAAAAGTGTCTAATATTAGTAAGGAGTTAGTAATTCTTTTTCATTAGAAGGTAGGGTATGTTTCAAATAGGCATTTCAGCCAGGCGCTGTGGCTCATGCCTGTAATCCCAGCATTTTGGGAGGCCGAGGCAGGTGGATCACCTGAGGTCAGGAGTTTGAGATCAGCCTGGCCAACATGGCAAGACCCAGTACTGTCTAAAAATACAAAAATGTGCTGGGTGTGGTGGTGGGTGCCTGTAATCCCAGCTACTCGGGAGGCTGAGGCAGGAGAACCATTGGAAATGGTGTTGGGGCTCGGAGGGGTCACGGAGGTTGCAATGAGCCGAGGCCATGCCACTGCACTCCAGCCTGGGCGAAAGAGGAATTTAATGGAAAGATCTATTATCTGCTTACATTGAATTCTGTCATCCCTGTCATTATTTACTGAATATTTACAATACACATAACTAGCTATATGAGTTTGATTTTAAAGAGAAGAGAATGCTTTTTATATTTGATTCCTAGAAATCAGTACTGCTGCCTTAATTTATAATGAAAAAGAAAAATACCAATCAAAGGAAAGGTATATTTTCTTTTTTAGCAGAGCTGTGCAGAACAGTAACAGCCCAAGCGTAGAGTCTGGGCTCATAGCCTGAGGCATCCCATGTGGGGCCTGGGGCCGCCTGCGAATGAACACCACACGCCTAAGGCCAGACCACACTCTTGTGCTTTATTTACACTTGTTAGTTCTCATGAACTATATCATAAATAATATGTGGGTTTTCAGCCAATTTTTGGTAAGACACTTTGTGTTTCAGGGCATTTTATCTACAGAATTTGATTTAAACATTATCAGATATTTACACATTAAAAAAATTATATACGACACTAAGTAAAATGTAAAATACATCGAATTAATTCACTATCTTAGTTTAGAAATAGACTTGAACTGTTATGAATGCGAGTTGTCAGCTGCCAATGATAGGATGACTAACTCATTCTGGTTTTCGCACTGAAAGTCCCACGTCCCAGAACTCAAACCACGAGGTAATTCTGCCCATCAGAACTCAACAAGGAGCAGCTCAGGTTCAGATCCACATGCTGAACTGTTTGCTACACTAGCTGTTAGAACTCAGTGTCTGACTGGGGCAGAAGTTCACGTAGCAAACAGATCACTTGGAAAAGTGAATCATCCATGGTCATGACAATTGATAAAATATTAAGGTTGTACCAATCACAGTTTGCCCGTGAGTAGCGGAGAATATGAGAAAGGCAGAAAAGGCAGGTAGGAAGGTATGCAAAAAAGACTGGAGGAGGAGCTTAGGAGGCTTGACGTGATAGTTCTAGAGCTTCCAACTGTTTGTGTATTTGTAAAAGACAAACAGAGCAGACTGAAATAAAACGGTGAGATGGAAGTGTCTGATCTTCTGATATCCCACCCTTCCTTATCCTCATTATCTCTCTCCACACCTATGGTAAGGGACGATTCCAGTTAAAAATCCTCATGCATGACATTTTAACCTTTTTTCCTTCTTATGTACCATATTAGTCAGTTCTTACATTGCTATAAAGAAATACCTGAGACTGGGTAATTTATAAAGAAAAGAGGTTTCATTGGCTCATGGTTCTGCAGACTGTACAGGAAGCATAGTGGCTTCTGGGGAGGCCTCAAGAAACTTACAATCATGGCAGAGGGTGAAGGGGAAGCAGGCACATCTTACATGGCAGATGCAGGAGCAAGAGAGAAAAGGGGGGCCGGGCATGGTGGCTCATGCCTGTAATCCCAGCACTTTGGGAGGCCGAGGCAGGCAGATCACTTGAAGTCAGGAGTTTGAGACCAGCCTGGCCAACATGGTGAAACCCCATCTCTACTAAAAATACAAAAATTAATCAGCCAGGCGTGGCGGTGCATGCCTGTAGTCCCAGCTACTTAGGAGGCTGAGGCACAAGAATTGCTTGAACCCAGGAGGCAGAGGCTGCAGTGAGCCAAGATTGCGCCACTGCACTCCAGCCTGGGCAACAGAGTGAGACTCTGTCTCAAAAAAAAAAAAAAAAAAAAGGGAGAGAGAGAAAAGGGGGAGGTGCTACATACTTTTAAACAACCAGATGTCGTGAGAACTTTATCACAAGAACAGCACTAGGGGAATGGTGCTAAGCCATTCATGAGAAACTGCCCCCATGACTCAATCACCTCCCACCAGGCCCCACCTTCAACACTGGGGATTACAATTCGACATGAGATTTGTAACCATATCATGTACTATGTCCTATTAAGTTTTTTGTTAACGTTTTAAAATAAAATATTTCAAATGTACAGAAAAGTGGACAGAATTTTATAATGAATGCCCATATACCCACCACTTAGACTATAAAACTAACATTTTAATATACATACCTAATTTATCCCATATCTTCTATCTCTCCATCCATCAATCCACCTTATTTTTTGGATGCACTTCAAAGCAAGTAGCTTCAGCTCTAAACACTTGGACACGCATACCATTAACTAGAGTTTAGTTTTTTTGGTGGGTTTTTTTTCTCTTGAGATAAAATGTATACACAATGAAATATACAGATCTTAAGTGTATTTTCCCATGAGTTTTGACAAATGTATTCATGTGTATGACCCAAACCCATATCAAGATACAGGACACTATCATCACACCAGAAAGTTCTCCTCATGCCTTTTCCAAGTGAATCCCTATCAGGATCACCATCTTCCACCTACTCCAGACAATTACTGTTCTCTGATTGTTTTCCACTACGTATTACTTTCATCTGTTCTAGAACTTTGCATAATCAGAACCAGAGAGTATGTACTCTTTGGGGTCTGATTTTCTTTGCTCAGCATAATGTCTGTGAGATTCATTCATGTTCATGGTTATATCGGTAGTATTTCTGGCCAGCATTCCATGGTATGGATGTATCATAATTTGTTCATTTTCGTTTTAATGGACATTTGGTCAATTTGCAGTTTTTAAATATTATATATGAAGTTCCTATGGACCTAACTATACAAATATTTTAGTGTAAGGTTTTCATTTCTCTGGGGTAAATACCTAAGGAGTGGAATCCACAGCATTATTTTAAATAGTTTAGCAGAGGCTTTTTAGAAGGTGGCATCATGCCTCTACCTCTCCATCCATCTTGTTTTTCTCCTTTTCTATTTTCTTCTTCCTATTACCCCCCCCTTTTTTTTTTTTAGACAGAGTCTTGCTCTGTCACCCAGGCTGGAGTGCAGTGGCCCAATCTCAGCTCACTGCAACCTCCGCCTCCTGGGTTCAAGCAATTCTCTGCTTCAGCCTCCCAAGTAGCTGGGATTATAGGCTTCTGCCACCACGCCCGGCTAATTTTTTTTGTATTTTTAGTAGAGACGGGGTTTCACCATGTTGGCCAGGCTGGTCTTGAACTTCTGACCTCATGATCCACCTGTCTCAGCCTCCCAAAGTGCTGGGATTACAGGCATGAGCCACCACACCTGGCCCCCTCTTCTTTTTTCTATAAGCCACTCATTTTCTTCCCTTTTGTCTCTCCTGACAGGGTATAATGTTTTGTTACTATTTTCTCACTGTCCTCAAAATTCTTCCAGAGAGAGGCAGCACAGTGTTGGTGAAAACGCCTTGACTGTTGGGCTACTTTCAAGATAAGCCTCTGCCGCTTTGTAGCAGGGTGAGTTATGTTACTTCTCTGGGTTCCAGGCTCCTTAACTATTTGTTCATTCAAGAGGTTGGGGGAGATAACTCTGGAGTTCCCTTTCCAGCTCCATCACTCTGTAAATCTATGACCTCTTTTTCTAAGACACAAATCAGGCACAGAGAGACGAGATAGGAGGACAGAAAGATGAAGGTAGAGATGGAGAGGGCAAAAAAGAAAAACAAATAACTTTCTTCCTGCAACTTGGCCAAACAGTGACATGGTCTCTGGGGCCAGGTCAGTCCCCTCCCAAGGTCATCTTCCTTTCCTCACTCCTGGTTTCATGGTTAGGCACCCCAACTGGCCTTGCCTTGTCCTCTGCTGCTGTGTACCCCCATCTTCTCTGTTTCCCCAGTTAATATATATCAGTTTCATATTCTGGATATGCTCATTGAGCCTCCAAAGAGAGCACTGTAAACCAATTTATGCCAATGAACCAATAAGGCAACCAAGAGAGGTCCCTTCTTACCAAGGTAAATATATTCAATTTAATAAGGGCTTTGTAGATATAATGCACTCATTTTCATTGTATAAGCTAGAGGAAGGACACTCATGTCAGGAGGTTTAGGTACAAGAAGTGAAGAAACATCATGGTGGGCTATATGAGGAGTCTCTTAAGTGCACGAGCTGCTGCATTTGAGATCTTCTTCATATGATACAGGTACCGAGACTATGAGAACTGAATTTTATTGTATTAAGTCTCAATTTAAAAATTTTATTCTGCTGCTCCCCAAAACAGCCTCATACTTATTGGAACACATATGCCAATTTTGGCTCAGAAAATGTGGTCTCTGTGCATGTTGATGGATATCATTTTCAGCACATGTGCTCTCTTGATACCTTGGGTATATCCTACCTTAGAGTAATTAGCATATACGTCATTTCAAAAAGGAAAAGTTTCATCTTGGATTTAGGGAAAGGTTAAATGAGGAGAGAAACTACTAAAGAAAGAGGAAGAGAAACATTAAAAAAAAGAGAGAAGTAGTGTAGAGTGAAAAGGAGTGGGAAAAGATGAGCCAATGATGAACAGAAGATGAAGAAAAAAATGGGAAGAGTGCAACAAAAATGTAAAACCCTTAAAAAACACGATTTTATGGTAAAAAAAAATTCATTCAAAATTTTGTCCCAAGCCAGAAGTAAGAGTAAAACGTAAACTTTGAGACATAGCGCCCCCTGGCATACCTAATTGCAACCTCATTGTCTTCAGATCTCTAGTGTATTTTGTTTTCTTTTTGTTTGTTTTTGCTTTTGAGATGGAGTCTTGCTCTGTTGCCCAGGCTAGAGTGCAATGGCATAATCTCGTCTCACTGCAACCTCTACCTCCTGGGTTCAAGCAATTCTCCTGCCTCAGCCTCCTAAGTAGCTGGGATTACAGGCATATGCCACCATGCCTGGCTAATTTTGGTATTTTTAGTAGAGATGGGATTTTGCCATGTTGGCCAGGCTGGTTCCAAACTCCTGACCTCAAGTGATTCACCTGCCTTAGCCTCCCAAAGTGCTGGAATTACAGGCGTGAGCCACCGCACCTGGCCTCTAATGTATTTTGATATACTCAAAATCTACTCATATTTAACAACAAACCCAAATTAATTATAGTTCAGAAGGAACAGAGTTAGGCTTTCAATTCAAGCTGTAATAAATCATATTAGTGATTATTTTTCTGTTTCTAATATATCAATTAAGCTCATTAGATTCCAGCTAATTAAGTTACAAAGATAAGGGACTCATATCATACCCTAAGGATGGAATGAGCTCTAGCTTTTAAATAATTATCTCTCTGAGGTTGAGGCTCTTCAGTTTCCTACGTTCTGCCAATAGATTGAGTTCAACAGTCATTTGCAGGAAAAGCAAAAGGCATTTAGAGAGTTCTAAGATTGTCCGTCCTCATCAGACACTGGGTATGAGCACTGTAACTTTGAGACTCAGGGCCGTGCACCTGTGGGAGCTGGACCACACATATGCTGAAAAGAAGGCCAGCCACAGCTGAGAGCTATGCTATCCCCCTTATCACTGTCATCTAAAACCCTCTTCCAGCGAGGGAGGAGGACTGTAAGCTCCAGGTATATTTAGGAGCCACTTGATGTTTAACCCCTAAGAAGAAAGGCTTTGGAAGACAGAGCAAGCAAACAGAGATTCTAACTTTACAAGTTACCAAGTTTAAGATAAGGAGAAAGATCAAATAAATGAGGTCAGGGTCAAAATCCCTCAGAGCCAGGACTTGGGTATGAGGAGATGAAAAGGAAGAGAGGGCAGAACGTCTTGTTTTGAGGACCCAAACCAGCAAGGCTGGTGAACTGGGGTGGAGGGTGTGCATCTGCAGAGGTGGATTGAGGGAATCTTCAAGAGTTGGAAACATCTGCCCGTGTGGCCTTTCAAGTCAAACTTGGGTACAGAGATAACCACATCCCCTACTCTACTCTACCACAACTAATTAACAACTAACTAGCCCACTTCCTTGTTAAACCCTGAGAATGTCTACCCAGAAATCTGCTTGAAGGGTTTTTTCTTTTCTTTTTTTTTTTCAGACGGAGTTTTGCTCTTGTTGCCCAGGCTGCAGGGCGATGGCGCAATCTCGGCTTGCCACAGCTTCTGCCTCCTGGATTCAAGCAATTCTCTTGCCTCAGCCTCCCGAGTAGCTGGGATTACAGGTGCATGCCACCACGCCTGGCTAATTTTTTGTATTTTTAATAGAGATGGGATTTCACTATGTTGGTCAGGCTGGTCTCAAACTCCTGACCTCAGGTGATCTGCCTGCCTTGGCCTCCCAAAGTGCTGGGATTATAGGTGTGAGCCACTGTGCCTGGCCTTTTTTTAAATATTTATTTATTTATTTTTAATTCTTTAAAGAAGAGAAACTTTCAGTTTTTTTTTTTTTTTTTTTTTAGACAGAATCTCACTCTGTTGCCCAGGCTGCAGTGCAGTGGTGTGATCTCAGCTCACTGTAAGCTCCGCCTCCAAGGTTCATGCCATTTTCCTGCCTCAGCCTCCCGAGTAGCTGGGCCTACAGGCACTCACCACCATGTCTGGTTAATTTTTTTTGTATTTTTAGTAGGGATGGGGTTTCACCCTGTTAGCCAGGATGGTCTCGATTTCCTGACCTCATGATCTGCCTGCCTTGGCTACCAAAGTGCTGGGATTACAGGCGTGAGCTACCACGCCTGGCCCGCTTTCAATTTTTAAAAGACTAATAGCTATAAGCCAGTCACACTTGGCATGGGCTGCCCTGAGAAGAGATAGCAATGTTGAGCAAGGCAGTTTCCTGTGGTTAAGAGCAATGCCCAATAAGGAACAGAGTTGGAAGACTTTAGCAGCTTATATTTCAAGCAGCTAGAGGATAGATGCATGGTCCTGCAGAGGGAACCTGAGTGAGCTCCACAGTGTCCACTACAGTCCACCCCTTGAGTGACTTGGCTCCATTTACTTCCTATACAGTAGGAAGTTTGTCTTATCTGGAAACAGCTTATCTAGGATTCTGGTTGGTCCGGTTCCCTGAAGAACTTACAAGGGAAGTGTTAGTGGGATGTACTAGAGTACCTGCTGCTATAGTTGACCTCAAGGCTGTAGCTGATACTCCTCCTTCCCCTCCTCTGCTACTCATTCTAGATTTCTCTTTGCCTCGAGTAGCATTCCTGCCATTCTGTGAGGCTTGCCCAGTTAAGTAATTCTCATGCTCACCCCTGAAATGTGTAAGCCTCTGGTTATCTTGCTTATCTCAGGCTGTATCTTCTCTGCTTGTCCATTTACGTTTAAAACATGGCATGGGTATGCCAAGAGCTGTTCCGGTGGATTACCTGAGTGCCAAACATATGGCACATGTATGTAGCAGCAGACCTACCTACCTACCTACTTTCTACTGATGCTCAGAGGCAAATTCCCCTGCTAATATGATGACTCCTTTCCTTGTCTGCTGATCTCTTAGCACGAGGACTCTAAAGCGACCAGGCAGCAGCCATGGCTTAAAGTTCAGTGAAATTCTGAATGTGTCCCCAGGCAGAAGTGTTACCACCACTGGTATAGGTACTTCAAGATTCACAATGCTTAAATTTGTAGGGTAGGAAGCACAAATTCCTCAAGTGGGTGATTGGGGGTGATGGTAAGTGGGGCCACTCCTATTTTTGCTCCTTGGTTCCTAGAACCATGCATTCTACCTACCAAGACCACAGGAACATAGAATGCTTGTTGATTTAGGATATGTAGCACATCATGGAGGATGATGTCCCACCCTTGCAAGGTGTCATCTTCAAGCTGGTGCCCCAGCTTGAAGAAAGCATCCACTGCTTTCAGAGGCCATTAAACAGGCTCTTAAATGGCCATATCTTTAAGAGGCCATTCTATTGCTTTATCAGGCCAGTGGCTTCTAGGAGATGTGGTTTGTGAGAGACCAGTGGGTCTCAGGTCATGTACCATTGCTGCAGCCCCTTTGGTAAGTGGATCTCAGGTGATGTACCATCGCTACAGCTTCTTTGCTGTAAGGTAGGACCTTTGGTTCTACTTTGTCATGAGAGATTTCATTTCAGAATAGTAGTGCTTCCCTAAGCCATAGAGGACTGGAAAGAAAAATCCATGTCTGGAATTTGTGTCACCTAGGCAAGATGAATTTCTGTCTTTCCCAGGATAAAAGGGGTCTAATGTAGTCAACCTGCTATAAAGTGATTGGTCTCTTCAAAGGGTAGGGCCACATTGTGGCTGGCAGTTTGGACATTCAGCAGCAGCAGGAACTAAGTCAGCACTGGTGGATGGGGAGCCAGGCACATACAGGATCCTAGCCATCCAGATAAGAGTTGTCACTGTAGGAAAGCCATCATGGGGAGGCACAATGTTTGTGAGACTCATCTGTGTTGTTGGGTGTGTATCAGTAGTTTTTTCCATTTTATTGTTGCTCTGTTTTGTAGTATTCCACTCTATGACCGTATCATAGTTTGTCTGTTCATCTCTTGATGGACATTTAGGGTTTTTCCATTGTTTTGTCTATTAGGAACTTTCATGTCCAAGTGTTTTAGTGGGGGTACATCTTGGGAATCTGTATTTTTTTTTTTTTAGGACAGAGTCTCACTCTGTCACCAGGCTGGAGTGCAGTGGCATGATCTTGGCTCACTGCAACCTCCATCTCCTAGGTTCAAGCGATTCTCCTGCCTCAGCCTCCCCAAGTAGCTGGGACTACAGGCGCACACCACCATGAATGGCTAATTTTTGTATTTTTAGTAGAGATGGGGTTTCACCATATTGGCCAGGATGATCTCGATCTCTTGACCTTGTGATCCACCCGCCTCAGCCTCCCAGAGTTCTGGGATTATAGGCGTGAGACACTGTGTCTGGCCAGGAATCTGTATTTTCAATGATTAATCTCAGGTGTTTCTTAAGCGTACTCAAGCTTGAGAATTTGCTGTTAGTATGGCTCCTGACATTTTCCGAGGCAATTGAGGAGATATGGTCTAATAGGCTGAGCCTGACTCGGCAGTCATATCTTGACGTGGACTTGGACTTTACTTTCACTCACTTCTAGTTTGTTCCTCAGGCTGAGGACCTACCGTGAAACCAGATTATAAGAGATAGGTGGTAGATTTGACTCTGAGTTTCTTGGTGATCAAGATGAAAAGCAGGTATATTTTGGTATGGAATTCTCATTGTCCTGGAGGGACAAACAAACAAACCATACCAGTGTCTTAGGAGAAACAAAGCAGGTCCCCAACCCTTAACTCTAAAGAAATTTTCTTCCTGACAGATGTGGCAAACACGTCCTCAAGAACATTCGTGTAGCAAATGCAGTTCTGGATGATTAGTGAGGTAAATGATAATTTGCAAAGGCTACTGTTTTAAAAATTAGTCAGACCTGGGCAGGCATGGTGGCTCATGCCTATAATCCCAGCACTTTGGGAGGCCGAGGTGGGTGGATCACGAGGTCAGGAGTTTGAGACCAGCCTGGCCAATGATGGGTAAGTTCCCACCTCTAGCCAAAAAATAAGAAAAATTAGCCAGTGGTGGCAATCACTATAATCCCAGCTACTCGAGAGGCTGAGGCAGGGGAATTGCTTGAACCTGGGAGGTGGAGATTGTAGTGAGCCGGGAGATCATGCCCCTGCACTCCAGCCTGGGTGACAGCAAGACCTGGGCTCCCAGAAAAAAAAAAAAAAAAGGCCGTGGCTCACTGTAATCCCAGCACTTGGGGAGGCCGAGGCATGGCTGATCACGGAAAACAGGAGATCGAGACCATCCTGGCTAACACGGTGAAACCCCGTCTCCTACTAACAAAAAATTAGGGCCGGCTTAGGCGCATGGCTTCGTGAATGAGCTACCGGGAGGCTGGAGGCAGGAGAATGGCTGAACCTGGGAGGTGGAGATTGTAGTGAGCCGAGATCATGCCTCTGCACTCCAGCCTGGGTGACAGCAAGACTCCGTCTCAGAAAAAAAAAAAAAAAAATTAGTCAGACCTGAGTTTGAATCCCAATGTAAATTGCTTTTACCGCTTGGGTAATCTCCAGCAAGTTATCCTTCCGCAACCCATATCATTCATTATTTAAACAATTATGTCAGTAATACATTGCCATCATAAATGGTTCTAGAAATATACGACTATAGGGTGAAATACAAACCTCTCCTCCTCCCACCCTTACCTTCCCCTGCTTCCCCCACGCCTCCCCCCCTTGCCTGAGGTAACCACGGTTAACAGTTGAGCTACATCCTTTCCAGCTTTTAGAGCATATTTTTGTTTACATGTACATATTATCATGAAAGTTGCTTCTTTTGCTGAACAGTATATCTTGGAGGTAAGTATGGATTTATCTAACTCATTTTTAATATGGCTTAATATCCCATAATGTGGATATATTCTAATTTATTTAACCATATCCTCTTATGATGACTCAGATTTGTCACCCTTTCTTCCTTCCTTCTTTCCTATTCCTTTGCTAATACAGGGTTTTGCTTTCTTGCCGAGGCTGGAGTACAGTGGCGCCACCCTAGCTCACTGCAGCCTTGAACTTCTGGGCTCAAGCAATCCTTTGGCCTCAGCCTCCCAGGGACCACAGGCGTGAGCCACTGTACCCAGTAGTAAACCTTTCTTTAGGATAGATTCTAAAGAATGAATTGGGTCAGAGGATATGCATGTTTTAAATTCGGATTGATACTGCCAACCTGCCCTTTCAAATAACTTTTTAAATTTATATTTGGGCAAGTTATTTAATTTCTGTGACCCTTTGTTTCCTCAAGTATGCAAATTCAATGTGGTCACACCTACTGCATGGGATTGGTGAGATGATTAAATGAGAAAAACAGTGTAACAACACTGCTTGGAATGTGGGTGTTCCTTTCTTTCTTTCTTTTTTTTTTTTTGAGATGGAGTTTCGCTCTTGTCACCCTGGCTGGAGTGCAGTGGTGCAATCTCAGCTCACTGCAACCTCTGCCTCCCGGGTTCAAGCGATTCTCCTGCATCAGCCCTCGAGTAGCTGGGATTACAGGCGCCCAGCACCATGCCCAACTAATTTTTTGCATTTTTAGTAGACGGGGTTTCACCATGTTGGCCAGGCTGGTCTCGAACTCCTGACCTCAGGTGATCCACCCGCCTCGGCCTCCCAAAGTGCTGGGATAATAGGCGTGAGCCACCGCGCCCAGCCAGAATGTGGGTGGTTCTTATCATCCTTACACCTTAGAATCAGATAGAAGAAATCTATTTTCCTATAACGTTTAGTCTATTTGTTTGTGGAGACTGAGGAAGGTCACAACTCTCCTTGTGGGATGTCTTCATACTAAGTACGTTTCAGAGGCTAAACATTTTTGGAGATTACTAAACAAAATGATCCAACGCATAGAAGGTAGCCAAAAAGATGGTGGTGTGACTTTTATTGTTAGGCTAGGGGTTCACTAACAAGCCTGTGTAAGGATCACTTGACTCTCTTGGCAAATACAATTTGATTTAACTTCCTATTAGCTAATGAATAGGGCCCAGGCATTTTTACAACAAAAGTTAGATGTTAATATGTAATAAATTGATATAATAAAAATTATTTTTGTCTAATAATAATGCCAATTATTTCTGTTCACCAGAGAAAAAAACCCTAAAGATGACAGTTTATTGCTCTGTAGAACACTGATGAGTTTTAGTATTTAATAATTTTATTCTAGCTTTCTTCTCTTTGATAGAAAATATGTACATTCGTTTCTTGTATCTGCCTTTGAATCATTTTGACATTCTGTTTGTTCCCTCATTAACGAGCTAAAAATAACCTTGACATATGCTCTTCTGTATACGTGTTGTTTAACATTTTGAAAATTCTACTTTTAACAGTACTCAAGATCAGACCATGCTACTGCTTTCACTCCCTGCAGATGGTCATATTTTTGAGGCCTTCATTCATTTAATTGTCTCTTTTGTGTTGTCTCTAAATTCTCCATGGCTCTGGACAGTAATTAAACATAAAGGAGAGAAGTTCTCCCGCCGCCTCTGCGTCACTCCTTCAGTTCTCAGCTTAGATTTCCTCTCGTTTGGAAACTTTCATCGTCCTTCTGTCTTAACACCCCATGATTTCCCCCTTGCAATGTACTTATTACACTGTATTGAAATCGCTTCTTTCCTCTTGCTCTGTGAATTTCTTGAGAGCACAGTCTATATTTTGTTTAACTTTTTATCCCCAGCTTTCAGCACAGCGCCTGGCTGTAAGTACTCAATAAATATTTTGAATGAATACATTATGGGCTAAATGTTACATCAGTCTTATTTTGTGTGTTCAAGGGTGCTAAATAATAGTCACATATAATTTATTGTTCTAACAATAGCAATGGCAATCTTTACCTTGTGTGCTCCTTGTAGACCGTCCTTTTGGGGATTTGTGGTGCATTTTTGCACAACCAAGTCTTCATCTTATATTAGTTGTTTTGGTCCCTTCCATAATATTTTCAGAATACTGCTCCTTTAAGACTGCTGAAAGCCTGCGGGTGGAGGAAGAGGTCCTGCCACTGAACAAAGTGTCTGTGTAGATTTAGCTACACCCATTTGATGTGCTTCTTAGTCTCGTTTAACTTGCCTATTCATATATCCCTGTCTCATTTGTTCTTAGATTTGTCACAAAGGCTCTGGTTTTTGGCTTGTCCTGGTTTGAACTTGGTGTATCTGGCTCTTGACTCATTTTCTGACCTCAGGCCATCCTTAAATCTGCTTTTCTACTTTGTACCAGGCTTTGGCATCTCCAAGTACCTGACCTCAGCTCAACCTGTCTTGGGTTTTCTTCTCCTCCCTGACATTGACAACCCAGCCCTCCTAGGCACAGAGAGATGGAGCTGAGTGTGGTTTTCCTGAAATAAAGCTTGCATTATGAGAGGGAATAAACAGGTACAAAGTGTTTTAGAAGGGAGCATTTTAACTTCATGTAGGCATTGTTTTCATGATAATTTTCTTTTGTTTCTCCTTTTGTTATGAAATATGCATTTTGCCAATATTAAATGGAATATTCCAGAAGTAAGAAAAAAATAGTAAGTAAAATCTTGGTTGCCTTTCAGTAAAATAAAGCTCTATTTTTAGTTTCTTTTCCAACTTCCTGTACGAAAAAAGGAAAACTTTAGATTTTGGGGGAAATTTGGAGCTAGCCTGTTGGTACTGTTGAGCTTAGTATATCTATAACTATATATTATTTTCATGTATTATTCCATAATATCTTAAATACTTTATACAGATATTTTCATAAATTACAGCAATCCTGGCTTTAGACGATTGAAAAATGGCCATTTTTAATCAAAGCTAATTTCTAGCTTTTTATGAGTTTGGTATTAAGCACAGTAGTTTCTTAGAAAGTCTCCAGGGAATGCATTTTGCAAAATAAAAATCAGCTAATGACCCAGGAAAGCCTCTTCACGCTTGTTTACAACTTTTTAAAAGTGGCTCTTTTCAAACGTCAGGGGTTTTTTTTTCAGTCGCTCGATGAAAAATTACAGAAACTGTCACATCCAGTCAATTGGTTGCTGTGATTCCAAAAGATTTAGACAAAGTGAAGAAAGCTTACCCACCGCAGGGCATGTGATGTCACTGGCATGTGGCGAGATGTGCATGTTTGTGGTGGGCCGGGCGCTTGATGTGAGAAGTGCTGGCAACCAGAAGTCAGCCTGGCCCAAATAACCACAAAAAACCCAGATTTCAGACAGGCAGCTTTACAGTTTCCCGCTTGTTCTTTCGCCAACTTCCAGCCACTTCTTTCTCTAGCACTGATCAAACAAAACAAACGATCATTCTGGAAATGTTCTGAAAATATAGGTCACTTGTTTCTTTTTGTTATCTTTAATCTGCTGTGTATTGACTTACCTTTCCACACTGATCCACTCAATTTACGTTTAAATAAAGCTTTCAAATTAACTGCCTAATAAAAAAATAAGCTAATTAGGGGGATGAAGGCTGTTAAAAAATGTCTTGTCTTTTCTTCATTGCGATAAAGATCGAGGTGACCAGCTTTTTTTTTTTTTTTTTTTTTGGAAACGGAGTCTCACTTTGTCACCCAGCAGGCTGGAGTGCAGTGATGCCACTTCGGCTCACTGCAATCTCACCTCCCAGGTTGAAGTGATTCTCCTGCCTCAGCCTCCTGAGTAGCTGGGATTACAGGCTGCGCACCACCACGCCTGGCTAATGTTTGTTTGTTTGTTTGTTTGTTTTGGTAGAGACAGGGTTTCACTGTGTTGGCCAGGCTCGGGGGTGATCAGCTTTTACAAACAGCCTGTAAAATGTTTTTCATTTTAGCCACAGCCAGTTCTGATATTTTCCTGAAACCGTTGCTCAATATGTAGCACACCTGCCATAAATTTTTTAAATTTGATTTTTATTAGAAAATTCTGATTCGCATTCACAAGAATAAAAAAGAATCTGGAGCGAGTGTTTCAGTCTTCTTTCTTATTGATTTATTTCTCTCCCACGTGGCTGTATTTTCACAGCGGCACCATCTGTCAATTCAGCAACAGCTCTGCATAAGCAGTAAAACCAGAGGGCGTGCCTTGCCACAGGGGACGAGCTTGTTTGTTGAGGGACACGGGCTTTTGGAGAAGTAGCTTCTCATTCAGCCCTCAGGCTTTTGTGGGGAGTGCATTTTAAAACTGCAGACCGAGATGGAGAGCCGGAGTTACAAAATGACAGTGTTTTGAGGGTTCACTCCAGAATCTTTCTCTAGGGTATTTCTAACAATTTATTTCCTTTATTATTTCAGAAACAGAGTTTTCTTCTAGTCAACAATAATGCGTAATGCACTTAAAACATTTGTCAAGAAGGTAGAGCTCATGTTAAGTGTTCTTACCACAATAAAATATTTTAATAAAACGGTTTTTATTAAATTATTTTAAAATTTACTTTATCAAATATTGAATATACTCAAAATACCCTCTAATAAACAATATTGGAATAGATAACTTTATCCCTGATCATTTCACACTTATGTGGGAATATTCATAAAATCAATGTCTAGCAGTGGGACTGCTGGAGCAAATGTACATGCATTATAATTTTGATAGATGCTGCTAAATTGCCACAGGCATTTGACCAATTTACATTTCCACCAACAATGTGTGAGAGGGTCTGTTTTTGATGGCCTTAGTGACAGGATATGTTACCAAGCTCTTAGATTTTTGCCAATTTGATAGGTGAAAGCGATGTTTCAGTGTAGTTTAACTGGCATTCGTATTTTATGAGGCTGAATATCTTTTTTTTTTTTTGAGATGGAGTCTCGCTCTGTCGCCCAGGCTGCAGTGCAGTGATGCGATCACGGCTCACTGCAGCCTCCGCCTCCTGGGTTCAAGCAATGCTCCTGCCTCGGCCTCCTGAGTAGCTGGGATTACAGGTACCTGCCGCCATGGCCGGCTAATTTTTGTATTTTTAGTAGAGACGGGGTTTCACCATGTTGGCTAGGATGGTGTTGATCTCCTAACCTCGTGATCCACTTGTCTCAGCCTCCCAAAGTGCTGGGATTACAGGCGTGGGCCACTGTGCCCGGCCGAGGTTGAATATCTTTTATATGTTTTAGAGCTGTTTGTATTTTGTTTTTCGTAAACTGTTCATTCCTACCTATACGTTGCCAACTTTTTTATTGGGTTGTTGAGTTTTAAAAAATCATTTTGTAGCTGCTCATTGTATGTTAGTGAGCTTAACCCCTGGCCTGGGAAATAGAAAATGTACTCCATTCCTATACCCCTGACAAGATAGAGGAGAAAACAAATGCAGTTTCTCCTACTATGCTCTCACACCACAGATCACTTCTGACACAAGATGTGGAGACTGATTTGAGTGAGAATAAAACTCTGGTCTTGCACACAGCTGGCTCTGTGTGAATTACTCTTTCTCTTTGGTAATTCCCCTGTCTTGAGAAATTGGCTCTGTCTAGGCAGTGGACAAGGTGAACATGCTGGGCGGTTACACAGGAACCTCCATGTGTTTGGCCATCTGGAAGCTCTATCAACCTTTTTTTATTATTATTCTTTTTTAAAAATTCTTTTACTTTTACTTTCTCCTCTTTTGGGATTTTACGGAAACTTCATGACATAGGCATGATTGATTAAGTCATTGGCCACTAGTGACCAAAGTAACCTCTAGCCCCTCTTAGGAGGTGGGGGGTGGGGCTGGAAAGTCTGAACAAGGGGAGGAGGATAAAAATGCCAGGTGTCGCAGCACATGAAGTCACAAAAGATGTACACAGAACCAGGTGTGAGATAAAGGTCAGGGAGTTTCAGAACCAAATCTGTGAATGTCGCGTTTGTTCAAATGCCGATGTTACGAGCATACATGATAGCTTCAGTGAGCTCTGCGGGGCTGGACTATCTGTGAATGCCACATTTAACAGGACTGGAGAGAGGCTGGGTGCACACAACTCAAGGGGTGCTGAGGGCTGGTCAGACCCAACGAAGTGGGTGAATGTCGTGATCAGTGCTTTAATATCAGGAATATGTGCGTAGTTCAAGGAAGTGGTTGAAATCAGGCAGGCAGAAATCTGAAGGTTAATCAAGAGAGGCAGCAGGTCGAAGGTCAGATAACAGTCAGGAGCCAAGGACTTTCCAGGAACTAAAGGGCCAAGCCAGATGAGGCAAGGCAGTAAGTCAGCAGGAAGGTGAGTGAACAGCTAGCAGACTGGACCACACAACAGAGTGAGAACCAGACGAGGAGACTGGGCAACGCCCAGCTGAACGCTAAATTGACTCTTGGTCATCCCAGCCAGGAAGCCTCTACTGACATTTCTTACTAGAGCAGGAGCTAACTATTGTGGCAGTGGGGTTTCACGGGAGACAGCAAAAAGATGAAGTGCTTGTGCTTGAGTCAAAGGGCAGCTGGAAGGGCAGATGCTGATCACAGCCCATCCACCAAGCAGCCTTCTCTCTCCTGGCATGCGCAGTTTCTGTTTCTCTAAGGGAGATCCTAGGGCTAAGTGAGTTTGGTTTTGTTCCTGGGTGCCACTGGTGGCTCCAAGGAATGTCTTCCTCTTCTTAAGAGGTGTCAAGAATCTTCATCTGGGGAAATAGTACCCCAAGTTGATTTGGTTTGAAAAAGAATATGGGCCGGGTGCGGTGGCTCACGCCTGTAATCCCAGCACTTTGGGAGGCTGAGGCGGGCGGATCACGAGGTCAGGAGATTGAGACCATCCCGGCTAACACAGTGAAACCCCGTCTCTACTAAAAATACAAAAAATTAGCCAGGCGAGGTGGCGGGCGCCTGTAGTCCCAGCTACTCGGGAGGCTGAGGCAGGAGCATGGCATGAACCTGGGAGGCGGAGCTTGCAGTGAGCCAAGATTGTGCCACTGCACTCCAGCCTGGGCGACAGAGCGAGACTCTGTCTCAAAAAAAAAAAAAAAAAAAAAGAAAAAGAAAAGAAAAGAAAAAAAGAATATGGACAGTCTTGGATTACTCATTTACTATGTTTTTATTTTGAAAATTTTCAAACCTACAGAAAAGCTTCAAGAATGGTAGAACAAACTTCTATAGAAACGTCAACAGATACTGAACCAAAAATATGTCCTATTTGTCCAAACCTCTTGCCAGATTGTAATATCAGAGGAACTGGAGAATCCCGAAATCTAGGACTCAGGGAAATCATTAATGGCAGATTCTGAGAAAAAGAAGCTTTTGCTGGGTTCAGGGGATAGAATAGGAGCTGCTGCTGCTGCTGCTTTTTTTTTTTTTTCTCACTCTGTCACCCAGGCTGGAGTGCAGTGGCAAGATCTCAGCTCACTGCAACCTCTGCCTCCGAAGTTCAAGCCGCATTCTCCTGCCTCAGCCTCCCAAGTAACTGGGATTACAGGTGCCTGCCACCACGCCCAGCTAATTTTGTATTTTTAGTAGAGACAGTATTTTCACCCTCTTGGCCAGGCTGAGTCTTGAACTCCTGACCTTGTGGATCCACCCCGCCTCCCAAAGTGCTGGGATTATAGGCACGAGCCACTGCTCTGGCCACAGGGAGCTGCCTTTGCTTGTGGTGATTTGTGGCTCCACGCTGGGGTCCAAGAAGGGCCTAGGAAAACAGGTACAGGTTTCCCTGAGGCCTCTTTAGGGAGATGGAATAGGACACGTGTCTTGGCCAGAATATAGAAGAGGACTGACAGATACATCCAGGGCCGGGGCCCCAGAAGGGATGAGTCTTTTCTTTTCTTTCTTTTCTTTTTTTGAGACAGAGTCTCACTCTGTCACCCAGGCTGGAGTGCAATGGCGTGATCTTGGCTCACTGCAGCCTCTGCCTCCCAGATTCCCAGCGAATCTCCTGCCCCAGCCCCCCGAGTAGCTGGGATTACAGGCCTGTGCCACCAAGCCCAGCTTAATTCTTGTACTTTTAGTAGAGATGGGGTTTCACCCATGTTGGCTAGGGATGGTCTCTCTCACCATGTTGGCCAGGGATGGTCTCAAACTCCTGACCTCAGGATCACTTCGCTGCGCCCTCAAAGTGCTGGGATTATAGGCATGAGTCATCGCCACTCGGCTGGGATGAGTCTTTTCAACCAAAAAGGAGTGATTTCTAGAGATCAGATACACATCTAGTAGGGGAGAGTGCAGCTGGAACGTAGGAATGTAGGGTCCTCAGTCTCTCCTAGCAATGTTCCTTTAATGACTCGTGAAGCCTCCAAACCCACACCCCTTTGCAGCAGATGACTTCAAGGCCCTACTTCATAGAGAAAAATAAACGCTGTTAAAGAGACACCTATTAGAGCACTCTAAACAAAACTGCATTTACAGGCAGCTAAAATGGGAGAAGCACGCCTTTTCCTCTTCTGTGGGTGCTGGGTCTAGTTCCATGCCGTCGACCTCACTGGGGAGACTCGGCTCCATACATGATCCATTTCTCCTCCTCTTTTCTTTTTTCTCTCATTCCTCTCTTTCTCCTTTCCTTTCCTACCTCGCGCCCGCCCGCACCCGCCCGCCCACCGCCTGCCCGCCTGCCTGCCCTGGCCCGCCCGCTGGCAAACAAAACCGATCCTCGATCTTTTGTGCTTAAGAGATCCTCCCATCTCAGCTTCCGAAGTAGCTAGGCTATAGGCGCCCACAACCACGCCTGGATAATTTTTGCATTTTTACTACAGAGGGTTTCACCATGTTGCCCAGATTGGTCTCAAACTCCCGAGCTCAAGTGATCTGCCCGCCTTGGTCTCCCAAAGTGCTGGGATTACAGGTGTGAGCCAGTGTGCCCAGCCTTCTCCTGTATCTTTCATCTCTACCTCTTCACCTTATTGACTTGAGCGATTAAATATGCTAATTTTTTCCATCCTAAAAAATTTTTTCCCATCGTACCCCCTGCAAGTAGAAGTTTCAACAACAGTAAAAACATTAGACATCTGCATTCTCAGAGATCCCAAAAGTCTACATCTAGGAACTTATTGAAAGGAAATCAGCATTGTAGATACTTTAAAGATCTGAAATACAATGATGTTCTTTGGTGATATGGTTTGGCTGTGTCCCCACCAAAATCTCATCTTGAATTGTAGTTCCCATAATCCCCACGTGTTGTGGGAGGGACTAGGTGAGATAACTGAATCATGAGATCGGCCTCCCCCATCCTGCTCTCACGATAGTGAGTTCTGATGATACGTGATGGTTTTATAAGGGGTTTTTCCCCCTTTTGCTTGGCACTTCTCCTTCCTGCCACCATGTGAAGGACGTGTTTGTTTCCCCTTCCACCACAATTGTAAGTTTCCTGAGGCCTTCCCAGCCCTGCTGAACTGTGAGTCAATTAAACCTCTTTCCCTTTATAGATGACTCAGTCTTGCGTATGTCTTTATAAGCAGTGTGAGAATGGGCTAACACAATAGGAAAGAACACAAATGTCCAATGAATGTGGATTGACTAAATAATGGTGCACCCATACAGCTGAATACAGTGCAGCCACTAAATAGTATGTTTCAAAGGAATGGCATGGAAGTAAGCTGACATCTTGTTAAGTGAAAAGCTAGTTATTAAACAGTTTGCAGTAGGTCAGACATTGTGGCTCACATCTGTAATCCCAGCACTTTGGGAGGCTGAGGAGGGTGGATCATCTGAGGTCAGGAGTTTGAGACCAGCCTGGCCAACATGGTGAAACCCCATCTCTACTAAAAATACAAAACTTAGCTGGGCATGCTGGTGTGCGCCTGTAATCCTAGCCACCCTGAAGGCTGAGGCAGGAGGATTGCTTGAGCCTGGGAGGTGGAGGTTGCAGTGAGCCGAGATCATGCCCTTGCACTCCAGCCTGGGCGACAGAGCGAGAATTTGTCTCAAAAACTACCACCACAACAAAAACCAGTTTGACTCCATATTCTAGGACATAAGGACACACATAAAAAATAGTTTACTAATTTGGGGTTGGTGAGTATGGTTAGAATTAAAAACAAAAATTCTGTTTGGTTGCTTGAGCCCCACGCACTGTAGTAGCAGGAAACCCAGCCTTTCTGTACTGCGGTCCCTGGTATCCTTTCCTTCTTCCTCCCTCCTCCCTTCTTTCTCCTTTCTCTCCTTGCATGAATCGATCAAGAGCCTTGAGCTTGCCTGGGTTCAAGTCGCACATTCTAGCTGTGCATGACCCTAAGCTCGTTTTTGGGCTCCTCATCCGTAAAATAGGACCTCTCTTTTAGGACTGTTGTCCTAGAAGATTAATGAAATAATACATGTAAGAACTTAGGACAGTGCCTGCCACACAGCTATCTCTGGAAGTTGTTGTTGTTATTATTATTACATAATGCTATCACTGTTGCTATGGTTTGTCTCTGTGTCCCCACCCAAACCTCACCTCTAATTGTAATCCCCACATGTTGAGGGAGGGCCCTGTAATTCCCATGTGTTGAGGGAGGGAGGTGATTGGATCGTGGGGACGATTCCCCCATGCTCTTCTCATGATAGTGAGTTCTCATGAGAGCTGACTGTTTTAAAGTGTGGCACTTCCTCTTTTTTGCATGCCCTCTCTCTCCTGTCGCCTTGTGAAGATGATGCCTGCTTCCCCTTCCGCCATAACTGTAAGCTTCCTGAGGCCTCCCCTGCCATGTGGAACTGTGAGTCAATTAAACTTCTTTCCTTTATAAATTACTCAGTCTTGGGGATTTCTTTGTAGCAGTGTGAGAACAGACTAATACAATTGTTATCAGCTGAATTGTCTCCCCAAAATTCATATACTGAAGTCCTGACTGCTGGTACGTCAGAATGCAACTGTATGTGGAGATAGGGCCTTCAAAAAGGTAATTAAGTTAACATGAGGTCAGATGAGTAGACCCTAATCCAATGGGACTGGTGTCTTCATACGAAGAAGAGATTAGGGCACAGACATGCACAGAGGGACGACCATGTGAGGACGCAGGGAGAACGGCCATCTATAAGCCAAAGAGCCTCAGAAGGCTCTACCCATGCCTTGGTCTCTGATTTCTGTCCTTCAGAACTGGGAGGATATATGCGTCTGTTGGTTAAGCCCCTCCCCAAACCCCGGTCTGTGGTAACTTGCTAGGCAACCCTTGCCAACAAGCACAATATTATCACAGAGTAAAGAAGCGGCCAAACTGCATTTCAAACTGGCAGGATTCTCCCTCCTGCACACTCAATATGACGGTTTCCAAATAATTTGAGGTCAGGAGTTCGAGACCAGCCTGGCCGACATGGTCAAACCCCGTTTCTACTAAAAATACAAAATTAGCGGGTCATGGTGGTGCACGCCTGTAATCTCAGCTACCCGAGAGGCTGAGGCAGGAGAATTGCTTGAACCCGGGAGGCAGAGTTGCAGCCAAGATCACTCCATTGCACTCCAGCCTGGGCGACAAGAGCAAAATGGTGTCTCAAAAAAAAAAAAAAGAAAAGAGAAAAACAAAAAACACAAAAAACCCATCGTCGGAACATAAATGAAGATACAATAGTTCTTAGTTTGGTGGGATTGTGGGCAAACTTCAGGAACATTACCTTGACTTTTGATTTAATCTCATTATGCTCTATTTTCAGTGAACTCTTTTTAAAGAGTATCCTGGGCTGATGTATGGCCAGCTAGTTTTTCAGGCTCCTGCCCTGTACCTGCAGACATGCAGATTGCTGTTGCAAGGGTGATCTGTGCTGTTTCTTGCTACTTCCTCATCCCTTCCACTTTCATTTACTTTTTTAAAAAATTAGGCTGGGCACGGTGGCTCATGCCTATAATCCCAGCACTTTGGGAGGTCGAGGCGGGTGGATCACCTGAGGTCAGGAGTTTGAGACCGGCCTGGCCAACATAGTGAAACCTCGTCTCTACTAAAAATACAAAAATTAGCTGGACATGGTGGCGGGTGCCTGTAATCCTAGCTACTCAGGAGGCTAAGGCACGAGAACTGCTTGAACCTGGGAGGCAGGGGTTGCAGTGAGCTGAGATCATGCCACTGCACTCCAGCCTGGGCGACAGAGTGAGACTTTGTCTCAAAAAAAAAAAAAAAAAAAAATTAAAATTTTTTTTTTCTTTAGAGACAGGATTTCACTGTGTTGCAGAGGCTGGACTCAAAGTCCTGGGCTCAAGTGATCCTCCTGCCTCAGCCTCCCGAGTAGCTAGGATTAACACGTGCAAGCCAACATACTTGGCCATTTACTTTTTTAAAAACTAATTTATTAGGCCAGGCACGGTGGCTCACACCTCTAATTCCAGCACTTTGGGAAGCCGAAGCAGGCGGATCACCTGAGGTCAGGAGTTCGAGATCAGCCTGGCCAACATGGTGAAACCCCATCTCTACTAAAAATACACAAAATAGCTGGATATGGTGGTGGGTGCCTGTGGTGGGTGCCTGTAATCTCAGCTGCTCAGGAGGCTGAGGCAGGAGAATCATTTGAATCCAGGAGGCGGAGGTTGCAGTGAGCCGAGATCACGCCATCACACTCCAGCCTGGGTGACAGAGTGGGACTCTGTCTCAAAAAAAAAAAAAAAAAAAAAAATCACTACTTTATTTTTACTGAGGTGATAGTCACATTAAATCAACCATTTGTAAGTGAACAATTCAGTGGCATTTGGCACATTCACAGTGTTGTCCAATCACCACCTCTGTCTAGTTCCAAACATTTTTATCACCCCAAAAGGAAACCCTGTATCCATTAAGCAGTTACTCCCCATTCCTTCCTCCCCTCAGCCCCGGGCAACCATCCATCTGCATTCTGTCTCTTTGAATTTACTTACTCTGTGTGTTTTATATAAATGGAATCATACAATGTGTGACCTTTGGTGACAGGCTTCCTTCACTCAGCATAATGTTTTCGAGTTTCATGTGCACTGGACCATATACCACTACTTCATTCCTTTTCATGGCCAAATAATATTCCATCACATGGATATGCCATGTTTTGTTCATCATTCATCAGCTGATGGACATTTGGGTTGTTTCTACCATCTGGCTGAGGTGAATAATGCTGCTATGAACATGCATGTACAAGTATTTGTTTTAATTCCTGCTTTCAATTCTTTTGAGTTTATACCTATAAGTGGAATTGCTAGGTCATGTGATAATTCTATGTATTTACTTATTATTATTTTTTGACACAGAGTCCTGCTCTGTCACCCAGGCAGGAGTGCAGTGGCCTGATCTCAGCTCACTGAAACCTCCGCCTCCCAGGTACAAGTGATTCTCCTGTCCCAGCCTCCCGACTAGCTGGGATTACAGGTACACACCACCATGCCTGGCTAATTTTTGTATTTTTAGTAGAGATGGGGTTTCACCATGTTGACCAAGCTGGTCTCGAACTCCTGACCTCAGGTGATCTGCCCACCTTGGTTTCCCAAAATGCTGGGATTACAGGCATGAGCCACTGCGCCCAGCCTGTATTTACTTATTTCTTTTTAAACTTAGGCATGCTTATTAACTTTTTCTTCTTCATTTTCTTTTGTGTTTGTCTTTTCCACTTTTAGTGAGGTATAATTGCCCAAAAAAATTATATATGGTGTCCAGTGAGATGTTTTGATCTATGTGTACACTGTGAAATAATTATCATAATCAAGCTAATTAGAAATCCGTCTCCCTTTGGAATTCACTTGCACTGAAGAAGTAATACACACTGGTGTGAATAATTCGAATAGAACAAAATGTAATGTGGGAAAAGGAAATCTGTCTCCCACTTTGATCTCCACCTTCTTGAGAAGTAACCACTGGTTCCAGGGTTAACAGTTTCCTTCCATACATTCTTTCTTTCTTTCTTTCTTTCTCTTTCTTTCTTTCTTTCTTTCTTTCTTTCTTTCTTTCTTTCTTTCTTTCTTTCTTTCTTTCTTTCTTTCTTTCTTTCTTTCTCTCTCTCTCTTTCCTTCCTTCCTTCCTTCCTTCCTTCCTTCCTTCCTTCCTTCCTTCCTTCCTTCTTTCTTTCTTTCTTCTTTCTTTCCCTCTCTCTCTCTTTCTTTTTCTTTCTTTCTTTCTTTTTTTTTTTGAGATGGAGATTTGCTTTTGTCATCCAGGCTGGAGTGCAATAGCACGATCTTGGCTCACTGCAACTTCTGCCTCCCAGGTTCAAGCGATTCTCTTGCCTCAGCCTCCCAAGTGCCTGGGATTACAGGCATGTGCCACCACGCCCGGCTAATTTTTGTATTTTTAGTAGAGATGGGGTTTCACCATGTTGGTCAGGCCGGTGTCGAACTCCTGACCTCCAGTATCTGCCTGCCTCGGCCTCCCAAAGTGCTGGGATTACAGGCGTGACCCCCTGGGCCTGGCCCTTCCATACATTTTCTATGTGCATAAAATCTCTATCACCCTTCCCTGTTGTACATAACTTGGAGCAGTGGTGTTCACTGATGTGCAATCTACTTCTTTTGAGTGCAGTTTAATCTGTGGGTGGTCTGCAGCTAGAAGGAGCAGGCCCCAAGCAGCAGGCGTGGTGTATCGCTGGTGCTGTGTCAGTTTCTTCTCCCTTCTCTCCCTCACCTGTGTGTTGGTCTGGGCCTGATGGCAGCTTGCCCTGCTGTCTGCACAGCCCTGCCCTGAACACCAGCTCAGGTGCCTCTCCATCTTGCCCTCTGGCTCTAAGGCAGCTGGTCCAGGAATATGTCTTTATGCTGTGGAATGCCAGGACCCCAACAGCACTCTGTTCATCTGTAAGTCCCCAAACACAGTGTTCTTTTGGACATACTTTGAAGTTGAAGAGCTAACGAGTAAGTTAGAGCGGTCATTTATGGTTAGAAAAGCTATCTTTCCCCAAGAATTTCAAGGATTTTACCAACATATCTAGTGACTTGTTCACTCTTTGAGGACAGGTCTGTGTTTTATGCGTATCTCCTGGACGGTACTTTGAACCATAATGGATGATCAGCCCATGTCTGTTGCATGACTACAGTGATTTTTTTTTTTTTTTGAGATGGAGTCTCACTCTGTTGTCCAGGCTGGAGTGTAGTGGCGCGATCTCTGCTGACAGCAACCTCTGCCTCCCAGGTTCAAGCGATTCTCCAGCCTCAGCCTCCCGAGTAGCTGAGGGAGAAATCCCGAGTAATCCCACCCACAGATTAAACTGTGCTCAAAAGAAGTAGATTGCACATCAGCGAACACCACTGCTCCAAGTTATGTACAACAGGGAAGGGTGATAGAGATTTTATGCACATAGAAAATGTATGGAAGGGCCACGCCCAGGGGGTCACACATGTAATCCCAGCACTTTGGGATTACAGGCACATGCCACCATGCCCAGGTAATTTTTGTAATTTTTTTAGTAGAGACAGGGTTTCGCCATATTGCTCAAGCTGGGACGACAGTGATTTTTACTTTGAAAACAAAATACCTCTTGAGGACACCTTTGGGGATCAGCCTCTCAGCAGCTGGGCAGGTCTCCTCTCTGCTCTCCCAACACTCACATAATTGCCGTCAACCCTAGAGAAGCGCTTCTGCCCAGATGCACACCCTTGGTGCCCTGTCCCCTGGGCTGCCCTGGGGCTCTGCTTGCACCCCCAAGCAGGGCCTGCTCAAAGAACGAACTGCAAAATGTAGGGCTTAACACAACAGAAATATGGTCTCTGAGAGTCCTGGAGGCCAGAAGTACAAAACCAAGGCATCAGCAGAAGCCGGTTCTCCCTGAAGCTCCGGAGGAGGCTCAGTCCTGGCCTGCTCCGAGAGTCTGGTGGTTGGTTAGCAGCAACCCTTGGTTATTTGGCTCGAAGATAAATGACTCCAATTCTGTCTCTGTTGCAATGTGGCTGTCTTTTCTCTGTGCATCTCTTTGTGTGCAAATTCCCCTCTTATAAGGACAGCAGCCACATTGGACTAAGGGCGCACCCTAATGATCTCATTTTATTTATTTATTTTTTTTGAGACAGAGTCTCACTCTGTCACCCAGGCTGGAGTGCAGTGGCACGATCTCCGCTTACTGCAACCTCCATCCCCCGGGTTCAAGCAATTCTCCTGCCTCAGCCTCCCGAGTAGCTAGGATTACAGGCGCGCACCACCAAACCTGGCTAATATTTGTATTTTTGGTAGAGACGGGGTTTTACCATGTTGGTCAGACTGGTCTCAAACTCCTGACCTCAGGTAATTTGCTCACCTCGGCCTCCCAAAGTACTGGGATTACAGGTGTGAGCCACCGTGCCCGGCCAATGATCTCATTTTAACTCCCTATTTCCAAATAAGGTCACATTCACAGGTACAGGGATTAGGACTTCAACATATCTTTTTGGGGGATGCGAGTCAACCTGTAACACCCCAAAGGCTCTTTAAGGTCTAGAGAGCTCTGCCCCCACTGAGGGGGCTGACCAGGTATCCCTGGGGCCGAGGGATGAAAGGCCACCGGGCCTCAGTTCCCTAGAACAGGGCTGGGCACTGTTGTCACCTGGACCAAGCCCATGGGCCTGTCCTCTCTTAGTTGTTCTTTCACAGCGATGGCCCTGCTGGCCCTCCCCTTTCTGGCTCACTCCTCTCTGGCCCTCCCAGGCAGCCCTCAGGAACCTCTCTAGGCCCAAGACTTGGAGTTGGCCTGGCCAGGGCAGAGGAGCAAGCACACCAGAGCGGGTCATCTTTCCAGAACACACTTCAAGCACAATGGCTTTTTAATATCTAAAACCTCAAGTCTGAGTTCCTCTGCTGACCTCAAGGCACCTGCTCTTTCCACTTGCCCCACTGCTCCTCCCTGTGTCAGCCCCTTCTGGTCTCATCAGGGCCTTTCCCTCTGGGTTCGAAGAGATTAGGGTCCATCTTACCTTATTTGTTAAATGCTCTTCTCTCCTTCTTTCTGGCTTTGCAAACCATACCTATCTTACAAAGCCCAGTTCTAGACCCCTCCTTGTAAAGCAGACTTTCTTTTTGAGAGGAGCTTTGCAGGTTCACAGCAAAATCGAGCAGCAAGTATCTTCCTCAGGTGCTTAAACCCTGATCATCCTGTCCGACATGCCTCCTTTCCGAACATATGATTTTCATTTGTTTAAACCGGGACATTAAAAAAACATAAAAGGCTGGGCGTGGTGGCTCACGCCTGTATTCCCAGCACTTTGGGAGGCTGAGGCAGGCAGATCACCTGAGGTCAGAAGTTCCAGACTAGCCTGGCTAACATGGTGAAACCCCGTCTCCACTAAAAATACAAAAATTAGCTGGATGTGGTGACAGGCACCCGTAATCCCAGCTACTCGGGAGGCTGAGGCAGGAGAATCGCTTGAACCTGGGAGGCAGAGGTTGCAGGGAGCCGAGATCGCACCATTGCACTCCAGCCTGGGCGACAAGAATGAAACTCCGTCTAGAAAAAACCTCAGAAAACATAAAAGAATTAACTGAGAAGAATGAAATCCACACAATGAGATAAGTTGCATGGCAAGTTTTACTGAATACATGTTTTACTTAGACATACCAGATATTCCAAATAATATCTTAAATGACTGTGTGTTTCAGGTGTAAATTCTAGAGTCTCATCACTGGGAGCACACAGCAGACAATGGTCATGAAAACATCTCTATCCAGGTCCTCTGGGGATCGTCCTCTCCCTTTAGAGCCTGGTGGCTTGTCACTCTGTGGTCCTCTCCTGGGCGCCACACCAGTGCACAAATGCTGCACAGATTCCTGCGGGTGCACATGGAACTTGGGCTCACGATCAAAGAGAATTATCAGCCTGTCTGCCAGTGTTCAAAGTTCAGACTTCAGACTACCAAGTTTTCATCAACTGTTATTTCCATAACTCCCGCTATTTCTCTTTTTTTCTTGCAAGAAGAGATTTCACAATCTACACAAATTTAGAGGTGTGACTCTTCAATTCTGCAAAATTCTTAACTACTGCCAGTTCTGGAAATCCTTGTGGCCTCAGCAGAATTCTGGAGCTTTCTTACTTCATGCCCACGTACCTACATGTGGACTACAAGGACTTCTGTTATCTCAGGCTGATTTACCTTTTCCCTAGAACATCAATAGCACAGTTTAAAACACTGTCTCAGCCTGGCATGGTGGCTCATGCCTGTAATCCCAGCACTTCGAGAGGCCAAGGTGGCTGGATCGCTTGAGCCCAGGAGTTTAAGACCAGCCTGGGCAACATGGCAAAACACCAAAATATAAAAATTAGCCAGTCTCATAACCTGGTCTCAAAATAAATAAATAGATAAAAATTTTAAAAAGTATTTAAAAAAATCACTATCTCTACCAGTTCCCACCAGTTCCCAACAAAATCAATTTCACCTACTTCATCTTCCTGTTTATTAATGCTCAACCTATTTGATTTGCTTAGAACTGTAGCATTTTCCATGCAAGTTTTCATTTATGTCAAAGATTTAAAGTGATACAGGCAACAATAATTTTAGAGAAATCTCATTGCTTTATTACTACTAACAGTATTTAAAATTTTTAGGCTCAAGTTTAAAAATCCTTACTATTGACGGATTACTTTTTAAGTTAGCAGTTCCTTTAGAGATACTGTGGTTTGAGGCACCGATTTCATGGAACTTTATGTGCTGAGTGGTTATACGGGCTCATGTAGGACTGAAGCCATAGCTTCCTGTAGAGACCCCGTCTGCAAGTACAATGCCAGCTCCGAAATGGCATTTGCATGAACAATTTCCATACAGGATTCCCTTTAGTGAGCTCTTATTTTGTTAAAGTTGCCTTATGTTCTCTTAATAACATTAGTTATCATTAATATAATGGAGAAGGTGCTTTCAGAGCATCTTGGTAAGGGGTGTTTTCTTTTATCCTAACATAAAGCACTTTGGCAAAAAAGCATGGGAACAGATCAGTTTCATGCTGGATATTCAGAGAATATGCAACATCCAGGCATGCAAGAATGCGACAATCCAGCCGGGCGCGGTGGCTCACGCCTGTAATCCCAGCACTTTGGGAGGCCGAGGTGGGCAGATCATGAGGTCAGGAGATCGAGACCATCCTGGCTAACACGGTGAAACCCCGTCTCTACTAAAAATACAAAAAAATAGCCGGGCGTGGTGGAGGGCACCTGTAGTCCCAGCTACTTGGGAGACTGAGGCAGGAAAATGGCATGAACCTGGGAGGTGGAGCTTGCAGTGAGCCGAGATCACACCACTGCACGCCAGCCTGAGTGACAGAGCAAGACTCCGTCTCAAAAAAAAAGAATGTAACAATCCCTCCAAGTCTTCACTTTCATGGAAGTTTCAGAGCATATCATGGGTTTCCTTAAACTTGCGGGTGCTAAGACCCTTCAGAGCTTACATTTAGGTATGAACTTGTGACTCTCCTCCCAGGCTTGTAAGAGAGAGTTAGCAGAGCTAGATAATTGGAAGACAAGGTGCTAACAACTGGATCTGAGGACAAGCCCATCCTGGTGCCTGGCCTGATTCTAACTGATCTCTGGGCATCCGTGGGGCCTGGAGAAAAAAAATGCCACAGGGCACCGCATTTGGTGGGAGCTGACACAGGAGCAATAAATTCCATTCCCCTGTTCATGTTTTGGTGTGGGATTGGCTTCTGGAAAAAACAAACAAACAAACAAACAAACAAAGTGGGTTAAAAGGTGGAAAGATGGTGATCAATAAGCTACCAATTTGTTCTCACATTTATTTTGAGGCTACTAAGTAGCTGTCAGACACATGAAATAGCCTAAAGATTATAGACAAAGGTATTTTGGAAATTTTGGCAACATTTGCTTTTAGAATTAGTTGGTTCCAAAATTTTAAAACACATCATTTTAATTTTTATTAGCTTTATTGAGCTATCATTCACATGTAATACACTAATTCAAGGTTTACAGTGGTTTTCAGTATATTCAAGGAAATGTGCACCCATCACCACCGTCAATTTTAGAACTTTGTCATCATCCCCCAGAGAAATCCTGTACCCACTAGCGGTCCCTCCCCATTTCTCCCTAAGTTTCCCCAGGCAACCACTAATCTACGTTCTACCTCTATGGATTTGCCAATCTGGACATTTCATATAAATAGAATCATACATGTAGTATTTTGTGACTGAATTCTTTCACTCACATGATGTTTTCAAGGTCCGACTATGTTGTAGCATAAATCAGAACCTCATTCCTTTTAATTGCCCAGTAATAGTTCATCATATGGGTAGACCACGAATTATTTATCTATTCATCATTTGGTGGACATTTGGGTTGTTTCCATTTTTTGAGTAATATGGATAATGCTGCTATGAATATATTTGTGTACAGAGCTTTCGTGTGGACACCTATTTTCACTTTCTTGAGTATATACCTAGAAGTAGAATTGCTGGGTCATTATGTTAAGTGAAATCCATCAGGTGTAGAAAGATAAGTATCACATGTTCCCCTTATACGTGGAAGCTAAAAAGAAAATTTGAGCCCCTGGAAATAGAGAGTGGAACACTGAGTCTTAGGGCCTGGGAAGAGTGGTGAGGAGGAGACTATGGGGAGAGGTTGGTTAATGGATACGAAATGACAGCTAGATAGGAGAAATGAATTCTGGTGTTCTGCAGCACCGTAGGGTGAAGATGGTTAACTGTAATTTATTGTATATTCTCAACAAACTAGAAGAGAGGGTTTTGAATGTTTATGGCACAAAGAAATGATAAATATTTTAGGTGATAATATGCTGATTACCATGATTTGATCATTATACATTGTATACATGTACGGAAATACCATTCTGTATCACATAAATATTATGTGCCAACTAAAAGTAAAAGGGAAAATATCTAGTAACTGTTTAATATTTTGAGGAAGTGTCAAAGTGACTGGCACCATCCTGTATTTCCACTGGCAATGGATGAGGGTGTCAATTTCTCCACATCCTCGCCAGCCAGCACTTGTTATTATTTGCCTTTTTAGTTATAGCCATCCTAGTGGGGATGAAGTGGTTTTAATTCTGGCTTTGATTGCATATCTCAAATGGCTAATGATGTTGAGTATCTCTTCATGTACACACTGGCTATTTGTAATCTTTTCTGGAGACATATCTATTCATATTCTTTGCCCATTAAAAACATTGTGTTATTTATTGAGTTGTAAGAATTCTATATTTTGGATGTAAGTCCCTCATCAGATATGATTTGCAAATATTTTCTCCCATTCTGCAGGTTGCTTTACACTTTCTTGATGATACATTTTGTAGCATAAAAGATTTTAATTTTGATGAAGTCCAATTTTTCTATTTTTTCTTTTGTCATTTGTATAGTTCCAACATTTTGAAAGAAATATCTAGCTCTTCAAGGTAGAAATGAAAGAGTTTCAACTTATAGATCTGATGGGAAGTTCATTATTAATGCCACACTTAGAAGATGAGGAAATAAGATACTTAGAAGCAAGAAATAAGAGAACAGCAATGGAAATTAAAAAAAAAAATTACTGGCTAACTTCAGTTGACTACAAAGATCTCTGTCAGTCATGGTCCAGGCCGGAAGCAGGTGGAATATTCAGACGGGCTGACTGGGGAGAACTTAATCAAGGGCCTTTTCTATAGAGGCATTGATAGTGCAAGGAAACCAGGCATTACGATGAAGCCCCTAGGGCTGGCAATGCTTCAAGGTTGCTATCCCAGTGTGGTGAACAGGGAGGGAGCAGGTACTGAAAGCTAGTGAAGTGGGAGAGTTCCCTGATTCCCCCTGCAGCACATGGAACAAGGGTGTGGCTCACCTGCTTGGTTGCCCTACAGCTCAAACCCTTAGGGGAGCATGTAGACTGGCAGGTGCAGAGGATGGGATGAATGCTTTGGGCTCTCGGCCCCATAGCAGTGTCTAGGTGTGGGTGTCTGCAACTCCCAGGCGGGCACGTGTAACCCAAGCTCTTTCGGATTTGCCATCTGCAGATGGCTTGTGTGCCAATCAGCTCAATGGACCCTCTGCCTTATTGCAAGAGCAGAGGGCCAGTGTGACAGCCTCTATATCCTGAGCTCTGGCCCAGTGTCTCAGAAGAATCGGATCACACATGGGCTCCAATGATGAGTGCAAGTTTTTATTGAGTAGTGGAGGTGATGCTCAGTGAGATGGATGGGGAGCCAGAAGGTGGAGGGGTGAGGGAAATAATCTTTCCCTGGAGTCGGGCTGCCCAGCAGCTGGACCCTTCTCTAACCACGCCGGCCGACCTTCCCTCGGCATCCAGACGTCCCCCTTTTTTTCCTCTGCTGCATCGTTCTGCTGTCACTGGTCTGCTGGTCTGGACATTCAGCTGCTTGTGTGTGTACCCACTAAGGTATTGGGTTTATATGGGTACAGGATGGGGGCTTGGTTGGCCCGAGTGGTCTTGGAAAATGCAACATTTGGGCATGAAAACAGGAGTGCCTGTTCTCACTTAGGTGTGTGGCACAGGCTTGAGGGTGGAGCCCTCACCAGGGACCTGGCCCTTCTCTATCCAGCACTTCCCTGCCCAACTCCCATGTCACTAGTTATAGGGAAGGGCTGTTTGGAGAAAGCCATGGATTTTGCTAGAGGAATATGGCTACTGCCCACCTATAGTCTGGCAAGGAGGACGCTGGAGGAATCATACCTCCAACTCTCTTTCTTCTCACTCTGTCATCTCCTGCCCATGCCATCTTAGCCGAACCCAACTCACACCAGGAAAAAGGTGGCCTAGTTGATACAGTCCGCAAGGCCAGCCTCTGGGGCCACAGAACAAGGTGGAGAAGAATGAGGGGTGGATTGTGGAGCAGAAGGAGAACATCCAGTGAAGCCACTAGGTGGTGAGTCAGACACTTTGTCCTTTCGGTGGGGGAGCAATTTACACTGAAGATAATTCCCTCATCTTGTTTTTTAACTAGCCCCGCCCCATTGCTGTCCCTTTACCCAGAAATACTTGTCCCTCATACTATGTAAAATGTGATCTCTCACAAGGCTCGTCTCAGAAGCCACCTTCTTCTTGCTGCCATTCCTCAAAATTTGCTCAGAAGTGATCTCCCTCCTCGGAAGTTGTATTAGTCAGGGTTCCCCAGAGCAACAGAACTAATAGGGTATATATACAATATTACATGAAGGGGAGTTTATTAAGTAATAACTCACATGCTCACAAGGCTCCACAATAGGCTGTCTGGAAGCTGAGGAGCAAGGAGAGCCAGTCCAAGTCCCAAAACTGAAGAACCTGGAGTCTGATGTTCAAGGGCAGGAAGCATCGAGCACGGGAGAAAGATGTAGGCTGGGAGGCTAGGCCAGTCTAGTCTTTTCACGTTTTTCTGCCTGCTGTATATTCAAGCTGTGCTGGCAGCTGATTAGATGGTGCCCACTCAGATTAAGGGTGGGTCTGCCTTCCCCAGGCCACGGACTCAAATGTTAATCTCCTTTGGCAACACCCTCACAGACACACCCAGGATCAACACTTTGCATCCTTCAATCCGATCACGTTGACAGACTTAACCATCACAGAAGTCTTCCTTGTGGATCAAACTCCCCACAAAGTGATTCTACCTTTTATTGTTATTTACAGATACCCCATATGACTCTCACTGTGCAATAAAGTCCAGACGGAACCATTTGTATTTATCTTTGGACCTCTTGAAGAACCTGCACAGTTTCCTGATGTTACACAGTGCCTCAGCTCAGACTGATGAAAGAATGGATTTGGGATCAGGCATTATTGAGTCTTCTTGGAATCTGCTAGTTGGAAGGGTCCTCAGATGTACTTCCAGTTTTAACTTAGCTATTTCAAGTTCCTACTCAGCAAAGCCTCTCCCTCCAGGTGGGGGACACTGTTGGTAGCCCACTCAGCATTTCCCCTTCTTCCTCGAACACAGCCCTGACTTTTTTCCAGCCTCCACCCTCCACTAAGTGGCCAAGTGTCAGAGGGAAAGCTTATCCTAGGCTGAAATAATTTCAGGATAATATGTTCCCTTTTGTCAAAAATTGGTTTAGAAATGGAAATGTGACCAAGTTGTGGCTGCAGAGCCTTGAGGAGAGATTTGCTTGTGATTTCCAAGGAAGTCCTTCCTGCCTCCTTAGAGAAAGTGCAGTTGTTACTGGCAGCCACTTGACACCTAGGAGGAGAGCCAATCTCCAGATGACGATGTCAAATATAGATTGTGGGCTGGGATTTGAAAATCTAGGATGTTGCTAACATCGTTGAGGGCAACCTAAAGTCTGCTTTATCTCTGAAATTCTCTTTTTATGAAAAAGTATATTTCCTTTTTGGAAAGACCTTTGAGTTGGGGTTTCTGTTACTCCATATCTGAAAGGAGGCCCATACACCCTGCCATTGTTTTCCTCTTCAACTCTGCTGATGTAGAAGCCAATATATAATTGAAGAGTTCTACGAATGTTTAGACTAGCTCTGTGCCCAGGAATGTAAGAATGGTTTGTAACAGAGACCCTGTCAAGCCTGAAACATTATATCTCATTTTACTAGCAGCTAGTACTCTGGGGAATGGGAGTTAGTACTGTATTTATTCCAGAATCTTGTTGATGTGCTGCCTCTTGTCCCTTACATTGGGCCTGATTTTTTTTCTCAGAATAGTGTCTGTAAAATGTGAAAGGTATTTTCTATTCCACACACATGAAAACCCCTTTGCTTCCTCAAGATAAGAATGGGCCTTTAGCTCTGATCCCAGGGTCGATCAGCAACAATATTTGCCAAAACAAAGCCATGTTCCCCAAAGAGGCCTTTCCACCCAGCACTCTTAGCAGGACCTGACGCTTCACACTAGGGAGGCAATAGGGCTGTTTATACAGCAAATGGACAAGCCACATTCACAGTGAGATTTGTTTGGCCTTTCCTTGCAATTTGTTTATTTCCTGAGATGGAGTCTTGCCCTGTCACCCAGGCTGGAGTGTGGAGGTGCGATCGTGGCTCACTGCAACGTCCACCTCCCAGGTGTTCAAGTGATTCTCCTGCCTCAGCCTCCCCGAGTAGCTAGGACTACAGGGACGCACCACCACGCCTGGCTAATTATTGTATTTTTAGTAGAGACGGGATTTCTCCATGTTGGCCAGGCTGGTCTCGAACTCCTGACCTCAGGTATCTGCCTGCCTTGGCCTCCGAAAATGCTGGAATTACAGGCATGAGCCACTGAGCCACTGCAATTTAGATGGGAAGTCAAGCCAGCTCTTAAGTAAAGTCCATGCTGAGTGATTACTGGAGTCACTTCGGCAGGCAAGGGGAGTGGGCTTATTGTTGTTATTCTTATTATTATTATTATTTTGAGATGGAGTCTGACTGTGTCGCCTGGGCTGGAGTGCAGTGGCGTGATCTCAGCTCACTGCAACCTCCGTCTCCCAGGTTCAAGCGATTCTCCTGCCTCAGCTTCCCGAGTAGCTGGGACCACAGGCGCGCACCACTATGCCCAGCTAATATTTTTGTATTTTTAGTGGAGACAAGGTTTCACTATGTTGGCCAGGATGGTCTTGACATCTTGACCTCGTGATCCGCCCACCTCGGCCTCCCAGTAGTGCTGGGATTACAGGCATGAGCCACCGCCACAGCCCGGGGCTCATTATTGGCAGAATTTCTGGTGACCTAATTAGCGATTTCCAAGTATTTGTCTTTCTGGGTAGAAAGATCTCATTTTCCTCCATCTATTTCTTTAAGCAGGAATGGACAAAGCCTTGTAATTAGCGTTTGAGAGGGAGTGAGGTAATACGCTGAAAGTAAAGGCAGGGAATGAAGACCATTTTATTGGGTGCCTGTGGCTGAAGAATTGAAAAAAATTCAATTAGGAAAGGGAGAAAACTAGGAGTTTGGAGCCAGGAAAGAAGGAAGAAAAATGTATTAAGAGGAAGGAAGAATATAGGAATACGAAAGAGAGTTAAGTGTCAGGCTCACCTGGGTACGATTAAAGAAACATATTTAACATTAAAGAAACATATTTAAACCCGTTACCACAAATAAATATATTTGTGGTAACAGACAAAAAATACATTTATTGGTGGTTCCTAACTGAAAATATCCTGCAGGACTTTTTTTCAAGGTTGGCCAAAAAAACTCAAAGAAAAAGATTTTTCGAGTCATGTTTTTCTAAAGGCTGTGGTCTTCCGATCAATCAGATAAGAAGCATTTATTGCCTAAAATCAAGTAGGAAGGATCTGTTCTTTTTCTGAAGTCCCATAGTTGCATAAAACTGACCTCCTAAGCAATTCTTCCTTGTCTCTTTTTAACCAATAAATCTACATTCTAGATTGAAATTGACCATTGCTTCCAGACATGTGTGGGAGTCCAGAATATGCCACTCCAAAAGAAGGAGGATTGTTGAACTGAAGACAATTAAGAAGAAACAGATGCAGAAAAGCTCACTGCCCTCCATTTGCTTAAATGCAGGACAGAGATTTACAAAGATAAAAGGCATCCTGCCCCTGTCTCTTACCAGGGAGAACAAAGGTTAACCACTGAAGACAGTTTTAGACCATTATCTGCCAGGAGTTGGAGCCAGAGGAATCTACCTGGACATGCATTACCAACTCGCCTTTATCTGCCAGTTACTTGCTTCTCTGCCGAGAAGCCCCCTCTAGAGACCCAAACTCCTTTTCCTTTGTCCTGTCACTTCTCTAAAAATCACTATTCTTTGTTGAAGATGCTATACAAGCTGGAATTCAAAGCTACTTCTTTGAGAACTACTCCTTCCCTGGTGTCTGCCATGTAGATGTGAAATATACATGTAAATAAACTTGTTTTTCTCTTGTTAATCTTTTTTTTTTCTTTCTTTCTTTTAATGGGGTCTATTCCAACTAAGAACCTTATGAAGTGGCCAGACGCAGTGGCTCATGCCTGTCATCCCAGCACTTTGGGAGGCCAAGGCAGATGGATCACCTGAGGTCAGGAGTTCGAGACCAGCCCGGCCAACATGACGATATCCCGTCTCTACTAAAAATATAAAAATTAGCTGGCATGGTGGTGGGTGCCTGTAATCCCAGCTCCTTGGGAGGCTGAGGCAGGAGAATCACTTGAACCTGGGAGGTGGAGTTTGCAGTGAGGCAGTGAGCTGAGATCATGCCACCACACTCCAGCCTGGGCAACGGAGCAAGACTCCGTTTTTTTTGTTGTTGTTGTTTGTGTTGTTTGTTTTTTTTTGTTTGTTTTTTAAAAAGACCTATGAGGATTGAGGAAACAATTATTTTTCTTCCCCTACACATGATTTTGTGCCTGCTGCATAATTTTTTTTGTTTGTAATATCAATGTTTCTCAAAGTGGTCTGTGGGCTACCAACTTCAGAATCACCTGGGATGCTTGTTAGAAAGTATATGTTGTAGGCTCCACACCAGCTGCAATGGTCCAGCATCTCCAGAGATGAGGCTTTTTTTTTTTTTTGAGACGGAGTCTTGCTGTGTCACCCGGGGCTGGAGTGCAGTGGCCGGATCTCAGCTCCGCCATTCTCCTGCCTCAGCCTCCCGAGTAGCTGGGACTACAGGCGCCCGCCACCTCGCCCAGCTAGTTTTTTGTATTTTTTAGTAGAGACGGGGTTTCACCGTGTTAGCTAGGATGGTCTCGATCTCCTGACCTCGTGATCCGCCCATCTCGGCCTCCCAAAGTGCTGGGATTACAGGCTTGAGCCACCGCGCCCGGCCGAGATGAGGTATTTTTAACAGTATCCCAGATTTTATTAAATTCTAATGTTGAGAAACAGTGGTCTAGATTTTAAGACAAGATCCATGTCATTTATTTTTGTTCCCTTCTGATGCCTAGCACATAGAAGGTACTTGATAAATATTTTTTGGAGAGATGAATCTAAGAAAAGTGAAACTGTCTAAAAACTTGCCTCTGAATTTCTTTACTGTCCTGTCCCTATCTATCTGCAGAGTGAGCCTTACCTGTCTGTTCAAATCCTCTGCATGTTGGGATTTGTGGTGGTGACAGTGGGTGCAGCAATGTGAAAGGCATTAGCAGCGTGTCTTGCCCAGATGATTCCTGCAGGAGGAACATGGCTGGGCTTCCATCTGTTTAAGCCTCATTCTCAGGCCATTCTGTTCATCCTATAAACTACCCAGGATCATTTCAAGAAATTACTTTTCTATTAGTTCACCAGTGTAGACAGGATCTGGTCAAGAGACAGTATACACACAAGTTATTTGAACAGTAAGAACTTCATATAAAAAGTGTTAACTAGGTAAAAATGTGTTCATTATAAAGTTATAACAGGATAAAAAGAGAACTCTAAGGTCTCATAGAGGTAGCAACTGCAGCTTCCACTCCCAGGGTTAAAGAAACAATAAGAAAAGGGAACAAGTAGGAACTTAGAGGAGGGGCACCTGGAGCTCAAACTCAGACCTTCAAGGTGGGAGCTCTGCACTGGTTCTGGTGAATATGAGATGGGCCATATGAGGTCGGGTCTGCAAGTGCTAGAAAAACTGCAAACTGCAAACTACATTCAAATGCTTCTGCAGAAAGGAAGTGCTGCTGCCAGGGTGAAGAAGCATTGCTAGGGTGATACTCACAGTGAACAGACAGGAGGAAACTCATCCTCTCCTTTTCCTCTAGCCTTGCAGTCTCCCTTTTGCTCCCTTTATTGCCAAAGGCCAACCTAGGTCCAGCTGGCAAAGCAAAACTCAGTTGTAGCTGCCCCGACATCACAAAGCTGAGCATAGAAGGGAGGAGTTGGAGCTGAGACATCCATGGCTTAATGATGGGCACAGCCAGGTAGCTCACTATTGCTCACTGTCTTGGATGCTTTTATTCCATTATTCTCCTCTGAACACCTTGTAATTTGGTGTTAATTCCTGAGATGATTTTGTCTTTTCTTTCGCTTTCTTTTCTGATCTAAATAAATTGTTTTACATCTCCTTTTTGTCTGTTTCTATTAGGAGTTTTTGTTGTTTGTTTGTTTGTTTGTTTTTGAGACAGGGTCTCACTTTGTCACCCAGGCTGGAGCACAGTGGTGCCATCTTGGCTCACTGCAGCCTTGACCTCCTGGGTTCAAGCAATTCTCCTGCCTCAGCCCCGACAAGTAGCTGTGACTACACGTGTGCGCCACCATGCCTGGCTAATTTTTGTATTTTTAGTAGAAATGGGGTTTCAACTTGTTGGCTAGGCTGGTCTTGAACTCCTGACCTCAGGTGATCCACCCAACTTGGCCTCCCAAAGAGCTGAGAGTATAGGCGTGAGCCACCATGCTCAGCCTCTATTAGGAGGTTTTTAATTCATGTTTTTTTTTTTGTATGTGTGTATATACATTGCTGCTAGTTTAATTATATTTAATTCATGTTGAAGCATGTGCTATATAGTTTTTCTCTGCCTTATTTTGGAAATATTTTTATTAGTGGAAAAATTTGGATTCTTCCTGTTTTCTTCTTGTAGTAACTTCCTATGGTGGTTGCCTGCCTTCTTCTGTTCATTTTACAGTGTCTTGGAATTATTTTTAAAATTTCAATAGGTTTTTGGGGAACAGGCAGTGTTGGTTACATGAATAAGTTCTTAAGTGGTGATTTCTGATATTTTGGTGCACCCATCACCTGAGCAGGGTACACTGTACCCAATGTGTAGTCTTATATTCCTCACCCCCCTCCCACCCTTTCCCCTGAGTCCCCAAAGTCCATTGTATCATTATGCCTTTGCACCCTCATAGTTTAGCTCCCACTTATAAGTGAGAACATATGCTGTTTGGTTTTTCCATTCCTGAGTTACTTCACTTAGAATAAGGATCCTTAGGCCGGGAGTGGTGGCTCATGCCTAGAATCCCAGCACTGTGGGAGGCCGAGGTGGGCGGATCACTTGAGGTCAGGAGTTGGAGACCAGCCTGGCCAACATGGTGAAACCCATCTCTACTAAAAATACAAAAATTAGCTGGGTGTGCTGGCAGGCGCCTATAATTCCAGTTACTTGGGAGGCTGAGGCAGGAGAATTGCTTGAACCCGGGAGGCGGATGTTGCAGTGAGCTGAGATTGCTCCCACTCCAGTCTGGGCAACAGAGCGAGACTCAATCTCAAAAAAAGAAGAAGAAGAAGAAAAAGAATAATGGTCCCTAATTCCATCCAGGTTGTTGTGAATGTCATTATTTCATTCCTTTTTATGGCTGAGTAGTATTCCATGGGATACATATATCACAATTTCTTTATCAAATCATTGATGGGCATTGGGTTTGGTTCCATATTTATGCAACTGGGAATTGTGCTGTTATAAACGTGTGTGTGCAAGTATCTTTTTCACATACTGACTTCTTTTCTTCTACCAATAACTACCATCAAATGGTAGTTCTGTAAAGTGTCTTGAATTTTTCTTGATCAGCCATTAGCACCTGTGTCTATGGAGTGAGTGAGGGATTTGAATGACTGATGAGGTTTCTTAGTTTAAGAATGCTCTCTCCCGTTGGTACAGTGAAGTACAGGTTCTTTAACAAATGACTTATTTTCTGGTGCCTGGGAAGGTCAGTGTATTTCCAGTTTTATGACTTCTTTGTTTCTGTGGGATCCATAATTTCCACTGCTTGACTTTCTCTTTTCACTCCAACAGATGCCTCCTCTTCCAAATTCTCACTCAGAAGTGGTGCCTTCCTAATGCTGCCTCCTGAATCCTGCACACTCTCCAATACTTTTCTTCCTTTTGATTCTTTTTTTTTTTTTTTTTTTGAGATAGAGTCTCACTCTGTTGTCCAGGCTGGAGTACAGTGGCATGATCTCAGCTCATTGCAGCCTCTGCCTCCCAGGTTCAAGCGATTTTTGGCCAATCTTTGTATTTTTAGTGGGGATGGGGTTTCACCATGTTGGCCAGGCTGGTCTCGAACTCCTGGCCTCCCAAAGTGCTGGGATTACAGGCATGAGCCACTGAGCCTGGCCTCCTTTTGATTCTTTAGTAGCCAGATCAGCCTGATCTCAGAGCTCTTCTGAAACTTCCCCCATCCTGAGCAAGACCCTTTCATTCTGGGTGTGATGTTTTATCTGTGTTCTGCCACCACTAGGAACCTGACTTCCCTCTTCTCATTTCTGTGTGTTCTCATCTGACTCTGCTTCAGTGTGGGCTCTGGGGTTGGGTCTGCTGGTGTTGTATTTATTTCCTCTCTTGCACGTAAATTGACATTTGTAGCGTTCTCTTTGTGATGATGTCAACATGCCTTTTTGGATAGTTTCATTTGCTTTTCTTGTTGATCTTTATGCCTTTTGGAGAATAAATGGAGAATTTCAGACTTAAGAAGTAGCCATTATCCTATAGGAATCTAGAAAGGATGACTCTTTTAAAAATATATTACTTTTCTAACTGTGGCTGGTAGATAGACATGTAATTGAGTTCACATACTTATTTTGTATCCAACAGCCTTGATAAATGTTAAAATTAACACAACAGTTTATCTTTAGATTATTTGGGGAATTTTTAGGCAGACAATTACATCATCAGTGAATAAAGGCAGTTTTGTTTTTTCTTTTCCAATTCCTAAAACTCTTGTTTCTTTTTCTTGCCTTACTGCCCTGACCAGGATTTTTGGTACAATTGTGAATAGAAATGTTGATAGCAGGAATCCTTGACTTTTATTTTTTATTTTTTGAGATGAAGTTTTATTCTGTTGCCTAGACTGAAGTGCAGTGGCATGATCTTGGCTCACTGTAACCTCTACCTCCTGGGTTCAAGCAGTTCTCATGTTTCAGCCTCCCGAGTAGCTGGGATTACAGAGATGCACCACCACGCCTGGCTAGTTTTTGTATTTTTAGTAGAGATGGGGCTTCACTATGTTGGCTAGGCTGGTCTCAAACTCCTGACATCAAGTGATCCACCCGTGTTGGCCTCCCAGAGTGGCTAGGTTTACAGGTCTGAGCCACCGTGACCCACCCTTAACTTATTATTATCAATCTTAGAGATAATGCCTTCAACATTTTAGGATTAAATATAATGTTTGCTGTAGATGCCCTTTATCTTATTTTCACATTTTAAAAGAAGAATTTAATGGCGAATGAATACTGAATTTTATGAAGCTTTTTCTCTAAAAACTGAGAAAAATCATATAATTTTTTTATTTTTTTTTTTTTTTTTTTTTGAGACCGAGTCTTGCTCTGTCGCCCAGGCTGGAGTGCCGTGGCCGGATCTCAGCTCACTGCAAGCTCCGCCTCCCAGGTTCACGCCATTCTCCCGCCTCAGCCTCCCGAGTAGCTGGGACTACAGGCGCCGCCACTTCGCCTGGCTAGTTTTTTGTATTTTTTTAGTGGAGACGGGGTTTCACCGTGTTAGCCAGGATGGTCTCGATCTCCTGACCTCGTGATCCACCCGTCTCGGCCTCCCAAAGTGCTGGGATTACAGGCTTGAGCCACCGCGCCCGGCCGAAAAATCATATAATTTTAATCTCAGTCAGATAAACTGACAAAGAGAGATTCATAGAGATTTTCCAATGCTAAACCACTCTAGCATTCTAGAGATAAACTCAATTTGGGCCGGGTGCTGTGACTCACGTCTGTAATCCCAGTGCTTTGGTGGGCTGAGGCAGGAGGATCGCTTGAGGCCAGGAGTTTGAGACCAGATTTGGGTAACATAGTGAGACCCTGTCTCTACAAAAAATAAAAAAAATCAGCTGAGCATGGGAGTGTGTGCCTGGAGTCGCAGCTACTCAGGAGACTGAGGTGGGAGGATTACTTGAACCCAGGAGTTCGAGATGATAGTGAGCTATGATTGCAACACTGCACTGTAGCCTGGGCAATAGAGCAAGACCCTGTTTCTAAAACAAAACAAAACAAAAACCCCACAAAAACAAACAAACAAAAAATATGTTCTCTATCCATGTTGCAATAAAATTAAAAACTAATAACAAATAACAAGTGGGTTGTTTAAAAAGGCCCATCTGAGGTGGCTCATGCCTGTCATCCCAGCACTTTGGGAGGCCGAGGCAGGCGGATTGCTTGAGACTAGGAGTTCGAGACCAGCATGAGAAACATGGTGAGACCCTGTCTCTACAAAAAATACAAAAATTTAGACGGGTGTGGTGGTGCATGCCTGAAGTCTCAGCTACTTGGGAGGCTGAGGTGGGAGTATGGCTTGAGCCCGGGAGGTGGAGGCTGCAGTGAGCCGAGATTGTGCCACTGCACTTCAGCCTGGGCAACAGAGTGAGACTCTGTCTCAAAAAAAATTTTAAAAAAATGTAAAAAGCTCACCTATTTGGAAAATAAATAACATGCTACTAAAGAATCATAAATTTTAAAAGGGTTTAAAAATCATAAAAATACAAAATATGTAGAACTAAGCAATAATGAAAACACTTTCTTTTAAAATTGGTGGGAAGCCACCAAAATAGTATTTAGCGAAAAACTGTTCACTCAAAATAAATTAGGCAACAAGAAAGGTTAAATCAAATGAACTCAAAGAATGATCTTAAAGAAGTCAATAAAATGGAGAAAGCAGAAATATAAAGATGAATCAAGCCAAAACCTGGTCCTTTGAAAGATTAATAAGATAGAACCCTGGCAAAACAGATCAAGAAAACACACACAAAAAGATGAATATAGGCAAAATAAAAAATTGAAATGGGGAAATGAATATAGGTGCTTAACAGATTTTTATCTTAACGAGTACCGAGAACAACAAAACACTGAGAACTTGAAAACCTCATTGACAGTAATAAATTCCCAGTATTGCCCTTATATCCTGGCAAGAGGGGCCCCTGCTCTGGGCTTAATTTATTTCATTTCATTTTTTATTTTTGTTTTTTGAGACTGAGTTTTGCTCTGTCGCCCAGGCTGCAGTACAATAGCATGATCTCGGCTCACTGCAACCTCTGCCTCCGTGGTTCAAGTGATTCTCCTGCCTCAGCCTCCCAAGTAGCTGCGATTACAGGCACCTGCCACCATGGCTAGCAAATTTTTTGTATTTTTAGTAGAGATAGGGTTTCACCATGTTGGCCAGGCTGGTCTCGAACTCCTGATCTCAAGTGATCTGCCCACCTTGGCCTCCCAAATTGCTGGGATTACAGGCGTGAGCCACTGCGCCCAGCTCTGGGTCTATTTTAGAGGTTCAGTTCTGACCCTCCTCTGATTCTACCCATCCCCAAATGGCCAAAGGTATCCAGAGACAAGAGGATGTGCCCACCGGAGCCTGTAATCCTACCACAAAACTGCGGGGCAGGGGCTGTGAAGTCCTCTAAGCAGCTCTGAGTTCATTTCCAGGGATCGAGGAGGCTCTTTCCCACACGCAGCCTGTCCTCCCAAAGTGGCCGAGGGGTGGCTGTTTATGGGAGTGTAGACGGAGTTTGGACGTGTAAGCTGCGTGTCTATAGACACACACAGGAGGTCCCTGAGGTGCAGGGCAGAGCTGGAGATGGGAAGAAAGTAGTCGTGCTGCAGGTCAAGGGCCAGCTCTCCACAGCCACCCACATTCCAGGGTGGACTTTAAGAAATCTGAGAATTCTAGGCTGAGGGCGGTGGTTCACATCTGTAATCCCAGCACTGTGGGAGGCCAAGGCGGGTGGATCACGAGGTCAGGAATTCAAGACCAGCCTGACCAACATGGCAAAACCCTGTCTCTACTAAAAATACAAAAATTAGCAGTGTGTGGTGGTGCACACCTGTAATTCCAGCTACTTGAGAGGCTAGAAGCAGGAGAATTGCTTGACCCCGAGAGGTGGAGGTTGCAGTGGGCCGAGACTGAGCCACTGCACTCCAACCTGGGCGATAGAGCGAGACTCTGTCTCAAAAAAAAAAAATAAATTCTAAATTTGGCCTCCCAGCAATTTGGGAGGCCAAGGTGGGCAGATCACTTGAGGTCAGGAGTTCAAGACCAGCCTGGCCAACATGGTGAGAATTCTAAATTTGAACCTGGCCTTCCAGGTTGTCATAAAAGCATTTTTGTCAAGGTAGGAAGATAGAAGATATTTAACAGTTTATTCACCTGACTTCAAACTTTTTAATATTTAGACATATTGCTCAGGGGTTTCATTTGTGTTCTTGTCTCAGGCCCTATAATGTTTGAGGTAGACCCGTTTAAGATTTCAGATTGATAGGAATTAACACTATGATATTAGGTACTAAGCTGTGGGAGCAGTTTGCCACAATTTAGAAAGTAGATCATTCTGCACTGGCTCAATAATTTCATTCCTGGCCGGGGGCGGTGGCTCACACCTGTAATCCCAGCACTTTGGGAGGCCTAGGTGGGTGGATCACTTGAGGTCAGGAGTTCGAGACCAGCCTGGCCAATACAGTGAAACCCATCTCTACGAAAAATACAAAAATTAGCCGGGCATGGTGGTGGGCGCCTGTAATCCCAGCTAATTGGGAGGCTGAGGCAGGAGAATCACTTGAACCTCGGAGACAGAGGCTGCAGTGAGCCAAGATCATGCCATTGCACTCCAGCTTGGGCAACAAGAGCAAGACTCTGTCTCAAAAAAAATAAAAATAAAAAAAATAAAATTAAATAAATAAATAATTTCATTCCTGGATATATTCTCTTTCTATATATATATATGAATATATATATATATATAATGCACCTATATCTCTATAATAAGTGAACCTATATTTTCTCTCTCTCTCTGTGTATACATATATATATCTGTGTGTGTGTATATATGTATGTGTGTGTGTATATATATACACACATACAGAGAGAGAGAGAAAAAATAGGCTCACTTATTTGCAGAGTGCCAGTTCTGCTATAAGAAGGAAGAACTTGCACCAGAATGTTGTAAATTAACTTTATTATGCAACACAACATCAAGTTTAGCTGATGTTTGTTTCATAGTAAGATTTTCTTGATTAAGGAAGCAGGGCATTGATTTACTAGAAACAAACAGTTCTCAGACCATATTTTGAGTAGCACTGTCCCAGAGAAAGTTTTGCTTAAGTGCCAGAGTTGTCATGTACCAGGATGTTTCCGTTAGTATTGTTTATAATCTAATTGTTGGCAATTGTGGCAATAATCTGGGAGCAACCTAAGTGTCCATCAACAAAGGAACAGAAAACCAGACTGTGGGATGTTTATAGAATGGCACACAAACCAGCAACGAAATTGAGGGAACTGAACGTTTCAATACGGATGCGTTTCATAAGCCTCATATAAAGGGTGGGGGCAGGAGAGGAGGAAGGCAGATTGCAAAATAATCCGTGTACCATACGAAGCTGAAGACACGCAAAAATCCACTGTTGTTTAAGAATACATGTATAAGTAGAGTATAAGAAATGCAAGGGAAGGGAATGGCCCACAATGAATTCAGAATAATGGTTACTTTTTGGGAAGGGAGATTGGGAAGGACGAGGCTAGTATGCCGGATAGTAGCATGAAGATCTTGTTACGTTATTTGATGACTTTTGTTTAAAAAATATTTTTGGGCCGGGTGCAGTGGCTCACACCTGTAATCCCAGCACTGTGGGAGGCCAAGGCAGGCAGATGACGAGGTCAGGAGATCAAGACCATCCTGTCTAATGTGGTGAAACCCTGTCTCTACTAAAAATACAAAAAATTAGCCAGGCATGGTGGCGGGTGCCTATAGTTCCAGCTATTCGAGAGGCTGAGGCAGGAGAATGGCGTGAGCCTGGGAGGCGGAGCTTACAGTGAGCCGAGATCGTGCCACTGAACTCCAGCCTGGGCGACACAGCGAGACTCCACCCCCCCCCCCAAAAAAAAAAAGATCAGTGGTTGCCAAGGAGTAGAGTGGGGGAGGAAGCGAGTGGGAAAGGAGGGAGGGAGGAACAGATGGAACACAGAGGATTTTCAGGGCAGTTGACATGGTTTGGTTGTGTCCCCACCCAAATCTCAAATTGAATTGTACTCCCATAATCCCCAAGTGTTGTGGGAGGAACCCGGTGGGAGATAATTGAATCATGGGGTCGGTTTCCCCATACTGTTCTCATGCTAGTGAGTAAGTCTCACGAGATCTGAGGGTTTTATCAGGGGTTTCTGCTTTTGCATCTTTCTCATTCTCTATTTGCCTGCTGCCATCCATATAAGATGTGACTTGCTCCTCCTTGCCTTCTGCCATGATTATGAGGCTTCCCTAGACATGTGGAACTGTAAGTCCAATTAAACTTCTTTCTTTTGTAAATTGCCCAGTCTCGGGTATCAGCAGTGTGAGAACAGACTAATACAGCAGTGAATGAGACTGTAATGGTAGATGCATAACCTTATGTATTTGTCCAAACCCACTGTAATCTAAACTACGGACTTCGGGTGATAATACGTCAATGTCGGTTCATCAGTTGCAAAAAATCTACTACTCTGGTGGGGGAGGTTGATAGGGAGGGAGGTTGTGCATGTCTGAGGGCAAAAGGTATCAGAAATCTCTATTTTCTGCTCAGTTTTACTGTGAACCTAAAATAGCTCTAAAAATATAAAGTTTATTATATAAAAATATATTTTTAAGTCCACGTTTCTGTGAAGACAGTTCTTTTTTTAAACTCAAACTCTGCATCAACTGCAGAATAGAGATTATAACTGGAATGTTTAATGTTAACCTAAAATCTATTTGAAAAAAATTTTAATTGCACACAACCTGTTGTAATTTTGTAGTTACTCACTTTCTTGCCAGTATTCTCAGTAATCTGTGATCATGATTAAACATCGGTTAATGTGATAAATTTAATGGTTATGACCTGGGTAAGCCACAGCATCCTCTCGTAAAATGAAGTCCAATCAGCTTTAAGGTCAAGGTAAAATAGGAATAGCTTAGGTTAAAAGAAGCAAGCTGGCCAGGCACAGTGGCTCATGCCTGTAATCCCAGCACTTTGGGAGGCCAAGGCAGGAGGATTGCCCAAGCCCAGGAGTTTGAGACCAGCCTGGGGAACATAGCAAGACCCTGTCTCTAAATATATAATATATATATATCATATATATAAAATAATACATATATATATAAAAGACAATTAGCTGGGCTTGGTGGTGTGCACCTGCAGTCTCAGCTACTCAGGAGGCTGAAGCAGGAGGATCGATCGCTTGAACCCAGGAGGTCAAGGTGCAGTGAGACGTGAATGTGCCACTGCACCCCAGCCTGTCTCAAAAAATACAAAACAAACACACAAACAAACAAAAGAAAACCTGACCTGGTGAATATTCAGAAACTATTAAGTGAAAAGCTGGTGCTCACTGTTAGGTGGTCAGGACTTTCTGCTTCTTAAGAGTCCCTAATGATTCCCAGGGCCAAGCATGCTCAGATGGGGACGCTGTCTTGTGGCTCACTGTTATCTCATGTAAGCAGCAGTGGCTGGGAGTGCAGGCTGCAGGCTGCACTTGCTGCTGGGTTCCTCAACCATAACATTAACACAGACATTGTCCTTCTTTTGAATAGAAGACAAATGATCCACAGTGGCACCATGCCAAACCTCACTCTGTAAGGATATATTGGACTGAAATATATTGAATATATTCCCAAATTCAAATATATTGAATTTCATCCTATTTTCCCTAAACCATTTGGTTTCACATTTCCCTAAACCATTTGGTCGGATTATATCTCCCTACAAACTGTCACCCTCCTTCTGCCAAGCAAATGAAATGATAACTGTTCTGCATTTTACTTGGATGTCATCTTAGTACCCTTACTGGTAAGTTGGTATCATCTTTCCTCTTACTTCTTGCATTAGGCTGTTCTTTGCATTGCTGTAAATACCTAAGGCTGGGTAATTTATAAAGAAAAGAGGTTGGCAGGGCGTGGTGGCTCACGCCTGTAATCCCAGCGCTTTTGGAAGCCGAGGCGGGCAGATCACGAGGTCAGGAGATTGAGACTATCCTGGCTAACATGGTGAAACCCCGTCTCTACTAAAAAATACAAAAAATTAGCCTGGCGTGGTGGCGGGCACCTGTAGTCCCAGCTATTTGAGAGGCTGAGGCAGGAGAATGGCACGATCCCAGGAGGCGGAGCTTGCAGCGAGCTGAATCGTGCCACTGCACTTCAGCCTGGGCGACAGAGTGAAGACTGCCTCAAAAAAAAAAAAAAAGAAAAGAAAAGAAAAGAAAAGAGGTTTAATTGACTCACGGTTCTGCAGGCTGTACAGGAAGCATGGCATCTGCCTGGCTTCTGGGGAGGCCTCAAGGAGCTTTCACTTACGGCAGAAGGCAAAGTAGGAGCAGGCACATCAAACAGCAAGAGTGAGAGCAAGAAAGCAAGAGAAGATGCCGCACACTTAAACAACCCGATCTCGTGAGAACTCACTCACTATCGCAAGGACAGCTCCAAGGGGATGGCGCTAAACCATTCACGACCAGTCCACCCCATGATCCAATCACCTCTCATCAGGCCCCCTCTCCAACACTGGGGATCACATTCCAACATGACACTGAGCAGGGCAAATATTCAACCCTGTCACTTCTTTTCCAGCAGGCATCTCTCTGGGCTCTGACCCTCTCCTGTCAATCCCAGCTGGGAGTCTCCGTTTTTACAGTCCCCTCTAAACAGGCTCTTTTCCCCAACCCTTGTTTCATGCTCAGCCTTTCCTAAATGCATTAAACACCTAGTCAGAGGAAAAGCATTTTAACTTCAAATTAACATTTAAAATAAAAAACTAACTGTAAAGCAAGTTTTTATGAAGGCAATATAGATTCTCTAAAGAAATTCAGGCCGGTTGTGGTGGCTCACGCCTGTAATCCCAGCACTTTGGGAGGCCGAGGCAAGCAGATCATTTGAGGTCAGGAGTTCGAGATCAGCCTGGCCAACATGGTGAAACCTTGACTCTATTAAAAAGACAAAAAATTAGCCGGGAGTGGTGGCAGGCGCCTGTAATTCCTGCTACTTGGGAGGTTAAGGCAGGAGAATCACTTGAATCCGGGAAGCGGAGGTTGCAGTGAGCCAAGATGAGCCATTGCACTCCAGACTGGGTAACAAGAGTGAGATTCCATCTCAAAATAAATAAATAAATAACAAAAATAAAGAAATTCAGAACTAAGTTCTAAGCTCTGAAAAAATAATACGTAACCCATAGTGCCATCCATAGACAACCACTTTGAGACTTTGCTGTATCTTCCAGTGTTCTGATTAGATTTAAATCATATCAGTCAGGCATATTGGCTCATGCCTATAATCCCAGGACTTTGGGAGGTGAGGTGGGCAGATCACTTGAGGTCAGGAGTTTAAGACCAGCCTGGTAAACATAATGAAACCCTGTCTCTACTAAAAATACACAAATTACCAGAGCATGGTGGTGGGTGCCTGTAATCCCAGCTGCCTGGGAGGGTGAGGCAGAAGAATCATTAGAACTCAGGAGGTGGAGGTTGTAGTGAGCTGAGATCATGCCATTGCACTTCAGCCTGGGTTACAAGAGTGAAACTCCATCTCAAAAAAAAAAAAAATAATTAAAAAAAAAAAAAAAGATTCAAATCATATCTACCCGGCCGGGCACAGTGGCTCCCACACGAAATCCAGCACTTTGGGAGGTTGAGGCGGGCAGGTCACCTGAGATCAGGAGTTTGAGACCAGCCTAGCCAACATGGTGAAACTCTGTCTCTACTAAAAATACAAAAATTAGCTGGGCATGGTGGCGTGCATCTGTAATCCCAGCTACTTGGGAGGCTGAGACAGGAGAATCACTTGAACCCAGTTGGCAGAGGTTGCAGTGAGCCAAGATCACACCACTGTACTCCAGCCTGGGCAACAGAGCTGGACTCCATCTCAAAAAAAAAAAAAAAAAAAAAAAAAAAAAAAAATCCTATCTACCCTATATGCTCCACTCATCCACTTGTGGTGTCCTTTAAAAGGAACATTTAGGCAGTGATAATCTTTCCTCACCTTCTTTTAAGCACACATACGTCATTGATTATCATTTATATTCATCATTCAGAGACTAATTGTATTGGTTCACATCAAAGTACTCCTGGCTGAGGAGGTATTTTCTTCTTTTTACTCTTCTAATGCTAAATGGGCTTTCCCTGACATGGGCTGTCTGCAGCTGACCTTAGCAGCAGGCAGACACGACCCCTTTGCCGACCCTGCAGTTCATGCAGCTGTTCTCAGGGAAAGGTCACGAAATCCTCTCTGCCCTCGAGTGACCAGCCAGAAGATACTCTGAGCCTGTGGCATGTGTCAGTTTGGGGCACTGTGCCACAATGAGGGTGTGGGCAAATGGGAAGAAGCCAGGAACTGCAACATGGGAGAAAACAAATTAGGGCTGGAGAACTAGGTGGGGACACCTGTGGCTGGTCCCCATCAAACTGAACACCCAAAGCTGGAGATAAATACAAAGTGGGAGCTCATACTTTAACCAAAAATGCCTGCCTAGCAGGAGGCAGGGGCTTGGGTGTCAGGAGGTGTCAAAGATCAAAGACAGGCAAAGCGTTAAAGATCCAGGTCTTGCTGGGCATGGTGGTACTTCAGGAGGCTGAAGTGGGAGGATCGTTTGAGGACAGGAGTTCGAGACCAGCCTGGGCAACATGACAAGACCCCATTGCTACAAAAAATAAAAAAAATTAGCCAAACGTGATGGCACATGGCTGTAGTCCTAGCCACTCGGGAGGCTGCTCTGGGAGGATCACTTGAAGCCAGGAGGTTTATGCTGCAGCAAGCTATGATATTACACTGCACTCCAGCCTGGGGGACAGAGCAAGATACCATCTCTAAAACAACAACAACAACAACAACAAATCCTGGTCTTTAAAGCGAGAGAGGAGGCAAGAATCTAGGCAAAGAGAAGGGAACAGGTGCAAAGCTTATGCCAAAGGGCGACCAAGATAGAGGCTTCCTGTGGACCCATCTCCAAGGCAAGACATAGTCTGAGAACAAGCCTATTCCTTCCACCACACTGTGTGAAAATATACAGTTTTTACGTTGCAGTTTTTCAAGTCAACCTGACTCAGGCTAAACACAAGAATACTCAATGGAGTGTTTTGTGCGGATTCTTTTCCCTAAGAAGATTCCAGGCCTCCTTTGGGGCAGTGAATTAATCGCTGTCTCTCTCTTTACTTAAATGTCCTTAAGCCCGGTTCCGTAACACATACTAGAGAGTCAAATACATTCGTGAATTGAGTGAATGAATTCTCAAGAGACCCTGACTAAAAGAGCAGTTGATTCATCTTAGAATCATTAACTTACCTTATGTCTTCCCGTGGCATATGACAAGTTAAATTGACCTGGACCACCCCTAAAGTGGACCCAAACAGTGACTGCCCTCCCACTCAGGCGAAGGTCACTCCGGCGTCTTGCCCCATTGGGCAGAAGGGCTTCACATTCACATTCGGGGCCTGGAAGTCCCCAGGGACCCTCTTCAAGGCTGAGGCTTTGAACTTCCACTTGCATTTTTGCAAAGGTAATTACCTTTTCCTGGATGCTGTCAAGGAGAGCGACACTTCACCACCAATATCTAAGATCAAGTCGCATGGATCCCCAGGGTCAGTAGGAGGATTCAGACATGGGCTGGGTGCCTCTCTCCTGACCACTGGATTGGTATCACCACAAGTAAGGTCACAGCTAAGTAGAAAATGCCTGAGGCAAAGTGGGGGTGAAAGAGGGACCACCGGGCAGTGTGACAGGCAGCCCCTTCTGCCAGCTCATTATCCCCACCTGCTCCTGTCGTCGCATAGTAGAATCCTAATGCAAGTTTACGGAGAGTCAGCTGGAGCTTGTCCTCCATGTAATTCAGATCACGTTGCCTGCAGCTCTTAGGTACTCAAATAAACAGAAGGACTAATATTACTACTGAAAATGTAATTAAGGGCATTCATTGTAAAGTAATAATGATTACCTCACCCTCACCATATGGCCAGAACTGATTAACACCTAGAAGAAATGATCTAAAACCTCTACAGGCAGAATGAATGTCTCAGGTCATAATGAGAAACATTTTGTGTGTGGGGAGTTGGGGCTGAGGGAAGAAAAAGTGGTTGGGAGTTTACTAAACCAAGAGGCACAAACAAAATAGGATAACATCCTGAAAAATCTCGTTCAGATTAGACAAGTTGTGTTTTTAGTGTAGAACCCATATCACAAATGCAAAAATATTATAAGATTTACACATTGGAATTGTCACTTAATTGGATGATTTTTTCCTCCGTTGTTTCTTTTCTAATGATGAGGAATTGATGGAGGAGTCTCCATCGAGGCTGGCAGTTTCTTAAAACCACCAGGGAAGGGCTTAGCCCCCTGATTGAAAATCTTTGTATCGTAAATTATTGGTTAAAATGCTGTTTGTTGTCAGGAGTATCATGGAGTGTGATTTAATCTCTTTAGATTAAAGTGGTAGAAATGTTAGCATTTCTGGGTAGTACCAAACAGGTTAGCATTACAAACGATGCCTAGAAAGACACGGACCCATTTGGAAGACAGGGTTGCTGTAAAAGCCAGTTTGCAGGTGCACCGTGGGGGGTGACAGGATGCCCCGGGCTGTTCTCGATTAGTGTGTGTGCCCTAGGGCCATATGGTGAAGCATAAGGAAGCAGAATTTGGGATATTTTTCCACCAGAATCCTGAAGGTTACTCTGTGTACTGCTGGGGAAAGCTTAATGGGCTCAACACCACCCTTGAGGAAAGGCAACAGTGGAATCTTTTTTCTGCAAATACTTCCTTGGGTGGTGGATCATGATTCCCTGAGACAGGATTTCCTGCGGCAGAGCTGGAGGGGCCGGAGGGGCTGGTGGGGCTGGTGAGTCTAGAGGCGCTGGAGTTCCAAGAACTTGGCCTGGAATCTTGAACCTGCAGCCATACATTCGGACTCCAGCTTTGCCTTTTTACTTCTCTGTCTTTGACCACTAGAGAAATAAACAAACCTCATAACATTATTTCCTCGACTGCCTCTTAAAAGTTAAAATCTTAAGTTAGGGACACCTCACATTTTGGTCAAGACCAGTGGCCCTAGGTAAGAGTAAATCAGAGAATTCCCAAGGTGGAAGAAATTATTCCTAGACAATGAATCCCCTGGATTTGGGCTGAGGAGTGAGACAGCTGGTCACCCTGGGGGTGAACGGAGCCAAACGCATACGCCTCATTGTTGTTTTAATAACCCAAGTTGGATTCAGGGAGTACCTGTGCAGTTCTGTGATTAGCACATCTGCAGTGAGATTTCCCCATGTTGTAGCTGAGAGGCGGGCTGCTGAGATGACCCCTTAGGGAAAAGTGGAAACTGTGCCTCTAGAATGGAGATCTGGCTTTCTCTTCCACTGCTCGATCTGAGCTCAGGGATTCTGTGCCCCTCTCTCTCCGGACACTTTTTACACCAGATGATCTTCTAATTGCTGTGAACGCAGCCTAATCAGCAAGTCCCCAACTGAGGACATTATCAATTTCAAACCTTGGTCAGTCATGAAGCCCCACTGGAGGACTTCATCCTGAAATCCACGAACAAAGAAAGAGATCCCGCAACGCTGTCATCTAAAATGCCTTAAAATGCCAGTGCTGCGACAGATGGCCCTGCTGGGTGTAAGTGACAATGCCCCCAGCAGGCCATTGATTCTGTTTGTGAAATTTAAATATCTGAACAATGACTGATGGTGCTAGAGAGAGGTGTAACTTCAATCCCCCCGACTCCAACCCCCACCAGGTTTCAGCATATCTCAGTAGTCCCAGTAAAAATAGGTCAGTAAACAGCCTTATTTATGGCGAATGCTTGGGGTGCCTAGGTCATTGAGCCACGATCACTCATGGAACTGAGGTGTGGCTGGGGATGGGGGTTGGAAATAACTCTTTAAGCAGAAAACAGTGTATTCCACGTGCACAGAATACAGAAGGAACTGAGTTGGCAGCGATCGAGACAGTTCATGGGAGGAACTCAGAGAGGAAAATCAATGCTTTCTCTCTGTGAGAAAGTTTTGAATGTTTTTCCCTTTAAGAAAAGTGAAAACTGTAGTTTAATTTTAAGGAATGCGATCATTATAAAAACCTGGACTCTTTCAAATTACCAAGTTTTGTTTGTGAAAGCAAGAGTTTGAGATTTTCCTTTAAGATAGAATGGGGAAAACCAGGATTATATTAAGCCTTGTTTATCAACAGTTCATAACAATGTGTGTTTCTGCATGCTTTTCCCTTACTCTGAAATAGGTTTTACTTTGCTTAAATTAGTAATTAGTAAATATTAATGCTTTATTGGTTTAATAATACATGTATTAAAAGCAGTTTATTTTCACAGAAAAAGCCCAATTCTTTGGTATTATAAGACACAAAAGAGAAATGCCATAATTCCCACTGGAGACTGTGGATACTGGACCCCATAACCAGGTGCCAGAGTTCACGTGGTGTTCAAAATCCAAATCATAAGCATAGTGCCAAGGACTCTCAGGACGACTTCTGCAAAACTAAGTGTTCGGAAAAGGGATGGAACAAGAGAATGAGCGCCAGCATGGCTTGGATGGTTGGCGGTGCTTTGGGATGAAGAGCCTCTAACTGTGACACAGCTGGAGGCTTCCAACGTCAGATCTAAGTATATGCACAAAGTCAGAGTCTCATAGCTGAGCTATTAAAAATAAAATCAACACCAAGATATACCTGAGAGTGACTCTTTTTATCACTTCCTTTTATCATCGATTACACATGCCTTTGATCTTTGTCTTGTGTGAAAGTCTACTATAAAAATGTTTATCGTCACTATGTCTATACTAATGAATTTAAAGGGTCTAGAAAATAATTTCAGAAACAAGGTTTTGGCAGCCCCCCAGGCATTAGCACCTGACTTAGAAACACCCATGTGCAAATGCAAAGCTCCAAAAGCGACTTTTGACCCTTTCCTTCTGTGTTGATTGTTGTATGGATGGCAGTGGCAAGGTGGAAAGGCACATGGGCTCTGCAACTTTAGGGTTAAAACCCTCCGTGGGATTAGACTGCCCCAAGCAGCCCAGTGTCTATTCTGGGCTCTGGTCTGTAGGCCTCCTGGGGGCTGACAACAGCTGCCAAGAGACCATTCTCCTAACGGCGGGCTTCCTGCTTCCTCCTTCAGCATTGGATGCGTCTGTCTCTGCCAGAGCAGTAACAGCCCCTGCCTGGAACATTTGTATTATAATTTAAAAAACTGATATCTACTGTTTCTCGAGCTCTCTGATGCTAAGTGCTTCAGATGAATTATCCCTCCAAACCACCTCACACTCACAATTCCAGATCCATAAGTTATGGGTTGATCCTACAGTTACTGGACAGGGGTCCAGATCCAGACCCCAAGAGAGGGTTCTTGGATCTCGTGCAAGAAAGAATTCAAGGCGAGTTCATAAAGTGAAAGCAAGTTTATTAAGTAAAGGAATAAAAGAATGGCTACTCCACAGACAGAGCAGCCTCGAAGGCTGCTAGTTGCCCATCTTTGCGGTTATTTCTTGATTACATGCTAAACCAGGGGAGAATTATTCGTGCCTCCCCCTTTTAGATCATATAGGGTAACTTCCTGATGTTGCCATGGCATTTGTAAACTGTCATGGCACTGGTGGGAGTGTAGCAGTAAGGACGACCAGAGGTTACTCTTGTGACCATCTGGGTTTTGGCCAGCTTCCTTCCTGCAACCTGTTTTATCAGCAAGGTCCTTATGACCTGTATCTTGTGCCAACCTCCTATCTCATCCTGTAACATAGAATGTCTTAACTGTTTGGGAATGCAGCCCAGTGGGTCTCAGCCTCATTTTATCCAGCTCCTACTCAAGATGGAGTTGCTCTGGTTCAAACGCCTCTGACATTAGGGTGATATGACTTCTTTTTCATGTAGCTCTTTACACGAGATATAGAGAAGTCTCCAGGACTATAGGAAAGATACACAAGCCCAACCTTCATCTGGAGAAAAGGAACTGGGTTTGGCCAGGCTAAACCCTACGTGGCCTGAAGTCTTGGTGTCCCATTCATGATGTTATTCCGGACTGAATAAGCCAGGTGCTGGGAAGTCTGATACGTGCTGAACTATGATGTGAATGTCTTGTTGAAATCCTATGGCCAGAGGGCACTGTTGGCAGGAATTGGGAATTTTTCCCAGAGGGAGTGGATATTCCCACCATCAAAGATCTTGAGGAGATCAAATAATCCCAGGACAGGGAACAAGGCCTGGGGAAGTGGCCCTTGGCGTGGGAGAAGGCATGGAGAAACTGCCCTTTCTCCGGGCCTCGTGGGCGAGTAGGGACCCTGTTGAATGGTCCGTGCCTTACAAATTCTGAAAGCAGTCCTATCTAGAATTCAATTTGAAAGAATTTCTGTATTGCAATTCTTTCCTATTATTCTCAAGAGTAGCGGACATTTGTTTTTGCCCTCCTGATGTTCAACTCACCCTTTTTTGGTAACAGCACCTTCGCTTTTCCTGGGGGAGATTGGATTCCCCACTCGTCCCATGGGTTTCAGACAGGGCTGGCTCCATCCCATGGCTTCATGGGTGCACAAGTGATGCAGAGCTGACCAATGAGAGTACTGTGCACCCCTGGCCATGGTGATTGGTTCATGGCTGAGCATGTGACCCCAACTGGGCCAATCAGAGCCAGGCTTAGGTCTTGCTAGGACTATCAGGGAGAGTCATCCTCTTACCTCTGGAAGGAATAAGCCTAGAGCTTCCGGGGGCAACCACTTGGAGAATAAAGTTCACAGAGCAAAACAGAGCCAAGAAAGAGCTTGAATCCTGAAGACATGCAGCCATGACTTCAGACTGAAGACCGGAGCCTCTGAATCCCGCCATGCCCAAACTAAGAACATGCCTGTACTTTTGCAGCTTTGTGAACCAAAGAACTCTCTCTTTTTGGCTGAAGTCGGTTTTGATTGGGATTTCTGTCATTTTCTTCTAAAGATATCTTATTAAATGTATAAGCCATGTCTCATCTGTCACCGTGGGAGGTTCAGGAAGGGTCCTTGCCCATGCTTGACTAAAGCACACTGTGTGAGAACAGCAGCAGCTTGAGAAGCTGATGCAGACCCTACAGGAAGTCATCTTCAGCGGGGAAGTGGACAGCGGCAGTCCGAGGCCTTGTCCTACCAAAGGCTGCAAGCTTCCCCCTGGACAGATGTGTGGAACATGTCTTTGTACTTGTAGATCCTCAGAAATACCTGGGAAAGGCACCTAGTTAAGAGGCTCTGGATGTCATAATAATTTGGGCATTAAAAGCTAATGTTTATACCCATGTTCACATCAGCATTATCGACAATAACCAAAAAGTAGAAGCAATGCAAGTGTTCACACACAGATGAATAAATAGACAAAATGTGTTCTATCCATACAATGGGATATTGTGCAGCTTTAAAAATGAAGGAAATTCTACCACATGCTATGACATGGATGAATTTTTAGGACGTTATGCTAAATGAAATAAGCCAACCACAAAAAAACCCCACAAAATATTTCATGATTGTACTTACAAGAGGTATGTAGAGTAGTCAAATTCAGAAAGTAGAACAGTGGTTACCAGGGGCTGGTGGAAGGGGGAAATGAGGAATTCTTGTTTAATGGGTACAGAGTTTCAGTTTTGCAAGAGTTCTGAAGATGGATGGTGGTGATGTTTGCACAACAATGTGGTTCTACCGAAAACGATTGCACTGTACACATGGAAATGAGAAAGATGGTACATTTTGTGTAGGTACATTTTACTGCAGTTTTTTTTTTGAAGCGAATGTTATCTCATTCTCATTGTATTTCAGGCAGTGAGGCCAGTCAACGCTTGGATTACACAGCTAAATGTTTTACATTGTGCCAGGGATGAACAGACAGAGTGGACTGGGGTGAGAAGGCTGAAAATAGGTTCTAGGTTTCTTCAAGGAGTTTCAGATTGGAGACAGGTCCTGAATCAGTAACAAATATTATAGGAACAGTCCCTACATTTAATTTAGGATACCTACAAGTTCTAGAAGTTCATTCTTTTCTTTCTTCCCTCACTCCCTTCCTATTCTCCTTCCTTCCTTCCTTCCTTCCTTCCTTCCTTCCTTCCTTCCTTCCTTCCTTCCTTCCTTCCTTCCTTCCTTCCTTTCTCTCTCTCTCTCTCTCTCTCTCTCTCTCTCTCTCTCTCTCTTTCTGTTTCTTTCTTTTGACAGGGTGTCTGTCTTGTTGCCCAGGTTGGAGTGCAGTCATGCCATATCATAGCTCACTGCTACTTCAACCTCCTAGGCTCAAGCAATCCTCCCACTTCAGCCTCCTGAGTAGCTAGAATTGCAAGCATATGCCACTACATCTGTTTTTTTTTTTTTTTTTTTTTTTTGTAGAGATAGGGTCTCACTGTTTTGCCCAGGCTGGTCTGAAACTCCTGGGCTCAAGTGATCCTCCTGCCTTGGCCTCCCAAAGTGCTGAAATTACAGTTGTAAGCCACTGCACCCAGCCCTTTCTGAGAAAATTTAATACACTTAGAGGTGAGATCTAGCCATGTTGGAGCTACAGTCTTAGTTTTTGTTTTTGATATTTCCACTGTGAATCTGGATCACCTGTAGAATGATCGCAGTGGAGAGGTAGAGGAACTGGTGAGCCCCTGTGTCATGGTGGGGTAGGTAAGAGTGCTTCAGGAGTAATGAGATCCTTGCTGTAGGGAAAAATGTAGGAAAGGTCTGGGGTTCTTGGTGTTCCTTTCATCCTTTATTTCTTACCTTCCTTGCTCCAGGCACCTTTTATCCTCTGCATAAAAATTGCATTAAAAATAATTTTCAGCCTTTAATCCCAGCACTTTGGGAGGCTAAGGTGGGTGGATCACTTGAGGTCAGGAGTTTGGGACCAGCCCAGCCAACGTGGCAAAACCCTGTCTCTACTAAAAGTACAAAAATTAGCTGGGCATGGTGGCGCTCACCTGTAGTCCCAACTCTCTGAGAGGCTGAGGCAGGAGAATCGCTTGAACCCAGGAGGTGGAGGTTACAGTGAGCTAAGATCATGCCACTGCACTCCAGCCTGGGCGACCAGAGCAAGACTCTGTCTCAAAAAAGTAAATGAAGCTGGGCATGGTGGCTCATGTCTGTAATCCCAGCACTTTAGAAGGCCCAGGCAGGTGGATCACGAGGTCAGGAGATCTAGACCATCCTGGCTAACACGGTGAAACCCCGTCTCTATGAAAAATACAAAAAATTAGCCAGGCATGGTGGCACACACCTGTAGTCCCAGCTACTTGGGAAGCTGAGGCAGGAGAATGGCGTGAACCCGGGAGGCGGATGTTGCAGTGAGCCGAGATCACGCCACTGCACTCCATCCTGCCTGGGCGACAGAGTGAGACTCCATCTTAAAATAAAATAAAATAAAATAAAATAAAATAAAATAAAATAAAATAAAAATAATTTTCAAATGCTTCCCTTTGAAGTACAGAGGACCGAAGTGGATAAGCCCTGCTGACCTTGAACACAAGAGGCAGCATGCCAGGACCCCGCGTGAAGAGACCTTTCTCGCAGGGTGAAAATCACGCTTACCAGCCTGAGCCCCAGCGGCTTCAGCAAGATGAACTTAGTACTGTGGATAGAGGAGTGATGGAGAAGGAAAGAGGAAGGGAGGTAAGGCCTCAGGGACTTCCAGGTGCCTATCTCAGGAAGGCAGGCTTTCCATATGCTCGAAATATTCCTAGCAGGACCTGTAACGACTGTATTTTGTACCATTCTCCAATTGGGTTAGTAACTATGTATGTTCCATGTGTGACTGTGTACTCTTTCAGGTGGTATGAGGCATCATGGCAGAATGACGTGTATGTATTTTATTCCTCTTCATTAAAACAGTGATTCATTGGGTGATGGGTGCACCAAAGTCTCACAAATCACCTCTAAAGAACTTAATCATGTAACCAAGCACCTCCTGGTCCCCAATAATCTTTGGAAATAAAAGATTAAAAAATAAATTAAAAAAATTTAAAAACCAAAATTCATCTCAAAAACAAACAAACAAACAAACAAAACCGAACAGTGATTAAAAATGGTCAGGCTGGGCGCAATGGCTCATGCCTGTAATCCCAGCACTTTGGGAGGCTGAGGCAGGTGGATCACGAGGTCAAGAGATCAAGACCATCCTGGCCAACATGGTGAAATGCCGTCTCTACTAAAATACAAAAAAAATTAGCCAAGTGTGGTGGCAGGCACCTGTAGTCCCAGCTACTCGGGAGGCTGAGGCAGGAGAATTGCTTGAACCTGGGAGGCAGAGGTTGCAGTGAGCTGAGATCACACCAATGCACTCCTGCCTGGCAACAGAGGAAGACTCCATCTCAAAAAAAAGGTGGTCAATGAGATGAAGAAAAAGATAAAAAAGCAAGGGGGTGGGAATAGGGACTGATGAAGGAGTTCGTTTTCTGCCGGTATTCAGCAGACTGCATTTCAGGAGGTTACACCATAAAGTTTCATCCACAAGATGAAGTGAAACCCAGGGACTTTAAAAAGTCCACATTTATTTTAACACATAGGTCATTTAGGGGAAAGGAATTGAGTTTCAAGAAATTGAAACTTACAGGATTGCATAAAACCTTGTTGATGGAAATAGAGCTAGAAAAACTCCATTGACTTGTCAAATCAATGATGTCCATTCAGTGGGTTTCATCTCAATAGTTTCTGTGGAGCATTTTGTTAAACATCCTGAGGAGCGATGCCCCCAATGATCTGGAAATTCTTTGATTCTGAATTTTCAATCAGTTCACCTCCTTAAAATCATTTCCCCAGGAAGATATTTTTTAAAAAGTAGAGAGATGATGTGATGTTTAAAACTGAGTGTCAACTTGACTGGATTGAGAGATCCAAAGTATTGATCCTGGGTGTGTCTGTGAGGGTGTTGCCAGAAGAGATGAATATCTGAGCCAGTGGGCTGGGAAACGCAGACCTTAATCTGGTGGCACAATCTCATCAGTTTCCAGCTAATATAAAGCAGGCAGAAAAACGTGAAAAAGAGAGACTGGCCCAGCTTCCCAGCCCACATCTTTCTCCCATGCTGATGCTTCCTGCCCTCGAACATGGGACTCCAAGTTCTTCAGTTTTGGGACTCGGACTGTCTCTCCTTCCTCCTCAGCTTCCAGACAGCCTATTGCGGGACCTTGTGATCATGTACGTTAATAATAAACTCATATATATATATATATCTCCTATTAGTTGCATCCTATTAGTTCTGTCCTTTTAAGAGAATCCTGACTAATACAGATGATGAAGAAATTAATTCACATTTTAAGGTGTGTTTATTTGTTATTATTTTACCTTATTTTATTTTTAGAGATGAGATCTCACTCTATCACCCACGCTGGAGTGCAGTGGCAGAATCATAGCTCACTGCAGCCTTCAAATTCCTGGGCTCCAGCAATCCTCACGCCTCAGCCTCCCGGGTAGCTAGGACTGCGGGCGTGTGCCACCTTACTTGGCTAAATGTTTGGCAGTCTTAATGGTTTTATTTAAACATAAATAAAGTGTGCACATGAGCTGTGTATTCATTTTGTTTGCTGCACAGCCTGGCATTGGGGTTGGTGACTCTGAGGGCAGCGGGGCCGCTCTTTCCATATGGCTTTGCGGTACTTGGAGGAAACACTGTGAGCCATCTCCGCACAGGGAGGTTTGTTGCACATCAGCGGCACTTCCAACTCCTTGACATTGTGGACCAGGAACTTCCAGAAGCCACTGGGCGGCATGTGCTTTGTTATTTTTGTTCCCATAACCAGTGTTAGGCATCAATATCTGGCCCTCGAATCTTCTCCAAACCCTGTTGTCAGCACTTCTGGGTTTCCACCAGTTACACTTAATTTTAACATATCGACCTGACTGGTGCAAGATGAACTTCTTGGTCCTCTTTTTGACAATCTTGGGCTTCATGAAGGGTCTGAGGTCAGCCATCATGTCAAGCAGATGGTTGTCACCTCTGTAGGCAGCATGGAGGAAGAGACACTGGCTAACTTTTTAATTTTTATTTTTGTAGAAATGGGGGGGGGTTCTCACTACGTTGCCCAGGTTGGTCTTGAACTCCTGGCCTCAAGCGATCCTTCTACCTCACTCTCCCCATGCTGGGATTACAGGTGTGAGTCACACTGCATTCAGTTTAGGTGTGTTTATATAGGTGTGGTAATAATCTGTAATCTTGAGTTCTTTGAGTATTCTCTGGTATTTAGACAATCATTGCAACATGTAAGCAAATTTGATCTACTACATTTACTATTATGATTTATGAAAATCACTTAAAAGAGTGCGGAGTTTTTGCCTTCCGCGGCAGATGCTGTCATTGCTCTTGGATCCTTTTTCCATTTCAGACTTATTAATTCCAGTGATTGTCTCTCTGACCCCCAGCGAGTACCTGCATAGGGAGGGTAGTTACTTCTGAGTGGGCCCCAGAGCAAGAGAGGACTTAGCAGCAGGTCCAAGCTGTGGAACAAATGATCCTGCTACTGGGGCCATATGGCTCGGCAGATCCCCAATGCTAGAGGAATCCACGCTTGATAAAGACACCGTCTCTTGGCAAACCCCATTAAGAGCGTGTCAATGTAGACTCCAAAATTCTGAACAAGGCCATGCCACCTGGGGAGGAGAAATATACCTCCTTGGAAAAAGCTCTTCTTATGCTGTTGGGCACTGGTATGGTTGGGCTCTGTGTCCCCACCCAGATCTCACCTTGAATTGTGATCATCCGCCCCCACCTGTTATGGGAGGAGCCTGGTGGGAGGTAATGGAATCATGGGGACGGGTTTTTCCCATGCTGTTCTCATGATGGTGAATAAGCCTCACGAGATCTGATGGTTTTATAAAGGGGAGTTTCCCTGCACAAAATCTCTTGCCTGCCTCATTGAAGACATCCCTTCGCTCTTCCTTCATCTTCTGCCATGATTGTGAGGCCTCCCCAGCCATGTGGAACTGTGAGTGCATTAAACTTCTTTCCTTTGTAAATTACCCAGTCTCAGGTCTGTCTTTATTAGCAGCGTGAAAACGAACTAATACAGGCACGAAGTATATTTTGACTATGGATATCAACCGACATATGACCAGAGCGCCTATCACAAGTTGGCTGCTGTGCTGCTGTCAGGTCTACCAAGTCATAAAGTGGCGTGAGTGCAGAGTGGTCTAGGATAAGGTGAAAGTGCTGCATCCAGGATGGAATCTGAGCATGGCTGGGGCAGAAGTAAGTTACACAAAGAGGTGGTCCAGACCCCATGTCATTCAGTGCCCTTGAATCCATTCTTCTCCCAAGCTTCTATCCATGGCCCTGTGGGGTGCTCCCTATTGCCAACTGATGGAGGAAACAATCTGGGCCTGGTTTGTGGAAGGCTGGACTCCTACTGCAGGACTGCCTGACTCAGAAGTGGTCCTGAAGTTTGCAGTGAGCGCAAACCCTCTCCACAGAGCTGCTGCTTCGCGTGGAGAAAAGTGTCCCGGGTAAGGATGCACTTGGCCTCCTAAGCAGTGGCTAAGGCTTGCCTGGTTTGTCAGGACCCTGGAAGAAGTGATCTGCGAAGGAGTTTGGGAAAGAGGCCTGCAGGTGGACCTGGGGAGTCACCCAGTGTGTGAGACTTCTGGTATCATCATCGAGGCCCAGCCAGGAACATCCACTTCAGAGGAGTCACTGGATAAGCAGATGGACAGCATGACTCACCTTGATGTCAGCCAGCTGCTGTCCTCGGCCAGCCCAGTGTTCACACCATGGGTTGACCAGGGGAATAACTTTGGTGGGAGAGGTAGAGGTTGTGAATGTGCCTGACACAATTGGATCACTAAGGCTAATTTGACTCCTACTCTGCCTGTCAGCAGACTAATACTGGGCTCCATGACATGGTACAACCTCTTTTTTCTTTTTCTTTTTTTTTTTTTTTGAGATGGAGTCTCCTTTTGTTTCCCAGGCTAGAGTGCAGTGGCGTGATCTCGGCTCTCTGCAACCTCCACCTTCCGGGTTCAGGCAATTCTGCCTCAGCCTCCCAAATAGCTGGGATTACAGGTGCCTGCCACCACACCCGGCTAATTTTTGTATTTTTAGTAGAGACAGGGTTTCACCATATCAGCCAGGCTGGTCTCAGATTCCTGACTTCAGGTGATCTGCCCACCTCAGTCTCCCAAAGTGCTGGGATTACAGGTGTGAGCCACCGTGCCTAGCCAACATGGTGCAATCTCTTGAGACCACTTAGGCAGTTGGTGGCAAGTCGATTATACTAAAGACTTTTCACCCTAGAAATATGTGGCATGATTTCTTTGTGATCAGAATTGGTATGGCTTCTGGATATGGGTTTAAATTTTCTGCCACTACTGTCTAAGGGCACACAAAATACCCAATTTATTGATAGGAGATCTTGCAAAACGCTACCTTACATGAAGGAGCTCACTTTATAGCTAAGTAGGTGCAACAGTGGACACATGACCAAGGGATCCACTGGCTACGCCCCTCTCATGTCACAACTTTTTCTCAGACTGCCTTTCCCCCATCAGCCAGTCTTCATCCTCCCATGCTCCTGACCACCCAGCCAAGTCCATGTATATTCGTATCCTGTCCTTGGGGCACATTTCCCTTCATGCTGAGTGAAAGGCCTGCTACTGAAAGGCTTTTCCCTCGCCACCCCTTCTCAAGGTCACTTTTGAGTTGGGTTCTAGCACTGTGGCAGCCCATTTTTAGCTAAACCACCCTTGAGCCAGGTCCAGCTTTTGACCTGGAAGAATATTGGAGTGTCCTTTTAAAAACATATCTTAGGGGGAGCTGGTTAGTTCAGTTGGTTAGACCATGGTGCTAATAAAAGCATATCTTTTTTCTTTTTTTTCTGAGACAGGGTCTCCCTCTGTTGTCCAGGCCTGAGTGCAGTGGTGTGGTTGTAGCTCAATGCAATTGCGAACTCCTGGGCTCAAGTGATCCTCCCGCCTCAGCCTCCTGAGAAGCTTGGACTACAGACACATGCCACTGTGCTGGCGAATTTTTAATTTTTTTCAAAAGTAGAGGCCAGGTACGGTGGCTCACGCCTGTAATCCCAGCACTCTGGGAGGCTGAGGCGGTGGATTGCCTGAGGTCAGGAGTTCGAGACCAGACTGGCCAACATGGTGAAAACCCATCTCTACTAAAAATACAAAAATAAGCCAGGCATGGTGACAGGCACCTGTAACCCCAGCAACTCGGGAGGCTGAGGCAGGAGAATCTCTTGAACTCGGGAGGCGGAGGTTGCAGTGAGCTGAGATTGTGCCATTGCACTCCAGCCTGGGTGACAAGAGTGAAACTCCATCTCAAAAAACAAAACGGAACAAAAATAGAACCCACCAGGGCACATCTTACTGCTCTGCACTTATAACTGTAAATAGACAATTATAGCAACTACAGTGTGACAAAGGGGTGACAACTAGGGGTGCAGGCTCCTCAGAGATGACCCATCAGACAAATACTGGCCTAGAATGAGGGAAATTTAGAATGGAGAGTAGAGGAGAGAGAAGAAAATCAGTTACAGTCTGAGGACCAACCAGTAGGAACTTGTTCCACTCATTTTTCTCTTCAAAGCCTTGTCTTCTAGAAATTGTGACTAGCCACTGTCGCAGAGGATTACCTTGACAGGCACAAATGGATCTGGCAGGTGCAACGGGTGGGCAGTACTCTCCCCATGACCCTTGTGACCTTGTACCATTTTTGGGCACACTAGTTCCAGAGGGTTTTCTCTCCTAGCAGGAAGGACCCACATCTATTTGTTGGAGGGCTGCCCTCCAGCGGCCACAGCTGGAAATGCCTGATAATTTATTAGTATATTCCCTCGGGGCGCCCTTGGCCTATAGTTGATGGCTACTGGGGTATAAATTATCTGCTCTTTTGCTGCTAATTAGGACAGTTCTCAAGTGTGGCCTATGTTGTATCCAGAGCTCTCTCGGATTGAGTTGGAGGTACTCTATATGCGACTTTGACACTGTTACCCTTACTTGACCTCCTCGCCTTCCTATCCCTAATTCTCCATTCCTCTACCATTTTTTCCTAATTACTTTTACATGAATGATTACTATTATTATTATTATTTTGAGATGGAGTCTGGCTCTGTTGCCCAGGCTGGAGTGCAGTGGTGTGACAGCTTGCTGCGATCTCCGCCTTCCGAGTTCAAGCGATTCTCCAATCTCCGCTTTCCGGGTCCAAGCGATTCTCCTGCCTCAGTATCCCCAGTAGCTGGGATTACACCAGGCCTGGCTAATTTTTGTATTTTTAATAGAGACAGGGTTTCGCCATGTTGGCCAGGCTAGTCTCAAACTCCTGACTTCAAGTGATCGGGCTGCCTCAGCCTCCCAAAGTGCTGGGATTATAGGCGTGAGCCACCACGCTCAGCCCACTTTTACATGAATTCTTGTCCGGACACTTTCAATAGGGAATACAATATGCTTTCCACCGTACCTAACGCTGTGGGCGCCAACTGGTCAGGTCATTTGGTCTCCTCCTGGCAGTGGACAGCAGGCAATGAGGGAGTCAGTATGATGACAGATGACAGGTTGTCATGAGAAGACAGCCTTACTGCTACCTGATGGGGGCAGAGAACTTAAGCTAAGACATTTTCCTAGGTGTTTGAAGTGAGAGAACCAGATGTGTTAATTTTGTAATCAGAGTTTAGGTATCTAAGGGAATTTAATTTTCTAAGTCATGTTAAACATTTAAAGATGATTTGGTCAGGTAAGAGTTCATCGAAATATTAACAAAGGGACAAATAAAAGTGGCTGTTCTTTTTCATATAAAATTTGTTAGATTTATAAATAAAATAGCAAGATTTAGAAATAGAGCTTAAAGTTTTAAAATAAATTATGTTTCTAATTCATAACTAATACAGTTGACTTGAAGAAAACAAATATTTTTAGAAATTGCTTTTCAGGTAGGAGAGTACTTTTCGAGCAGCAAAAGCTCATTATACTTCGATGAAAATAAATATTGAATGAATAAATTCTAGGCTTAACTTTATGTTTATAAATATCTGTAGGTATATTCTTCATTGTAAGTGTGAATTATCAAAGATATCCAGCAAAGTATATAAAGTACTCAAGTCAATATCAAAATGTCAAGCCTGAACTACAAATTAGAAGTACTCAAGCCAAAATTGGCAAATGGGATCTAATTAAACTGAAGAGCTTCTGCACAGCGAAAGAAACTATTATCAGAGTGAACAGGCAACCTACAGAATGGGAGAAAATTGTTGCAATCTACCCATCTGACAAAGGTATAATATGCAGAATTTGCAAGGAGCTTAAACATATTTACAAGAAAAAACAAACAACCCCATCGAAAAGTGAGCAAAGACGATGAACAGACACTTTTCAAAAGAAGACATTTACATAGCCAACAAACATGAAAAAAAGCTCAACATCACTGATCATCAGAGAAATGCAAATCAAAACCACAAGGAGGTACCATCTCACGCCAGTCAGAATGGTGATTATTTAAAAGTCAGGAAACAACAGATGCTGGAGAGGATGTGGAGAAATAGGAAAGCTTTTATACTGTTGGTGGGAATGTAAATTAGTTCAACCATTGTGGAAGACAGTATGGCGGTTCCTCAAGGATCTAGAACCAGAAATACCATTTGACCCAGCAATCCCATTGTTGGGTATATACCCAAAGGAATATAAATCATTCTACTATAAAGACACATGCACATGTATGTTTCTTGCAGCACTATTTACAATAGCCAAGACATGGAGCCAACCCAAATGCCCATCAATGATAGACTAGATAGAGAAAGTGTGGCACATGTACACCATGGAATACTATGCAGCCATGAAAAGGAATGATATCGTGTCCTTTGTAGGTACATGGATGAAGCTGGAAACCATCATCCTCAGCAAACTAACACAGGAACAGGAAACCAAGCACCTTATGTTCTTACTCATAAGTGGGAGTCGAACATTGAGAACACATGGATACAGAGAAGGGAACAACTTACACCAGGGCCTGTTGGAGGTGGGGGGTGAGGGGAAGGAACTTAGAGAATGGGTCAGTAGGTACAGCAAACCACCATGGCACACGTATACCTATGTAACAAACCTGCACGTTCTGCACATGTATACCTTTTTTTTTAGAAGACATAAAGAAAAAAAATTAGAAGCACTCATAAATTATCCCAGGTACTCATTTACCAAACTAGACAACTAATTACAATTATGCTCATCAATGCATATAAAATAAGTAGTTCAACATAAAAATGAATCTATAAAAAGGTGCATCAATAATCATAAATGCAAGATATCATTACACCCCATTCTGGTAATCATCTGAGATAACTACAATTTTAAAATCTGAAATTTCACCTTGAAAGGTGAGATAAATACAGTTGAATATATTTTCAGGTGTGTCTGTTCCTAAGTGCAATGTTCGGTCTTACTGAAGAAAATGAAGGCAAAATTCAGAAAATGAAATAAAGCAGTGTTCATTTTTGTACGAAAACAGGCAGTGAAAATTTTATTGGCATTTTCCTAACTGTATGAAACTTAGTAAAACACTTCATGCTTTAAGAAACGTTTCTGTTGTTGATAAAAATTTAGGGCTTAAATGCTTATCTTTGGTAAATTACTTTTACCGTCTGATGATGATGACAGATCTTTCATAGCTTAAAGCAGAACTTGTCTCTACTTTGGTCTTTGATTTTATAACAAAGTGCGGGCTGAATATAAATATTCTTACATGTTCCCCTTTCTCTGGGGAAGCAAAGGAGAATGAATTATAGGGGAGAAACATGGAAGTATAAATATTACTCTGTCTAAATTATTGGGCAGTTATGCTAGTCTGTATTTTGAAAACCTAAAAATGTAAACATTCAAGTTTGTTCCTCAGTACATGAATTTTGAAGCAAAATGTATAGTTTTTTTTTCCACAGAGAACCCGCATGATGTATCTGTTAAATTTTTTTATGTAGTTATTCAGAAATATTGGAGAAATAGACCAGGTAAACAAGTATAGGCAATCCTATAATTTATGTAATCATAATGTAATTATAAATATTAAGTCAGATTAGAAATATTTCAGAAACAGATTTTCTCTTTCAGTTCAAAAATATTTCTATAAGCATATATTAATGGAATATGTCATAATTGAATAAATATAGGTCCTACTTTAACGAAATTCATTTTATATACTTCCTACAGGGAGAAGTAAAAAAGAGAAGAATGAGAATCAGCGAATGGACTGGAATGAAAAGAAAGCCACACTCTAAGTGTGAAAAAATACTTTTCCACCAAGAGAAGCAAAAACCAGAAATTTCATGAAAGGAGAATTAAATGAACCCAAGAGAAGTTTCCAAATTTATTTAGTAGACCTTGCTAAAAAAAAAAAAAAAAAAAAAAAGAAATGAAATGAGGTGGCTTCACTGTCTGGGATAAATACGCAGGGTTCGTCATCTCCCAAGGAGAGGATTAACAACAGGGACATATGCGGGTGGGTTAAGGAGCGGAAAGTTTAATAGGCAGAAGAAAGGAGAGAGGGGGGCAGCTCTCTCTCTCTTTTGAGAAAGGCATCTGAAAGGGAAAAACTGACCTGTGGTGGAACGCAGCAGGTTTTTTAGGCAAGCTTGAGGAGGTGGTGTCTGATTTACATAGGGCCCCCAGATTGGTTCGACCAGGTGTGATATTTACATAGTGGCGGGGAAGGCTGGTTGCCTCACCCTAATCTTATTATGCAAATAAACTTTCCACTTGGCCAGCGCCATGTTGTCTACTCCATACTGTACACGTGGCTGGCAAAAAGAGAAGATGGAGCTGCCGTTTTGAACATGCTTAGTCCCAGGTAGTCTTTTCCACTGGGGCAACTGCTGGCATTCACTTGTGCAAGCTTCCAGCTTGCTTGCCTATGTTTGCAGCTCGATTTTACAGGCTGCTCTTTGTTAGAAAAGTAAATGATTTTGGGGCTGCTTTTCATTAAAAGGAAAACTTTAGCAAGGACTCCCATACCCTATCTGCTTAACTTTTTAACTCCTGTATCAGAAATAATATGAATATATGATGAATTCACTTTCAGATTTTTTTTTTTTTTTTTGAGACAGTCTGGCTCTGTCGCCAGGCTGGAGTGCAGTCTTGTGATCTCAGCTCACTGCAACCTCCACCTCCCGGGTTCCAGTGATTCTCCTGCCTCAGCCTTCAGAGTAGCTGGGACTACAGGTGTGCCCTATCACACTCGGCTAATTTTTGTATTTTTAGTAGAGACAGGGTTTCACCATGTTGGCCAGGCTTGTCTCGAACCCCCAGCCTCAAGCAATCCACCGGCCTTGGCCTCCCGAACTGCTGGGATTACAGGCATGAGCCACGGCATCTGGCCCCAGAAACGTTTTTCTGATCTTTTGCAATGCTGGGGATGGTAGTTAAACTGGTCGTGCCCTCCATACAGTGACTTACCTAGCTGGTGTAGACATCTTCCCAGCTGTTCTGATTTTGTTTGTTTTTATCTTTTAATTTAACTTCACTTAGCAGCAATAAAGACATTCTTCTATGTTATATTTTAGAAGTTTTATAGTTTTTCTCTTCATCTTTAGGTCTTTACTTCCTTTTGAATTGATTTTGGTATGCAATCTATTTTTGTATAGGGGTCCAGTTGCCCCAGGATTATCTGTTGAAAAATCTTTCTTTTTTTCCTGTCTGCCATTCTGTCCCTGATTGAAACCATCTTTGTAAAATTATGACTGAGACAGTGAAAGAGATCTAACCTGACCAACTCCATCTTGGTTCTAACCTTTAGGCTGTCCTCGTTCCTTCCTGGGCATAGGCTGAACTAACTTTGGGAGGAACTTAGTTTGTAGTTTATAGTTTAAAACAGATGATAACAGCCCTTTCCCAAAACAAACCTCCTTCTTGCCTGGGGACTAGACTGCCTTTGTAGGACTAACAAATTAGCCACAAGATTAGAAATTATGGTTTAATCATCATTATGGATAATCAGAAATTACCATTTAGCTGGAGACTACAAGATTCTGACCCTCCCTAAACTCAGTGCTTGAGGTATTTTGCAGACTCTATACTTGATGGATCAGCTGGCACCACCCAGATTGATAAATTGGCCCACCTGATTTTGTGGGCCCCACCCAGGAACTGACTCAGTGCAAGAGGACAGCTTCAACTTCCCATGATTTCATCTCTTACCTAACCAATTAGCACTCCTGTCTCACTGACTTCCAGCTTCCCCCCACCCACCAAGTTGTCCGTAAAAACTCTGCTCCCTGAATGCTCAGGGAGACTGGTTTGAGTAATAACAAAACTCCTGTCTCCCACACAGCTGGCTCTGAGTGAATTACACTTTCTCTATTGCAATTCCCCTGTCTTGATAAATTGGCTTTATCTAGGCAATAGGCAAGGTGAACCCATTGGGCAGTTACATTACCAACTCTCTGTAAGTATGGGGGTCTGTTTCTGCCTTCTGATCTGTTTTATTACTGTGTGTGTCTCTGAGCCAATGCCACACTAGCTTAATTCTCAAAGCTTTGTAATATGTTTGGAAAGCTAATAAAAGCAAGTCTTTCCATGTTTCTTTCCTACATCTTAAAGAGTGAATTGGCTATTCTTGGACATTTGTATTTACACAAACATTTTAGAATCAGTTTGTCAGTTTTTACAAAAGGAAAAAGCTGCCGTGGTTTCATTTAGAGTTACATAAAATCTATCAATCAATTTAGGGATTAAACTGGAATATTGAGTCTTAACAATTCTTGAACACAGTGCTCTGCATTTTAAAAAGTCTTTTTAAATGTCTCTCAAAACAAACTTAATTTTCTCTGTAGAGGTCTCACACATCTTTATATCTAGAAGTGTCATTGTTTTTGATATTATTATAAGTGATGTCTAAAATTTAATTTTCTGATTATTTGCTACTTATAAATTGGACTACAATTCATTTTTGTATGTTGATTTTGTGTCCAGCCAAATATATAAATTCTGTTATTAATTGTAGTAATTTATCAGTGGGTAAATTTGGACTTAAGTACATAGTTTTAGTGTAAGTCTTCTGAAAATTTTCCCTTTCTTTTCAATTTCTTTTTCTTGCTTTATCATGTTAGCTAGAATGTCCAGTATAGAGTTGATTAGAAGAGTTGATAACAAGCAGCCTTGCTATGTGCTGATCCTAAAGGCTGTCAGTGTTTCAACTGTAAGCATGACATTTACTGTAAATTTTTTTGTAGATGCCCTTATCAGATTAAGGTTCGTTGTATTCCTAATTTGCTATGGATTTTAAGCATAGAGATTAACTTTGGTCCAGTACAGCGGCTCTCGCCTCTAATTCCAACATGTTGGGAGGCCGAGGCAGGCAGATCACTTGAGGCCAGGAGTTGGAGACCAGCCTGGTTAACATGGTGAAACTCCATCATTACTAAAAATACAAAAATTAGCCAGGTGTGGTAGCCCACACCTGTAATCCCAGCTATTTGAGAGGCTGAAGTGGGAGGATTGCTTGAACCTGGGAGGTGAATGTTGCAGTGAGCTGAGATTGTGCCACTGCTCTCCAGCCTGGGCAACAGAGTGAGACTGTCTCAAAAAGAAAAAAAAAAAAGAGAAAGAGAGATTGATTTTGATTTTGATCAAAGCTGTTTTTCTGTATTTATTTATGGACATTTTTCTTCTTTAGCCTGTTAGTGTTTACATGAATTTTGCAATGTTAAATCAACCTTGAATTCCTGGGATAAACCCAGTTTAATTTTTATATATTTATTTTTTCTCATTTTATTTTGAGACAGAGTTTTGTTCTGTTGCCCAAGCTGGAGTGCAGTGGCATGATTACAGCTCACTGCAGCCTCGACCTCTGGGGCTCACTTGATCTTCCCACTTCAGCCTCCTGAGTAGCTGGGACTACAGGCATGAGTTACTGTGCCTGGCCATATTTACATATTTTTAATATATTAATGAATTCCGTCTGTTAACTTTGTTTTTCAGGATTTTTTTTTATCTATGTTCAAGAATGAAATTGGCATCAAACTTTCCTTTCTTGCACTATCTTCACTGAGTTTTATGTTGAGGTTATGCTAGTGTCATGAAAATTTATTTAAAGACTTGGGGATTGTGCCCCCTTCCTCATTTATAAATCTCTAGAAGAGTTTGTGTAATACCACAAATATTCTTTCTTGACAATTTGTTAGAACTCATGGTTGCCGTGAGTTGGGTGCCTGGCTAATTTTTGTGTTTTTAGTAGAGGTGGGTTTTTGCCATGTTGGCCTGCCTGGTCTCGAACTTCTGACCTCAAGTGATCTGCCCACCTCGGCCTCCCGAAATGCTGGGATTACAGGCATGAGCCACCACAACCAGCCTTGGTTAGACATTAGTCTTACCAATTTACATAGTATTACCTAATCAATATTCATAGACAATCAGCTACAGATCATCTCTTTCTTTCTTCTTTGTTCTTCATACCCTTCAGACCACCTGTCTTGAGTCCCTTTCTCTCTGCCTGAGTACATCGTTTAGTAATTCACTTAGGGTCTGGAATAAAAACAAATTCTGATAGTTGGGTTAATTAGGATCCACCACCTGAGATGGGAATGGAATAAGGACCCTGAGTTCTAGAAGGGGCACTATTTTACTCTACTCAAAGTTGAAATCATGGTCTCTACACTTTGCATTTTCCCAGTGTCTGAGGGAGCATGGCCCTCGGAGAAGAGGAGAATGGAATGGTGGTTCAGATCTGCTTCTTGGTGTAGCTGTGGTCAGTCACTGGGGAGAACAACAGGTAGGTGGATTTCTGCTCTTCTGAGATGGATCCATCACTGACTATTGAGCTTGTTTTCTCATTGGCTCAACTTAAGAAGGTTCTAGACGTGAGACAAGAGTTCACAAATACATTGATCTGAATGAGGTGAACTTCTGAGATATGCTTTTATTTTGGAGAACAGTGTACACATTCGACTTCTATTTTCAGTGTAGAAAAAAATGTCTACCATGGTTTTTGTCACTCTTATTAAACAGAGAAAGGGTAAAATACAGTTACGGTTATAGGTTCTCAGTTATGCCTGAGAAAAAAAAACTGAAGTAAAATTTGTCGTATCAAAAATGATGAGGAAATCTTCCCACTACCGTGTAGGATCAAGGACGTGAAACAACCAAAACCAAAGAGCAGCTGGAGACCACTTGCCAGTGATTAGCACAAGGTAAGCTGCAAAGAACTTTGAATTAGGTCAGTATGAACAATAGGGCCTTATTCAAATCCTTGCCTTGGGAAGGTCAGGAACACGGTGAATAATTGGGATTACCTTTGTCTCACTAAGAGCCAAACCCCAGCTGTCGTAAGGCTACAAAGATATCTCATTGTCTTCCTGTATTGTCTAACCCTGAGATCCTCTGTGACATTTTAAATTGCTTATGTAGCAAAGCAAATGGAGTACAGTATTCAAACATAGTTTTGTGTTTGTAGAGAACATAAGAAGCTGAAAATATGAATGGATTCAAAGTTCATGTAGAAAAAAATGTGTCTGCTATCTTTGTGATTTGTTGCTAAGGGAATGTTTCATAGAGTATTATACTGGGCGAACCCAAAGAAATAATATGAAGCTATGTGATATTTGGGACCCACTTATACTAAAAATTATTGTTTATTACATTTACATTATATTATTTGTTCTTTATCTGAAATCCAAAATTACCAGAGCATCCGGTATTTTTATTTGCTAAACCTGGCACCCCTATTGAAAAACCTGCTTCCCAGGCTTCGGCAATATCTCACTACATAGAAAAAGTTAGGTTAAAGTTGAATTGTCTGCTATTTTAGAATGTCTAAATATATTCAGAAGGCAAACTATTGGGAGATTTTTTTTTTTTAAGCTCATTTTATATTCAAAACTTAGGAATAACGCTCAAGGAGGCAGGTGTGTCCTTCCAATGTCACTTTGGAGCATTGTTGAACAGGTCTATCTGAAAATTATTTAAATATTTAGGGCAATGTTCTTGTTTGTCTTGCGATCTATTAATGATTAAAGCACCCATGTCTGCGAAGTTACATGCTATTGTGAGTTATTTGTCTGGCAGTGATGCAAATCAATTCTGTCTAGTAGAAAAGATAACCTAAAAGGTTGTAATTACTGCTTTAGTGTGTTGCAGGACAGTAACCCATTTTATATAACCTAGAGCTCTTATACTAACATTTTTTTTCATTTTTTAAAATAAAATCTTTAAAACTTTAAAATAAAATCTTTAAAACTTTGGAACAGTTTTTTTGTAAATCTAAAACAGTTTTAGATTTACAAAATTTTCGAAGATAGTACATGACAGAGCAAGAGTATCGCCATCTTGGACAAGCACTGTCATTTTAAGTTTACCTTGATCAAAAACTGCCTAAATCCAAAGGGGATCAGCCTAATGGCTAAGGTCGGCATGACCATAAACCACAAATGACATCTCTGACCAGAAACATTCCAAATCCCTCCCTGACCAGAGATGTGTGCCTGCCCTGAGACACCCTTCCCACTGGCCAGAAAGATGTCAGCCCCAAAGATAACGTTCCCTCCACCCAGAGGCATTCCAACCCGCCATAAACTTCTTCCCTACACAGACACATTCCAAGCTTGTGATAAACCCCCTCACCCTAAAACCAATATATACTCTTAGTCTGTAAGAGAGAGTGGTCCTGACTGAAACTGACCAGAAGCCCCTCTCAGGTTTATTCCACAAAAATAAACCTATCTTTGACTGTTAATCCATGTTTCATGTTTCTTTCTTCTTTCTTTAACTCTTACAGTACAGAGGGTTACTTGTCTCTTCCTTTTTCCTAATATTAAACTTATGTTAATATGGTGCATTTGTCACAATTGACGAGCATTGATGTATTATTATTAACTAAAGCCCGTACTTTATTCAGATTTCCTAATGTCCTTTTTCTGTTCCAAGATCCCATCCAAGTTACTACATTATAAATAATAGTCACTGCCTGGGTGCAGTGGCTCACACCTGTAATCCTAGCACTTTGGGAGGCCAAGATGGGCAGAGAACCTAAGGTCAAGAGTTTGAGACCAGCTTGGCCAACACAGTGAAACACTGTCTTTACTACAAATACAAAAAATTAGCCGAGTGTGGTGGTACATGCCTGTAATCCCCACTACTTGGGAGGTTGAGGCAGGAGAATTGCTTGAACCTGGAAGGTGGACGTAGCACTGAGCCAAGATCATGCCACTGCACTCTAGCCTGGGTGACAGAGCGAGCTCTGTATAAAAAAAAAAAAAAAAAAAGTAGTCACTAACATTCTTTTCTCAAATACCTATAAATACCCATTTCCTCAAATGTTCTTTGAGCCAGTTTTGCCATCTTGCTAGTTCTCTTATTAATGAGTAGAAATTTTTTTTGACATGCATTCATTCTCTACCTTATGCATAAATTACATTTTTAACCTTTTGAAAAGTTAACTTTGGTGCCTTCTTATAAGAAAGGGAGGCATGATGCCTATGGTTATGCATCGTGACTCTATTGTGACTTTCCAGCATAATCTAGGCTGCAGGAGAAAGACAGGGTTGTGGAGCAAAATCCAGTTTCTTTTTCTTGCAGAAAAATGCAGCTGATCAGGTTGTAGGCAAGAACTAAGCTCGCATAACTGAGTAGGAATGTCTGATTGTCAAAAGTCAATAAAAACAGATGATTTAAGTCTTCTTAATGTCTTCATATGTTTTCTAGATGTATTCAAAACCATTCTATTTATGATAAAAAAATATGTAATTAAAAAATTACATCTCAAAAAGCCTTCTAGGAATGTTTTCAAGGCTCGGATTTTCAAACCGTGAAGCACCAGTAATTAGGAGGAAGAGTTAAAGGTTTATTTTAAAACTGCAGGGGAACCCAGAGTGATAATAATCTATGATTAATCTGTGATTATAACAGTTGAAAATTTGTTAGAAGGTACCTGAACATATTTTGGCATCTGTATTTCATTAATGTTTTCTATAAAGGAAATGTTGTTTATTATTGGTAAAGCAAAATTTGTTTCTGTTAATTTTGGACTGCTAATTTTTTTCTAAAAAGTCTAATTGAATGCCATTACGGCCTCTCCTATACTGTTATCCACCTCTGAGAAAGCTTAACAATTTAGATCATGAAGTCCATAGGAAAAGAATACTGTTCAATTGTTGGCAACCATCAGCATTTCATAAATAGCTCCAAAACTGAAACTGTCTTTGCAAAATTATGACTCAGACAGTGAAAGAGATCTAACTTAATCGACTTCCTCTTGCTTCTAACCTCCAAGCTGTCCTTGTTTGTTCCTGGGCATAGGCTGAATTAACTTTAGAAGAAACTTAGTTTATAGTGTAAGATAAAGATGGTAACAGCCCTTTCCCAAAGCAGATCTCCTTCTTGCCTGGGGACTAGATTGCCTTTATAGGACTAACATTAGCCACAAGATTAGAAATTATGGTTTAGGAGTCATGCAGCTGGAGACTACAAGATTCTGACCCTCCCTAAGCTGCTCCTAAGATCAGTGCTTGAGATATTTTGCAGACCCTGCACTTGATGGATCAGCTGGCACCACCAAGATTGGTAAACTGACTCATGTGATCTTATGGCCCCACCTGGGAACTGAATTAGCACAAGAAAAGAGCTTCGACTCTGATTTCATCCCTGGCCAATCAGCACTCCTGGCTCACTGGCTTCCTCCCACCCACCAAGTTGTCCTTAAAAACTCTGTTCCCCAAATGCTCGGGGAGACTAATTTGTCTCTTCTGACTGTGTTTTTTTTTGCTTTTTAACATGCCTTGTAATTTTTTTGATGATACCCAGTTATGATGTATCGGTACAAGGAACTGAGGTAGGAACTGGGACTTTCGGTTTTATGAACTGAGGTAGGAACTGGGACTTTCGATTTTATGAAACCCTGGCTAGAAGTTGGCTATGTTTGTTGTTTGCTTCTAGTTGGAAGTGTCAGAGGTTAAAATAATCTCTAATAATCTTATTTTTGTCTCTCCTATTGTCTTTGGGTTTCCTCAGGGACTTTTTCCTAAATAGGGTCTGAGGCTTGTAATTCTTTCATCTGCAGTCTCCTATATAGGAGCCCTGCTGATGTGATGGGAAGGTGTGGGGGAGGGGAGGTGTTCTATCTGTTTAGGATTAAGCCTTGGCCTTCTAGTGAGCCTGTGCCCCTGTGCTGTCTTCTCAGCGCCCCTTCGCCCTCCCTTTCCCCTTCAGGCAAGACAGAAAGGCGAGAGGAGGCTGGAGTTGGGTATTTCCCTTCCCTCAGGTTGAGTAGACTCTGGTAAAACCCAAATGGGCTGGGCTCTGGTAAGGTAGTTTTCCTTGAGGGCAGGGTTTTGTTAAGGAGAACAGAATCTCCTGGGCATACGGTTGATTCTTGCTTAGGGGCACTGACAGCCCTCTTCCCCCTGCACAGTCAAAAATTCAAGCATAAGTTTTGACTCCTCCACAACTTAACTACTAATAGGTTACTGTTGAATGGAAGCCAGACTGATAACATAAACAGTTGAGTAACAAATATTTTGTACATTATATGTATTATATGCTATATTCTTACAATAAAATAAGATAGAGATGAGAAAATATTATTAAGAAAATCACTGCTGGGTACAGTGGCTGACACCTGTGATCCCAGCACTTTGGGAGACCAAGGCAGGTGGATTGCTAGATCCCAGGAGTTCAAGACCAGCCTCGGCAACATGGTGAAACCCTGTCTCTACAAAAAATACAAAAATTAGCTGGACGTGATGGTGTGTGCCTAGTCTCAGCTACTCAGGAGGCTGAGGCAGGAGGATTGATTGAGGCTTGGAGGTCAAGGCTGCAGTGAGCTGTGATCAGCGCCACTGCACTCCAGCCTGGGCAATAGAGCAAGACCCTGTCTCAATAATGATAATAATAATAATAATAATAGAAAGAAAACTGGGAGTGGATCATCATAAAAGTCTTCATCTTCTAAGTCTTCATGTTTAGCAGACCAAGGAGGGGAAACAGGATGGTGATATGATTTGTGTCCCCACCCAAATCTCATCTCAAACTGTAATCCCTGGATGTTGGAGGAAGGGCCTGGTGGGAGGTGACTGGATCATGGGGGCAGATTTCCTCCTTGCTCTTCTCGGGATAGTGAGTGAGTTCTCATGAGATCTGGTGGTTTTAAAGTGTGTCACTTCTCTCCTCACTCTTGGAAGATGTGGTTGCTTCCCCTTCACTTTCCACCATGACTGTAAATTTCCTGAGGCCTTCCAGCCATGCTTCTGTACAGCCTGTGCAACTGTGTCAATTAAACCTCTTTTCTTCATAAATTACCCAGTCTCAGGTAGTTCTTTATAACAGTATGAGAACAGGCTAATAGAGAAGGGTTGGTCTTGCTGTCTCAGGGGTAGTAGAGGAGGAAGAAAATCTGTATATAAGCGAACCCTTGCAGTTCAAACCTGTGTTGTTCAAGGTCAGCTGTATTTCAAATTGTTACTTTTTCCCTTCCCCTGACTGAAGTATAAGGGACTTTTCCCTGATCTTCACTGTGAGAGCCTAGAGGAACTCCTGGAGGTGAAACTCATGAAAATGTCCTCCCCACTCCAAGACTGAGCTTCCAGAGTTTTAACTCTCCTGAAAGTTCACACTGAGTCTCCAGAAGTTTATCAATTGCAGTTCGAGTGCTCCTACCAGCACTGGCTCCAGTTGAGGGCTCCTGCTCCTGGACTTCTGCTCCTGTTAAGCTGAGATTCTTAATATCCTCTTCTCTTTCCAGCTTCTGGACCAGCAGCTTGCCCTGTGATGTCTGTTCTCTGATGACTCTAAAAGGGGTTGTTGGTTTTCATTTTGTTCAGCTTTTTTTCTTGTGAGAATGGCGGTGATGACTTCTAAGCCCTTATATGTGGAAGAAAGTAGGAAGCCCTTGTGGTTCTGTTAGGTCTGCTGTCCTGGAACTCTGTGAAATGGATTGTGGGTCCTTCACACTTCGCAACCTGAATGTTTGAATGGTTTCTTTCTTTGTAATGACATGCAAAATATGATATGAATGATACAAATTAAATTTTGTTCCTCCTATTTTTTGGAACATTAGAAACAACCCCAAAGGCCATGATGCAAATGGTAAAATAACTTATAGGAAATCACACACAATTTGTATGTGGCAGGTCTAGGATTCAAATCTGGTCAGTCTGACTCCAGAGTCCAGGCAGTTAATCAGGAAGTGTCCAATCTCCTAAATATAACTCAACTACCTTATCTTTTAGTTAGAGCTGGGAATATACATGTAGTGTTGTCTTGTCTGTTGTTGGTGATAACTTTGATCACTTGATTAAGGTGGTTCTACCAGATTTCTCTAGTCATTGTTTTTTCCCATATTTATTATATTTATTCCCATATTTTATTATATATGTATATGTATATATATGCGTTTATACATATACATATATATAGTTTTTTTTCCTTCTGGCCCTCCTATTAAGATTCTATTGCTTTACTTCTGTATTTTTAGTTCTTTCTTTGTAGTTTAAAGCTCTATTTTTCTCTGTTGCTTTATCAAATTGTTAAATATGTCTAATCTGATCTTCCAATTTACTAATTTGTTCTTCAGTAGTAAGCATCCAACTCTATCACATCTATTGTTTTTGTTACTTAAAATATTATTTTTATACATAATATTTCTGGTTGATTCTGTTTTCCTTGCTTCTTATTTTTATATCATATTAGTAATATCATCACTTACAGGGCTACCACACTGTACAACCGCATCATTCTCTGGGAATGCAGTGTGACTGGTGCCTCAGGAGTTGTGCAATGAGGTAGCTCTGAGTCCCTGATATCCTTAAGCATTTTTATCATGCTTATTTAAATTTCTCGGCCTACCTTTAGATGAAACATGTTGTTTCATCTGTCGTCTTTCTTTTATTGTTGTACTTAGGGAAGTAATTACTTTGGCTGAGGGTTTTTTTTTCTTCCTCTGGAATTATCAACTACTCTTTCAGGTAATATGTGTGACTCTAGTCTGTATCAAGATATGTCATAATACGGTAGGAGTGTGGAGAGAAAGAGACTGGAAGGGTGATTTCCTCCTGTTTGGTCACTACAGTATGAACATCACTGTGGCCTAAGCTGTGCTCACCAATATCTGTAAAGAAGGATTAGACATGATGGTCCCAAGGCATTTAGAGAGAGAGGCAAGAATGGAACATGGAAAGTTGTTCTCCAACCTGTCCTCCCACTGTTTCTTCCAATGCACTCTGCCTCCTCAGACCTCTGTCATATACATTGATTCAAGACTAAGTTCAGTGGTTTCTCTTATGGTTTTTTTCTTTCCTTCTGTAGCGCATGTTTCTATAACTTCTCCAGGGTTAATTTTGGGGGAGAGAGCCAGCACTTAGCTAAATATATCTGAGTTTGCCATCTTAGTAGGATATAAACTCACATATCTAGTTCAAGAAACGATTTGATAAGTTCCTAAAAAATTTCTGTATACCGTAAATAAAATGGACACAAATACTGAGATTTTGGTAGGCAGAATTTCAAAGATGTGCCCTCAAGATTTCTGTTCCCTTGTTATTCAATCAAACCCTAATCTAGGCACCGGTATGAAGGGGCTTTGCTGACGTAATTAAGGTTACTAATCAGTTGACTTTAAAATAGTGAGACTATCCTGGATTATTCAGGCTGGCCAAATGTCAGTGCACGAGCCCTTAAAAGCAGAAGAGGAAGGATGAACAGTAGGTTAGAGAGATACAACAGGAAGAAGAGGTGAAGGGAGATTAGGTTAGAGAGATATGAAACATAAGAAGGATATGACCTACCAACATTGGCTTTGAAGATGGATGAATGGGGCTGTGAGCCAGGGAATGTGGTGGTCTTTTGAATGACTGGGAGCATGACTTCCAGCCAACAGCCAGCAAGGAAATGGAGACCTCAGTCCTACAATCACAAGGAACTGAATTCAACCAACAACCTGAATGAGCTTGAAACAGATTTATTTCCAGAGCCTGCAGATAAGAGCCCCACTGGCTGACACCTTGGCTTTAGCTTTGTAATACCTGAAGCAGGAAAACCAACTGAATTCACCCAGATTTCTGACCTACAGAATTGTGAGATAATACATTTATATTTTAAGCTGCTAAATTTGTGATAATTTGTTATAGCAGCCATAGAAAACCAAAACAAAGATTTACATGTAATGGAGTGCCCTGGCTGAAATCTTACTTCGATGTTTTTGAAACCTCCAAGTGAGTTGGAACCGCCCCCCCAACAACCTAATGGAAAACAGTGTAATATTGCAACAGGGCTTGCTCATCCCTGCCTCTCCCAGCACAAACAGAGGTGGCAGGCAGTCATAAAGATAGCTCAACAAAGACGAATGCACAATTAAGAATAACCAAACTTTGAGATGAGCCCCATGATAAAAGAGAAAAAGCAAATTCAGCCAATATAGACATCCCTAAAAAGCAAAATTAATGAAGCAATCAGAATAGGACTTTTAATATATCTCATATAGCCAGAGAGGTAAGAGAAAGTATTGTGTTACGAAAATAGTATCACGTGATTATGAAACAAGGACATTTCAGTAAGGAAAATATAGTCAGTTCTGCTATAAAGTGACATATGCACTCCTAAAAAATCAAAGTACTATGTAAAATCATGTAACAAAATCCACCAGGCTTATGGGAAAAAGGGAATAGGGCACAATACTAAAAATGTTGACCCTTAAAAATGCTCCTATCTAAAAAAAGATAGAACCCCCAAGGAAAAAATGGTGACACAGTTTTACACATGTTAACTTGTTAAGAAATATATAAATACCACAACAAATATGGCACGTTACTTTAAAAAAGACCTAAAGGTTGTGTGAGGAAGGTGGCATTGGAAAGGATGTGAGTGGTGTAAGGAGGGTTATTTGAATTAGGATGGAAAGTTGTAACACCAGCTGTGGATGGATGTGGCTTATAGCACATGTGGTATACTAAGGTAGCTGGTTGATGTTTGAGATAGGTGTGTGCACATGAATTTTGTGCATTACTATGTAGGTTAGTTGGGTGCATTTTTTATGGTTTGGTTTGTGTATTTTGTAGACTAAATCCCACATCAGCACGTAAATCACATTACACCTAATTGGTCCTTAATATGTCAATTGTATCAGAACAAACTCACATTTTTAAAAAAGTGTTAAAGCAGAATAACTGTAACTTAAACAAAACTCTTTAACCAGTTAATTCAAGAGTTAAGAGTTAAAACAACAACAATAAAATATATTTAGTAATTTGAGAGCTCAGACAATTTATAATTTTTAGACATTCATTGAAAGAATTCTTAGAGCTCCAATAAGAAGAATAATGAATCCAGGGGAAAATAGTGAGATGCAGGAAATTATTGGTGAACAACAACAACAACAACAAAACAAAAAACCCCCAAAACCCACAACTTTTTAAAATTAAATACGATTTTATTATTTATAAATTGAAAAAAAAAATTGAACCTAACACCTAATGTCCCAGACCACATCAGTATGAAAGTCACAGGAAATAGAGGTAATGGAGAAGGGCCAGGGAAGGTAGAACAAAAGCAAACTGATTCTCTTCTTGCCTGGAGGTTGGAGGTAGAGTGAAATAGAAATTAATTGACTGTAGGTTTTGCTATAGAATATTAAATTTAAGGATAACCTGAGAAAAATAGTAAAATAATGCAAACTAATCAATAGTGGGGGAAAAAAAAAAAAGAACAAAGGAAAGCTGATTAAAAGCAGGAAAGAAGAGTATAAAAAAAGAAAGCACTCCCCACCTTTTCTTCCCAAATGGATTGGAAGCTTTCAGCATGCCTCAGCCACTTGGAAATAGCAAGATGGTGCACCAAAATCAACTCTGTGAGTGTAATTCAAGAAGAAAAATGGAAATCCATCAGAATCATGAAGGAGACCCCAGATCCTGTGGAAGAGAATGCTGGTAAACAGCCTCCATAATGGCATCCCATTGATTAAAGTTAGTGAAGCCCCCATGTGAAAGAGAGGCAGAGAGCCTCCCTCTGTGACTCACCTTTCCACTGGGGATCTGAGCAATCCAGGCTAAGGGAGAGCACTTTCATTCTTCCAAGTGCTGGAGCTGATGTGGGGACAGTGCTGTAGATGCTGAGGACAGACACCAGACAAAGCTATTGACATTTTTCCAGACCCAGGATCAAGAGCAGGACACAATGTTTAATCTGGAGGCATACAAAGTCAGCCATTGTTTGGTGACCTAACAGCATAGCCATGCAGGAATTTTAGTCTTGGACAAGAGATTGGAGCACCTCCTGTAGAGCAGGGTAGGAACCTCTACAGTCAGAACTGTGGAAAGCTCCTCAGTAGTAGGTGCTGGGATTGTACTCTCTTCCAACACAAGTCTGTGGTGGGAGGAGAGCTTCTACAGCTGTAGTTTCTCCTGGGCAGTGAGACCACCAAAGGATCACACTAGTTCTCCAGCGATGATCCCTAACTAAAATGGAAACGAAGAAATGATAGCTAATAAATTCAAAGCATGGATTACAAGGAAGCTCAATGAGATCCAAGACGAGGTTGATAATCAATATGAAGAAACTTCTAAAGCAATCCAGTAAACGATGGAAGAGGTAAACATCCTAAAAGGAAATCAGAGCTTCTTCTGGAATTGAAAAACTCACTTAAGGAATTTCAAAATACAGTGGAAAGCTTTGTCAATGGACTGGACTGAGCAGAAGAATTTCAGAACTTGAACACCAGTCTTTCAAATTAATTCAGTCAGACAAAAATAAAGAAAAAAGAATGTTAAAAAATGAACAATGTTCAAGAAATATGGGATTTTGTAAAGCAACCAAACATACAAATTATTGGCCTTCCTGAAAGAGAAGAAGAAAAAGTAAACAACCTGGAAAACACATTTGAGGGAATAATTAAAGGAAGATTTTCTCATTTTGTTAGAGAGGTTGATATCTAGATACCAGAAATTCAGAGAGCACCTGTGAGGTACTGTACAAAATGAACAGCACCAAGGCATAGTCACCAGACTGTCCAGAGACAATACTAAAGAAAAAATTCGTAAAGGCAGCTAGATAAGAAGGTTAGGTCACATACAAAAGAAACCCCATCAGGCTAACAGCAGACTTCTCAGCAGAAGCTCACAAGCCAGGAGAGGTTGGGAACCTATATTCAGCATTCTTAAAGACAAGAAATTTCAAAAAAGAATTTCATATATTGCTAAACTAAGCTTCATAAATGAAGGATAAATAAAATATTTTCCAGACAAGCAAGCCCTGAGGGAATTTGTTACCACTAGGCCAACATCACAGAGGTCCTTAAGGGAGTTGTAAATGTGAAAATGAAAGAATGGGTGGGGCATGGTGGCTCATGCCTATAATCCCGGCACTTTGGGAGGCCAAGGCGGATGAATCACTTAAGGTCAGGAGTTCAAGATCAGCCTGGCCAACACAGTAAAACCTTGTCTCTACTAAAAATACAAAAATTAGCTGGGCATGGTGGTGTGTGCCTGTAGTCCCAGCTACTTGAGAGGCTGAAGCACGATAATCATTTCAACCCACGAGGCAGAGGTTGCAGTGAGCTGAGATGGCACCACTGCACTTCAGCCTGGGTGACAGAGCAATGACTACCTGTTACCACAAAAACACACTTAGGTACGTAGCCCACAGACCCTAGAAAGCAACTACATGATAGAAACTACAAAGCAAGCCAGATAACAACTTCACAATAGGATCAAAACCTCAGATATCAGTATTAACCTAGAATGTAAATGGTCTAAATGCCCCACTTAAAAGGCACCGTGTGGCAAGCTGGATAAAAAAGACCATCCATCCATCTGCTGTTTTCTTTTTTTTTTTTTCTTTTTTTTTTCCTAGATGGAGTCTTGCTCTGTTGCCCAGGCTGGAGTGCAGTGGTGTGATCTTGGCTCACTGCAACCTCCACCTCCTGGGCTCAAGCAATTCTCCTGCCTCAGCTTCCCGAGTAGCTGAGATTACAGGTGTGCACCACCGTGCTTGGTTAATTTTTGTGTTTTTAGTAGAGATGGGGTTTCACCATGTTGGCCAGGCTGCTTTCCAACTGGCTGGTCTCCAACTCCTGACATCATGATCTGCCCGCCTCAGCCTCCCAAAGCGCTGGGATTACAGGTGTGAGCCACCAGGCCCGACCACCATCTACTGTTTTCAACAGACTCATCTCACATGTAATGACACCCATAGGCTCCAAGTAAAGGATTGGAGAAAGGTCTACCGTGCAAATGGAAAACAAAAAAGGGCAGGGATCGCTATTCTTATATCAGATAAAACAGACTTTAAACCAACAACAATAAAAAAGGACAAAAAGAAGGTCATTACATAATGATGAAGCATTCAATTCAGCAAGAAGACTTAGCTATTCTAAATATATTTGCACCCAACATTGTTGTACCCAGATTTATAAAACAACTACATCATGGCCGGGCGCGGTGGCTCAAGCCTGTAATCCCAGCACTTTGGGAGGCTGAGGCGGGTGGATCACGAGGTCAGGAGATCGAGACTATCCTGGCTAACATGGTGAAACCCCGTCTCTACTAAAAATACAAAAAACTAGCCAGGCGTGGTGGCGGGCGCCTGTAGTCTCAGCTACTTGGGAGGCTGAGGCGGGAGAATGGCGTGAACCCGGGAGGCGGAGCTTGCAGTGAGCCGAGATCATGCCACTGCACTCCAGCCTGGGAGACACAGCGAGACTCTGTCTCAAAAAAAAAAAAAAAAAAAAAAAAACTACATCTAAACCTATGAAAAGACTTAGCCACACAATATTAGAGGGGGGCTTCAACACCTCTCTGACAGTGTTAGAAAGATCATTGAGGTAGAAAACTAACAAATAAATTCTAGACTTATTAAATTTTACACTTGACCAATTGTACCTAATAGACATCTACAGAATATTTCACTCATAAACCACAGAACACATATTCTTCTCATCTGGGCACAGAACATACTCCAAGATTGACCACATGCTTGGTCATAAAGCAAGTCTCAATCAATTAAAAAAAAACTGAAACCATACCAACTGTACACTTGAACCACAGTGGAATAAAAATAGATATCAATACCAAGGAGATTTCTCAAAAGCAGAATTACATGGAAATTAAACAAATTGCTAATATTTGACTTTTGGGTAAAAACAAAATTAAGCAGAAATAAAAAATTTATTTGAAATAAATGAAAACGTAGACACAACATACCAAAATCTCTTGAATGCAGCAAAAGCAGTGTCAAGAGGAAAGTTTATAGTGCTAAACGCCTAACTCAAAAAGTTAGAAACATCTCAAATTAATAACCTAACACACACCAGAGGAGCTGGAAAGGTAAGAACAAACTAACCCCAAAGTTAGCAGAAGAAAAGAAATAACTAAAATCAGAGCACCACTGAATGAAATTGAGACCCCAAAATCCATCCAAAGAATCCATGAAACAAAAAATTAGTTTTTTCAAAGGATAAGCAAGATTGACAGACTATTAGCCAAAGAAGAAAAAAGAGAGAAGATCCAAATAAGCACAATTGGAAATGACAAAGGTGACATTACAACCGATCCCACAGAAATGTAAAAGATCCTCAGAGACTATTATGAACACCTCTGTGATCACAAACTAGAAAATCTAGAGGCAATGGATTAATTCCTGCAAACATACAACCTTCCAGTTTTAGGAAGAAATTGAAGCCATGAACAAAATATTGACTTCTGAAACTGAAGCAGTAATAAAAAACCTACCAATCAAAAAAAAAAAGGCCTCAGACCACATCAATTCACAGCCCAATTCTACCAGACATACAAAGAAAAACTAGTTCCAATTCTGAAACTATTCCAAAAAATTGAGGAGGAGGGACTCCTCCCTAACTCATTCTACAAAACCAGCATCACCCTGATACCAAAACCTGGCAAAGACACAACAAAAAGAGAAAGCTACAGGCCATTATCTCTGATGAACATACATGGAAAGATCCTTAACAAAATACTGTAAACTGAATCCATCAAAAAGTTAATTTGTGCTGCTTAATGTCTTTAACTGGTGGGTGATTAAGAGTGGAAGTGGTCTGGATATTCTAAAATTTGCTAATTATTAGGAGAGAAATGAGAGAAGGCACAATAAGAGTTGCCTTTATGTTCTTTTATTCTGCAAATGTGTATCAAATTCTCCCTGTGTGCTAGGCACTGTGGTAGGACTTTAAGTTTGTTTTTCATTCACCATAAAAACAACTTCCTAAAAAAAGAATTAATTCATTATGATGAAGTACACTTCATTTCTGGGATGCAAGTTGGGTTCAACATATGTAAATCAAGAAATGTGATTAACCACATAAAATTAAAAATGAAAAATCCATGTGATCATTTCAGTAGGTGCACAAGAAGCTTTTGATAAAGTCTAATATCCCTTCATGATGAAAATCCTCAAGAAACTAGATAGTGAAGGAATATGCCTCAAAATAATAAGAGCTGTCTATGACAAACCCACTGTCAACATCATACGAAATGGGCAAAATCTGGAAGCATTTCCCTTGAGAACTGAAACAAATCAAAGATGCCCACTCTCGCCACTCCTATTCAGCACGATACTGGAAGTGCTAGCCAGAGCAATCAGGCAAGAGAAAGAAATTAAAAGCACCCCAATAGAAAGAAAGTCAAACTATCTCTCTTGGTAGATGATATGATCCTATACCTAGAAAACCCTAAAGACAGTACCAAAAGGCCCCTGGAACTGATAAACGACTTCAGCAAAGTTTCAGGATACAAAATCAATGTACAAAGATTTGTAGCATTTCTATACACCAATAACATTTAAGCTGAGAGCCAAATCCAGAACACAATTCCATTTACAATAGCCACAAAAAATAAAATACTTAGCAATAGATCTAACCAAGGAGGTGGAAGATTTCTACAAGGAGAACTACAAAGCCCTGCTAAAAGAAATCATAGATGACACAAACAAATAGAAAAACATCCATGCTTATGGATTAGAAGAATTAATATTGTTAAAATGACCATAAGTGCCCAAAGCAGTTTACAAATTCAACACTATTCATATCAAACTACCAATGTCATTTTTCCACAAACCTAAAAGAAAACTAGTCTAACATTCATATGGAACCAAAAAAGAGGCTGAATGGCCAAAGCAATCCTAAGCAAAAAGAACAAAGCCAGAGCTATCACATTACCCAACTTTATACTGTAAGGCTACAGTAATGAAAACAGCATGGTACTGGTACAAAAACAGACACATACACCAATGGAACAGAATAGAGAACCTAGAAATAAAGTTGCACACCTACAGCCATCTGATCTTTGGCAGCTGACAATGACAAACGATGGGGAGAGCACTCCCTGTTGAATAAATGGTGCTGGGGTAGCTGGCTATTCATATACAGAAGATTCAAGCTAGACCCCTACCTTTCACTATATACAAAAATTAACTCAAGATGGATTAAAAATTTTAATGTTAGACCTCAAACTATAGGAATCCTAGAAGGAAAACTGGGAAACACCATTCTGGACATCAGCCTTGGGAAATAATTTATAGCTATGTCCTCAAAAGCAATTGCAACAAAGACAACATTTGACAAGTGAGATCTGATTAAACAGTTTCTGCACAGCAACAGAAACTATCAACAGAGTAAGCAGACAACCTACAGAATGGGAGAAAATGTTTGCCAACTACATATCCCACAAAGGCCTAATATCCAGAATCTATGAGGAACTTAAACAATTGAACAAGCAAAAAACAAAACCACATCAAAAAATGGGCAAAGAACTTGAATAGATACTTCTTAAGAGAAGACATACAAGCAGCCAACAAACATATGAAAAAAACACTCCATATCACAAATCATCAGAGAAATGCAAATCAAAACCACAGTGAGATCCACTTCACATCAATCAGAATAGCTATGATTAAAAAGTCAAGAAACAACAGATGCTGACAAGGTTGTGGAGAAAAGGGAGCACATAGACATTGTTGGTGGGAATGTAAATTAGTTCAGCCAATGTGAAAAGTAGTTTGGAGATTTCTCAAAACCTTAAAACAGAACTACCATTTGATCCAGCAATCCCATTACTGGTTATATATCCAAAAGAAAACAAATCATTCTACCAAAGAGACACATGCACTGGTATGTTTGTTGCAGCACTATTCACAATAGCAAAGACATGAAACCAACCTAAGTGCCCATGAAAGATAATGAAATCGTGTCCTTTGCAGCAATATGGATGCAGCTGGAGGCTATTATCTGAAGTTAATTCATGAAGGAACAGAAAACCAAATACTATGTGTTCTCACTTATAAGTGGGAGCTAAACATTGGGTATGCAGAGACATAAAGATGGCAACAATAGAAACTGGGGACTACCGGAGGGGAATGGGAGTGAGCAGGGCAAGGGTTGCAAAACTAACTCTTGGGTACTGTGCTCAGTACCTGGGTGCCAGGATCATTCATACCCCAGACCTCAGCATCATGCAATATATCCAGGTGACAAACCTGCACATGTACTGGCTGAATCTAAAATAAAAGTTGGGACAAAAAAATCACTTGCTATATGAAAAAAAAAAAGGTACTAAAAATAGGAAATGCAAAATAGGATTAGAAGGAGCAAAATCCTAGTAAATAACAAATCAATATATTGGTTAAAAAATATGAATGTGATCATTATGCCTATGAAAGGCAAAGAGTCTCAGATAAATAAAAAATAACCATGTGGCATTTAGAAATAATACTCTTAATGAAGATGACATAGGAAGACTGAAAATAAGAAGCAGAAAAATAATGAAAATATTACCAAAATGAAAAGTCGCATAGATATATTGGTATCAGATATAATTAAAGCAAAAAAGGACAAGGAGCAATATTTCATACTGATGAGAGAGGTAATCTAACAAGAAGATATAACAATCATAAACATTTATGTACTCAATAACATAGCTTCAAAGTAGAGAAAGGAAAAAGTGATGGAACTACCATGAGAAATTGACAGAGCCAATGAAAATATTTAATAGTGCTCTCAGAAACTGATAAATCATGCAAGCCAAACATCAATGAGTATATAGAGAATTTAAGTAATACAAATAACAAGCCTGGTCAAATAAGATTCTCTGTACCCAGCAAACAGAGAATACACATTCTTATCAAATACAAAAAGTAGTTACAAATATTGACCATGTATTAGGCCACAAAAATAGTCAACAAATTTCAAAAATTGATATTATATATCCCATACAGCCTGAACTCAGGAGGGAAGGCTGAGTACATGGGTACAGCTGTAATAAAAGTAGTTTGCAGGTGTTGTATTCTTTAAAATCTGTTTTATATTTTATTTTAAATTTCCTTACAGTAAAATTCACTGTTTGTGATGTGCAGTTTTGTAGGTTTTGACAGTGAGGTGCCCACCATCACAGTCATGCTGTAGAACAGTTCCATCACTCCAAAAATTCTATCATGCTCTCCCTTTGACGTCATCCTCTTCCCCAACTCCAATCCCTGGTAACCATTGGTCTAAGCTCCCATCTAATAGAATGGTTTCGGCTTTTCCAGGATGTCATATCAAGAAAATCATAAAATATGTAGCCTTTGGATCTGACTTCTTTTCTTTAACTAAATGCATTTGAGATTCCCTGTTGTTGCATGAATAGTCTGTTCTTTGTATTGCTGAGTAGTATCTTATGAAATAGATGTGCCATAGTTTTGTTAATGAAAGACATCTTGGTTGCTTCCAGTTTTTAGTGATACTGGATAAAACTGATACAAACATTTACCTATAGGTTCTTGTGTTAACATACATTTCCATTTCTCTTAGGATACTTTGGAGTGGGATTGTTGAGTCATGTGGTAAGTGTATGCTTAACTTTATAAAAAACTACAAAACCAGACTGATATCCCAGGTGTGGTGCCATTTTGCATTCTCACTAGTAATGTATGATTTCCAGTTGTTCTACATCCTGGTCAGCACTAGCTGTCATTTATTTCCATAGTCATTCTAGTAGGTGTGTAGTGATATCTCATGATTTTAATTTGCATTTCCCTAATGATTATACTGAATATCTTTTCATTTGCTTATTTGCCATTCATATATTTTCACGGTGAAGAGTACCTTTAGGTTTTTTGCCCATTTAAAAAAGAACTTTAGGTGTTCTCTTATTGTTGAGTTCTGAGAGAGTTCTTTTTTGGGGTACAAGTCCTCTGCTGGAAATGGATGTTTCACTCTGATGGCTGCAATTTTCTCAGAGCAGTATGAAGCAAGAGTGAGGATGAGGTAGGAAGTATAGGAAGTTTAAGGAAAAAGAAAAAAATATAAAATAGCCTCCTGAAGCAGAAGGGAAGTGAACTGATTAGGGATGCACGCTATGATTGCCTGGTGGCATCAGGGCCCTCTTGAGCCTTGTGGTCATGTAGTTAAGCTGGGACCAGTCACCGTGGGCATTTTTTTTTTCCAGCCATGATTAGTTGCATGAGTGGAGGGATGAAATAGGTGGAGGAGTAATTTTAATTGGGGCTTTAGTTTTGCCAAGTAGGTATAAGAAAACAGAAGTGGAGGAAGGGAGTTGAAGGGACATGCAAGGAATAAATTACAGTGACTGACCATGGAATCTAAGTGAAGTCAGAATGGAAGAGAACAAGGATGAGGGACAGTGAAAAGGGGTTAGGATCAATAGATTGGAGGTTCTAGCATAGCCAAAGGATTGTGGGGGTTGGGCACAAAAGGGAGGGAAACCGGGAGGCAGAAGACAGTTGTCTGAGGGAGAATGCTTGCTATCCAGGAAATGTCAAGGTTACAGTTCCCAGTAATGATTGGGGCATAGTCATAGATATGAGTGAGATATGAGTGTGCCTGAGTTGGGTAGGAAATTCCAATGGGAAAAAAAAATCACTGGGAGAAGACAGTTCAAGGAACTGTGAGGCCAGAGTCACTACTACAGGGTAGTAGGCATATCTGATGATATGAAAGTCAAAACTTTTTTTTTTTTTTTTTTTTTGAGATGGAGTTTCGCTCTTGTTGCCCAGGCTTGAGTGCAATGTCATGATCTTGGCTCACCACAACCTTGACCTCCTGCCTCAGCCTCCTGAGTAGCTGGGATTACAGGCATGTGCTACCATGCCTGGCTAATTTTGTGTTTTTAGTAGAGACAGGGTTTCTCCATGTTGGTCAGGCTGGTCTCAACTCCCAACCTCAGGCGATCCACCCACCTCGGCCTCCCAAAGTGCTGGGGTTACAGGCGTGAGCCACTGCGCCCAGCCAAATTTTTTTTTTTTTTTTTAAATGGAAGAGGAAGGGAGAATGATCTAGAAGCTGCTATGAAAAGGAGAAAAGCAGCTACTCTACCTCCAGGGGCACTGAGTGTATGTGAGAAGAAGCTGAGCTTGGATCAAGTGATGTGGTCAGGAGAGGAAGGGAAGCTACTAGGACCCCAGAAAGTTGGCCTGGGATTGGAATCCTAGGAGGGGAAAAGGTTGACTTCTGGCTACAGAGGGACATACAGAGAGGTGTTTTTTGAAGGACTCCATGGATTTATCTAGAACTGTGCGGCTCAATACAGCAGCCACTGGCCACATGTGGCTAACTTAAATTTAAACTCATTAAAATAAAAAGTAAATAAATAAAAGTAAAATTCAGTTCCTCCGTCATAGTAGCCACAGTACAATGCTCAGTAGCCACAGTCGTGGTCAGTGGCTCTTGTACTGGACAGTGCGGATGTAGAACATTTCCATCACTGCCAAACATTCCGATAGCCATAGTGACATTAGGGCCATGGGCTCTGAGAGTGGCCGCACCGTGTCTTGTCTCATCCCTAGACCTTTCTGTGGAAATATGAAGAGCAACCACAGTGCTCAGCCATGCTGTGAGGAATTAAGAGAAGGGACTGTACTGAGTTTAGAAAGAGATGGAAAGGGAAGGGCAGTGGCTCCTCCCTTGGCGGTGGCCGCCATCCTGGAGCTGCGGGAAGGGAGCTGTAGTCAAAGCGAACGGGCCGAGAAGGAAGCTGAAGAGCTGGAGTGGAGGTCAGGTTTCTGAGCCTCCTGGAGGCTGCACCTTCAGATGATCAGATATGTGGCAGGAGTGGGAAGGGAACACAGAATGAAGGGGGATCCGTTTCTCTAATCCAGCGACTGGGGATTACACTGTGGCATCATTTTATGCCCAAAGGTGGGAAGGCCTGAGCGTGCTGGTTACATAGATAGAAAAGTCATTTGTATTCATTTCTGTAGAATGTATTTATCTTTGGCTGCTCCCCAGGTGCGTGCTTCTTAAGGGGTCACGTGGGTAATGTGCGTGGTAAATAATCAGTGCTGCTTGAACATTTATGCCTCTTCCTCTCTGTCTTGTGTGTGAAGGGCCACATCTGACACGCTGACCTCAGGGATATGTCGCTGCCATAAGATTTTAACCCCGATATATGAAATTTGACAATTTAGAGGCATAGAATAGAATCATGCTTAGTTTTTGAGAGTCCGTAATCATTGAAGAGTAACATTATTTACTTTCACCGCCCCCAAAAGGAAAGCTCTCTGAAAATTAAATGACTAGTTTTACATTTTTAAAGTGTATATAATTGGTGAAATGGTCTCATTTCTTGCTTCCCCCAACTCAAAAGGGACAAAGTGATAAATTCATAAGTAAAAACATTTTTTTTTTGGTGAAGATCTGGAGACTTTAATATGGGATTTATGATGGCTAAAGAGCATTACTTATCCAAGAGCAACCTGTAATCCAGGGAGGAAGTTATGAGTTTTTGGTTCATTTTGTGGTCAACCTCATTCCTTCTAGTTTTGTCTCTGGCCTAAACTGTGAGAGAAAATAATTGGAAATGCTATGATGAAAATAATAGAACGATTCCTCTTGTTGCCATGGTGACAAGAATAAATTGAATCCATTGCTCTGAAAAATTGCCCGAAAGTGTACTTTAGCATTCCACAGTGGGTGTATTTGTTGAGAATTTTAATCTGTCAGCTTCCATCAAAATGGTACAGCACTCAGAGAAATGTTTCACATCTATACTTTTGGCTGGTTTTTGTTATTTGTTTTATTTTTTAAAATTTTATAGATCTGGGGGTACTTGTGCAGGTTTGCTGTGTGGGTATATTACATAATGGTAAGGGTTAGGCTTCTAGTCTACCCATCACCCAATTATTGTAAAAGAAAGCAACCATCATTATATTGAAAATTTAAATAATTTTCTAAAAGCATCCTGCCAGGTACAAATCTAAAAGCAGATTACAGTTTTGTTTCCACTGTCATGGAAAATGTCATTGTCAGCACCAACCGAGTTTTGGATCAGGTCATTGACAATCATTGGTATGGCACAGGACTCAAAAGATCTGGTTGCGAAACCAAAGGATGTGGATTCCCAATCTCATTCAGTGTAAAACAGTCATATAGGATTACAAGAAGAAATAAACCCTAGTGCCTCAGTTTTTCTGTTGAATTTTTGGTAATGAGCATTTTAATAATAGTGATAGTTAGCATGTACAAGATGCACCAAGCATCTTGTGGATGTTGTCCATGCTCTTAACAGCAACTCTTAACATGTAAGTATTATCATCTATAGTTTGCAGATAGAAGAAACTGAAACTCAGAGAGGCAAAGCAACTTGCTTAAGGTCACACAGCAAAGTGGAGAGCTGGGATTTAAGCCCGACTGCATCTTGGCTCTAGACTCCGTGCCTCCTGACAGTGCTGGTTGCTCCTAACTTGCAGTAACACTGTTGACTTCTAAATATCTGAGCATCTATCCTGAGCAGTATATGCAAAAGAGTTAACACTGGCCTGAAAGGCCTTTGCCAGGGTGGGGAAAGAAGTGCGTATCTAGCACTCTGTCTGTTTATTTTTTTTCTGAGGTAGAGTCTCCCTCCATTGCCCAGGCTGGAGTGCAGTGGCATGATCTCGGCTCACTGCAATCTCCATCTCCCTGGTTCAAGCAATTCTTCTGCCTCAGCCTCCCAAGTAGCTGGGACTACAGGCCTGCACCACCATGACCAGCTAACTTTTTTGTATTTTTGGAAGAGACAGGGTTTTGTCATATTGGCCAGGCTGGTCTTGAACTCTTGACCTCAAGTGATCTGCCCACCTCAGCCTCCCAAAGTGCTGGAATTACAGGCATGAGCACTGTGTCTGGCTGTACTCTGGTTTTGATCATTTATTTTGCTGTCTTTAGGATTTTGTTTTCTCATTTTAAAAACAGTTGATCTTCTGTGAAGAAAAACTTTTGGCTGGCCGTGGTGGCTCACGCCTGTAATCCTAGCACTTTGGGGGCTCAGGCGGGTGGATCACGAGGTCAGGAGATTGAGACCATCCTGGCTAACATGGTGAAACCCCGTCTCTACTAAAAATAGAAAAATTGGCCGGGCATGATGGCGGGCGCCTGTAGTCCCAGCTACTTGGGAGGCTGAGGCAGGAGAATGACATGAACCTGGGAGGCGGAGCTTGCAGTGAGCCGAGATTGCATCACTGCACTCCAGCCTGGGTGACAGTGTGAGACTCTGTCTCAAAAAAAAAAAAAAAAAAAAAAAAAAAGAAAAGAAAAACTTTTGGGTAAGAACCAAGAACCTGTTTCTACCTTGTTTTTCTAAGAAGTGCCCTTCCTGTGGTGTCTTCCCAAGCAACCAGGAGACAGGTGGTTATTCTGTTACCTTCTGAAGTCAAACCCCTGAATGAACGCAGAGAATCTCTGAGTACCCGCAAATCCTGATTCAAAATCCTGATTCATATGTACCTAATGTGATCCTGAGGCCTGATTCATATGACATAAATACTGTGTGTGTGTATTGCTGAATATGGTTAAAACTTCCTCTCCTCCCTCCCCTTATTTCTCCAGGAAACTGACTTTTTCCTCCCCATAGTCCACTTGAAATTCCAGGAAAAGGAACCGATGTGCAAAGGAATTGTGGCCTGGAGAAACATAGTGTATTTAGAGAATTGCATGTAAACGGATAAATAGGTGTAGGAGGAGAAGCTGGAAGACATTGTCCTAAATTTTATTCCATAAAACACTAGTTCTGTGAGACACTCTATGTAAATTGGTCCCATGATCAGTATGTTTGGGGCATGCTGCGTGTTATATTCTCTGTTGTCTTAGATTGGATTTCTGGGAAACAGACTCTGAGGTGGAGACTTATGTGCAGAAGGTCTCCTGGCGAATGCTCCAGGGAGATGTGCGTGTAAGGAAGTGAGACAGACCCACCTCAGGCCCCTAGGACTTCCTCTGGCCAGGCACCCTGTGCCTACTTGTGTCATGGGACGCAGGGCCCATCTCTTCCCAACTCCACACTCTGTGACCACACGCTAGTAGCTTGACATCAGCCATGGTGCAATGATTGGCATTACAAAAATGGACATATGCTTCAAATTGGGGCCTGACTTACTGTTTTGTTGATTGCCAGGCTTAAAAAAGTGATGGAAAGGATGCTAATAATGCATATTAAACCAAAAAAGTGTGTCACATCTGTAGCTGTGACATTGTGAATAGCACAAAAATTGAGAACACATGCTTCTGATACTTGAAAACCCTTATCGGATTCAACAAAGAATTCACTCATGTCATTGTCTATCAGGTGAAGCTCTGATGCACGTTTTTTGCTTTCACTTTTGCCTTATTCATTAATATAAATGAAATGTCAATCAACCTTCACGTTGTGTCTACGCTCAATCATCCCTGATGACCCTACACTGACTACAGATGCAGAATTCAGCAAAAACCAATGAAAGCATTCGGTGAGAATCAATGGCTATATGGAGCTTACAGTAAACCGTATTGTGTATTTTATTATTATGTATACATTGTGTGTTACAAGTCCGTTATATCAGCACCATTTATAGTAAACTCATGTAGTTGGTGAACCTTTACCAGCACATCACTGGGGCTGGTGGAGTCTGGGTGGGAGCATCTGAGATTGCTTGAGCCAAATTGGAGAATGCTTGAGGCAAAGTCTGCTGGCAAAGACATCCCGTGCCTCTCAGGACTGGCAGTAGCCCACTGTAGACATGGCCTCAGTGTACACACAGACAGGTTTCGGAACATGGGGCCCTGGGTCACTCATGCTCCCTGTAGTTGGAATTCTACCAGGCACATTCCACAGCCTCCACACTGATACCTGATGTGGTTGGAGCTGAGGTCTCAGACTATCCTCCAGAGAGCGTTAGAGTTGGGATGGCCTTTCAGAGATGTCCCAAATTGAGGCAAGAGGGCCAGGCCTTTAGATCACCAGTCACTGATACCCAAAGCACATCCTTGGTTAAGACAGTGCTCTGTGGCTAAGGACAAATCCCAGTGAGAGCCAGAGCTCTGGATGGTGGCCTGTGAATGGTCAGTGGCCAATATTCCCGGAAGCTGGAGGATAGGTTTGTCTACCCTGAAGAGGAAAGTTGGCTGGAGCACTGCAGTGGTTATTAGGCCCTCTTAGAAATTCATAATGTTTATTAGCATTTAAAAGGCTCTGAAGAATCCTGCAGTTAGCTTTGTCCTGCTAGCACTACCTCAATTTATTTCACCAAGAAACCATTTTGTGTGTCTGTGTCTGTAACATCCCTTTGAATTAGTATTCTACAGAACACATTCGGGAAAAGCTGGGTCAGAGAGAAAGGCAAGGTCAGACTGTAAAGGGCTGAGTCTGCCTGGCTAGGCAGTTTTGATTTTATGCTGTGGACACTGGGGAGCTATTCTGATTTGACTTGCATTTTGGAGAAAGCACTTTGGAAGTGTGTGTCGGATTGATTGGTGTGGGAGAGATGGAGGAGCAAGTCTATTTAAGAGGCTGCCACGTCTTCCAAGGGACAGATGATATGGGCCTGGATTTGGATGACAGAGAGAAGAGGCAAATCGGAGGAATATTTAAGAGAGAGAATCAATAGTGTTTAGTGATAAGTTATTTTCCCTTTACCCTGTAATCTAGCTCAGTGTTATTTACATCTTCTTCTCATTTCCAAATAGGTTTCCTTCCCTTCCCTTTCCTTTTCCTTTTCCTTCCTTCCTTCCTTCCTTCCTTCCTTCCTTCCTTCCTTCCTTCCTTCCTTCCTACCTTCCTTCCTTCCTTTTCCTTTAATTATCTTCTCCTTCTATTATTTATGTGTCCCTGAAATGGTGTATTGAACAACTTCACCTACAGAAAAAGTTTTGTATACTCATCTTTCCAGGCTCCATTTGGTTTGCATCCATTTCATCCTCTTGTGTTCTGGGATGAAAAAAATGAGGATGAACTGGGCAGCATCCTGTGACCATTTCACAGTTGTTGTTTTGGAATTTAGTGTTCTGATGGCTTTTCCAATGTGTGCGAAATTGCTTTAAGTCTATAGTACAAATAAGTAGGAAATGAGGGGGATGCAAACATATTCTCATACATTTAACACAGGATTGATTTGTTCCTGTACACTTCAGTTTTTATTACTATTGGAAGAATATGATTTCTTTGTAAGAAGCTGATCTCTTTTTATCAGCTCTAGAGGAGGGAGGGTTGACTTAGTTTCTAGACACTGTCTACCCTACTTTCTCACTTCATGTTATTTTATTGGCAAAGAATCTCTCTGTTTAGGGTATTTAAAAACATGGAATCAACTCTGATGCTCTTTCTCTTTATACTTTTCACAGGAAAAGAAGTTTAAATCAATAACTGAAGTAAGTGTTCATGGTACCCAGAGATTCCACTTCCTGATAGCCTGCCTTATGTGAATTAACGTGTACAATTGAAGGTAATTCTAGTGCAGATAATGAATTAATCTCCAGAAAGGGAGCTTCCCCTCTTTTGGGGTACTGAGGGCACTCACAGAAAATAACGGACCAGGGTTTTTTCTTCACCTCTAGAATTGCAATTATTTTAATTTTATTTATTTATTTATTTTGAGACAGAGTTTTGCTCTTGTCACTCCAGTGCAATGGCACGATCTCCCTCACTGCAACCTCTGCCTCCCAGATTCAAGAGATTCTCCCGCCTCAGCTTCCCCCAGTAGCTGGGATAACAGGCTTGTGCCACCACACCCAGCTGATTTTTGTATTTTTAGTAGAGACAGGGTTTCACCATGTTGGCCAGGCTGGCCTTGAACTGCTGACCTCAGGTGATCCATTCACCTCAACCTTGCAAAGTGCTGGGATTACAGGTATGAGCCACCGTGCCCAGCCACGGTGAATTTAAAAATTCAGTAGAATTTTTAAATAGTTGGACCAGAGAAGAAGCATGTTTTCAACCATGCCAACGGAATCAATTTTGGATTTTTAATTTGGGGAATTTTCTCAGATCTGGAAAAGTTATTGTAAATCAAGGTTGAAGTAAAGTTGGTTTACATATTTGACATATTTACCTTTTGGAAAACACAATTTAGGACTTTATGTTCACGTCTTTGTTTTCATACTGACAAAGGGGCTGTTTCTAAGACCTCAGTACCCCACACATTGCAGGGGTGTTGCTGGGCTGTCTTTCGCTGCATTGTGAGAGGCCTCTTGAGGGAGCATGGAGAGCTGTTGGGCCTTGAAAAAGCCCAGCCAGCTGCTAAAAAGCTCAGCTGAGACATCACTGGAGAGGCTGTGCATGAGCAGCCAAAGGCTATTTGCTGAGCAGAAGCTTCTGGACGCCGACCAGCTGGACGCTGACCACACAGAAGAGAAGTGGTCATTAGGGTCCTCAGCCTCCCTGGGCCAACCAGCTCTGGTGCTGAGTGGGCAGGAGGCAGCTTGTGGGAACTGAGAACTGCTGAGGTGATGCTGAGAACTGTTGCTGAAGAAGGGACAATGGAAACCCTTGCCCATGATTCTGTCTCCAGACAGCAGACCCAGAATTCTAGGTTTGATTACCAGCACCATAGATGGAATGCTCACAGGCCTTCTGTGCATCTGTACTGGCCCAGTAGGAAAACTAAGCTTGGCCCTGGCTGCACCCTGCAACCTCAGCACCCAGGAATCTGCTACTCTGAGCTGAGTCACCAGACTTGGTACTCGGGGTGTGAATCTTTTTGGGACAGGATTCCTAAAAAGGGATCCTCTTCTAGGGTTCCAGAGCAGTTATTTGTAACACGTAGAATGGGCAAAAGATTAGAATCCAGAATACAGAAAAGATTCTTACCAATCTGTAAGAAAAAAATTTTTTTTAAATAAATGAAAAAATCAATCACTAAGAAAAAGACATTAAAAAACAGGCAAAAGACATGAATGAACATTTCACAGAAGAAAAAAACATAAATGGCCAATAAGTTTATGAAAAAATGTTCCACCTCATTAACAAGAGGGAAAATATAAATTTTAAACCAACTGGCCTGGCGAGGTGGCTCACGCCTGTAATCCCAGTGCTTTGGGAGACCGAGATGGGAGGATCACTTGAGGCCAGGAATTGAAGGTTGCAGTGAGCTATGGAGATGCCACTGCACTGCAGCCTGGATGGCAGAGCAAGACCCTGTCTCAAACAATAAAATAAAACAACACCCACTCAATTGGCAAAAAATAAAGTAAAATAATACAAAGTGTTGCTGAGGCTGTGAAGCAGAGGCCTCTCCCACAATGCTGTTAGGAGCGTGAATAGGCATAACTGCATCAGAAGACAATTTCACATCAATGAACAAAGTTGAATCTTCTAGCACCTCTGCAATTACACTGAGGAATGTATTACAAGGACTATAATTGGCAGGAGTATGCATAGTATCATTAGTTATAACAGTAAAAATATAAAACAACCCAATATGTTCATTAACAGGGGTGGATAGGTACATTTTGGCATATTCATACAGCAGAATACTATGCACAGTGAAAACGGAGGAAGTACACTTCCAAGAATCAATACTGGTGAATCTTAGAAACAAAGTAAAAGCAACAACAAAAGAGCAAGTCATAGAAGAATGCATCCAGTATGGTTCAATTTACATGAAGTCGAAAAACAGACAAAAGTCAATAATGTGTTGCTTAGAGATATGGGGTAGAATTGAAAGAAAAGTAAAAGATTAAATAATGTGAAAATCAGATAGTGGCTACCTATGGTGGAAGATGGAGAGTGAGGGGGTGTGATGGACATGCGTACGAAGAGAGTGTCCCCATCATTGATGGATGGTGGTCCATTACCTAAGTTGGGTAGTGGCCATGTAAGTGTTTGCTTTGTTATTATTTAAACTATATATTAGACTATACATTATTTAAACTATATATGTGTGTATACAATTACTCTGCATGATATATTTTATAATTTTTAAAGAAAAGGGAAGAAGGAGGAGGAGGAAGAGAGGAAGATGATGACTATGATGATGACAAAGGAGACAGCAAGTAATGCTTTGGGTCCCCGTGTGAGGCACATTCAGCACTGTGTGGATGGTTATCTGGGGGAAGTAATAGATATGTCCTCACCATTTCTATAGTCTCTGGACTCCAAATGTATCCTTGATCAGATTGGATCTTTGTGGTGCTTCACTGAGACTACACACCTGTCCAAACTGTAGGTTCGGGGATGGCTTCCTGGAGAAGCTAATGCTTGAGTTGAAGCCTAAGGGCACAGAGACATATATGATGATATATAGCATGATTGTCATTCATTTAACAAATATTTATTGAGGTTCTATTGAAAAAAAAAGGAACAGGGAGATATAAAGTTGTATCTGAAAACAGTGTCGTGAGTTTGCATCAGTGAAGAAACTGATGTTAGAAAGATATCATTTTTAGTTGTAATAGCATCAGGAGAATCTTAGAGGCGTAGAAGTTCATAGCTGGGAATAGAAGGAAGAAACAGCTACTGAGCATTACTAGAGTTGGGCATTGTGTTAGGTGTTTAACTCTGCAGGTGGGTGAAAAGGGCATTCTGGGTGAACAGAAAGCCTCTGCAAAGGACAGAGGAGGGAATGACAGGGTGTATTGAAGAAATGGTGAGCAATATGGCTTGAGTGGAATACACTAACAAGTTAGCATTTATTGCAGGGGTTGGACAATTTTTTTTTGGTAAAGGGCCAGATGGTAAATATTTTAGGCTTTGTGGACAATACGGTCTCTGTTGCAATGACTTAACTCTGCTGCTATAGCAGGAGAGAAGCCATAGATCATACAGGTGTGGCTGTGTTCCAATAAAACTTTACTTGTAAAAACAGGTGGTGGGCTGAATTTGGTCCACAGACCAGAGTTTACAAACCCCTGGTTTATTGAATGCTTTGTTATGTGACCAGCTCCGGGCTAAGCACTTCATATGCATGATCTCAATTCTGAAAACAATCATGGAAGCAGGGCACTCAATATTACCATTGCCTTCTATTTACAGACATAGAGACCAAGGCTCAGAGAAGTGAAGGTCACGTAGAGGTAGGATTTGAGTCAGAGAGTCTTACCCCCATGGTTCACTCTTAATCACTGTGCTGGCCCGGTAATTAGAGGGATGGGTTACAGAGGACGGGCTGTCGCAGAGATTCCTGATGTCAGACAAAGAGTCATCTTGGTTAGATAATGGAGGGCCGTGGAGGGTTATGAAAGAGACTGACATAATCAGGGTTCTCCCACTCCCTGTTCTTCCCAGCCTTGTTCTCCCTCACTGGGGTGTGACCTGTTGAGCTGCTCTCACTCAGGCTCTCACAAGCAGAACATCAAAGACAGAGTCTAAGATTATTTGGGATCAGCCTTGCCAAGAGGGCAGCATGGCACGGGAGGGAGTGGTCCGGTGCCAGGGGGAGGGGGGCGACTGTTGAGTGCAGGCTGGGCCTCTTCCTTGACAGGCTGGGAGCACATGGCCTGCAGTAGAGGCTGAAAGGCCTTCAGGGAAACGTTAGGGACCGGTTTTCTGGACTGGCCACAGAAAAAAGCCCTTGTTGGCTCCTGGGTGTCTTGTTCAAATTGGGGAGCTGGTGCTGACACCATCAGCAGCCTGCCCCATGGCAGCCTTCTCGCTTCAGAACAGTCTGTCAAGCTCACTTTTCCACTTTCTAAGCCTTCCCAAACACAAGGATCGTGCCACTTCTGTGTGGAGAGATGACACGATTTTAATTTCATCAGGAGACAGTCACTGACTCATTTCCCCCTGACCCGGCAGATGAGAACGGATGAGAAAGGGTCCACACGACCATGTTCGAAAACGGGCCAGACAGAGGATGGGAACCAATCCCTAGTTGTGTCATATTCTAATCCACACCATCATGGCTGGAAAGGGCGTTTCAAGGCCAGATCTTGATCTTTATGCTATACTGTAGATCAGTGTCCTCTGAAGTATGCTCCATAGGAGCATAAGAGCCCTACTCTTACAATATGCTCTTTATTTATTTATTTATTTATTGAGACGGAGTTTTGCTCTTGTTGCCCAGGCTGGAGTGCAGTGGCTCGATCTTGGCTCACTGCAACCTCTGCCTCCCAGGTTCACGCCATTCTCCTGCCTCAGCCTCCCAAGTAGCTGGGATTACAGGCACGCGCCACCACACCCAGCTAATCTTGTATTTTTAGTAGAGACGGGGTTTCATCATGTTGGCCAGGCTGGTCTCAAACTCCTGACCTCAGATGATCCACCCGCCTCAGCTTCCAAAAGTGCAGGGCTTACAGGCATGAGCCCCTGCACCCGGCCTACGATATACTTTTTAAAAAGAGTTCCAGAATGGATACATTTGGAAATCCCCAAGTGCTCCACCCCATCTCTTGGAGCTACATGATACACGAGAGCACTTTAAAGGCTCGGACACGTTTTTATTTTATTTTTTATATTTTAAGACAGAGTCTCAATCTGTCGCCCAGGCTGGAGTGCAGTGGCGTGATCTCAGCTCATTGGAACCTCTACTTCCCGGTTCAAGCGATTCTCCTGCCTCAGTCTCCCGAGTAGCTGGGATTACAGGCAAGCACCATCATGCCTGGCTAATTTTTGTATTTTAGTAGAGATGGGGTTTTGCCATGTTGGCCAGACTGGTCTTGAACTCCTGCCTGTCTTGGCCTCCCAACGTGCTGGGATTACTGGTGTAAGCCACTGTGCCCGGCTGGCACATTTTATAATAAAGAATCATAAACCCATCCTTTAACTTGGCCGTCCTAAATGTAGTTTACCAAACAAAACCCTTGCTTCCAGTAATACCTGTAAAAATCCTGTAGTGCTAGTGTTCCCTAGATCTCATTTTGGAAAATAATGTTGCCGGTAATTACAGGTGATTAGGGTCAAGGTTTTTCCTTTTTTTTTTTTTTTTTTCTTTTTTAAGTGGGATCACTGAATAATCTGTGATTTAGAAAAATAACCCAGGCAGCAGGTTAAAAGCTGAATTAAAGAGAGTTAGACTCAAGCTAGGTAAAAGGATCTAACTAAAGGCAAGAAAACTAGTCCAAGAAAAATGATGGCACAAAGTATTGATAGTGATCATGAGGGTGGAAAGGGGTGGATTTTTGTCTCAACACTTTTCTGAGATGGGATTGAAAGACTGTGTGATGGATTGAACATGTAAGGCGAAGGAGAGGCAAAGATCAAGGTTGTCCCTGCATTTTCCAGTGTGGTTGACCAGATGGATGGCTATGCTGTTAACCAGGACTGGAAACACAGAGGGAGAATTTGCAACATGGTTGCCTTTTAAAACAGCAAGTGTCAGAGCCGGTTCCATCCCAGTCTGAGTCCATACAGTTGATGTCACAGAGCAAGTATGGGCAAGAGCAGCACTGCCCCCCAGGCTCTGGCAGAGATGGACAGTTTCTATATCTGACAGGCTCCTCTGCTGCGCTCCAGCTTCCCTGTTCAGTTTCTGTCTTCAGCTCCGGGTGTGAAACCTAGCAGGGTACATTGGCTGGGAAGTAAACAAGTCTCTTTCCCGTCAAAATGCTTAATTACAGCAATACATTATGACACAATTGGCCAGCCTGGTCTCTCAGAAAGGCTCACAAACAAGAACGATTGTTTTTGAGTGGGAGTTTCCAGGCTATTTGTCAGAGACTTTAGGGAAGTCAAAGTGGCGATAGTTTGTCAGAAGCAGCAATTAAAAATTGCCTCTGGATGTGTGTGAGACTGAAAGATATTTAAAAGCAGCGTAAATACTAGACTGTTACCCCCTCAGTATTGGAAGAAATTGTAACAAAAAATTACAGCATTGTCCTATGTTGCAAACAAATGAAAACTGAAAAGTATGAAGAAAAGTACAGCATGACATAAAACATCAAAATGTGAAGACTGTGGTTTCCTGGGAAGGCCACGAGAGAGGTCAGTTTATTAATATTATGACCTTGTGTCCTACTGACAGGAAATTAAGGTTCATTTCTAGAACCACCATTCTGTAATTTATAACTGCTTCCGCAAAGTTCTTCTGTAGTCCACATTCTACCACATCAATTTAGACACCGTTACTTAGTTACATGTTCATATTTTAGCTTCACATTTATTGAGGGTCAATATTAGAAAGAGCTACACGAAGAACATTTCTACATCTTCTGCAAAACTCTTGACGATACTTTTTTGGGGACTTTGTTTCTCCATAGAAGGATTCACACACTCAGTTTTTAAAAGAATCTGGCACAAGAAAAAAGAAAATTGTTGTTTCCATTTCTTGTTGTATTTCTTTTTTTGTTTGTTTTAGCTGTGTAGAAAATGACAGTAAACGTAACAATAAATCGTGTAGATGCTCTGTTTCCTATATCACCACTGCCTTGTGTGAGTTCCATGAAACAGAGCTCTGCAAGGTACTCTGTGCTTGAATACAATTGGGAAATACTGGTGTACAACATTTCTCTTGGAGATTCATGAACGTATTAGTATACTAAAGGCTCAGAGAGCCTGAAGAAAAGATACCTATGTTATTTTTAATTTAATGTTATTTTTATTTTTTGATGGAATCTCACTCTATTGCCCAGGCTGGAGTGCAGTGGCATGATCTTGGTTCACCGCAACCTCTGCCTCCCAGATTCAAGCGATTCTTCTGCCTCAGCCTCCTGAGTAGCTGAAACCACAGGCGCATACCACCATGCCCGGCTAATTTTTGTATTTTTAGTAGAGACGAAGTTTTACCATGTTGGCCAGGCTGGTCACAAACTTCTGACCTTTGGTGTTCCACCTGCCTCGGTCTCCCAAGGTGCTGGGATTACAGGTGTGAGCCACTGCATCCAGCCAGAAACCTATGCTATTCTAACTCAGTTTTCCCTCCTCTCTATTTAAGGATATGAGCCTTTTAAAAATAGGTAACATCTATTTGGAACTAGATTTCCATATGATACTTGACTGTGGTAAAATATACATAACACAAAATGTACCATTTTAATCATTTTAAATATACAGTTCAATGACATTAGGAACATTGACATTGTTGTACAACTATACCACCATCCATCTCCAGAACCTTTTTCACTTTCCCAAACTTCTCATTAAACAGTAACTCCCTATTTCCCCCTCCTCCCAGCTCCTGGCAACCATCACTATTCTACTTCTCTAGAATACACTTTGGGGAACTACACATCCAATAGATTGATATATTTATACTGTGGTTTGAATGCGTCCCACAAGTTCATGTGTTGGAAACTTAGTCCCCATTGCGACAGTGTTGACTGTTAGGACCCTTAAGACGTGAGCAGGTCATGAAAGCTCTGCCCTCGTGAATGGATTAATGCTATTATCAAGGATTACTGAGGGAGAAGGTTAGTTATTGCTGGAATGGGTCCCTGATAAAAGGCATGAATTCAGCCCCTTCCTTTCTCTTGCACATATTCTCTCGCTCTTTTGCGTTCTGCCATGAGATGATGCAGCACAAAGGCCCTCACCAGATGCAGTTGCCATGCTCTTGTACTTCCAGCCTCCAGAATTGTGAGCCAAGTAAACTTCTATTGTTTCTAAATTACCCAGTCTCGGGTATTGTGTTATAGCAACACAAAATGTCCTAAAACCAATTTGTGTTGGCCTCCTTTAATGAGGTTTTGATTTAAAATTTTTACTTTAATTACCTTTTTATATTTTTACTATTTTGTTAGCTGCCTGAAATCCTTAAACTCTTTTTAAAGACAAGTAGCTTATCGACTATCAGTAAATCTCTTATAACTAGAGATTCAGAATGCATATTAGCATAGTAAAGACTCTGAGAAGAGAGGCTTAATAAGAAATTGGAAGTGTAACACCCTATGAACATTTGTATAGCTTAATTGTGAATAATAAAATCTCATGATTGCAAGGGGACTCCAAAGTTCTGTATTTGCATCATATTGAACCATTTGTAGTCAACCATAAACACGTTCTCTCATCACTCTGACTTTGCACATGCTGTTCCCCAGGCTTCAGATGACACCTTCATGCCCTCATGCAAGCAGAGTTAAGTACTCATTTCTTTCTCCATGTTTGTAAATAACCCGATTTACACTTCTCTTATGCTGTATTTTAGTTTATTATAAATATTTGTTCACATGGCTATGTCCCCACTGGACTCTGAGGCAGAGGATATTTTGTTTAACTCCATGTGTTGCAGCTAGCAGATGATAGATACTCAATAAATGTTTATTAAATGAACTAATCTAGTGCAACCATCCATTCAATGCTGTGAATAGTTTCTAGGACATTCCTGCATAGGCGTCTAATCTATGGCTGAATACCAATATCAGAAAACCCTGCCACCTGAGACAACTCATTAATCTATTGACAATCCTGACTGTTCAAGAAGTTATTTCTATAAAGAATGATCTGTCTTAAGATAGGAATCAGCACCATTACAATTGTAAGCTTATGAAAGGTGTATTTTTTTTTTTTTTTTTTACTGTTTTGTCCACTATTGTATCCCTGGCATCTAGGACAGACCTTAACACATAGTAGGCACTCAAGAAATATTTGAGTAATAATAAATGCTATCATACTTTCTACTATTCCGTTTTCACACTGCTGTAAAGATACTACCTGAGACTGGGTAATTTATAAAGGAAAGAGGTTTAGTTGACTCACAATTCCACATGGCTAGGGAGTCCTCAGGAAACTTACAATCATGGTGGAAGGTGAAGGAGAAGCAAATATACCTTCTTCATAAGGCAGCAGCAAAGGAGGAACTGCCAAATACTTATAAAACCATCAGATCTTGTGAAAACTCACTCATTGTCAGGAGAAAAACATGAGGGAACAGCCCCCATGATTCAATAACCTCCCACCAGGTCCCTCACCTTGATACATGGGGGTGACAATTTGAGATGAGATTTGGGTGGGGACACAGAGCCAAACCGTATCATACTTTGTATTAAAATAAGATGTGAGGTAATCTTTTATAACTTATTTAGCACTTTAGTAGTGTTTTAGTGAATGCATAACATAAGAATAAGAAATTTCTTATTTATTAGAAAGGAGGAAACAAAATTACTATTTATAACTGATAACATTTTATAGCTAGAAAAATCCAATACAATGAACTGATAGACAATGCAAAATTAGAAAGTTTAGCAAAGTTGCTTGTTACAAAACATATGTCTACAAAGTATATCTTCTCACATTCTAAAAACAGAAAGCCAATTAGTTAACATAATTAAAAAATCCTACTTGTAATAGCAGCAAAAATATGAAATAATTGGAAATAATCTTCGGAAGCATGCAGGATCAATGTGAAGAATGTAACAATGATAGTAGGATAATTTGTTAAGTATTCACAAAAACAATTGAGTTGGATCTCTACCTTATACCCTACACCAAATAAATTTTATATTGTTTAATTAATGTAAGTGATGGTAAATCAAGGTAAATGTAATGATGAAACTCTTGAAGAACCAGAGAAAAATATGTGTAAATATTTACGAGATCTTGTCAGATCTGGACTAGCATATATGTTAGTCCAGAAGACTGTTCTAAGCATATATATTTTTCCCCATAAGGAGGAAGACCAATGAATTTGATTACATTAAAACGAAAAACTTTTGTGTCAGAAAGTATCATAGAAATATATATATTTTTAAAAACACCTTTACTGAGGTATAATTGATATACAAAACACTTGGATATATTTAATGTATAAATTCCAACAAATTTGGAGCACCATCAGCAGTATCAGAGGTAAATGAAGAACTGGCTAAAACATTTGGAACATAAATGACACAGGAATTCAGTCCTCATCATAAACTTATATGAAATCAATAATAGGTACAATCTCTAATAGGAGAATGAAATAACACTTGAATGAGTAAGTTACAAATCAAGGAAATACAGTGGTCAATAATATTATGAAAACATGCCCCACCTCATTAGGAATAAAAAAGAAATTTAAATCTGAAGGGGCGGCCTGCCCCTCCACACCTGTGGGTGTTTCTCGTTAGGTGGAACGAGAGACTTGAGAAAAGAAATGAGACACACAGACAAAGTATAGAGAAAGAGAAAGTGGGCCCAGGGGACCTGCGCTCAGCTTACAGAGGACCCACGCTGGCACTGGTCTCTGAGTTCCCTTAGTATTTATTGATAATTATCTTTACCATCTTAAAGATAAGGGAGTGGCAGGACAATAGGATCATTGTAGGGAGGAAATCAGCAGTAAGACATATGAACAAAAACCTCTGTGACATGAATAAGTTTAAAGGAAAATGCTGTGCCTTGAGATGCATATGCAAACATCTCTATAAACCTTTTAGCATTATTTCAGCCTATCACATGGGGAGAAACCTTGGACAATACCTAGCTTTCCTAGGCAGAGGTCCCTGTGACCTTTGGCCGTGTACGTGTCCCTGGGTAGTTGAAATTAAGAGAATGGTGATGACTTTTAACCAGCAAGCTGCCTTCAGGCACTTGTTTAACAAAGACACATCCTGCACAGCCCAAAATCCATTAAACCTTGAGTCACCGCAGCACATGTCTCTTGCAAGGACAAGGTTGGGGGTAGGGTCACAGATTAACAGCATCTCAAATACAGAACAAAATGGAGTCTCTTATGTCTACTTCTTTCTATATAGACACAGTAACAGGCTGATCTCTCTCTTTTCCCCACATTTCCCCCTTTTCTTTTCAACAAAACCACCATTGTCATCATGACACCGAGATTACATACTTCACAAAGTAATAGAATATCACAAAGCAAGTGGAGGCAGGATGAGATCACAGGATGGTGTTAAAATTAAAATTAAAAATGAAATTTTGGGCATGCATAGTTATTGATAACATCTTATCAGGAAACAGGGTTTGAGAGCAGACAACCTGTCTGACCAAAATTTATTAGGTGGGAATTTCCTCGTCCTAATAAGCCTGGGAGCGCTACAGGAGGCTGGGGCTTATTTCATCCCTTCGGCTTCAACCGTAAGAGGTGGCATGCATCCAAGGGGGTCGTTTGTAGGCCTACCCTCAGAGCGCATTCTCTTTCTCAGGGATGTTCCTTGCTGAGAAAAAGAATTCAGCGATATTTCTCCTATTTGCATTTAAAAAGAGAAGAAATATGGCTCTGCTGCATCCGGCTCACCGGCGGCCAGTTCAAGGTTGCCTCCCTTGTTCCCTGAACATCGCTATTATCCTGTTCTTTTTTCAAGATGCCCAGATTTCATATTGTTCAAGCACACATGCTCCACAAACAATTTGTGCAGTTTAAGGCAATCATCACAGGGTCCTGAGGTGACATATACCCTCCTCAGTTTACAAAGAAGATGATGGAATTTAAGAGATTAAAGTCAAGACAGACATAAGAAATTATAAAAGTATTAACTTGGGAGAACTAATAAATGTCCATGAAATCTTCACATTTTATGTTTTTCTGCCGTGGCTTCAGCCAGTCCCTGCATTCAAGGTCCCTGACTTCCCACAACATTCTCCCTCCCTTTTCCTCTATATAAATGTGCCATGGTGATGAAGGTTTGTTCGTTAGTCAATGGTGCTCGATTGCGGTGTTTCCGTCTCCGTGGAGGCGCTTTCCTTTGCATCTCCGATGGGTTCTTTGTAGAACTTCAAATGTTTAGTGGGTATCCAAATAGGAAGCTGATTTTCTCCTGGTGAAACACAAGCAAAACCTCTTCCCCAGGTTATCACCTTCCCTATTTCCCATGTCTTATTTTTCTTGTCTTTCCACCAAATCAGTTTTCCTTCATGTGGACTGTTCTTTTTACCAGTAAGATGTTGTTCTGCAGAAGTAGTAGTCTGATTTCTATAAATGTTTAAAAAATTTAAAGTATAGAGTGCTAGATTAAGCTGCATCTGAGGAGTGGTACACTCCTTACTGTCTCCCCCTTTTTTTTGTTTAACTAACTGAGTTTTGAGTGTTCTATTAGTTCTTTCAACTATGGCCTGTCCTTGGGAATTATAAGGAATTCCTGTTGTATGTGTAATATTCCACTGATTTAAGAATTTTTGGAAAGCTTTACTACAATAAGCTGGTCCATTGTCAGTTTTAATTTTTTCTGGAACTCCCATTACAGCAAAACAAGATAATAAATGTTTTTTAACATGGGAAGTACTTTCTCCTGTCTGGCATGTTGCCCATATGAAATGTGAATAAGTATCAACTGTTACATGAACATATCCAAGTACAATGTAAAAGTCTTAATTGTACTGTGAGGAAGGAATGACCACTCCACAAGATCAATATTTTGAATAATGATGCCTGTTGGAGAATGTGTAGTAGCAAAAATCAAAAGTTGGAGTGGGGCTAAAGGATCTATCCTACTTATTTGCGCTGACTGAATTTTTTCTTCCACTAATTTAATTTCTTTTGTTGCTTCTGGGGTTAATATTCTTTTACTACTTAAGTCTGGATCTCCTCTTAGGATAGAGAACAAATTTGACATGGCATAAGTAGGAATGCCTAGAGTTGGCCAAATCCAATTAATATTGCCTAACAATTTTTGAAAGTTATTTAATGTTTTTAATGTATCTTTTCTTATTTCTATTTTTTGTGGCTTAATTTTTCTATTTTCTATCTGCATCCCTAAATAATGAAAAGGAGCAGAGGTTTGGATCTTATCAGATGCTATTGTTAGTCCTGCGTTGGCAACCTCTGCTTGCAGAAATGTGTAACAGTCAATTAATTTTTCTCTTGTTTCTGCAGCACATAAAATATCATCAATATAGTGAATGATATAACAATCTGAAAATTTGTCTCTAACTGGTTGAAGGACTTGACCTACGAAAGTTTGACAAATAGTTGGACTATTAAGCATTCCCTGAGGTAGTACTTTCCACTGAAACCTGGTGGCTAGTTCTTTATTATTTATGGCTGGTATAGTAAAGGCAAATTTTTCACAATCTTGCTCTGCCAGAGGAATGGTAAAAAAGCAATCCTTAAGATCAATTATAATTAAAGGCCAGTCTTTTGGGATCATGGCCGGAGAGGGCACTCCGGGTTGAAGAGGCCCCATGGGTTGAATTACAGCATTTACGGCTCTTAAGTCCATTAACATACACCATTTGCCTGATTTTTTCTGAATTACAAATACAGGAGAATTCCAGGGTGAGAATGAAGGCTCAATGTGTCCCTTTTCTAATTGTTCCTTTGCTAATAAATGTAAAGCCTCCAGTTTTTGCTTTGGTAGCGGCCACTGATTTACCCATACCGGTTTCTCTGTTTCCCAAGTTAGTGGAATGGGTTTAGGAGGCGTTACAGTGGCCGCCCCTAAAAAGGATACCCTATTCCTTTTCTTTCTTGATTTTTCTCAGTGTCAATTGGGACTTTAATGCCATTTTTATTTTTTCCTAACCCCTTTCCTGGTATATATCCCATCTTAGTCATGATTTTTTGACTCGTGGGGCTGTATAATGGAGCAGGCATAATGATTTCTGCACCCCATTGTTGTAATAAATCTCAACCCCATAGATTAACAGGAATTGAAGTAATCATTGGCTGAACAGTACTTTCTTGATTATCTGGTCCTAAACAATGTAAAATCATTGTACTTTCATACACTTCTGAAGCTGTGCCTACACCGACAAGTCTTGCAACAGCCTTTTGTTTAGGCCAATTTTTTGGCCATTGATTTAAAGCAATGACAGAGATATCTGCTCCAGTGTCTACCAACCCTTCAAACTGTTTTCCTTGAATAATGGCCTTACACACAGGTCTGCTCTCAGAGACCAGACTTGCCCAATATGCAGCCTTTCCTGTCTGATCAGTGCTTCTGAACCCTCCTGTTCTTTTTATCTCACTGGTTCCAACTTTAATATAAGGTAGGAGTAATAATCGAGCAATCCTGTCTCCTGGACTGGCACTCCAAGGAATTGAGGAACTAATAACCAATTGAATTTCGCCTTTATAGTCTGAATCAACCACACCAGTATGAATTTGAACTCCTTTTAGATTTAAACTTGATCTTCCTAAAATTAGTCCTACAGTCCCCTCAGGCAATGGGCCATATCCCCCTGTGGGGATTTTTCGTGGAGGCTCTCCTGGAAGCAGAGAGACTGCTTGTATGGTGCATAAATCTACTGCTGCACTGCCGTTTGTGGCGGGGGATAATTGCTGTATTGTGATAACTGGCTTATTCCCTGAGACACTTGTGACAGTGGGGGTTGTTGTTCCTGAAAACCCTGAGGAACAAAGGGCTGAATTTGGAATGCCCCAATTTGTTGCGGGGCCTGAGGCTGGCCCCTCCTCTCGTTTCCCGACAGCGGTTGCCCATTTTTATCAACTTTAGAATGACATTGATTACCCCAATGTTTTCCCTTTTTACATCTTGGACATAGGCCAGGTGGCTCTTTATCTGTTGTTGTAGTAGCTTGAGTAGTTACATTTTGTTTATTTGAGACTAGGCAATTCTTTTTTAGATGACCAATTTGACCACAATTATAACATTTTCCCCCAAATGTTCTAACTTGTCCTCCTAAAGCTACTCCTGTGATTGCTTGAGCCATAAGCATAGCTTTATGCACAGCTCCTCCAATTCCATCGCAGGCTTTAACGTACTCTGAGATTACATCTGATCCTGCGGGAACCCTTCCTTTTAATGGCTTAATGGCTGATTGGCAATCAGGATTGGCGTTTTCTTATGCCATCAACTCCACTATGACCTTACGGGCATTTTCATTGGTAATTGACTTTTGAGCAGCATCTTGAAGTCTTGCTACAAAATCAGGGTAGGGCTCTTTAGAGCCTTGTCTTATTGTATTGAAGGAGGGGCAGGTGGTTCCTGGGTCTTGGATTTTCTCCCAGGCCCCAAGGCAGATAGCCCTGATTTGCTCAATGGCCTCATTTGGCATTACTACTTGTTGGTCAACAGTGCTCCAATTTTGACCTATTCCTAATAGTTGATCTGCATCTATGTTAATTGGAGGATTGGCAGTCCTATTTTTTCGGACCTGTACTTGTGCCCCATCAATCCACCAAGTCTTAAATTGTAAAAATTGAGAGGGTGAGAGTGAGGATTTTGCCAGAATCTCCCAATCATAAGGAATGAGTCTATGTCCATGAGCAATGGAATCTAATAATGTTCTCATGTAAGGAGAGTTGGGTCCATACTGTTTTACTCCTTCTTTCATTTCTTTTAGCATTTTTATAGAAAAGGACTTATATCTGGCTTCAGCTATGGGAAGCTCTCCCTCTTGGGACCCTTCTCCAGGTGGTCTTGCTTCTAATATTACTGGGAATTGCCACGCCTCAATATCTCCTTGTTTTCTTGCCTCATCAATAATTTTATGTAACGCACTACCCTGTGTACTAGGTAGTGCTGTAGGATTAAGTCTCATGGTGGGCGGCTGATATGGCACCCTGCCCTGTGGCACTGGAAATGTTCCTGGCTGTCCATACGGATTTTCTGGGGGCTGCCGATACTGCAGTTCGGCTGGCGGCCAGTATTGATAGACTACTGGCGGCTGGGTCTTATTTTCTACTGGCTGATATTGTGGACACTGTATTTGGATTGGCATTGCCATGACAGAGACTCTATCTTTTCCTATTTGATCTTCCTTTGGAGTTAGTACTTGTTTAACCTGCATTTGAGGTTGTAAAGTTACAGGCATCTGAGCTGCTGGAAGAGCAGTTGGCCATCGTGGTTTAGACTCTGATGGCTCTGCTAATTCTGGATTTTTTTCTTCTAATTTTAACATTTCAGGATATATCACCTCCTGTAATTGATTATTGTCAACATTTTGCATTGACTGAGCCATTACCGGCTCTGCTACACATTTACAGTGTGAACTTTCTTTTCCTTTTCGGGATTCTATCCCTGCCTCTTTTTCACAATCTACTGCACAGCTTTTAGGGACATCAGAAATTGGAACGCTATCTTCTTCTGTTTGTAACGGTTCTAAAGCTACTTTAATAATGACCCAATCATTCCATACTGTAAGCGGAATGATTTTACCTTCCCTACTTGCTTGTTTTAATTCTTTGCGAATTTTTTCCCAGTCTTTTAGATCTAAAGTTCCCTGTTCCGGAAACCATGGACAAAACTGCTCTATTGTTTGAAATAACGTAATTAGATTTTTGGTAGAGACTTTAACTCCCCCTCTTTTTAAGAGAATTTTAATAAAGCTGCGATAAGAGGCATATTTACTTTTAGTTTGCCCCATTGTTACCCTAGGTTCTTCCGAGCGCACAAGCTTACCACAAGGCTGACTGTAGACGTACTCGGGAGTCTCTTGTCGACTTGTCCTCAATGACCACGCTCCAGCGTACCTTCACCTTAGAGAAAAGCCCCACATTGGGCGCCAGATGAAGGGGCGGCCTGCCCCTCCACACCTGTGGGTGTTTCTCGTTAGGAGTCTCTTATGTCTACTTCTTTCTATATAGACACAGTAACAGGCTGATCTCTCTCTTTTCCCCACATAAATCAAACTAAAACAATGAGATACTATTCTTTCCTAGAAAATTGTCAAATTATAAAAAAAAAAAAAGAAGCAGCATCCAGGTTGATGAAGATGCAGTGATGTGGAAGCATGCCCCACAGTTGCAGACCCATAACCTGGTGCTGCCTTTTAGTAAGGCAACTGGGTGACAGGTGCCCATATCTTAAAAATGTTTAATCTTGTAATCCTTTGACCCAGTATCTTTTTTTCTTTCCTTTTCTTTCTTTCTTTCTCTCCTTCTCCCCCTCCCCCTCCCCCCTCCTCCCCCTCCCCCTCCTCCTCCCCCTCCCCCTCCTCCTCCTTCTCCTCCTCCTCCTCCTCCTCCTCCTTCTTCTTCTTCTTCTTCTTCTTCTTCCTCCTCCTCCTCCTCCTCCTCCTCCTCCTCCTCCTCCTCTGTTGCCCAGGCTGGAGTACAGTGGCATGATCATGGCTCACTGCAGCCTTGACCTCCCAGGCTCAAGCAATCCTCCCTCCTCAGCCTCTTGAGTAGCTGAGACTACAGATATGCACCACCATGCCCAGCTAATTTTTAAAATTTTTTTGTAGAGATAGGGTCTTGCTATGTTGCCCAGGCTGGTCTTGAACTCCTGGCCTGAAGTGATCCTGCCGCCTCGACCTCTCAAAGTGCTGGGATACAGCCACCATGCCTGGCCTAACCCAGTAACTTTATTCCTAGTAATTTTTCTCATGGACATAGTGATGTTCACACAAAACATTCATTCTATAATTATTTGTAAAAATGACAAACTAAAAACAATAACATAGACGTATTCATAAGGAATATTTTGCAACCATTTAAAATAATATTTTAAAAGAACATTGAAGAATCTGAAAAATATTCATTATATATTACTGAAATGAATAAAGCAGGGCACATATTTAAGCATACCATATGATCCCAACTTTGCAATCTACATACACATGTGTAATGTATATACATATATGTGTGAATGTGCATGAAGAAAAAAAGACTGGAAGGAAATACTAATGGTTACCTCTGGGTGATAGGATAATGGATGATGGGTGGATGATTTTTTAAATTATTAAATCATAAACACATACAGCTGGCCCTCTGTATCCTGAGGTTCCACACTGGCAGTTATTTTTTATTTTTATTTTTTTGAGACAGAGTCTCAATCTGTTGCCCAGGGCAGAGTGCAGTGGTGCGTTGTTGGCTCACTGCAACCTCCACGTTCCGAGTTAAAGTGATTCTCATGCCTCAGCCTTCCGAGTAGCTGGGATTACAGGCACGAGCCACCACACCTGGCTAGTTTTTTGTATTTTTTTTTTTAGTAGAGACGGGGTTTCATCATGTTGGCCAGGCTGGTCTCGAACTCCTGAGCTCAAATGATCCACCTGCTTTGGCCTCCCAAGGTGTTGGGATTACAGGTGTGAGTAACTGTGCCTAGCAAGCAGGCAGTTTTTTAAATCTGAGGTTGTCTGAGTCTGTGGGATTTGGAACTCGTGGATATGGAAGTCTGACTGGGGGATCTGAGCATTCGTGGATTTGGATATCTGGGTGATGTCCCAGAATCAATCAGGAGAGATGACTGTATATAATAAAAACTTTAAATATCTTTAAAACACTCCCCCACTTCAGTTATTGCCACAGTCCTATCCTGTATGATGCCTCTGGGCCCAGCTTACACATTACTGCCCCTTTCTCTTTACAGTTTTACAATGACTAAACCCCAGAAGGTCTGCAGGCAATAAGGCATCACATAGAGAGCCTTGTCTCATGGCCCCTATTCCTTTAAATCCTTGCCTGTCATTCAGATTAGAGATAGATGCTGGTCACCTCCTGCTCAGAATGACAGCTCCTGCATACTCAGCAGCGTATCTCACCCACCATCTCTTTGCACATTCAAAGGGCACAGTCATGCTGTATCTGATCTATCCACAGATGTAAATGTCCTCTCTACCTCATGGCTTCTCTTATGTGCAAACTAGCAGCTCTTCCCCATCATTTAGGGCATGCGGCCATGGCTTGTGGATCACAATGGGTGCTATTAGGTTGCTGCAAAACTAATCGTGGTTTTCGTCATTAAAAGTAATTAAAAGTGACTGGGCGCGGTGGCTTACGCCTATAATCCCAGCACTTTGGGAGGCCAAGGCAGGCAGATCACGAGGTCAGGTGTTCGAGACCAGCCTGACCAGCATGGTGAAACCCCGTCTCTACTAAAAATACAAAAATTGGCCGGGCGCGGTGGCTCAAGCCTGTAATCCCAGCACTTTGGGAGGCCGAGACGGGCGGATCACGAGGTCGGGAGATCGAGACCATCCTGGCTAACACGGTGAAACCCCGTCTCTACTAAAAAAAATACAAAAAACTAGCCGGGCGAGGTGGCGGGCGCCTGTAGTCCCAGCTACTCGGGAGGCTGAGGCAGGAGAATGGCGTGAACCCAGGAGGCGGAGCTTGCAGTGAGCTGAGATCCGGCCACTGCACTCCAGCCTGGGCGACAGAGCGAGACTCCGTCTCAAAAAAAAAAAAAAAAAAAAACCAAAAATTAGCGAGGCATGGTGGCAGGCGCCTGTAATCCCAGCAACTCAGGAGGCTGAGGCAGGAGAATCACTTGAATCCGGGAGGCAAAGGTTGCAGTGAGCTGAGATGGCACCATTGCACTCCAGCCTGGGAGGCAGAGTGAAATTCTGTCTCAAAAAAAAAAAAAAAAAGAAAGTAATTAAAAGTAACTGCAATTACTTTTGCACCAACCTAATATTGCCAGAATTTTCAGTAAGACTCCTATTCTCCATCTCCATTTCGATATGGAAGGATGAAGGCCTAAAGTTACATTCACTTGTGGTAGGGGGCATTACTGGGTATAAGGACTTTTTATTTGTAGGTATTAACATTTTCCCTAGTGGTAGGAAAAGAGGTGGGGACAAGTATTGCCCGAGTAGGTTGCATCCAGGTTGATGAAGACGCAGTGACATGAGAAGCGTGCCCCACAGTTGCAGATCCATAACCTGGTGCCATCTTTCAGAAAGGCAGTTGGGTGGCAGGCAGTTGCCTTACTGAAAGGCGAACACCTGTGAGAGTTGGGGTTGTGGAACCCAAGCTGGGAAGAGCTTGGAAATTGTTTGGTTTTCTTGCCTAAGGAAATTAGCTGAGGACCTGAAGCTTCCTTCTAACTGAAAAGAGGACTCCAGTGACAAGTCCACCAAGAGGGTGAAATAGGCATCTGAAAATGAAACAAAGAGCTTAAGCCAGTCCAGGCAATGCATGGTGAAAGGTAGAGTGTTTGACAAATGGTATCAGTGGTTACATGTTTCTAGCCAGACTAGGTACTGATGGATGAAATTCACTGTCATCTAACCCAGCTTGGCAGTTGACCCTCTGAGCCGCATCTTCCAAAGCTGGTACAGGAAAATAAATGTTATAGGACCCTCCCCCACCCCCCAAAAAAAGGCTCTCAGTTGCTGCACGAAAGGGTGAAAATTCTTTTCTTTTTGAGACCAACTCTCGCTGTGTCGCCCAGGCTGGAGTGCAGTGGCATGATCTCGGCTCACTGCAAGCTCCACCTCCTGGGTTCACACCATTCTCCTGCCTCAGCCTCCTGAGTAGCTGGGACTACAGGCACCCGCCACCACGCCTGGCTAACTTTTTGTATTTTATAGTAGAGACGGGGTTTCACCGTGTTAACCAGGATGGTCTCAATCTCCTGACATCGTGATCCACCTGCCTCGGCCTCCCAAAGTGCTGGGATTACAGGCGTGAGCCACTGTGCCCAGCCTAACAGGGTGAAAATTCTTAACACTGCTGAATGGTATGCTTGAAAGTGGTTAACATAAATTTTTACCACAATTTAAAAAACTATGCATCTGTTAATATAAAAATGTAAACAATTGATATAAAATGCCAAGTAATTAGAAATAAAGTCGCATAAAGAAACTTTAAAGGAAAGTTACTTGGATTAGTTTCTTCCTTTCAAGGTGGTTATGTGAATTTTTGAAATAAAAATTTGATCGATTAAAAAAATGATTTTGTGTTGTAATAAACTTTGAAAGGTCTGGGTTAAGCCAAGAGAAGCACATTTCTTTATTGCTGGATTTTTATACACTGATGTAAAATTTAAACTTCTAGAGGGAGTTAGAGTATGCCGTGTTTCCCAAACTTATCTGACCATGGAACATTGTTTTTGTAGAATATCTCTGAAGATGCTTCTGTATTAGAGATTGGACTGAGGGAGAAAAGTACCAGGAAACAAAACCATCGGGGCATACTTCCATCTTTGACTAAAGATGAATTTCCTGTGGAGAAGTATGTGCTTTGCAAAATCATCTGTTTCTTTGCTTTCACATAGTCATTGAAAAGTTTTTCTTTTCCCATTTAGTCTTTTTTTCTTTTTTCCTTTTTTCCTTTTTTTTTTTTTTTTTTGATACAGAGTCTTGCTCTGTTGCCCAGGCTGGAGTGCAGTGGCAGGATCTCAGTTCACTGCAACCTCTGTCTCCTGGGTTCAAGTTATTCTCACGCCTTGGCCTCCTGAGTAGCTGGGATTACAGGTGAGCGCCACTATGCCCAGCTGATTGTTGTATTTTTAGTAGCGATGGGGTCTCACCATGTTGGCCAGGCTGGTCTCAAACCCCTGACCTCAGGTGATCCATCCGTCTTGATGTCTTAAAGTGCTGGGATTACAGGCGTGAGCCACCATGCCCAGCCCCTTTCAGTCTTGTAGCTGATGTTCCTTTTGAAAAGTTTTATTTCTCAGTTGACTAAGGGAAAAAGAATTTTTCAGAACTCATGTTAAGAAAGCTAGGGACATAGAGTGCCTTAGAACTGTGACTCTCAAATTCCAACATCTGTAGGGCTCATCTGGGGAGACCCTCACCCTCAGAGAGATTTTGACTTCATGGATTAATGGGAGGAAAAAGAAACTGCATTTTTAATAACAAGTGACGAAATCTGTGTGCCGATGCACTGGGGTTAAGCACAAAGATGACTGTCATTGTCTCACGTGGAGGATTAGCAAGAGCCAGCTGGGCTAGGGTAGAGAGATTGAGAAAGTCAACTAGGGGAGAGAAATTGGCGGATACTTAGAATCAGTGCCTGCTGAGTGATTGGAGCCTGAAGCAAAGGAAAAACTAGTACTGGTTCTGTCTTTATTTAAAATCATGATATTTTGTGCATAGCATGGTTTTTTGTTTTGTTTTGTTTTTTTTCTGCATTAAACTATTATTTATCTCAATTACTGAGATTTGTGGTGCTCCCTTAAATTTTGGATATGCAGTGCCTTACCCAGTCCTCACCCTAGAATTTCTAATTTTCCCAGAAATTTCCAAGAATAGTCTGTTTGTATGATGTGAGTTTGCCCCACTTGAGTTGAATTCCCGTATAGGTCCTTTTGCCTCTTTAGAATCTGTGAGCATTTCTTGCTTTGTTGCAGACCTCACTTGAAGAAAGCACAGACGTTCTGCTCAGCAGCGTCTGAGAACTCAGTCTGTGTCCTTCAGACTCCAAACCACTGCTCGTGGTCTTCTTTTATGCTTGATGGAGTGCGTTGCTCACCTGCAGCTGCTGGGTCAGGTTCTGGATGCTTCTGTCTGCTTCTTCTACTGTCTTACTTCTCCTTGTTCTTGAATGAGTTCATAAGGAACATCTTGGTTTTTCATTTCAGTTTCTGAGCACTGTTTTCACTACAGTTGCAGCCATTCTTTTGGATAATTCACTGTGTACCAGGCAGGTCCCTTCCAGGGAATATTGCTCATTCTCACAACAACCTTGTCTATTTCCAGAGGAGAAGCTGGATGGAGGGGCTGACCATGCAGTGCAAGGAACCTGTTGGTCGGCTCACGTCAGTTAGCATTACCTAACAGGAGGCAGTTTGCCTCTGATATCTTTCTGCATAGTTTACACATCATTCTTTGTTAAAGTTGAATTTTTCAAAATTACTGTTATGTCATATCCTTCATGCACGAGAATGGATCGATGATTCAAAAGGGATTAAAATAAAAATTGTTGATGAAAAAAGCCAAACTTCGTAAAATATTTGAAGAAATTTATTCCGAGCCAAATATGAGGACCATGACCCATGACACAGCCCCAGGAGGTCCTGAGAACATATGCCCAAGGTGTTTGGGTTACAGTTTGATTTTATACATTTTAAAGGGACAGAGGTTACAGTCCGACATGAATCAATATGAGGTAGGAGACCAGCAGGTCTGACAGGATGAAGTAAAGAAACTGGCAACAACCAGCAGGTGGCGCCCAACTGAAGTGAAGCAGGAACCAGCAGGCGGCACTGAAGGCAACCACTCATGGCCCTTGCTACTCATTAGCATAAGACACTCCCACTAGCATCATGACTGTTTACAAATGCCAGGGCAATGACCCAGAAGTTACCGTCCCTTTTCTAGAGATTTCTGAATAATCCACCCCTTAATTTGCATGTAATTAAAAGTGGGTATACATTCAGCTGCCAACAGCCCACGCTCTGCTGACTCTGAGCCCACCACCTAGGAGTTAGAACTTATCCACAAAGAGCAGCTCTGGTTCAATGAAAGATTGCTGCCTAACACTACCATCTTCCCCTTGAATTCTTTCCTGGGAGAAGCCAAGAACCCTGCTGGGCTAAGCCCCAATTTCTGAGCTCACCTGCCTGCCCACATCAAATACATGTAAAGTTTACATTGGTTTGGCCTGGAGAGATGGGACATCTTGACATAGGCACTTCCAGGTCATGGGTGGTTCAAAGATTTCCTGATTGGCAATTGATTGACAGAGTTAAATTACTATCTAAATGCCTGGAGTCAACAAAAAGGAGTGTCTGTGTTAAGATAAGGGGCTGTAGAGACCAAGGTTCTTATTATGTAGATGAAGTCTCATAGGTAGATACCTTTAGTGGCAATAGATGGCAAATGTTTCCTATGCAGACCTTAAAAAGTTGCTGGACTCTCAGCTAATCTCCTCAGGATCAGAAAAAGACCAGAGAGGGATCAAGATTCTGTACAGAATGTAAATTTCCCCCACAAGAGACAGCTTTGCAGGGCCACTTCAAAATATGTCAGAGAAATGTATTTTGGGGTAAAGTATCTTGATTTCTTGTAGGACCTGCTATCTGTCTTGTGATGCTATACTGAAATCAGGTTGGAATTTGGTATCTTATGGCTACAGAGGGTCTGTTTTGTCAATCTTAAGATTTCTGTTTTGATGTTAATGCTGGTCAATTGTGCCTGAACTCCAAAGGGAGGAAGGTGTCATGAGGCATGCCCTACCTCTCCTTCCCATCATGGCCTGAATTAGTTTTTCAGATTTACTTTGAAATCCCCTTGGCTAAGAGGAGGAGTCCATTCAGTCAGATAAGGGGCTTAGAATTGTATTTTTGGTTTACAAAATGTAAACAGCTGAAGTGAATGTGCAACTGCAGAATGCAGATCTGTATGAACTAGAAAAACCATATCTGGGAGGGGAATGATGATCAAAATCAGCCTAACAAGATAATTACAGCTGGGAAATGCAGTAAAAAAAAAAATACCAAAAAACCCCCTCTGTTTTACTGGGCCATTTGCAACCTGCTCTCAGTTTATTTTCTTCCAAAACTTTTTTCCTTTTTGAGATGAAGTCTGGCTCTGTAGCCCAGGCTGGAGTGCAGTGGCACGATCTCGGCTCACTGCAACCTCTGCCTCCTGGGTTCAAGCGATTCTCCTGCCTCAGCCTCCTAAGTAGCTGAGATTACAGGCATGTGCCACCACACCTGGCTTTTTTTTTTTTGAAACAGAGCTTCTGTTGCCCAGGCTGGAGTACAGTGACACCATCTTGGCTCACTGCAACCTCCACCTTTCGGGTTCAAGTGATTCTCCTGCCTTAGCTTCCCCAGTAACTAGGACTACAGGTGTGACCCACCACATCTAGCTAATTTTTGTATTTTTAGTAAAGATGTGATTTCACCATGTTGGCCAGGCTGGTCTTGAACTCCTGACCTCAAGTGATCCACCCTCCCTGGCTTCCCAAAGTGCTGGGATTACGGGCTTGAGCCACTGCACCCAGCCAAAACTTTTCAAGTTAGTAACATGAAACTGTTAATCTGTTCACATCATTTTCTAACAATATATAGCGACCACCTTAATAAACCAAGTTTTTCTTTTCATGCCCCCTTCAAAGACAAAATAAGTCTTCCAGCATGAAACAAACAAATTTCATTACTAAAAGTGGAGATGAGACCAAAACTCCTCAAAGTTCATTCAGAGTTTACCCAGTTATACTTTCCGTAGCAAGAATACTATTAGTTACACAGTTGTGGGAGAACTTATAAAACCAGCTGCAAAAGTGAGTGCCACATAGTTCTGAGCTCAGAGAGAAAAACAGAACAAGCTACTGGCTAAATTCCTAAATCATATGACTCCGTAGGATGTCACATCATTTATATGGCATAAAATATGGAAGAGCACATCAATAGTTTTGCTTTGTAGCAGTGTAAGTTTGCTGCATATAAAGTATGAGTCAGTTCTTGAAAAAGACAGAACAGGAGAAGCACTTGATGGCAGTTTGTTCTTCTTATCATTGAAAAGTCACGCTACAGAAGAAGTTTCTGAAGTCGTGTTATTGGTGACTTTGTGTGCTGTGATACAGACTAGACAATGTGCATTGGGGCAGTGTTCATGGAACAACAGCTATGTGTGCGCCCAGAGAGGCTCACCGAAGTGGCAACCCAAATGTCAAAATCAGCTTAAAAAGAGAATTGCTCTATTCTCAGAAAACAGTTGGCAGTCAATGATATGCCTCTGACCTTTAGCACTGAAGGAAGGAATTTTAAAAAACATGACTGTGCAACCAATGTGACTGTGTATGCTTTCAGCATGCATCTTTGCAACATGCCGGAAGAAGAAATGGGCAGAGATGACAAAACACTGCTTTTCCATGCTCAAGTCCACTGGCTCTCGAGAGGGAAGACCCCAAGGGGAAGGGTTCTAGGTGGGGTTTAAAATGAGGGATAAGACAAAACCTTTCCTTCATTCATGATGCGTTTGTTTTTCTTTGTCAGAAAAAGAAACTGATGATGTATCATGAAGCACGTTTATGTAGCATGTCCAAATGCTGAATAAACAAAAATTACTTTCCAGAGCTGATACAATGAAAGAGTGGATAAACACAGTGGATGAAAACATTTTTCCTTCCCTTTGAAAGTGATATACTCATTAACTTAGCATTGATGCAGAACAGAAATTAGTCTTCAGTGGAAATTTCTCCATAATTTCTAGGTCCTTTTTCAATTTGCATATCCAAAATTACTTTGTATCAATGTCAACATTATGTTTGTGACATTGTACTGAAAATTTGCAGGATGTTATTGTTGGGGGAAACTGGGTAAAGGATATGTGGGAATTTCTTCTCGGTTTTTACAATGACACATGAATCTATAATTATCTTAAAATTAAAAGTTTAATTTAGAAAAGTTTAATCAAACAGCAACAAAAGCATAACGCTGTGATGAACAACCCTGTCTGTAATCTTTGTACAGTTCTAAGGAGGCTTCATCAGGATAAACTGCTCCAAGTGGGATTGCTGGATCAACTCATATACAGATTTTTGCATCTATGTTCATGAGGGATATTGGTCTACAGCTTTTTTTTCATGTAATCTCGGTCAGGTTTTGGTATCGGAGTTATGCCGACCTCATTAAAAAAAGTGAGGAAGATTTTTATCACCCTTCATGTAATTTATCCTCTTCCACTATAGGAATTTGTTAATTTCCATATTCCTCTTCTAAAGTGTCCCACTTCTGAGAAGGTAATTCTGATAATTGTTAGTGTGACGATGAAATACAACACATTTTCCTTTATCCTACCTTTTCCGAAACATAAATGCTGTTTTACTTGTTCTCCCTCTGTGTTTCTAATCATAGCACGTTGTAGTATTGTGATATAGTTTATAGAAAAGGGACAATTTTATCTTGAACTTTTAACCTTGCCCGTCTGGATTTGGCTTCATTTTGACTTCGAGTTTGGTCATTTCTAGCATGATCAACTTTGTCCAACAAACAGCAAAATTCATTGTCACCTTTCTTGTACTCAGGAGAGTTTCAAAGCTTGAAATCATTTCATCTTTCACACATATTTCTGTTTTTCCCTCCTCTCTCCTTCTCTGCTACTGCAGAGGGTGGGAGTAGCATAAACCCTCACAGATGCACTTTTTCACATTTCCAGTTTGCATTGTGATCATAGACCTTTCAACCAGAAACGATTCCAAACTTTTAAAATATGTTCTTCAATACCGTTGTCATGTCTGTATGCTTCTCTTCTATTTTTGTAAATTGGTGAGACAACTTTTAAAGAAATGTCTTCATGGTTATAGTTCTGTTTGTAAGCAGCTAAGAGAAACAAACAGATTGTCTCTCATTTTCTCTTTGAGAGTCCTGTGGGCTAAAGCTCACGACTATGTTTTCATGCTCCAGGCGGCACACGATCTTTCCTTGAGCTGAGCTTTATCTGTGTTTGTGACTTTCATAATTGCTTCAAGAATCTGAATAACCACTTTCCTTCTTCTTTTCATCTTTGGCCCCTTTTCTCTCCCCTCTGGCTCTCTGCTGGCCTCCTTCCTCCTCTCTTCTCGTTGTGGGTCTTCAGCGTGGTCTACAGTGGCCTGCTCTTCTCATTCTTTTTGGTTTTTATTTGCATGAATTTCATTAGACCCTTCTGTTGGCACAGTATAGCCATTTTCACCCCGACTTTTACTTTTAGAACCCTTTGCTCGTTATTTTATTTTTATTTTTATTTGAGACAAGGTCTCACCTTGTCACCCAGGCTGGAGTGCAGTGGTGCAATCACGGCTTACTACAGCCTCAACCTACCTGGGCTCAAGTGATCCTACCACCTCTGCCTCCCAAGTAGCTGGGACTACAGGCACACACCACAATGCCCAGCTAATTTTTGTATTTTTTGTAGAGACAGAGTCTTGCTTTGTTGCCCAGGCTGGTCTTGAACTCCTGGGCTCAAGCCATCCTCCCACCTTGGCCTCCCAAACTACTGGGATTATAGGTGTGAGCCATGGTACACAGCCCCTTTGCTCATTCCTAACTATTTAATTGATTTCCTTCTGTTTCCCATCTAATTCTGTTATTTTTCCCATCTCATTGTGATCTCTCTTAGAAACACCTCATTGTTCTTTTACATCCTTAGCCACATCCCTGCCTTCATCTGGATCCCTAAGGCTGCCACAGCAGTGTTTTATGATGTGATGCCTTCCTGCAGTGTCTAGATAATTTTCTTCCCTTCCTTCATCTATTTTGTTTTTAAACCTATTTTGTGACAGGCACTGGTAATATAAAGGTTATGCTCTTAACACTTCTGTAGGTAAATAAAAGGCATTGTTCTCCTTACCTGAAACATTTCTGACCAGCTCCTGCATATGAGATCGTATTTTTAGCTGTATTCCTAGTATGTTTTGAGCAGCTCTCACATGGTTCCGATCCTTTACTAAAAATAAACAGCATCCTGTATGTGGCTAGCCAGCCCCTCCCCTTGTCAGCATGCCTTACTACACTTTCTGGGTGTCCAATATTAAGTCTGTTGGCTACTTTTACTGGAATGGCTAATTTCTCAGCACCTCTTTTTGATCAAGTCTCAAACTCTCCCAAATTCACCGATTCAGTCCTAAAATGAATAGTCTTACCTGCTAAGTAAAATTCTTTTTGCCATCCTTTAAATCGTAATATATTTCCCAAAGTAAATCCAATTTCTCTGCTAGTCAGATCAATGACCGCTGACATGTACCTTGAGTTAATCTCAACTTAACTACTAACCAGGGCTCCACTCATCTGCCAGGTGGCTGCTTTCATCCTTCGTGAATGATTCTCCCTCTGGGGGCATTTTTTCCTCCTGCCTCAGAGAAGCAGAGCAGGTTGGGACTTTGTGGTATTTGCCTTTGCATTTCTAGCACCTGGAATAACCCTGGGCACGTGGTGGGCCATGAGTGAACATGTGCTGACTCCGTGAATGGGTGAATCTCCTCAAGTCACTGGTGGTTCTGAGGCTTCTGTGTCACTTTGAAGTCTTTAAGGAGGACAAAATAGACAAAGAATCAGGCTCTACTGGTTGCTTTCACTAGCTTCAGGTGGCTTATGCACTCAGCCCTGCTTCCTGTGTCTGGAGAACCTTCTCCCCTCTTTTTTTTGTTGCCGGTGCCTACCCGCTTCTCCCAAGCTTGCTCTTGTTCATCCTCTAGGTCTTGGCTTAAATGTCAGTATCAGTTCATCCGGGCCATCGTTTTGGACATCTTAGACTTGGCCCTGACCTCCTTTTGTGTGCTCCGGTTTCCCGCACACTTCCTTTTGATGGCGCCTCACTTTTGCTGTTATTGCCTAACATCTGTTTTTCCCACTCATCCTAAAATTCCATGGGGTCAGGGACTGAGGCGGTGCTTCGCGCCACACTATTCCTGGTGCATGTGGGAGACAAGAAGTATTTGCCGAATTAATCAGTAATCATAGGACTAATACAAAAATACGTCCTTCTGGCCCATCAACAAATGAATGGACAAAGAAAATGTAATTTATTTTTATTATTTATTTATTTTTTTGGGACAGAGTCTTACTCTGTCACTCAGGCTGGAGTGCAGTGGTGCAATCTCAGCTCACTGCAACCTTTGCCTCCCGGGTTCAAGCGATTCTCGTGCCTCAGCCTCCTGAGTAGCTGGGATTACAGGGGTGTGTCACCACACCCGGCTAATTTTTGTATTTTTAGTAGAGACTGGGTTTTGCCATGTTGGCCAGGCTGTTCTTGAACTCCTGATCTCAAGTGATCTGCCTGCCCTGGCCTCCCAAAGTGCTGGGATTACAGTCACCGTGCCTGGCCAAAAATGTGGTTTATATAGATGATGGGATGTTATTCAGCCATGAAAAGAATGAAATCCTGTCATTTGCAGTGATGTGGATCGAACTGGAGGCCATTATGTTAATTGAAATAAACCAGGCACAGAAAGATAAATATCACATTCTCACTTACATATAGGAGTTAAAAAAGTGGATATCATGATGGTACAGAGAAGATTGGTGTCTACCAGAGCCTGGAAAGGGGAGAGAGATGGGGAGACGAAGGGGAAAAAAAGATATAAGTGTATTTATTACCACAGAACTTGTCACTTAAAATTAGTAAAGATGGTCAATTTAAAAAATAAAATGTCCTTCTGGTCCTTGGGATGATACACTTACGCTTGTGAACTCTGAAAATCTGAGACAGGTCTCAGTTAATTTAGAAAGTTTATATTGCCAAGGTTGAGGACATGCAGCCGTGACACAGCCTCAGGAGGTCCTGACGACATGTGCCCAAGGTGGTCGGGGCACAACTTGGTTTTATACATTTTAGGGAGACATGAAACATCAATCAATATATGTAAGATGTACATTGGTTCCGTCCAGAAAGAAGGGACAACTCGAAGCAGGGAGGGAGCTTCCAGGTCACAGGTAGCTGAGAGACAAATGCTTGCATTCTTTTGAGTTTCTGAATAGCCTTTTCAAAGGAGGCAATCAGAGAGGCATCTATCAGTGAGCAGAGGGATACAATGGGAGGCAGGTTTGCCCTAAGCAGTTCCCAGCTTGACTTTTCCCTTTAGCTTAGTGATTTGGGGGTCCGAGGGTTTATTTTTCTTTCACAGCTATATTTTATGAAAGGGGACCCAGGAATTGGATCTTAGAACAAGGGAGGTGTATTAGTCTGTTTTCACACTGCTGACAAAGACATACCCAAGACTGGGCAATTTACAAAATAAAGAGATTTAACTGGACTTACAGTTCCATGTGACTGGAGAAACCTCACAATTATGGCAGAAAGCAAGGAGGAGCAAGTCTCATCTTACATGGATGGTGGCAGGCAAAGAGAATGAGGAAGATGCAAAAGTGGAAACCCCTGATAAAACCATCCTATCTCGGAACATATCTCAAAATAATAAGAGCTATTTATAACAAACCCATAGCCAATATCATACTGAATGGGCAAAAGCTGGAAGCATTCCCTTTGAAAACCAGCACAAAACAAGGATGCCCTCTCTCACCACTCCTATTCAACATAGTATTGGAAGTTCTGGCTAGGCAATCAGGCAAGAGAAAGAAATAAAGGCTATTCAAATAGGAAGAGAGGAAGTCAAATTGTCTCTGTTTGCAGATGACATGATTGTATATTTAGAAAACCCCATTGTCTCAGCCCCAAAGCTCCTTAAGCTGGTAAACAACTTCAGCAAAATCTCAGGGTATAAAATCAATGTGCAAAAATCACAAGCAGAGAGCCAAATCATGAGTGAACTCTCGTTCACAATTACTACAAAGAAAATAAAATACCTAGGAATATAACTTACGAGGGATGTGAAGGACCTCTTCAAGGAGAACTACAAACCACTGCTCAAGGAAATAAGAGACAACACAAACAAATGGAAAAATAATTCCATACTCTTGGATAGGCAGAATCAATATTGTGAAAATGGCTATACTGCCCAAAGTAATTTACAAATTCAATGCTATTCCCATCAAGCTACCATTGAATTTCTTCACAGACCTAGAAAAAACTACTTTAAATTTCATATGGACCCAAACAAAATATCCCATATACCCAAGACAATCCTAAGTAAAAAGAACAAAGCTGGAGTCATCATGCTACCTGACTTCAAAGTATACTACAAGGCTACAGTAACCAAAACAGCATGGTACTGGTACCAAAACAGATATATAGACCAATGGAACAGAACAGAGGCCTCAGAAATAACACCATACATCTACAACCATCTGATCTTCAACAAACCTGACAAAAACACGCAATGAGGAAAGGGTTCCCTATTTAATAAATGGTGCTGGGAAAACTGGCTAGCTATATGCAGAAAACAGAAACTGGACCTCTTCCTTATACCTTACACAAAAATTAACTCAAGATGGATTAAAGATTTACATGTAAAACCTAAAACCATAAAAACCGTAGAAGAAAACCTAGGCAATACCATTCAGGACATAGGCATGGGCAAAGACTTCATGAGTAAAACACCAAAGCAATTGCAACAAAAGCTAAAATTGACAAATGGGATCTAATTAAACTAAAGAGCTTCTGCTCAGCAAAAGAAACTATCATCAGAGTGAACAGGCAACCTACAGAATGGGAGAAAATTTTTGCAATCTATCCATCTGACAAAGGTCTAATATCCAGAATCTACAAGGAACTTAAACAAATTTACAAGACAAAAATAAACAGCCTCATTGAAAAGTGGGCAAAGGATATGAACAGACACTTCGCAAAAGAAGACATTTATGTGGCCAACAAACATATGAAAAAAGCTCATCAATATCACTGGTCATTAGACAAATGCAAATCAAAACCACACTGAGATACCATCTCATGCCAGTTAGAATGGCGATCACTAAGAAGTCTGGAAACAACAGATGCTGGCGAGATTGTGGAGAAATAGGAAGGCTTTTACACTGTTGGTGGGAGTATAAATTAGTTCAACCATTTTAGAAGACAGTGTGGCAATGCCTCAAGGATCTAGAACCAGAAATACCATTTGACCCAGCAATCCCATTACTGGGTATATACCCAAAGGATTAGAAATCATTCTACTATAAAGACACATGCACACATATGTTTATTGAAGCACTATTTACAATAGCTAAGACGTGGAGCCAACCCAAATGCCCATCAATGATAGACTGGATAAAGAAAATGTGGCACATATATACCGTGGAATACTATGCAGCCATAAAAAAGAATGAGTTCATGTCCTTTGCAGGGTCATGGATGAAACTGGAAATCATCATCCTCAGCAAACTAACACAGAAACAGACAACCAAACACCGCATGTTCTCACTAACAAGTGGGAGTTGAACAATGAGAACACATGGACCCAAGGAGGAGAACATCACACACTGGGGCCTGTCAGGTGGTAGGGGGAAAGGGGAGGGAGAGCACTAGGAAAAACACCTAATGCATGCAGGACTTAAAACCTAGATGATGATGCAGCAAACCACCATGGCACATGTATAGCCTTCAGAACTATCTCGTTGTTTGGGGTTAAAACTTTATGCAGTGTGTGCTGTAAATTATGATGCTTAAATGCTTTATGTGTGTGATACACACATACAGGGTGACTATGTCTTTGTAACAAACCTGCACGTTCAGCACATGTATCCCAGAACTTAAACTAAAATTTAAAAAAGAAAAAAAAAATTAGATCTTTGAGATATTTATTCACTACCACGAGAACAGTATGGGGGAAACTGCCCCCATGATTCAATTATCTCCCACAGGGTCTCTCCCACAACACGTCGGAATTGTGGGAGTATAATTCAAGATGAGATTTTGGTGGGGACACAGCCAAACCATCCAAGGAAGCAACCTGGTACTGTTGTATCTTGTGACTGTTGGAGAACATTGTTGAGAGGACCATAGTTATCAGCATGAGAAGAGAAGCAAATTGACTATGAAAAGCAATGACTACAGCCTTAAGGCTGGCCTGAAGTCCATAATAATGGTATAAGACAGAAGTTGGCAAACTCTTTATATTAAAGACCAGATGATTAATATTTTAGGCTTTGTGAGTCACTGTTGTAAGTATGCAACTCAGCCATTTTAGCACCAATGCAGCCATAGACCACATGTAAATGAATGCATATGGATGTGTATAAATAAAACTTTTATTTATAGAAACAGGCAGTGGGCTGGGTTTAGTCAACCTCTGTTATAAAGGGATATTAAAATCAAGTGTGCTGAAAAATTATAAGAAATAGAGGTGTCACATATATAGAGTTTTTAAACATATGTATTATTTATATAAAGCAGGAAATACTGATCAGACCAAAATAAAAGTGACTCACATTACAATTTAAGCCAAAATACAAGTAACAATCACAAATTGCTCTTGTCCTGCAAACCTTCAGAACTATCTCGTTGTTTGGGGTTAAAACTTTATGCAGTGCGTGCTGTAAATTATGATGCTTAAATGCTTTATGTGTGTGATACACACATACAGGGTGACTATGTCTTTGTTGTAGAAACAAAGCCTGGCATGCTTGCCTCTTGGATGACTGAACACACAAGGCATTTTCCAAACAGCATGGGCACACCATGATGCCAAATGTCCTTATTTCTACATTTGTGATGAAATCAAGTAGGTAGGCAGTAAAGAGTTAAATTGTTTAGTGAGTGGCTTCTTTGAAAAGCAGGAAAGGAGATTCAGTGTGGGCCATCTTTATATTCTGTATGTGCTGCTTTTAGAAAGCAAAAATAATGTTGGTCCACTAGTGACTCACCACCATAAAACTGTTGAATAAATGAATGGATGAGATAGAGAAGAGTGGGCAGTTTCGACAGCCCTTGTGAAAGAGAACTGGTAGAGCCTGGAGCTAAATGCATGTGGAGTGGGCAGGTGAAGCCTGCTGTCTGCTCTGTTGGGTGAAGGGTGACCAGGTGTAGATTTCAGGGAAAGGAGCAGGTTTTAGAAAGAAGGATGATGAGCCCCATTTTGTAGAAAATGTTGAGATGCTTATGAAATGTCTATTAGAGAATTTGATGTATGAGTCAGAGGCTCAGGCAAATTGGCTGACTGAAGCCAATTTGATTTTAATATCCCTTTATAACAGAGATTGACTAAACCTAGCTTGCTGTCTGTTTTTATAAATAAAGTTTTATTTATACACAGCCATATGCATTCATTTACAATTAATTTTGGGAACTGCTTTAGCAGAGAAAACAATGGAGTCAGCTTGTGTTGCAGGAAAGGGAAAGGAAAGGAAGAGACCATAAGGGCTCCTCTCTATGGAAACACCAACATTTACGAGGATGGACTTGGCTGGAACAAGAATAAGACTCCTGATGCTTGAACGGGAACCACGAAGATGAGTGCTATGTAGGGCCCCCAAGGCCAAGCTAGGACCGAGTGCTCAAATGGTACCATGAACTGAGGCTGGTGGTCCTTCTCTACCCCTTTCTTTAAAGTCCCTTTAGCTTTAACTTTTGCTTTGTAGCTTTCAGGATGTGATTTGACCTGTTGGGTAGACTAGATCTCCAGTCTAGGCTATGATTCATCACTTTGAGGAATGTGTTTGTGAGCAGAGAAGAAAAGCATTTGACCACATCTTTAGAGATGATGATAGGAATGTAGTGATTAGCATGTGGGGAGGGTCGCATTGGTGGACGTGATGCTGATAAGCAGCCCAGTCTTGCTGTTGAGGGTGTGATGCTGCTGAAGGGTGAGTCTGTCCCCAGAAGACCTGAGGAAAACACCCCAAATGAGGTTCTTGGTGAATTTGGAGGTTACCATGGCATAGGCATGATGCTCACCCACCGGTCTCTGAATCTCTTTCTCTTCCTACTTAGACTCTTCCTTGTTTCATCTGCACACTGCAGGTACCTCTCTTTACAGCCCACTTTAGGGCTTAATGACAGCTCTTCCACCCTCTTTGAGCGGTCTGGGGAAAAAAAGGTGAACAATGAGAATGCTTTATCTCTTACCAGGGGCCTTCAGTGATAACCTCATGGAAGGAGAGAGTGGCAATAATGTACCACAGCAGCACCAATTTCTTTGTTATACTTGCAGGATTGCTAGACAGAGAAAGTATTATCTCAGTCTGTGTGTATCCTCAGTTACTCAAACAGGTTGGGTAACTTGTAAACAACAGAAATTTACTTCTCACAGTTCTGGAGGCTGGGAAGTCCAAGATCAAGGTGTCTGCAGCATCTGGGGAGGGTCTGCTTCCTTATAGATGGTGCCTTCTTGCTGTGTTCTCTCACATGCAAAAGGTGCCAACAAGCTCCTCTGGGCCTCTTTTATGAGAGCCCTAATCCTACGTAGGAGGGTTCTGTACTCATGATCTAATCACCTCCCAAGGTCCCTACCTCTTAATACTATCAGATTGGGTGTTAGGTTTGAGCATATGAATTTGGGGGGACACAAATGTTCAGAACACAGAAAGTATATGCAAGTTCTATACTGTGTCTTTCTAGAGAGTAAGATATAAAATTAGGAAGAGGAAGTTTTTTTTTAAACAGTCAAAAACAAAAGTGAGACAAAGACTTCTAACCCTTTGTCCTAATGGTATATGTCTTAAGGGCATCCGCCAGCCTCTGCTGATAAGAATTTCAATTTCAAAGGCTACATAGGGGCATAGGGGATAAGGGACAACAACGCTTTGGGTTCATACAAGTTGGGAGTCAGTTTAGAAACCTCAGAGTAAGGCTGGATCTCTAATGTCCAAATTCTCTGTGAAAAGGTAAACTAGAAGAAAGAAAAGGCTCCCCAAAAAAGTAGACCACAAGGAAACTTGTTTGTTTTAACCTTGGTTCTGGGTTTAGGGGCTAAAACACAAAAGGCTACATTGAGAATTTACCATAAACTAGTTCATGTGTGGGTGTGAGTCTTGAATTCACACTGCCTGTGTGATGAAATTACCCAAATTGAAAATTTAGTTTAAATTAGTTCTGACTTGTAATGTTTCCAGTCATCTAAAAAAGAAAACATGAATCTGTTCTGGAGTAATATCCTCAAGTGGGTCTCAGAGAGGTTCGGCAAAGTTCCAGGGGAAATGGGTTCAAAAAACAAAACACACACATTCCAACAGAAACAACAAGCAACAGAATCAGACCTGAAGAGCCTTTTAATATTGGAAATGTCTGATATATAAGATAAAATAAGTATGTTTAATATGTATGAAGGAATAACACAGAAATTGAAAATATGATTAAAGGGTAATAGGCTGTCAAAGGTGACCAGGGAGACATAAAGAAGAATCAATGATAAAATTTAGGATGATGTCACTGCCCAAATCTCACTGAAATGCAATCCCTAGTGTTGGAGGTGGAATCTGGTGGGATCATGGGGACAGATTTCTCATGAACAGTTTAGCACCATCCCCTGCAGTACTGTCCTCGAAGTAGTGAGGAGTTCTCATGAGATCTGTTTGTTTAAAAGGATGTGGCACCTCCCCCTTTGCTCTCTCACGCCTGCTTTTGCCAGGTGACATGCCTGCTCCCCCTTCATCTTCCGCCATGATTGGAAGCTTCCAGAGGCTTCCCTGGAAGCAGATGCCGGTATACTTCCTGTATAGCCAGGAGAAGCATGAGCCAATTTAATCTCTTTTCTTAGAAAATACCCAATGTCAGGATTTTTTTTTTTTTTTTTTTTTTTTTATAGCAATGCAAGAATGGCCTAATATGGATGATAAGGTGGCGTGGTGTTTGAATCTACCCAAATTTCCTCATAGAAACAAAAAGAGCCACGACAATAGCAAAACTAGAGATTAACACCTACAACAAAACTAGATGGCAATATGACAAGGTAACCCTATAAACCTTGACTGTATGGGTTTATACAGTCCAAACATGACTATATGGGAACACACCAACGGTGACAGACTCAAGTATTAATGACACATGTATCAGAGGGAGTGGAGATACAGCAACTGAGCTTTGAGAACCCTGAGAACAGGAGAATCTTAAAAATATCAGAGACTCCCATCACCTGTCATTTTATTAAAATTTCTTATTATTTGTATGAGTTTTTCCTTAAAATTTGTTTTCTTATATATAGGAGCATTATTTACTAGAAATGGGTTTATTAATACTTTCTTTTTTCCATTTCTTATGCTTCTAATTGATTTCTATTTAATTGCATTGGCTAATACTTCCAACACAGTGTTAAGGGGTAGTGGAGACTGTGGGCATCCTTGTGTTATTCTAAACTTTAGTGGAACAACTTTTAGTGTATCTTTACTAAGATAATGGCATTGGGCCGGGCGCGGTGGCTCAAGCCTGTAATCCCAGCACTTTGGGAGGCCGAGATGGGCGGACCACAAGGTCAGGAGATCAAGACCATCCTGGCTAACATGGTGAAACCCCGTCTCTACTAAAAAATCCAAAAGCGGGCGAGGTGGCCGGCGCCTGTAGTCCCAGCTACTCGGGAGGCTGAGGCAGGAGAATGGCGTAAACCTGGGAGGCGGAGCTTGCAGTGAGCTGAGATCCGGCCACTGCACTCCAGCCTGGGCGACAGAGGGAGACTCCGCCTCAAAAAAAAAAAAAAAAAAAAAAGATAATGGCATTGGGCTTTGGTATGTATTTGATCAACATAAGAAAATATGTGTTTTTAACACAAATAGTTGAAATCTAAAGCCTTTCTGCATCTAGGGAGATGAGTGTGTAGGTTTTCTTTTTGGCTCTACCGATATGGTAGATTATATTAATGGAATTTCTAACATTAAACCACTTTTGTTTTCCTGGGATAAACCCCTCTTTGTTTTGGTATGTTATTTAAAAATGTACTTTGAGTTTTGTTTGTTAATATTTTAGTAAAGATTTTTACAGCTATATTCCTTAAGTGAGATTAGTTGTTGATCTTCTTCTTTTGGTGAAAACATTATCAATGTTATATTCACTCTAATAATGACTACCAGTGACTGCCAAAACCATTGGTGAAAGTTGATAGGGAGCTTCATGATGCGTGGCTTAAACAATCCACTAATCAATCCTACCTAAACACTTCTTAAGAAGTGTTTTTTTTTGTTTTTTTTTTTTTTTTTTTTTTGCCAAAAATTTGAACCTGAATTTAATCTGGTTTACAGCAATTATAAAGGATTCAGGAACCTGTTAAACAACACCATACGGATTTAATGAGCAAAATCTAGAATGCGTACAGCTATAAGACGAGTAGTCCAGTTTCTTCAAGAACTAGATTGTAAGAATAAACAGGAGGGAGAAGCTGGGGATTACAAGACATTTAAAAGACATATTAGCTAAATGTCAGGGTTGTTTAGATCCTGATTCATACAAATCAAAGATTTGAAAAAAATCTTGCACAAGGGCCAGGTGCGGTGACTCACTCTTGTAATCCCAGCACTTTGGGAGGCCGAGGCGGCCAGATCACTTGGGGTCAGGCATTCGAGACCAGCATGGCCAACATGGTGAAACTCCATCTGTACCAAAAATACAAAAATTAACTGGGCATGGTGATGGGCGCCTGTAATCCCAGCTATTCAGAAGGCTAAGGCAGGAAGAATTGCTTGAAACCGGGAGGCGGAGGTTGCAGTGAGCCAAGATTGGGCCACTGCACTCCAACCTGGCGAAAGAGCGAGACTATGTCTTAAAAAAACAAAAACTAAAACAAAACAAAGAAACAAACAAACAAGAAAAACTTGCACAAGGTAGTTCGGGAAATTTGAACACTGAGTCTGTATTTGATGATATTAAGTAATTATTACCTTTTAGGTGTGATAATGGCATTTTGTTTTTCAAAACTCTTTATCATTTGTAGATACATATTGAGATAGCTATAGATGAAATCATACAGTGTCTGAAATTTGCCTCAAAATAACGCAAGATGGAGCAGATATGAGTGAGCACATCTCTGATGCAAATTTGACCATGATTTTCATCATTTTTGAAGCTGGGCCATGGGTACTTGGGGTCCATTATATTATTATGTTTTATATATGTTTGAAAAAAACTAAATATGATAATAAACAAATAACATGCATTTACTTTCAGTATAGTATATATCACATTACATTTTGATTATTGTGCATATAACCGCCTTCCCAACTTAAATCATTAGTCCTACCCCTACTCCAACAAAACAGGAAGCAGAAAGCCTAAAAGTTAATGAGCTGAGCTTTTGCCTTAGGAAGTAGAAATCATAACAGTAAAATGAATTAAAAAATAATGCGGAAAGGAAAAAATGAAGATATGACAGCAGAAATTAAAGAAATAAACATGTAATACAGAGCAGCATAAAGCCAAAACTTGGTTATTCGATATCATTAATAAAATTAGCAAACCTCGGCCGGAAGCGGTGGCTCAAGCCTGTAATCCCAGCACTTTGGGAGGCCGAGACGGGCGGATCACAAGGTCAGGAGATCGAGACCATCCTGGCTAACGCGGTGAAACCCCGTCTCTACTAAAAAAAATACAAAAAACTAGCCGGGTGAGGTGGCGGGCGCCTGTAGTCCCAGCTCTTCGGGAGGCTGAGGCAGGGGAGAATGGGCATAAACCGGGTGGGCTTGCAGTGAGCTGAGATCCAGCCACTGCACGCATCCAGTAGCCTGGGCGACAGAGCAAGACTCCGTCTCGAAAAAAAAAAAAAAAAAAAAAAAATAGCAAACCTCTTGGCTGGGCGCGGTGGTTTACTCCTGTAATCCCAGCACTTTGGGAGGGAGCTGGTGGTGAGGATCACCTGAGGTCAGGAGATCGAGACCAGCCTGACCAACATGGCGAAAACCTGTTTCTACTAAAAATACAAAAATTAGCTGGGTGTGGTAGTGGGCGCCTGTAGTCCCAGCTACTCGGGAGGCTGAGGCAGGAGAATCACTTGAACCCAGCAGGCAGAGGTTGCAATGCGCGGAGATCATTGCACTCCAGCCTGAGTGACAGAGCGAGACTCTGTCTCAATAAATAAATAAATAAATAAATAATCAAACCTCAAACAAGGTTAATTGAAGAAAAATCAGAGAAGGCACAAATACACAATACCTGTACTAAAAAGGGAGGTGTAACTACAGAAGCAGCTGGTTACAAAGATAAGAGAATATCACAAACAACTTTTGCTAACATACTTGAAAACTCAGAGTAAATGGACATGGACCTAGAAAAATATGTATCCAATGAATTTAAGATGAAGGAACTTGAATCACTAAGTAGTTAATAATTTGCCTGCAAGAGAAACACCACACCAAACAGAGGTGTTCTAACAAAACTTTAAAGAAGAAATATTTTACTTGTAAAGAAACTCTCCTAAAAAATAGAAAGAAAACAATAGCTCATTTTTCTGAGGCTAATATAATTTTAAAACCAAAACTGCAAGGACAGTATGAAAGAGAAAAATCAGTCATTGATTTAGAACTCAATTCTAAATAAAATTTTAGTATACCTAATCCAGCAATGTAGCAATCATGTACAGATACATGCATTCACAAATGTAAACATAAACAAATTATTAAGCCCAGTTATGCAAGGTTGGTTGAATGTTTGGCAATATAAAAATTTTACTCATTACATCAAAATATTAAAAAGAAATGATATATGATCATCTCAATATATAAAAAATGCATTTGAGAAAATTCAACATCTATTTGGATTAGAAGACTCAACATAGTAAAGATGTCAATTCTCAGGTGGCTGTGGTGGCTCACTCCTATAATCCCAGCACTTTGGGAAGGTGAGATGGGTGGATTACAAGGTAAGGAGATCGAGACCAGCCTGGTCAACATGGTGGAACCCTGTCTCTACTAAAAGTACAAAAATTAGCTGAGTGTGGTAGGGTGTACCTGTAATCCCAGCTGCTCAGGAGGCTGAGGCAGGAGAGTCACTTGCACCAGGGAGTCGGACGTTGCAGTGAGCTGAGATTGCGCCACTGCATTCCAGCGTGGTGACAGAATGAGACTCCATCTCAAAAAAAAAAAAAAAAAAGTGTCAATTCTCCCCAAACTGGTCTGTAAGTTTAATGCAGTTTCTCTCAGAATCCCAGATAGAATCTTTGTAGCTAAGCTAATGAAAGGCACAGGCCCTAAGCAATCCTGTGAAAGAAGAATAAAGTGGAAGGAAGAAATCACTGTACGCAACATTAAGGCTTACTATATTGCTATAGTAACCAAGACAGTGTGGTATTGGCAGAGGGGTAGATATATATCAATGGACCAGAACAGATAACTCACAAAAAGACCCACACAAATATGACCAATTGATTTTTGACAAAAATACAAAGCAATTCAATGGAGGAAGGATAGTCTTTCAACAAATGGTGCTGGATCCATTTGACATTCATAGCCAAAATAAAGAGTCTTACACCTTGTGTAAGTCTCACAGCTTATGCAAACATTAACTCAAAATGGATAAAAGACTTAATGTAAAATATAAAACTATAAAAATTTTGGAAAAAAATTATAGCAGAAAATTTTTGGGAACTAGATCTAGGCAAAGAATTCTTAGACTTGACACCAAAAGCACAATCCATAAAAGGTTAAATTGATAAACTAGACCTCATCGAAATTAAAGACGACTGCAGTGCGAAAGACCCAGTGAAGAAGATGAAAAGTCTATGGATTTGGAGAAGATATTTACAGATGACATATCAGACAAAGGACTTGTATCTAGAATATATGAAGAATTCTCAAAACTCAACGGTTAAAAAGAAAAAACAAAAAAACCCAAAAACCCCAAGCAATCCAGTAAGAAAATGGGCAAAAGACATGAACAGACATTTCACTGAAGAAGATATACAGATGACAGATAAGTGCATGAAATAATCTTTGACACCATCAGCCATTGGGGAAATGCAAACTAAACCATAGTGAAATTTTACTCCACACCTATCATAATGGCTTAAAAAATAGTGATAATGCCAAATGATGGTGAGGATGTGGAGAAAGTGGATCATTTCATATATTGCTAGTAGAAATGTAAAATGGTACAGCCACTCTGGAAAACAGTTTGTCAGTTTCTTACAATACTAAACATGTACTCACCATATAGCCACGGACAATTGCACTCTTGGGCATTTTTTTTCCCCAGAAAAATGAAAACTCATGTTCACACAAAAACTTTACATGCGTGTTCAAAGCAGGCTTTAATCATAACAGTCCCAAACTGGAAACAACACAAATGTCTCTTAATGCATGTATGGTAAACACACTATGGGATTAATACATCCATAGCATGGAATACTATTCAGCAATAAAAAGAAACAAACTCTTGGCCGGGCGTGGTGGCTCACGCCTGTAATCCCAGCACTTTGGGAGGCTGAGACGGGTGGATCACAAGGTCAGGAGATAGAGACCATCCTGGCTAACACGGTGAAACCCCGTCTCTACTAAAAAAATACAAAAAAACTAGTCGGGCGTGGTGGCGGGCGCCTGTGGTCCCAGCTACTCAGGAGGCTGAGGCAGGAGAATGGCGTGAACCCGGGAGGCGGAGCTTGCAGGGAGCCGGGATCCGACCACTGCACTCCAGCCTGGGTGACAGAGCGAGACTCCGTCTCAAAAAAAAAAAAAAAAAAAAGGAACAAACTCTTGACACATGCAGCAACCGGGATAGATCACGAGGGAATTATTCTGAACAACAACAACAACAACAAAAAAGCCAATCCCCAAAGGTACATACTCTATGATTCCGTTTATATAACATTCTTGAAATGACAACGTTGTAGAGATTCAGAAGAAATTAATGATTGCCAGAGGTTGGGGCGGGGGCGGAGGGAGGTGGCGATGGCTACAGAAGCACCTGGGATCCTCCCGACTGAAAGGTGTCTTGACTGTGGTAGTGGTTACGTGAATCTACGCAGGTGATAAAATTGCAGAGAATTAAATATACACACACAGAAGAGTGTTAGTAAAACTGGTGAGATCTGAATAAGATCCATGGATTGTATTCATGTCAGTTTCCTGGTTGTGCTTTTGTACTATAGTGATGCGAGATGATACCATTGAGGGAAACCCATTGAAGGGTATATGGAATCGGAGCCTATAGTTATTTCAAAAGTTAAAAAAGTTCAATATTTACTATTAAAGAACAAAAACTAGAGTAAAACTCTTAGCCTTCCTGGATTTTAGGAGAAATTCTTTATTATGATGAAGGGCATTGACAAAAATAAACAAAAAGACAGCAAACTTCATAGTTACTGACATAGTATTAAAAGCATCTCCTTTAAAATCAGGATCAAGATAGGATATTCATGGCCAGGCACAGTGGCTCACGCCTGCAATCCCAGCACTTTGGGAGGCTGAGGTGGGCGGATCACTTGAGGTCAGGAGTTTGAGACCAGCCAACATGGTGAAACCCCATCTCTACTGAAAATACAAAATTAGCCGGTCATGGTGGCATGTGTCTGTAATCCCAGTTACTTGGGAGGCTGAGGCAGGAGAATTGCTTGAACTCAGAAGGCAGAAGTTGCAGTGAACTGAGATCGCACCACTGCATTCCAGCCTGGGCAACAGAGCGAAACTCCATCTCAAAAAGAAAAAAAAGGGTATTTACTATCATCACTGTGGTTCAACACTGTACTGAGGGGCCTACCAAGCCCAGTAAGACGGAAAGATGAAATGAAACGTAAGAATCAGAAAGGAAGTAGCAGAACTGTCATTGTGAGCAATTGATATCATTGTCTATGCAGAAAATTTAAGAATCTTTATAGGCTAATGTTTTGCATAGGGGAATTTAATGGGTTGTTTCAGAAAAATCTCTCCTTATTTCTTCCTTCAGCCAACTTGATTCATAACCAACTTGCAGGTGTAAGAGTGCCACTGGTCATAGAGCCTCACTAAAAAAAAGAAACTCCTAAAATAGGAAATTAAATGAAACAAAGATCACGACCTCATCCTTTGAAGGCCCCTTAGCATCTCCATCAAAAATTTCATCTCTCTCCTTATCCCCCTCTAAGTAAGTGTGGACTAGCATTTAAGACACAAAATGATTTATCATTTTTAATATTAATTATTAGACGTGATGATATTCATTATTATTTTTTTTTTTCGAGATGGAATTTCGCTCTTGTTGCCAAGTTGGAGTGCAATGGCGTGATCTTGGCTCACTACAACCTCTGCCTCCCGGGTTCAAGTGATTTTCCTGCCTCAGCCTCCCAAGTAGCTGGGATTACAGGCATGTGTCACCACATCCGGCTAATTTTTCGTATTTTTAGTAGAGACAGGGGTTCTCCATGTTGGTCAGGCTGGTCTGGAACTCCCCACCTCAGGTGATCTGCCTGCCTCAGTCTCCCAAAGTGCTGGGATTACAGGTGTGAGCCACCGTGCCAGGCCAATATTCACTATGATTTAGAAATTCACTTGTATGCCATTTTATCTGTGTTATGGTCATACAAACTGTTGTAGATTGATGCGCCTGAGAACTTAGCCTCCATTTATGACATTGTTTCTTTGGGAAAACACATTTTGAATGACAAAATGTCCTTTGGAATGCAGCCCATTTGTAGGTCAGAGACCTTGGTGAAGGCAGAAGTTAGAGTCCCTGTCTGTGTCTCTGCCTCTAAGACAGAGAATGTGACCTTATTTGGATACAGTTTTTGCAAATGCAATTCAATTAAGGTTCTCGAGATGAGATCATCCTGATTATTAGGGTGGGTCTTCAGTCCACTGACAATTATCACAGGAGACACAACGAGAAGAGACACAGAGGTCATGTGAAGATGGAGGCAGAGATTAGAGTGATGCTGCCCAGGTCCAGGAATGCCTGGAGCCACCAGAAGCCGGAAGAGGCAAGGAAGCGCAGCCTTTCCTAGTAGCTTTGAAGGGACTGTGGCCCTGCCAACATCCTGATTGCAGACTTCTGATCTCCAGAATTGTGAGAGAATGAATTTCTGTGGATTCAAGTCACCACATTTGTAGTAATTTGTTTCTGCAGACCTGGGAAATGAAGACAGTGTATTCTGTGAGCTCCTCACGTAGGAGAAATGAGTGCTGCCAACTTCCACAGCCTTGATTCTGTTACCAGAGCCTTGACAGATGGACGTGTGCCAGGTGTTGAGCTAAGAGTTGCATATGTCTTCTCAATTGATCCGGATAGCAAACCTGTGTTCCACTTGGAACTATAGTAACTGGGGTTTTGAGAGATTCTGCACTTGTATGCACAAAGACACAAGCAATCATGGCTGGGCGCAGTGGCTCATGCTTGTAATCCCAGCACTTTGGGAGGCTGAGGTGAGTGGATCACCCGAGGTCAGGAGTTCAAGACCTGCCTGACCAACATACTAAAAATACAAAAAGTAGCTGGGTGTGGTGACGGGCACCTGTAATCCCAGTTATTCAGGAGGCTGAGGCAGGAGAATCGCTTGAACCCAGGGGGCAGAGGTTGCAGTGAGCCAAGATCACACCACTGCACTCCAGCCTGGGCAACCAAGCGAGACTCTGTCTCAAAAAAAAAAAAAAAAAAAAAAAAAAAAGACACACAGGTAATCATACTAACTACTACCTACCGCTCACTGAACGTCTACTGTGGGCCAGATGTTCTGCTAAACTCTGCTAAAGTATCCTCATCTAAGTCTGCAGCAACAGTCTGAGGTAGTACTATTCATTTATTCCATTTATTCCTGGCACAGATATTTATGCATGCCTGCTGTATGCGGGCCCTGTCCTGGATGCTGGGCCACAGCAGCGAACCAGATGGAGGGTAAGCCCTCCCTCATGGTGCTTGCATTTTTGTATGCTGAAACGTTCAAGAAACAAACAAATGAATCCAAATTATGTCTGGTGGCATTAAGAGCTATTGAGAAAAACAAATCGGGAAGGAAGAAAGATAAAATGCAGGAGTCATGGCTTGAAGACGGAGAGTGGTGAGAACCGTCTCTATTTCACAGACGAAGAGTCTGAGACTCTGAGAGGTGAAGTGACTTTCCCAAAGTGACACAGATGTAACAGCTATAAAGAATGATCTGACAACTGTTGAATGTGGGAGGTGCTTTAAAGTCATTATTCCCAACCATTGCTGTAACTCTCCCAAATAGATGATATACGCATATTATATATATTTTATACTTATATATATTTCAGCTTCACTGAAGTATAATTGACAGATACAATTTATATATTTTAAAGTGTACAGTGATGATTTGATAGATATCGTGAAATGATTACAATCAAATTAGTATATTCATCACCTCACATAGTTACCATATATATTTCATCAAATAGGTTCTAAATACAGGTGAGGACCCTGCGACTCAGAAAGGTGAAGTGACCTGGCCAAACCCAGGTGACTTGCCCAAACCCAGGTTTCCATGCACATGCCCCTTCTACCACCATAAATCAATGCCTGTTGGCTGCCACCTCATGGCAAAAACCTGACCTGAGGATGAGCCGGGTGCCACAGGTTCCCAGGTGGTCAGTTTCTGTGATAGAGCCTGTCAGTTGCAGCTGTAGATATATCAGAAGGCTCCCTCTCTCCTATCCAAAGAGATTGATAGTTAAGCCTCAGCTGGAAGCACATAGATAACCTATTTCCTTTTCTGTATAAATCCTCCTGGTCTTACTAATTTTTATTGATAGGGAGTAAGGCTTGGGAGTAGATGGGAGTCACACTTTTATCCTATCATTTTATTCCCTAAGGAATAAGTTACTATCACAGACAATTTCTTGATTACATATGATGCTAGTATTTGATTTGGAACCTATTTTTAAAAATGTTCTGTTGATGGTAATTTATTTGTTCAATAGTGTGTCTGTGCCTCAAACTGTGAGAATGTGCCATCTAGTGGCTTACTGCTGAAATTACTGTTTCCTAGTAATTCAATGTTTGGTCGCAGAATTTCAGAATGTTTCTCTTTATTTAGAAACAGAATATTGTCAATCAGAGTTGTACAAAGAAACAAACCTTTGATATTAAAAAATACAATTTTGAACAGGAATTCTACATGCACAGGAAACTAGGTTGTAGGAGAATTAACAATTGACGAATACATTTCCAGGTGTTATTGAGCCTCTACTGATGAAATTGCCCACGCTTTTCTGAAAACATTTCCATAATTGTGAGATTAAGTGGAACAGAGAGGGAGGTTGTCTTCCATGTGCTGGTGGTCACAGGTCTTTGTGTGATGCAGCGGGCTCCAGAGCTAGACCACCTGGACTTGGCCTTGGGCAGGTTATTAAAATCTCCGTACCTCAGTTTCCTCATTTGTCATGGAAGTCTTGTGAGGATAAAGCGAGACAACAGAAGCAAAGTGTTTATTTTAGCACAAAGCCTGACACACTTCAAATGCCGGTATAGGTTTCCTCTTAGGATTCCACCTCCATATAGTGCCTACTGTTTTCTCTGTCTCTGGCTATTGTCTCTGATTCTAATTCCATCTTCTATGGGGACGTCAACTCTGAGGCCTCAGCTCTTGAAGGGTCCTGTGGAGGTGCGGGGCCTGGGTGCTGTCCGCTGGCTCATGTAGGCAGGTGCATTGCTCCGCTGAAGATGCTCCTGGCATCTAGAATATTGGGAGTCAGAATATTGGGAGTAGGTCCTAGCATCTGAAATAGCTGGAGCCTTTGATGGGTTACAGCCTCCAAGGTAGACGTGTTGAACTCTGACCAACATTTCTGTGTCACATTCTATCATATTGGACCTAAGTGGTGCTACTTTATGCTTCCACGGTCTTGCTAATGAGCTACCAGAATCTGGAAAAGGCAAGGAGGATCTTTCCCAAGAAGCTTTGAAAGGAGCATGGCTCTGTCAACACCTTGATTTCAAACTTCTGGCCCCCTGAACTCTGAGAGAACAAATTTCTGTTGTTTTAAGCCACCCAGTTTGTGGTAATTTGTTACGACAGTGCTAGGAAATTGATACAGGAGGTTACTAGGGTTAAGCAAATTACTTTGTAGAGGGTCCTTAAAACTGTTCTTTGCACAAATTAGAAACAGGCATATGTCAGCTGTTACTTCTTTGGGGGCAATTTAGCATAGCAGGTAACTGCTTGAGCAGTTGTCACTGACGGACCAGGCTCTGCTGGAGCCTGCAGAGACCTGGCTCTGTAACTTACCAGTTGTGTGACTTTGGGGGAAGTTCTGTAACTTCTGAAGGTCATGGTTTCCTTATGAATAAAACAGGGTACTAATAGTTGCTGCCTCCTAGGTTAATTGTAAAGATAGAGATAAAAAATGCAAGCACTCCACACACACTTGGCATTAGAATGTGAGCCCCTGATGTGGTTGGTTCAAGCATGTGCCACTGGCTTGTCCCCTTTCAGGATGGCTCACTCCCTGAGGCCACCCGGGTTCCTTATGGAATAAGGCCCTCAAGCTCCCATTCTATGGGTCCTCAAGACATGCATGAATCCTGGGTGAGCACAGTTCAGACCAAAACCAGGAACTCCGTGGTATTGTTATAGGAGTTATTAAGAAATTATTTTAGGCAGATAGAGAGGAAAAGGTCCTTGGAAAGTTTTTTTTTTTTTTTTTGAGATGGAGTCTAGCATCGTCCCCTGGGCTAGAATGCAATCTCAGCTCACTGCAACCTCCGCCTCCTGGGTTCAAGCAATTCTCCTGCCTCAGCCTCCTGAGTAGCTGGAATTACAGGCGCCCCCCACCACCACACCCGGTTAGTTTTTTGTATTTTTAGTAGAGACAGGGTTTCACTGTGTTAGGCAGGATGGTCTTGATCTCCTGACCTCGTGATCCAACCGCCTCGGCCACCCAAAGTGCTGGGATTACAGGTGTGAGCCACTGTGTCTGTCTCTTTTAAAGCAGCTCCAGAAAAGTTTCTTGTCTAGCAGGAGGGCCTCGGCTCTCAGAGCCTGGCTGGCAACCTTTGATATGCAAATGCAAGCCATTAGAGACTGGGTCCGCCCTAACATGGGGAATCGCCCCTTGTCCTCTTCCTCTGCCCCCCATATGCTTCTGGCAGCATGGCCGCCCCCATATATCCCCACGTGTGTAGAACATCATGGCACCCTGTATTTGCATATTAGAAGACTAGGGTGAGAGGGCCAGTTTGTTTTGTGGCCACATGAATGATATGCCTGGTCAAACCAATCCTCTGAGTCCTAGGCAAATCAGACATGCCTCCAAACTCCTCATGTAACTGGCTGGTATCCACAGCACTTGGGTTTCCTGTCTTGGCTTTGGAGCTCCCTCCCTTCATCTCTGTCCAGGGGAGCTTCTTTCTTCTCCCTTCTTTCTGCCTATTAAACTCTCCATTCCTTAAAACCACTCCACGTGTGTCTGTGTCATTTTATCTAAACCAGTGCAAGGACCAAGAACCCTGGTGTTCCTCCACTCATCTGAGCCGTATCAGTATAAGCAAAGTGCATTTGCGTTTAAGAATGATAGGTCATTAAAAAGTTTCAGGTGTTACCATCCACATTGCAGATTGCTCTGGGAAATGCCTTGTTGAGAGCCCGGCCGGGGAACTGGGTTGTAGCTCCAGCTCCACAACCAACCTGCTGTCTGGCATTAGCCAATCAGGGCTCACTCATGTCACCTGTGAAATGATGCTGTTGGACAAGATCCCCTCTGAGATCTCTTTACACTCGAATATCCCAGCTCTAGGAGGAAGCAAAGGTTCCAACTTTCAAGCCAAGACTCTAAAGTTGGTGCTGAAGGCAATCTCAGCTGCCTTTGAATCTTTTCTGTGTCCAAACTCCAGGTAGCAGCTGGCGACTAACTTGCTAATTATCTACCTATATTTAACATGCTTGTTGAGTTGCAGCCTTGAGGTTGCTCCAAGTAACAGGCCCGGCAAGTCCATGAAGGAATGATTCTGTTGTGAACGAGAACAACATCGCTTTGACCGTCTTCCCCAGTGCCTCGCCTTGAGGCAGGTGAGGACCAGGTGCCCTTTGGGTTTCAAGAAATAAAACGTGAGTTGAACACATGGAGGAGCCATTGTATAGGGGGTGGCTCAAGCCTCAGCCCCCATGCTCTGGGGTGTAGTGGAATGAATTAAAATATTTGTCGGGGGCTTTTAGTGCTGGCTCTGCTCCTGTGCTAGTTTGGGAAGTAACTTATCTTTGAGCCTCAGCTCCTCAGGTGTTGAATGGAACTCAGACGCCCTCCTATATTTGGTAGGATTATTTTGACTGCATGAAACAGAAAAACAGACTCAAACTGGTTAACAAGGAAATGTAGTCTGTCCTGAAGGAGAGATTTCATATAGTGGCGACATCACATCCAACCATGACAGTCTCCACAGTTGTCTTTCATTGCCTCTTTCTTAGGATCCAGGTATCCTAAGAGGCATCCGAGTGGTATAAGGACTCTTTTTCAGCAGTTTTCCTGGAGGAGAAGGGGTTTGAGTAATCAGCATTCACCTCTGGGCAGGGAGGGGAGTTGTGTCCACTGCTGCTCTCAGCTGTGTAGAGTTGTGGACAAACGGCCAGAAATCCGGGGAGAAGGCGGACTGCTGTGGGATGGGATGCCTGTCAGTGTGGAGCTGAGAATTAGATTATGGATGTGAACAATCTTCCCTGTGAATTTTAAAGCATCGGGTATTTCTTTCTCATGACAGGAGTTTGGATTAGATTATATCTAATGTTCCTTCTAACTCTGTATTTTTATGAATTTTCAAATAAGAGCCATTTTCACTGGCCTGATGATTTTTATAGTTGGTTCAGCAATGCTGTTGGATAACAAAATGCTGGCTAGTCACTTGCTTGGGGCACCAATAACGAAAACCACCATTACTGCCATCAAACCCATTCACAACCCAGATGAGAAACATCTAGGGGAAAGCCTTTAAAACAATTTTGGCATTCCTGTGTGCTGTGTGTCATTCTGCAAAACAATAGATTTTTGCGGCTTAGTCTTATGTTTATTTTAAATCCATATGGGGGTATTGTGATGTTTTCATGCTCAGGGGTGTTGATCCATACCTTTCCAAAACTGGAAAATGTCACAGTTATTTATCAAGATTTATCAAGATCCAGACATTTTCAAAACTGGAAAATGTTACAGCTATTTATCAATGAAATGAGAGGTTTTTTCCAATTTACTTTTTCTATATAATAATCATGTAATTTTTGGCCAGGCACGATGGCTCATGCCTGTAATCCCAGCACTTTGGGAGGTTGAGGTGGGTGGATCACCTGAGGTCAGGAGTTCAAGACCAGCCTAACCAACACGGTGAAACCCTGTTTTTACTAAAAATACAAAAATTAGCTGGTTGTGATGGCAGATGCCTATAATTCCAGCTACTTGGGAAGCTGAGGCAGGAGAATCACTTGAACCCAGTACGTGGAGGTTGCAGTGAGCTGAAATTGTACCACTACACTCCAGTCCGGGTGACAGAGTGAGACTCCATCTCAAAAAAAAAAAATCACATAATTTTCCCATATTTTGAAATGTGAGGATAGGTAAAAAATTGTAACTCTGAAAAGGGAACTGTCTTCTACTAGGCAGTGATGTCACTAGTGGAGAGGCGGATAGCCTTGCCTGTGGTCCTAATATTCCTATTAATGATTTCGATACAGATGTAGAAGAAGTGACTGTCAAATGTGGGCTTATGAGATAAAAGTGGGAAGACAGACCTAATATTATAGAAGAAAGTCTTAATCCAAATGATTTCAATAGGCTATCATGCTGAACTGAAACCAGTAAAGTGAATTTCAATAGAAATAAATGGTTTAGCACTTAAATTTTACTACATAAAGGAAAGAGAAAAAAGATCGGGTATTTTAGCTTATTCCAGTCCACCCTGAGTTAGCAGCTGGAGAAGGCCACACTAGTCACAGTCAGCATTAATCAGAGTGGAGAGTCCAGATTCTATATTTGGTACCACTCAGGTAACAACTGGCTGCTGTATTTTAAGAAGGGCAAACTGAGGTAATTAAGTAATAAAATAGTTATGATTGTCTCCAACATAAGCAAACTAATATACTAAGTCCTGAATATATGTTATCTCTGATTTTCAGAGAGTCCTGGAAAAATAGATACTATTGTTTACATTTTACAGAAAAGGGAAATTAACCAGAGAGATCATCAGGCACTCTCTTCCTCCCCTCCCAACTCCTTAACCAAGGTAGGAAGTTTCATTCAAGCTTATGGGCTATTTTTTATTAAGCTTGGGATGTCACCCGAAGGGCATAGGACTTGGAACAAATTCTTTCATCATACTGTAGGGCAGCAGTCCCCTGTCTTTTTGGCTGGCACCAGGGACCAGTTTCATGAAAGACAGTTTTCCCACAGACAAGGGAGGGGGGTTGGTTTTGACATGAAATTGCTCCACCTCAGATCATCAGGCATTAGTTCGATTCTCATAAGGAGCATGCAACCTAGATCCCTCGCATGCGCAGTTCACAATAGGGTTTGCGCTCCTATGAGAATCTAATGCTGCCACTGTTCTGAGAGGAGGCAGAGCTCAGGTGGTAATGTTCTCTCGGACCCTCCTCATCTGCTATGCAGCCCAGTTCCTAAGAGACCATGACGCTGAGGACTGGGAACCCCTAGTGTAGGGGATCAGCATATGTCACCCCAAAATATGCCATTCTGGCATAAGGATTATTTTGAGCTGAAGACAATTGAGGAACAGCAGATGCCAAAAACAGCACTCTCTGCTTCCCCTGCCTGGTAAAAGTAGGCTTAGACTTATTTGCTTCAAGACAGCACAAAGGAATCTATACAACAAACATTCCTAAAATAACCCGTATCTTCCGTTAGCTTCCTCTGTACATTTACCTTCCCACGGTGTGCCGTCCCTCAAAGCCTAAACCCCTTAGTGTTGTCATTTCTCTACAAATTTACTGTTCTTTGTTAAGATGCTGTAGAACCTTAAGTTCTAATGATCCCTTCCAATGATCGGTCACTACATTTTCCCCGCATGGATACACGCTGTATATATGAATACACTGTGCTTTCTTCTGGTTAGTCTATCTTTTGCCAGTTTAATTTCCGGAGCCCCAGCCAGAGAACCTAGAAGTACAGAGAAAAAAGTTTTCCTCCTCTACCTGTTTACTGGGAAGGGTGAAATGTACAACACCTGAATCAGCAAGTCATGAGAAGGCCTGGTCCCCACCCTCCCTCATCCCATGGAGAGGAGGTGTGGGGTGGGGCCTCCTTACCCTCTGTCCTTCCACAGAGAGGAATGGCGGTGGGAGAGGGGGGGAGGGCGGGGGAGGGGCAGGGACCTCCCCACCCTCCCTCGGTTCACAGAGGGGAATTGCGGGGCGCGGGCACTCTGCAGGACATGCAGTGTGGGAATCTCTGTTCTAGGGGAGCATGTACTGCCTTACTGCCTTCTCCCCACTTAAAGGCAAGCAAAGGGGAATGTTGACAGTAGAAGAATAGTAGATCGAATTTGGATTGAGATTCTCTAAACCTGGAAATGTTCTTAGTGTACTCTCACATGGTAATTCAGTCGACCTATGGTTTGTCTTATCTGTTTTGTGTTGTTATAAAGGAATATCTGAGGCTGGGTAATTTATAAAGAAGGTGTATTTGGCTCATGGTTCTCATGTCTGAAAGAGTTCAAGGCTGGGCCTCTGCATCCGGTAAGGGCAGAAGCTGCCTCCATTTCATGGAAGAAGGTGAAGGGGAGCCGGTGTGTGCAGATCACAGGGCAAGACAGGAAGCAAGAGAGAGACAGAGGGGAGGTGCCAGGCTCCTTTTAGCCATCAGCTCTCATGGGAATTGATAGAACGAGAACTCACTCACCCCCACCCACCTCCTGGAGGGGATTAATCTATTCACGAGGGATGATCCATGACCCAAACACCTCCCGTTAGGCCTCACCTCCAACGCTGGATCAGACTCCAGCATTCGATTTGGAAGGATCAAACCCCCAAGCTGTGGCATGGTTCCGGGTTGGAAATCATTTTCCCTCCAACATTCGAAGGCAGTGCACTTAGCGTTGCTTTTGAGAAATCTGAAGCTATGGCAGATTCCTGTCTCTGGGTGACTGTGTGCCCTATTTTTTTTCCCTGTCTGGAAACTTGAAGGACCTTCTTTGGCCTTGCTGTTCTGAAACATGAGGTACCTCTATGTGGATCACTTTCATGTATTTTGCAGACCATGAGATGGACTTATGTATCTGGAAATTCAGGTCTCTAACTTTCGGAAAATTTTCTTTCCAACTCTCTGGCTGGAAGAGTATGAGCCTGGCTGCTAACCTTCTGGGAGCTGAGTCAGGGAGGAAATCTGGGGGTGGGGAGGGTTTGCAGTGCGGAAATCAAGCTTCGCATTCAATAGGCAAACTTTTACTTACTCTGCCTGTGTTTTGAAGAGGTACCTGGTGCCATCAATTCCCGAGTCTTTAGGGGATTCTCCAGTGCCATGTGGGCTGCTTCTCCGACCTTCCTGCTGCTTTTCGGCCTCCAGAATGATCTCAACTCCAGTTCTCCGTTTTTCTGTCTCTTAAAATCTTAGTCAGGTTGTGGGAGGGATTAGAAGTAAATGCATGTGTTCAGTTCCATCCATCCATCCATCCATCCATCCATCCATCCATTTATTTATTTATTTGGCAGAATCTCACTCTGTTGCCCAGGCTGGAGTGCAGAGGCGTGATCTTGGCTCACTGCAACCTCTGCCTCTTGGCTTCAAGCAATTCTCCCTGCCTCAGCCTCCCGAGTAGCTGGGATTACAGGTGCATGCCACCATACCCAGATAATTTTTGTAGTTTTGGTAGAGATGGGGTTTTGCCATGTTGGCTAGGCTGTTCATGAACTCCTGAACTCAGGTGATCCACCCACCTTGGCCTCCCAAAGTGCTGGAATTACAAGGATAAGCCACTGCTCTCAGCCAATTCTTCATATTTAATGGCAAATCTTTCTTTTTACATACACTAACTCATTAATCTTCCCAACTATCCTGTGGGGTAAGGACCATTATCCCAGTTTTACGGATGAAGAAACTGAGGCAGAGAAATGTCAAGTGACTTGCCCAGACAAACACAACTAGGAAGTGACAGACCCAGAATAGGAACCCAGGGAGTCTGACGCCAGGAGCCAGACTCTTAGTCATGATGCTATTCCCCCTATTCACAGTTTAGCAGATTATAGTACAGGGATAAGAAAGGTAGAAACTGACAAAACAGTGAGAATGGGAGGGAAGCAATGGGATGGGAGGTTTCATCAGTTTTCTTGGAAACGCACAGTGAGAGGCAGAGTGTTGACTGGTGGAGTGGGGAGCGGCACCCTAGAATACTGGAGTATGGGTGAGCCATAGAGGGGTGATCAGCCTGGTGGAAGTTAGTGCAAGCTCCTGACTTGAAGACTAACATATGTAAGGGTGGGAGCAGGAAGCAGGGCTGATAATGGAGAGTCCAGGCTATGCGCTCAGTTCTTGGGAGGTGAAAAAAATCATGCTCTTTTTTAATGTTCTAGTGTGCCAGTAAAATGGAAAGTATTTCACCTTCTTACTGTAGAGCGGTCATTGTCCAGCATTTGTGTGCTTCAGAATTACCAGGAGCATTGTTAAAATAGATTGCTGAGCTCCACCTGCAAGCAGTTTTAGGGGATTCAGGACATCTGGAGTGGAACCTGAGTATTTGGATTTCTTTTTTTTTTTTTTTGAGATGGAGTTTCATGCTGTCACCCAGGCAGGGGTGCAGTGGTGCGATTTCAGCTCACTGCAACCTTGGCCTCCCGGTTCAAGTGATTCTCCTACCTCAGCCTCCCTAGTAGCTGGGATTATAGGTACATGCCACCATGCCTGACTAGTTTTTGTATTTTTAGTAGAGATGGGGTTTCATTGTGTTGACCAGGCTGGTCTTGAACCCCTGACCTCATGATCCACTCGCCTCAGCCTCCCAAAGTGCTGGGATTACAAATGAGAGCCACCGCGGCTGGCCTGGATTTCTAAGTAATTCTCAAGTAGGATGATGAGATGATGGTTTTCAACCATGGGGTAATTTTAGCCCTAAGTAGACATTTGGTAATATCTGGAGACATTTTTGATAGTCACCACAAGAGGGGTGGGGCTGTTGGCACCCAGTTGGTTGAGGATGGGGATGCTATTAAACATCCTACTGTGCACAGATCAGCCCCATAACAAAGACTTAGGCCTAAGCATCAGCAGTGTCAAGGCTGAGAAGCCCCAGTCTGGAGTAAAGCCTACTTGTCAATAGGCCCTACCTTTACCTTTTCTATTACCTCATTAAAAAAAATACGGCCAGGCTGGGCATGGTAGCTCACACCTGTAATCCCAGCACTTTGGGAGGTCGAGCCAGTGGGTGCCTTGAGCCCAGAAGTTTGAGGTCAACATGGGCAACAAGGTGAGATCCTATCTTTACAAAAAATACAAAAATTAGCCAGGTGTGGTGGGGTATACCTGTAGTCCCAGCTACTTGGGGGGCTGACATGGGAGGATCACCTGATCACAGGTAGATTGAGGTTACTGTGAGCCATGAGCACACGACTGCATTCCAGCCTGGGCAATAGAGTGAGACCTTGTCTCAAGTAAGTAAATAAATAAATATTACAAATATGTTCATGCAGTTGAGGAAGGAATATGATATGGATAAGAAATACCTGTTGCTATGGTTTGGATATCGTCTGTCTCCACCAAAACTCACGTGGAAGTTTAACTGCCAGCTGGCAGTGTTGGGAGGTGGGGCCCAATGGGAGGTGTTTGGGTCATGGGGACAGATCCTTAATTAATAGATAAATGGTGTCTTGGAGTGAGTTCTCCCAGGAACGATCTGGTTCCCACGAGTTTCTTGCATGTATTCACTTCCCCTTTGGCCTTCTCTGCCATGTTTTGATGTAGCCCGTGGCCCTCACCAGAAGCTGAGTAGATACTAGGGCCATTCCCCTTGAACTTCTCAGACTGCAGAATGATGTGCTAAATAAACCTCTTTATAAATTACTCAGTGTCAGGTTTTCTGTTGTAGCAACACAAAACAGACTAAGACACCTATATTTACTGATTTAAAAACTCTTGGAGGAGGCCGGGTGTGGTGGCTCACGCCTATAATCCCAGCACTTTGGGAGGCCAAGACAGGCAGATCATTTGAGGTCAGGAATTTGACATCAGCCTGACCAACATGGTGAAAGCCTGCCTCTACTAAAAATATAAAAAATTAGCCACACGTGGTCATGCATGCCTGTAATCTCGGCTACTCAGGAGGCTGAAGCAGGGGAATCGCTTGAACCCGGGAAGCAGAGGTTGCAGTGAGCCAAGATTGTGCCACTACACTCCAACCTGGGTGACACAGGGATACTCCATTTCAAACAAAACAAAACAAAAACAAAAAAACTTTGGAGGAATCAGAAATAATACAGGTAACTAAAGAGAATTAAAACATGTGCAAAAAGGCATACCATAATAAAAAATAACTTTAGTTATCTTCAGAGAAGTTTGAGAAGATATTTGTGTGCAAAATGTCAAAAAAACAAAAAAAAAAACCAAAAAAAACAAAAACAGAGAATGGAATATCTCCTGGAAGTGAAAAATATAACTGCCAATTTTGAAATTCAATAGTAAGGGTGGATTGGATTTTCTGTTTTTCCCTCCAGATGTATTCTCTGTTCTTTTCTATCCTACTCTGTGCCTGGGAGACTGACTCGTACAAATTGCATTATCTGGGCTTTGTTGCTTCTGACTTCTGGTTGAGTTTGGCCAAAGAAAGGCCAGTTGATTAGAGGGCAGGAAAGCATGATTGATCTTTATTATTCTTGGATTCCACATATGTGAATTCGCCTATTCACTAATTTATTCATCACCCCAAAGTCAGTGCTCATGGGCTTCTTTTGTCCTTTACAGACAAGCACAGAATGGCCAAAAATTTGAGTTGCTGGATACACACTTCCCAGCTGAGATGGAACCAGGCAATGCTCTTCCTTCTTGTTTAAGCTCTCACAATATAAACAAGTGTCCTTTTCTCAGTCTATTTAGTGCCATACTTTTATATTTTGTGGGTGTTTTGTTTTTGGTGATTTCAGTGTTTAAAATGCCCCAAGTGTAGTGCTGTCTATTGTTCCTAAGTGCTAGAAATCTATGATGTGCCTTATGGAAAAAACACAGATTAGATAACCTTTGTTCAGATATCCATGATAAGGGCTGTTAGCCATGAGTTTAATGTTAATGAATCCACAACATATATTAAATAAGATGTCTTTAAACACAAACACACATAAAACAAGTTTATGAATTAAATATTGGCAAAAATGTGACCAGATGCTTACAGGAGCCTAACCCCGTCATTCTCCTAGAAGCAGTATTTGCTGATTCAGTGTTTGTGGTGCCTTTATAGAACATAGCTACCATGAATAATGAGAATCTTCAGTACTCTGCTGAGTGTGGTTTTGGCAATGACTGGTTTTCTCTGCTGTGGCCACAATTCCTGCCAGATGGTCCCTCATTCATGGCTGCAGCTCATTTTCCATTAACTTTGCTTTTTTTCCTGACCCTTTCAGGTTTAGGGGTGATAATGACTTTGCTCTGTTGCGGATCTATGGGAACTTCACCATTCTTTGTTGTTTCTTTAGCACTGACCATAACTCTACAATTTCCTTATGACATTTTCCTCACTTACCTTTTGCATTTGCCATCTGTTTCCTTCCAGGATCTTGATGACTCAGTTGGTAGAAAATGTACTCAGCCTAGTCTCTCATAATGAAGAACAACATGTAATGAGATTTTTTTAAGTATGAGGAAAGAAAAGTTATGTAACATGAGTCTAGGAGCTGAAATCCTGACTAACAAGAATTCCAGATAGAAGAGGCTGGAAAGTATCACTGATATAATACAAGAAAATTTCCCAGAAGGGAAGGAGAACATGAATATTCAAAGTGAAAGAGCTATACAAAATAAACTTTAAAAGGCCTCATTTAGATATTCAGGGAATTAAGTGTAAAGATAAGAAATCAAAAGACTTCAGGGAGGAGACAAAAAGATTACCTACAAATGAACAGGAATCATACTGATGTTTGATATGTCATCAACAGCCATTGATCTATAAGAAAATGGAATAATGCCATCAAATTTCTGAAGAGAATTGATTTCAATTCTATACCAATCTAAATCATCAAAGGTAAAAAAAAATAAAAATCTTTATATAATTAAAAACTCAAAATATTGCTTTACAGGCACAAAACACCTTTTCTTTGGGAGTTACTTGCAGATGTATTTCAGCAAAATGAAAAAGTGAAACAATAAATACTAACATGAGTTTTAGGAAATAGTACATTCAATCTAAAAGAAAAGTTCCCAGATAACTACTATGTAGAAGGCCTCCAGAGCAACGAGTCCATGTAAGGAGAGGAGCATGGAGACCACCAGAGGATGATCTAGAAAAAGCAAGAGGGGGGAATTTGATAGAAAATTGTATCATCAATGGCTTGGAAAAGTCTGAGAATAAGACCAAGCCATGAATGAAGGAAAAATTCCAGGAAACAACAACAACAAATTATACAAGAAAGGCACAAGTCAAAAAGAAAACCAAACTGTGGCACAATGATTTTGAATAATTGCAGTAAACTGTTAAAAGAGTCGAGCAGTCCTTAAATGGCAGCAACCAGTGAAACTGCTAAGTTGCTTGATTCGCCATACTGTAGAGCTTCAGTCAGTAAGGAGAAAGGAGCCCAGGGGGATCTGGATTATTATTCATAGCACAACAGGCTCCGTGGACTCCATGTTTGCCTTGCTCCCCTTTGCCCCCAGGTCTCATGGGGACAATGTGGATCAGGCTTAGGTGGATGTTGCACATACAGCGGGTTTGTGCACAGCTGAGTAACATGCAGATGGGAGATCCTGATCTTCTATAGGTATAGCCATCAAAGCTGCCTCTTCTTCTTCCAAGGAGAGATGTTGGCTTCATTACCCGGGAATATCTCAGGGGAGAAAAAGGAGGGCTGTCCAGCTATATTACCCTAGAATGTGTCTGGGAGAGGTAGCTCTTAATTGAAGGGAGGAAATCACTGTTATAAACAAATCCACCCTCTGTCCCAGAGGGGAGACACTACCTCTAGGTTCCATGGTTGTCTGTTATCCAAACATCCTTGAACAAAGCTATTGGTGTCCTTTGCTCAGAAGATGTTTCTGGTGCAGAAGGATCAGCATTATCTCCCAACATACACAAAGGGAGAATGCATTTGGACGTGTTGCTGGTGCAGTCTCTTTTGTGTAGCGTAGGGGAGAAGGAAGTGTGATCATAGTGTGTCTGGAATTGGTGGATTCTTGGTCTCGCAGACTTCAACAATGAAGTCGCGGACCCTTGCGGTGAGTGTTACAGTTCTTAAAGATGGTAGTCTGGAGTTTGTTCCTTTAGACGTTCAGATGTGTCTGGAGCTTCTTCCTTCTGATGGCTACGTGGTCTCGCTGTCAGGAGTGAAGCCGCAGACCTTCCCGGTGAGTGTTACAGCTCTTAAAGGCAGCATGTCTGGTGGTGGTCATTCTTCCCAGTGGGTTCCTGGTCTTGCTGGCTTCAGGACTGAAGCTGCAGACCTTTGTGGTGAGTGTTACAGCTCATAAAGGTGGCATAAACCCAAAGAGTGAGCAGCAGCAAGATTTATTGTAAAAAGCAAAAGAACAAAGCTTCCACAGTGTGGAAGGGAACCCGAGCAGGTTGCCACTGGCTGGCTCGGGCAGCCTGCTTTTATTATCTGGCCCCACCCACATCCTGCTGATTGGTCCATTTTACAGAGAGCTGATTGGTCTGTTTTGACAGAATGCTGATTGGTCCATTTACAATCCCTGAGCTAGACACAGAATGTTAGAAAAGTTCTTCAAGTCCCCATTAGGTTAGCTAGATACAGAGTACTGATTAGTGTATTTACAAACCTTGAGCTACACACAGAGTGCTGATTGGTGTATTTACAAACCCTGAGCTAGACACAGAGTGCTGATTGGTGCATTTACAATCCCTTAGCTAGACATAAAAGCTCTCCAAGTCCCCACTAGACTCAGGAGCGCAGCTGGCTTCACCTAGTGGACTCCACAGGTACTGAGCCCTGCCCCGCAGGGAGGCAGCTGAGGTCCCACGAGAACTCGAGCGCAGCCTCAGCAGGCCGGCACTGCTGGGGGACCTGGCGCACCTTCTGCAGCTGCTGGCCCAGGTGCTAAGCCCCTCACTGCCCTGAGGGGGTGGCCCTGGCCAGCGGCTCCAAGTGCGGGCTGCGCATGCCCGGCGCCCCCACGCCCCCACATGCCTGCCGGAGCTGGCGCTGGCCTGTGAGCGCCATGTGCAGTCCAGGTTCCTGCTTGACCCTCTCCCTCCACACCTCCCTGAAAGCAGAGAGAGTGGGCCCTGGCCTCGGCCAGCCCAGAGAGGGGCTCCCACAGTGCAGTGGCGGGCTGAAGGGCTCCTCAAGCACCGCCAGAGTGGATGACCAGGCCGAGGAGGTGCCAGACTGAGGGCTGCTGGCATGTTGTCACCTCTCAGTAGCACACTACTTGATTTTATAGTGATAATATTTACATAGCTGTCATCACATAAGTGGCATTTATTGGTTTTCAATTTTAGAATCAATCTAGAGACAACTCATGAAAGTCTCAGAAGTATCTTTTATAAAGGCCGTAAGTGTTGGCCGGGTGCAGTGGCTCACTCCTGTAATCCCAGCACTTTGGGAGGCTGAGGCAGGCGGATCACCTGAAGTCAGGAGTTCAAGATCAGCCTGGCCAACAAGGTGAAACCCCATCTCTACTAAAAATACAAAAATTAGCCGGGTGTGGTGGTGGGTGCCTTAATCCCAGCTACTCAGGAGGCTGAGGCAGGAGAATTGCTTGAAACCAGGAGGCAGACGTTGCAGTGAGCTGAGATCACACCACTGTACTCCAGCCTGGGTGACAGAGACTCCATCTCAAAAACAAACAAACAAACAAACAAACAGAAAACAACAACCAAAAAACCCCCGTAAGTGTTGATAATATAAAAGGAAAAGCAGAGCCACAGAGACTGGGAGGTTGGGGGATGGAGTGGAGAGGCTGACACCCCCAAAGGTGGGAGCACCATCACTTTGTTCCACCGGGTCTTTGATAGGAATGGAAGCTGACACTTGCTGAATGTGACCATGGATCAACATCGTGCTGAGTGCTCTCCTTGTGGCACCTTCTGACCCACAAACTTATTCACAACAAGCCTGTGAAGCAGGCACCAGTATTAACTCCACCTTACAGGGGAGGAAACTGATGTACCCAGAGATTAAGTGTACTGCTCTAGGTCACACGGATGGAGATATAATGGGTTTACTGTGATATTTGACACTACACTTCAGAGGTGACTATGGGAAGAAATGAGATTAGAGGCAGCTGAGTCTGGGTGAGTAGGACACCACGGGAAAGGTGAGTGGTGGAGCTGGAGAGTGCAGGAACAGGAGGCTGGGCACAGCGAGTGAGCTGCCTAAGGTGGCTGGGCAGAGGGCTTCATGAAAAAGGAAGGCATTCCGAAAGGTGTGGGCTGTGGAGCGTTGTGAGAGGAAGGATAGATAAGACTTTCCCATTTCACCTGAAGCTAGTTTTCTGATCCCCACCTTCCAGATGGATTGGAAGTGAATGATAGAGACAGAGATAGAGGTGTACATCTATAAATAAATACCCCCGGCTTCTAACACATACACACGCAAAGCATACAGACTGCGTTTCTAATTTTGGAAGAGTGGTGTCCACATTTTCCAGCCACGTATTCTTTAGATTTGTATTCTATTTCATCACCTGCCTTTCTGCTTTTATTCCTGCTTTTACTCCTCAGTCGTCAGTTTATATTTACATTATTTGCTTATATTTACATGATTATGTTAACTATGTTTTCATTTCCGCCTTTGAAAAACACAGTCCTAGTTCTTTGTTTTTCTATTTTTAATGACGTCTAATGATGCAAAATATGTAGATTACATTGTAAATCATATATGAGAAAGGAGGAAAAAAATGGAACATTCCAATTTCATATAATTTTTTTTTTATACATAAAAAGGGGAAAAGATTGGCCAGGTATGGTGGCTCACATTTGTAATCCCAGGACTTTTGGAGGCAGAGGTGGGCAGATTGCTTGAGCTCAGTGTGAGACCAGCTTGGGCAATGTAGTGAGACCCCATCTCTATAATAAATACAAAAATTAATGGGGTGTGGTGGCATGGGCCTGTGGTCTCAGCTACTTGAGAGGTTGAGGTGGGGGGATGGCTTGAGTCTGGGAGGTCAAGACTGCAGTGAGCTAAGATCATGCCACTGTACTCCAGCCTGGGCAACAGAGAGAGAGCCTGTATGGAAAAATATATATATAATAATAAAAAGGGGAAAAAAGGAAGATTTGCTCACTGTTTTAAGTAAACTCATAACAGTTTTCTTAACAGTTATGAGCATCTTTCAAAAGAAACACAGTAAATCCAATAACTACAACATCTTTATCTTTTAAAACTCCCCCTGAAGTGGCTGGGCGTGGTGGCTCACGCCTGTAATCCCAGCACTTTGGGAAGCTGAGGCAGGCGGATCACAAGGTCAGGAGATCGAGACCATCCTGGCTAACATGGTGAAACCCCGTCTCTACTAAAAATAGAAAAATTAGCCAGGCGTGATGGCGGGCACCTGTAGTCCCAGCTACTCAGGAGGCTGGGGCAGGAGAATGGCGTAAACCCGGGAGGTGGAGCTTGCAGTGAGCTGAGATCGCGCCACTGCACTCCAGCCTGGGCGACAGAGCCAGACTCTGTCTCAAAATAACAACAACAACACTCCCCCTGAAGCAAAACAGAATTATTTAACTATGTACGCATGTATTTGCCCTCGACTGCAGTGTTGCTGAGTGTTTGAACCCTGTAGAAGAGAGCAACGTGGCCCTATGTCCCACTTTATCCTGTGTCCTGGATGAAACTGACCCTGAAGGACATTTCCTCTTGTTTTTTCTCTTTATCTACACTGAAGTCCCAACAGCAGAAAGATGGATGCACTCACACTGCAGTGAGACCCACTGCTGATTTGGACACCCGCAGCTCTTTCTGGAGCTTAGTGAGATGCCTGGGGAGGGAGGAGGGTGCAGTGTGTGGTCCACCTTCTCTTTCACTGCTTCCGTCTTGGAACACTTTGAACTTCAGCCATAGAAAGGGTTAATCCATTACTGGCTGTTTTCCAAAGCTCATGCGGAATGCTGTAGTGGATCAATAGGCCTGAAACACTCAAGTCTATGGTAAAAGAGAGGGAGCCAAAAGGGGCCTTAATGGAACAAGGCTGGATGTGGTTGAAAGGAAGCAAGTTCTGAGGAAGAGGCCTGATGGCTTCAGAAAGAGAAGCGTTCTCCCCTCTCCCCATTGGCATTGCTCTTGGGCTCTCAGTAGAGTGGCTTAAACCAACCAATAGATATTACGTCTATCCATATTATCATATATGATTCCAATGGCTTTATATATGGTTGTAATCATTGATGTGATCATATATACATGATAATTCTATTTATATGAATCCCAAATTTATATCTCTAGCCCTGTGTTCTTGATTTGTATAACCAACCACCTGCTTGCCTGCAGGCATCTCAAACATAGTATGTCCACAGTGGAACTCTTGGTTTGCAGCTCCTCACCGTCTCCTGCAACTTGTGCTTCCTCCATCTCCAATCATTCAAGCCTAAAATCTTTGAGGGATCTTACATCTAGGGTATAATATAATTTAGTTAACACTTCACTTAATATTGCACTTTTAAGATGATACATACTTTTGGTTCTTATAAAATATGCTTTAAATGTCATCTTTGTGCATAAAGCATTGTTTGCATTTCTGATTATGACTCTTCTGAGTATTGAGAAAAATCAGTCTATTCCTGATTTGCTGAGCTCAGAGCAAAAGTAAAAATGTGTCTAGATATTTAAAAGTTATAAATCAAGCAAATTGATGTTAGATAAAATATATTCTAGCCATCTACCTTGACAAATATGCCTTCAAAATGACCTGAAATACAAGGTTTGAATTTAGAATTTTTAGGTTCCTTGGAGTTCTGCAATGGAACATGCTGGTGTGGGGAGAACGGGCCCCAGGAACTGACCTGTGGCCTGACCCCTCCTCTTCCCACCCACAGCTTTGTCTCTCACTGTGAGGGGGTTGTGCGCATGCGTGTTGGCACCTCAGCCTGCACACTCAAGTTCCTAGGGCTGACCACGCTTTCCCTTCCCATAAACCTTCACGCCTTGCTACCCTTTGGGTGATATGCTCAGGGCCTGGAAGCTGGCTTAGGGCTGCTTGGGTGGGGAATTCCAGAGTTCCAGGAAGCTGCAGTGTGATCTAGCGGGGTTGGTGAGGCGTTCCCTGATCTCCTCGGACTCCTTGCCTCATGGGGAGATGACAACCGGAATAGGGTGAGAAGGGAGGGGCTCCCCAAAGCGCAAGGCTCAAGGAAAGGCCCCACGTCTGCAGCTTGGAAGTCAGTATGGTGGCCGGGCGCGGTGGCTCATGTCTGTAATCCAGCACTTTGGGAGGCCGAGGCGGGCGGATCATGAGATCAGGAGATTAAAACCATCCTGGCTAACACGGTGAAATCCTATCTCTACTGAAAGTACAAAACATTAGCCAGGGGTGGTGGCGGGCGCCTGTAGTCCCAGCTACTTGGGAGGCTGAGGCAGGAGAATGGTGTGAACCCGGGAGGCGGAGCTTGCAGTGAGCCGAGATCGCGCCTCTCACTACAGCCTGGGCGACAGAGCGAGACTCTGTCTCAAAAAATAAATAAATAAATAAATAAATAAATAAAATTTTAAAAAAGTCAGTATGGGCAGGAAGTCCTGGCTCTAGGCATATGATCAATTTCCAAGTTGTTTTCCAGAAAGATTAGACCAGTTTACATGCCCATGTATTGAAGGACTCCAGGTATGAAGAGAGTTTCCAGTGGTCTGCTAGCCACCCGACCTTGGGCAAGTTAAGCATCCTCTTCAGGCCTCTCAGTTTCCTCATCTATAAAACAACTTCTTTCTAGCTCTAACCTTCTCTGGGTCTCTGAAACCAAGCCCTGTGCTTTAGCCATTCATGGCCTGAGTTTCCTAAACCTCCTTTAGTCTGTGGATGGTGGTCCCCCCAGTGCTCTTATCTAAACACATATAGGTGCACACCATGGCTTATCAGAATAACCTTCTGCCAGACCAGGAGCCAGCACCCTGAACTACGCAGGTTTTCTTCTAGCTTCAGCAATCCATAAAAGTTTAAGAAAAACAGAGGCAGTTTGCTTGCAACAAGGGCAACTTTGCTTCCTCCTTTTAAGTTTTCTCTCCTTTAGCCATCTGTAATGAATATACGGCTATAAAACAAGGCAGTCACACCCTCTCTGGTTCCAGGAGCACTAAATCCTTAGTGCCTCTGTGGTTATCTAGACGATTTTATTGCATTTCACTGCAAAGAGCTGCCCCAGGTTTATCCTTTGCTTCACCTCCCATTTTTATAACATAAAGGAGAGATTTATGTTCAAATCCGGGAACACTTTTAGCTGACTTGGAGCTACATATGTAGTGCTTTGTAAAGAATTTTAGTTTCCTGAAGATGGCACTGTCATTTTACTTCTGTTGATCACACAGGGAAATTTACCCTCTGCCTAGTATGTGTGCACAGAGATTCATTAAAGTGAAAAATATCCGATAATAACTGTGCACCAACAGAAATGCATATCATGGAGATGTAAAATTTATTTTAAAAAATGTTAAAAGGGAACTCATGATCAAAAGTAAAAGTTAATGGCTTTGACTTTTAAGGTGTTGTTTTTTGACACCCTCTTCCTAAAGGACACAGAGATGGATTCTGTAGAGATAAAGTTAAAATTAATCAAGTGATCAGAAAAGAACATAAGGAAACCCATTTTGCTATGTTTTCAGTTCTCTTGTCTGCTACCTTAATATCATTTAGGCAAAGTCTGAATCAAATAAGTGATTTAATCAATGAGTATTTACAGCGTATTAATTCTCAAACATAGTGACTGAAATCTCAGTTCAACCTGAATGTCCTGATAATCTCTGCCCAGAAGAGTGGGTGACTCCGCCCAAAAGGACCACATCCTACCTCTCCAAAGACTCAAATGACAACCAGTCTGCCTTCAGACTCTGGTGGAATTGTGATACTTAGGCTGCAAATTCCAGGGCAGAACTGACCCCTGTTCCGGTGGAAAACACAGTGGCTGGTGGCTTTGAGCAGCTGGGTGCTTTGGAGCTGCCCTCAACTCTCTCATGCCAGGTGGGGTGGGAGCCTGCCAGAGCCCAGCCTCCGTCTTCCACCAAAAAAGACCTCATGCCTGTGAAAGAAAGTGCCCTTTCCCAGTAATTTTCAAACTTATCTAGGTGACAGAACAACTTGCAAGTTTTGAGCTCCTTGGACAGGGGAGAAGAACATCATACCAATACATTAAAACTCAAGTAATTAGAGGAGTTTGTGCTTAAATGAGATAATATCTTGTCCTACATTACAAAATAGAGAATGCAGTGGTTATTTTCTGTGTCAATTTGACTGGGCTAAGGAATGCCCAGAAAGCCTCTAAAATACTGCTTCTGGGTGTGTCTGTGAGGGTGTTTCTGGAAGAGATCAGTGTGTGAATCGGCAGGCTGAGTACAGAAGGTCAACTCTCACCAATGCAGGTGGGCACCATTCTGCCCACCCAGGGCCTAACTAGAACAAAAAATCGGAGGGGGAGCGGACTTTCTCCCTGCTGAGCTGAGACATTCATTTTCTCCTTCTCTTAGACATCCTCACTCCTGGTTGCTGCGCCTGCAAACTCCATCAAGACCATTGGCTGTCCCAGTTCTCAGGCCTGCGGGTTTGGACTGGAACTTCACCACTGGCTGTCCTGGGCCTCCAGCTTGCAAACGGCAGATTACGGGATTTCTCAGCTTCCATAATCACGTGAACCAGTCCTCATAATAGATCTCTTTCTATGTATCTCTCTATATCCCATTGGTTTTGTTAATACACACTCCTTTATAGCAGTGTCATTTCTGCTTCAATAATGAGGCAGCGGAGGCTCCCAGGAGCGGTTCTGTGGCTGGCACTCAGTGCTTTACTGTGGCTGATGTGATCCCAAGGGAGAAAGCTGCTGTCAGCCGTCTGCACCAGGCACAGGGCGCGGGACCTGGATGGTGGGTGCTGTCTACACACGACTCCCCACACGCATGCTTGCAGTGCCTTCCCCCCGCCCCGCCCCCAGCAGCCTTCATCCCTCAGCACGAACCGTGGTGGGGACAGGAGTCTTCTCATGTATTTTGGCATCCTCTAACAGCTAGCAAAATGCTTTTTAACTCAGGAAATATTCAAAAAATGATTCTTGAATTGGGTTGAAGGAACTCATTTAGCCCTCTGTGAACAGGCAAGATATGACAGCCGGCCTCCTAGGTGATACTGCATGCCAGGACCTGTTCTAGATTTTCTCCAAACTGCCTGGTACACAATCCTGAGATAACATCAGAATGAAAGGGAGGGATGGAAGAAAGGCTGTCTATACTCCCAGGACCAGTACCAGGAGGAGGCAAGGGGGGAACCAGGGCCAACACCCGAGGAGGAGGTGTTGGCCTTCAGGCGCTGCCTCTGCGCTGGCATGACCCTAAGCTCCAGAGCCTCCCTGGACTGGTGCCCTAGGCCCTGGTTTTGCCTGCCATACCCTGGTCCTGGCCCTGGCTGTGTCCAGAGTGACACAGGGATGGAGAAGACTGTTGCAAAGCATGGCCTGAGTGTGTGTTTCCTTCCGGCAGCTGAGGATCACTTCCGCAGGCCTCTCCCAGGCTCTGCCGTGAACCTCTCCACAGCCTCGAGCTTCTGGGTGGTGTGCAGGGCAGGTGTGTAACCACCCCAAGGTGATGATTTGGCTCAAGTCTCCTTAAATTATTCCAGGTGCCCCTCCCTTACCCCATCAACAGCACCAAGCACTTTCCTAGAATGCTGCTCCGGGGCAACTGCCCTTGGTTCCAGCTTCTCTAAAGAACCATGTGAAGCCATTGGAAGGTAACCACAACCTTCATGCAAGTGAATCTTGGGAAGGATGTCAAGAGGAGTATGTGAATTGCAGGCTTCAGAAGTTAAGCAGGGTTGAGTGTGGGGGCTCATGCCTGTAATCCCAGTACTTTGGGAGGTTGAGGTGGGTGGATCACATGAGGTCAAGAGTTCAAGACCAGTGTGGCCAACATGGTGAAATTGTCTCTACTAACAATGCAAAAATTAGCTGGGCGTGGTGGTGGGTGCCTGTAATGTCAGCTACTTTGGAGGCTGAGGCAGGAGAATTGCTTGAGTCTGGGAGGTGGAGGTTACAGTGAGCCAAGATCCCGCTGTTGCACTCCAGTCTGGGCAACAAGAGCGAAACTCCGTCTCAAAAAAAAAAAAAAAGAAAAGTTAAGAAGCAGCATTTAAAGTCATTACTAGTGAATTTACAGCAGGCCCCAGTTTCTGCATGGCAGGGGTAATGGGGAGGAGACAGGAGAGGGTGGGAAGGGGCATAGGAAGATAGAGAAAGTGCCTCTGCTCCTGCCCTGGAGGTGTAGACTGAAAAGTTATCGCCATATTTTAATAAAGATCTTTATTTATGAGTTCCCTAAATGTTATACCTTTTCTTAGCTGTTATCATCAATAGAGCCTTCAAACCCCATAGGTAAATTTCTATGGTACTTGTAACTACTTTTGCACGAAGGGAATTCTGTGTACCCAGTGCTTTGGGGTCTCCCTAAGTCATGTTTAACAAGTTTAATGTAATTTCTCAAAGCACATCTGAATCTTACATCTGAATTATTGAACATCTTGCTGATTGAGCATTTTCTACAAGCTTCGTTCCCCGCCAAACACCCCGGGAGACATGCTGCTAACCCGCAGTGCCTGCCACGTTAAGTGAGACAAACAGGGCAGTTATTCAAATAATATTAAATATTAACGGTGACATTCTCCATGGCTGTATCTGTCATAGATCATGTGGGTTACATCTGTCATCTCGAATCCCTTCAGACTGCAAGAGCTCCAGAAATGTTATCTGTTCGCAAAGCCACGTGACGCTGGATGGCAGCTTCCTTTGGATGTGTCCTGAAGCTGCGGACAGCAGGGAGGATCCCGCTCGTCTCCAGATGGCTTGGGGTTTGTTACAGATTGGAGGAAGCCCCGGGGGCGAGGGGGAAGGTTGAATAATTACTAGTGTCTGGAATTACACGAATGCCCTGGGGACAGGCTGGAACAGGCAGCTTTGCTTCTCCTAGATGCCCCACTGCAGAGACCCGCATCAACCCTTGGATCCAAGTCAGCCAGGCGAGTTTGGCTTTATACAGATGAAAGCAACATGCAGGTGGAATATTTTTGCGTTGCGGGTAGAACTGGGAATGGGGATTTTGCGCATGAAGGGTCTCAACTCTTGTGACCAGGAAGACTCGAATTTGCTGCCCTGGCTGGAAGAACCAAAGTTTACCTGTCAGGCTTCATCAGTCTTTCATCAGGACAAGAATGTCTCCTCTGATCTGGCTGTGCCGGGGATTCCTTGTTAGAAGACAGCATCATCTGATCCGTGTGCCAGCTGTTCCTTCCGCCCTAGCCAGGGGCTTCCCTCTTCTGCGGCTTCATTACAGCCCATCCAGAAGTGGGGTGGGGGGACCTCTGTTTCCTTGTGTGTGTGTGTGTTCTGTCTTCTTTACTATGTACCCTATTTTCTTTTCTGCCAGAAATCAGAGTTGCGCAATGAGATTTTTGGGATGCAATTTTCCTTGGTAAGTTGAAGTTCATGCACCCTGATGAACTTCCCCCCATGCCTGGGCATGAGGCTAATGACCAGATGGTTGGCAGGATGCTGGAGGCCAAAGGTTTATTTGACCAGTTCCTAACAGAATGACTAAATTCCAAGTAGCTCTCATCCATTCAGTGCCTACATACGTGGTCCAGTGTTGTTCTTCTTTTTACTTATTGCTTCGTTTTAACTCTCACATCAACACTGTTAAGACAAGGCAAGATCACCTCCATTTCTTAGGGGAGGAAACAGAGACTTGGAAAGTGTAAGTAACCCTCCTGAAGACATACTATTGAGAAAACGATGACTCTAAATTTAGACTCAGTTTCAACTGGCTGTCAGGGTCGGGCCCTTTCTCCTGCACTGTGCTACTTTCACTTTTAGATCAAACTTCAAGTTTTAAAAAAGGAGGAGAGTTTGCCTGAAAATAACCCAATCACTCTCTTAATAAACAAATTGGTTGAATTTGCAAAATGGTCAAATGCCCAAGCTGATTCCAAATACTCAATGCAAGCTTGGGCTGGACTCTCGGCTGCTCAAGAGGGAATTCAGTGTTCTCCAGGCCCAGCTGGCCTGGGTCTCAGGGCTGTCGTCCAAATTGTCAAACTTGCCTTTTCTGTCAGCATTGGAGGCCAGAATTTCTCAGCGTCAGCGTGACCGATGTTTTAGACTGGAGACGTCTTTGCTGTGGGGGGCTGCCTGTGCATTGGTGGATGATGAGCTGCATCCCTGGCTTCTATCCACCAGATGACAGTAGGACCCTCTCTCGAAGTCATGACAATCCAGAATATGCCAGCTATTGCTAAATGTCCTCTGGGGGCAAAGTTGCCTGAGTTGGGAACCACTGACTTGAAACTACCCTCTGCAGGTTTTATCCAAAAGCCCATCCTTGACTGGCTTCTTCCAATTGTTCCCATTCTTTCCCCCCACCTCCCTAGACCCGGGAGCATGCCCTTAGCAGGTTATGTGCATGCAAATCCTCATCTGAGCGTCTACTTCCAGGGACTCAGTACAAGATGTGCTTTTGTGGCAAATGGGTGAAAGTCCACAAGAGTATGAATGGTTCTAGAAGTTAAGCTACTTAACTTCCCTGAGTACCGGTTTAATCATTTGTAAAAGGGAGGTCCCTTCAGTTCTAATACTTGGTCATATATAAAGACCACAGAGTGTCAGACCCTGGGTAGTCTTACTGTCTCCAGGATTTGCTGCCAGGGAAATAGCAGAGAGAAATCCCTGTAAACAAATGTTTGTTGACTGAATGATGGAGTAGCAGCTGAGGAGACCTCAGAAGCTATAATTTTTTTTTTTTCCAAGACAGAGTCTTGCTTTGTCACCCAGGCTGGAGTGCAGTGGCGCAGTCTGGGCTCACTGCAACCTCTGCCTCCCAGGATCAAGTGGTTCTCCTGCCTTAGCCTCCCAAGTAGCTGGGATTACAGGCACATGCCACCACGCCCAGCTAATTTCTGTATTTTTAGTAGAGACAGGGTTTCACCATGTTGGCCAGACTGATCTCGAACTCCTGACCTTGTGATCCACCCGCCTTGGCCCCCCAAAAGGCTGGGATTACAGGCGTGAGCCACTGCTCCCAGCCAGAAGCTATAATTTAAGAAGAATGTGTTGAGAACTGGGTCTGAGGCTCTTCTATGCAAACTGAGTAACTGCAGTTAACACAGAAGGATTGTGCAATTTTGAAGTAAAGGGGCAGGGACTACAGGAATACACCTGTCGTGGAACATGTTGGGTTTATTTGTTGCAAAGAGGGAGCACACCATGGAGAACTGTGGGGCACCTCAGAGAGTGCTGGGAAGGACTTAATACAGGATTCGGGCTATATTTGGTCGTTCTGGGGCTGATCCAAGGAAGCAGAGCTTTACTCTGGACTGAATGTTGTCAGGAAGCAAATTTTGTGATTAGATTTTTTAACAGACAGTATCTGCAAGGCATTGGAAGGAAGAGAGGCTCATGCTGTTACTGGTAAAGGAGCAGCGGCCACCCATATTAACCAGGATGAGGAGATGTTTGGTTTTTGTGTGATTTGGACAAACGATTCTATGTTTTTCAGTGTTTAGGCATGCTTAAGGAGTGGTCTTGCTCTTGTCGTCTTCCACCTAGTCACAGAGTGATTGCGTGCTGGTGTTCTGTGTAATCGCCTGTTTAACAGAAAGACGCTGCTCCCAGCTGTGTGTACAACACCATGGAGAGTTGTGGGGTTCCTCAGTAAGAGACTGCTAGGACGGACTTAATACAGGCTTCGGGCTGTATTTGGTGGTTCTGGGGCTGATCCAAGGAAGCAGAGCTTTGCTCTGAACAGGCCGGCTCCCAGTTGTCAAGGGCCTCTTCCGTTCCTCAAAATCTGCCACATTGCTCTTCTCTTTGGGAAATTAAAATTGACGGGAAGGTGGTAGAGAAATTTGGGGGAACTAAAAACTACAAAAAATGTTAATTTTGGGGAATATTTAAAGTGTGCATTATTGTTTGTTGAACATGGTTTTAAATTGTTATATTACATTTTGTGAGTTGCTGTTAAACATAGTTGAACAATAGGAAAGATTTTAACCTTACATTTGTGGTTCGTGTGTGCCTTTTGGGGCCTGGAAAGCTTCAAGAGTGATGTTTTCTTTCCTTTGCTTTTTGTACATACACCCCCGACAGATACGCACATGCACCATCATCCCGCCCACCACACACACATGCACCAGAAAAAAAATGAAAGTCATTCCAGTGGGCTTTGTCTTCAATGATCTTTGTCTCCTGGAAGGGATTAGTTTTCCATTTGAATTCCTTTGTAATTTCCTGCTGTTGATGACACTGAGGCGATGTTAACAGGAGCAGGAGTGACAGCAGCACTTGTGGGACTGGGTAGCGGGAGATGCGGTGAGAGATGTCCCAGCAGTTCCGGGACGTGGGCTAACCCAGAGGAGCCGGGGTGTTTGGGTTGAGCGTTCAAACTGGCTCTTTTGCCTCTGATCTGAGGATACACAAGAGACCCAGCTCCATCATTACAAATTTTTGTAATTTTAATTTTTTTTTTTTCTGAGACGGAATCTTGCTCTGTTGCCCAGGCTGGAGTGCAGTGGCACGATCTTGGCTCACTGCAACCTCTGCTGCCCTGGTTCAAGCAATTCCCCTGCCTCAGCCTCCTGAGTAGCTGGGATTACAGGCGCCCGCCACTATGTCTGGCTAATTTTTTTTTTGTATTTTTAGTAGAGATGGGGTTTCACCATGTTGGCCAGACTGGTCTTGAACTCCTGACCTCAGGCAATCCGCCCGCCTCGGCCTCCTACAGTGTTGGGATTACAGGCGTGAGCCACCGTGCCTGACCTAAAATAAATTTTAATTGTGCAAATAAACAAACTTGTCAAAAAGTCCAAACTGCAGCCACAGACCCTGCAATGCTTTCTCCAAGATAAACCCTCCAGGGATTGGTTGAGGCAGGATTTCACCTGGCCAGTTCTGGTGCGGCTCCACCTGGAAGCTTCTAAAGAAATAGTAAAGTGTTTAAGGGACAGGGTTCTGCCTCATGAGGCTCTACCCCTGGTGAAATGTCCAGAGTTGTTCCTGTTCTTCTTATAAAACTAAGCCTAATGACAGGAACCTGAAGTATTGAAACTTGGGCTTTCTGAAGTCCGTGGAGATGAAAATTGACTTCCTGGCAGAGTGTGGTGGTTCATGTCTGTAATCCCAGCACTTTGGGAGGCCGAGGGGGGTGGATCACCTGAGGTCAGGAGTTTAAAAGACCAGCCTGGCCACCATGGCGAAACCCTGTCTCTACTAAAAATACAAAAATTAGCTGGGCGTGGTGGCGCATGCCTGTAATCCTAGCTACTCGGGAGGCTGAGGAAGGAGAATCACTTGAATCCAGGAGGGGGAGGTTGCAGTGAGCCGAGATCACTCCACTGTACTCCAGCCTGGGTGACAAAGTATGATTTGCATTGTCTCAAAAAAAAAAAAAATGGCTTAATTTTTTCCCTTGATGAGGAAGGTGTTCAGATCAAGTCTGTGGCTCCGAGATCTAAATAATGACAGTGGTAGCTTTAGAATCGATTCCACCTACCGTCGATGTGAACTAATAACACCTTTTGTGCTTCTGTTGCCGCTTCTGTCCTGCAGCCCTTCTTCCCGCAGCCGCTATTGATCTGCCCCTGACCTTGCTGCGCACTGGGCCCTGCGCAGCGGTCGGTGCTGGTGTGCATTTTACCCCGTCTCCCTGTGTTGATGTGAGATTTCCACAACGGGCTGGATTTGTTTGCTCGGGCTGCCATAACAAAGGACCACAGACAGGGGGGTTTGAACAGCAGAAGTTTACTTGCTCACAGTCCTGGAGGCTGGAAGTTTAAGGTCAAGGTGCCGGTGGTGTCACTTTCTCCTGAGGCCTCTCTTGCCAGCAGGTGGCCGCCTTCTCCCCATATCCTCGCGTGGTCTTCCCTCTGTGTGTGTCTGCGTCCTAACCTTCCCTTCTCATAAAGACACCAGTTATGTTGGATGAGGACCCGTCCTGATGACCTCATTTTACCTAAATTCCCTCCCCATCTCCAAATAGAGTCACGGCTGAGGTACTGGGGATGAGGGCTTCGACATATGAATTTTGGGGTGGGGGTCACACTTCAGCCTGTAACACTGGTCTTTCTTGCAATGATCCTCCCTGAGGATTCCATTTAAACACATGGGATCTGCCGGTCAGAACAACTGGGTTCAAATTCTGATACCACCACTTGCTGGAAGTGGGACCGTGGGAAATTGTGCCTGTTTCTTTATAAAAAGTAGCATTAGGGATACTGAGCTAACATGGGCGCTGAGAGGGTCAGCTGAAGCCATGCCTTCAAGGCTGCAGCACAGTGCCTGGAACGTATGAAGAAGTGCAATGAAGGTTGATTTGAGGGCCTTCACTCGGGAGGCGGAACTTGTAGTGAGCCGAGACCACGCCATTCCACTCTAGCCTGGGAGACAGAACAAGACTCCTTCTGAAAATAAATAAATAAATAAATAAATAAATAAATAAATAAATAAAAATAAATATAAATAAAAATAATTTATTATTATTAATTAATTAATTATCTCACTCCATCACCCAGGCTGGAGTGCAGTGGCACAATTTTGGCCTCCCGGATTCAAGTGATTCTCGTGCCTCAGCTTCCCAAGTGGCTGGAATTACAGACGTGCATCACTATACCTGGCTCATTTTAAAATTTTTATGTATTTGTTTTTGAGACGGAGTCTTGCTTTGTTGCCCAGGCTGGAGTGCAGTGGCGCGATCTCGGCTCACTGCAAGCTCCACCTCCAGGGTTCATGCCATTCTCCTGCCTCAGCCTCCTGAGTAGCTGGGGCTACAGGTGCCTGCCATCATACCCGGCTAATTTTTTGTGTTTTTAGTAGAGACGGGGTTTCACCGTGTTAGCCAGGGTGGTCTCGATCTTCTGACTTCATGATCCGCCCACCTTGGCCTTCCAAAGTGCTAGGATTACAGGCGACAGCCACCATGCCTGGCCTAATTTTTTATATTTTTAGTAGAGATGGGGTTTTGCCATGTTGGCCAGGCTGGTCTTGAACTCCTGACCTCAAGTGATCTGCCTGCCTCGGCCTCCCAAAGTGCTGGGATTACAGGCACGAGCCACCGTTCCTGGTCCAGGAGTTTATTTTTAATACAAATAATGACTAATATTTGTAGTCACTTGGAAAGTCTCTTTATATGTATTGATGGATTTAATTCTTCCCATTTATCAGTTAAGAAAACAGAGACTCATGAGGTTGAGCAATTATCTCAGGCCACATAGCTCATAAAAAGTAGCCAGAACGCAGAGTTCCTTGACAACCACATTTATCTCTGATTCCTAAGCTCCCCTTACAACAACAGGCGCTCAACATCTGGGTGAATAAACTCTCCCACTAACAGACAGCCGTGGGTTCCTGGGCCCGCCTCTCCCTCAGTCCTCTCCTTTATCAGAGCTGAATGCATCTGATCACTCTGCACTGCGGTGTCAAATTGGCTGTTCTCCCTTTCTTTATAGGAGTCCTCTTTCATTCAGTCCCAATTATGGGAAACAAAATTTTTACAGCCATGGAAGGGAAGATGAAGGGACGAAATGGAGAAGACTGTAGATCACAAAGCATTTTGGATGCCATAAATCCTGCGGATACCCTGTAGTTCTGCAGCGTCTTTCTTTAGGGAAGCTCTAGTGCCTAGTCTCTAATTTAGTCTTCTGTGTGGCCGTGGTCTTCAAGTTGGCGTCTGTGGAGACAAAGAGGGAGGTCTTGCTGTGCCTGAGCCTCTGGGACGTGTTGCCACCCATGCCGACCTGCTCTCTGAGGCTTTCTGGCAGCACCGCACAGCCCTGGGACTGGAAATGTGGCTCTCACTGAAGCTGCCCAGAGAGAGGGTCTCTCGATGAAGATCCTCTTCTATCAGCTGGGGCAGCCGGAAAGAAAGGCTGGGGATTCCCTTCACACAGGATTTCATCTGCTTGGTGGCTCCAGACAAATGCAAGTGTGCGTGTTCATCCACTTGACAAAGGGTGACTTAACGTTGGTGTCCTGTGGATTCGAACTGAAAGGGTTTGGGCAAAAGAAAGAGAAGAAGGTGGGACTGCGAATGAGTTGAAAACACCATTCTGGAGGCAACAGCCGTGACGCAGAAGGGAAGGAAAATGTATGACCATATACATTTCAGTAGGAGTTTATAACCTTTTGTGAACATTATCTCGAAGTTAGTCTCTAGACATAGGACTAAAAATAAAATTATGCTGAACTGTGTGCCCAGAGAATGGTAAATGGGAATAAGGTTCTTGAAAGGAATGACATAGGTCCAGGGAAAGGTCATGTTGAATAATCAAGGTCAGTGAAGGCCAAAATCACAAAGAAGGACCCTGTATTTCCTCCTGTACTGGTGGCAGCTTCAGTGGAAACCTTTGGCCATCGCTTTGCCTCTCCAAGCATTCGGGCAAGACCAGCTGGTGCCATATTGTCTTCTGGGGACAGCCGGTCGCCTGGGGAGGGCTGCATCATGCTTCTACCCCTGTCAGATCTGAGCAGAGGACAGACAAAAGTCCTCTGGAGATTTCCGCAGTGAGAGTCAGGGAAGTGCATCTAAGGAATTGGAACCAAGGTTAGAAACTTCTCTGGAGATGTTCTAGTTTTGTTTGCTAGCTCAGCAGCTGCGTAATGACACTCCCACCAGCAGGGCACGTAGTTCCCTTCAAATCACAAATGGTAGGGCCTTAGGATGTTTCACTGTCCGTTAATTATCAGAAATTGATTTGTTGCTATCTAGATACAGCCATTTGTCCAAATCACTAGATAAGATTCCCAAGAAAGCCTGAAATCAGATAGCTTTCTCCCCCTTATTTTAAAATAAACACAAATAAAATTATTCTGCTACAGGTGGTGGGTTTCTCTTCTCCCGGCATATGTGACTGTGACTTGACAAATTGTGTGAAAATAGTTTTCAGAAATTCAATTTCTGTTTCAAGGGCACCAAATGTTTAAAGAAACGGCAGCGTCAGATGCTGTATGGGGTAGGGTTGCTGAAATTCAGGGCTCTGGCCAGGGTCAATGGGACCTGGTGGGTATGAGTGTAGTAGAGGGGGGGTAGCTGGCTGCCCAAAGGGATGTGATGAACTTCAGCTTGACTGAGTCTAGTTTAAGTTCCAAGGGATTCAATCTGGTGTTTGGAAAACGCTCATTTCCTAGATCCTGAGTGTCCCGTCCTTTTGGAGCGGGACTGCAGCTGGCTGCTTGGGGATGGAAAGAGGCTGCCTGCAGGGGACAGTGCGGCCATACGCAGACAGGACTCAACATCGCAGCCAGGCAGACTGAAAGGCAGAACCAGCCTCAGATGCCACGATTAAGTCCATGGAGCCAGAGTAGGGTGGTGCAGACGGCTTCACACTCACACCCTGGAGACAGACCTCAGTGAAAAGCGTAGTTGGCCTTAGGGTTATGGGCCCCTGTAATTTGAGCTGTCTTCACCTTTCTCATGAATCCAGTATATCCCACAATTAAGCATCTCTTAACTTCCTTCCTTTCTTTCCTTTCTTTCTCTTTTTTTTCTTGAGGGAGTCCTGCTCTGTCGCCCAGGCTGGGGTACAGTGGCGCAATCTTGGCTCACTGCAACCCCTAGCTCCCAGGTTCTAAGCGATATTCCTGCCTTAGCCTCCCGAGTAGCTGGGATTACAGGTGTGCACCACCATGCCTGGAGATATATATATCTGTTTGGTATTTTCTTAGTAGAGGCAAGGTTTCACCATGTTTGCTAGGCTGGCCTTGAACTCCTCACCTCAGGTGATCTACCCATCTTGGCCACCTAAAGTGCTGAGATTACAGGCATGAGCCACCGGGACCAGCCCAATTTGTTTCTTTTGTGAGTCATTTTACAAATCTTTGTTAATGGGCACCCTGATTGCCTATGGGACACATCCTCTGAGACGACTAATAACACCTCACATTTCAGAAAGTCAACATAACTCGAGTTTCCCACTGCAATCAGTGATACCATATTCAAAACGGAGTATGAATCTTAGATTCTTACCCTTGTTTCACACCTTATATTCGATCCATTAGCGGGTCCTGCTGCCTTTACCGATAAGATATATCCTAAATCTGGCTGCTTCGGCCACTTCTGCTACAGCTTCATTTCAAGTCACTGCCATCTCTCCCTGCAACTACTGGAATAGCCCTCTAACTAGTGTTGTTTCATCTACTTCTGTTTTACTTAAAAGCTAAATATGTTTTTGTCACTCCCTTGTTCAAAATCCTCCAATGGCTTTCTACAAACATTTACACAAAATCCAGAATCTTCACCAGGAGACCCAAATGTGACCAGGCTCCTGGCTGCCCCGTGGCTTCATTTCCTCACTCACTTACCTGTCCCTCCAGTTTGCCTAAGTAAGCTGGCTCCTGCCTTACGGTTCCCTCTGCCTAGACCACTTGCCTGGCTTCCTCACGTCACTCAGATCCCTGCTTAAATACCTCCTTCTTCCTCCAAGAGGCCTTTGCAGGGCCACCCAATCTAAACCAGCACCTTCCTCCTTTTTCTCCTTCTGTTTTTTCTTTTTTTTTTCTTTGTGAGACAGGGTCTGGCTCTGTTACCCAGGCTAGAGTGCAGTGGCATGATCTTGGCTCACTGCCACCTCCACCTCCCAGGCCCACGTGATTCACCCACTTCAGCCTCCCAAGTAGCTGGGACTATAGGTGCTCACTACCACGCCTGGCTAATTTTTGTATTGCCCAGCTGTTTTTTGTAGAGATGGGGTTCTGTCACGTTGCCCGGGCTGGTCTCAAACTCCTGAGCTCAAGCGATCTGCCCACCTTGGCCTTTCAAAGTGCTGGGATTACAGGCGTGCACCACTGTGCCTGGCTTCTCTTTTTCTCTTTACACTGCTTTCTTCTTTATGGCACACATTACTTCTGGTGTTATATTATACATTTAGATGTTTGTTATTTGTTTGCTTCCCTTAGATGACACGTTCCACAAGGTCAAAAAATGGTTTGTCTTTCTCACTGCTGTATGTCCGGGGCCTAGAGGAGAGCCTGACATGCAGTACAGGCTCAATATATATTCGTTGTATGTACTGACCTCTTCAAAGTTCAGTTGGCATCTGTACCATCCATACCCAGTGTGGCCTCCTCAGGTTGTCAAGGTAAGTATTGCTTTCTCCCCGACAGGTAGGGTACTTACTGTCTCACTAATTTTATCAAAATTGGCACAAATTGATGATTTAAAAAATTATAACAAAATGGGATGCCATTGATGGTGATTAGACCCAATCACAGTTTTCCCCATAAATTCTCCTAGGAACAGGGATGGCTAAGTGGTTGCTTGGAGTGGGAACTCTAGGTGGGTACAGGAAGCTCAGGTTCAACTTTGCAAAGGTATAATGAACTTTGAGCCAGGTCTGTGGAAGACATGAATGTGTCCTCTTGCCACAACCCTCCCCTGCCCATCTTTAGCCATTCTAACGCCCACTCACTCAACCCTGCCCTCTCACCTAATCTAGAGTGGGAAGAGCATATTCTGTCAGTTTTTTATCCAAATGTGCCTTCTGAGGTTTGTTTTATTCCTCATCTTTCTTGCCTTCCAGTTGCCTGGCGTCTCTTGCTACGGGGGACATCCTTTCCCTGGGTGTAACTTCAGGATTCTCTTCATCACATCATGGTCTTTGTGGGCATGAGCTCTTTGGGAAGGAGTAACTGTTGTAAAATCTACATCCTAGAAATCTCAAATCCCCACCCTTCTCCTGGGAGAATTTGGAATTTCAGATCTAAATTCATTTCAGGAATTTTGTGGTTGCCCCTCCCCAATACATTACATATTGCATTTTTCAAAAAGTGAGTAGAAACAGAGTAGTGCCCTAAGAACAATTCCTGTAATAATTGTGAGGATTAGGGCTTAGCGGCTAAGACCGAATGGGGGAGGGAGATGACCTTGGTTTCTGGAGGAGAAATGAAAGTGAGCCATTGCAAAGCACTGAGCTGAGTGGCTTTGAACACAAAGCAGAATTTATCGATCCAGTGAAAGAATAGGAAAATATTTCATCTTCTGGACCTCTGCCTCGATAGCCTGCTAACATTTTATAAACCCAGATCAAGTACTGTAGTTAAAATGCCATAATTTGCTGCTCTTGAAACCAAGCACATTATATTTTGATATTTTACATTAGGAAATCATGTCTTACTGGTACTATTCTTATTTTATATCTTTAAAACATGTAGTTATTATTTTTTGTTATTGTTGTTGGACTTAACAGATTTGAAAATGTGTATGTAAAAGCTGATCGGTAAGGTCTGTTCCAGAGTTAACAGCATCATGCCAATATCAATTTCTTGCTTTCCACAATGTACTAACTAGCGTTATGTAAGCAATCTTTGTGAGAACTCCTGGCACTATTTTTGCAACTTCTTGTGAGTCTTATACTAATTCAAAATAAAAATGCACTTTTTTGGTTTTTTTTTGTTTTTTTTTTGGAACGGAGTCTCGCTCTGTCGCCCAGGCTGGAGTGCAGTGGCATGATCTTGGCTCACTGCAAGCTCTGCCTCCCGGATTCACGCCATTCTTCTGCCTCAGCCTCCCAAGTAGCTGGGACTACAGGCGCCCGCCACCACGTCTGGCTAATTTTTTGTATTTTTAGTAGGGACAGGGTTTCACTGTGTTAGCCAGGATGGTCTCAATCTCCTGACCTTGTGATCCACCTTCCTAGGCCTCCCAAAGTGCTGGGATTACAGGTGTGAGCCACTGCGCATGGCCAAAAATGCACTTTTAAAATGTGAGTTTACATATTCATACGGCCTTTGAAGCAGGAGAAGGCTATGGGTTAAATTGTGTGCCCTGCCTCCTCCCAATTCATATGTTTATAAGCCCTGACCCCCAGTACCTTCAAACATGACCTTATTTGGAAATAGAGTTGTTACAGATGTAATTGATTAAGATGAAGTCATGGGAGTGGGTCCTTGTCCAATATAACTGATGTCCTTATAAAAGGGGGAAGAGCCAGGCATGGTGGCTCACACCTGTAGTCCCAGCACTTTGGGAGGATGAAGTGGGCTAATCACTAGAGGCCAGGAGTTCAAGACTAGCCTGGCCAACATGGTGAAACCCTGTCTTTACTAAAAATACAAAAATTAGCCAGGTGTGGTTGTGGTGGCTCACACCTGTAGTCCCAGCTATTCAGGAGGCTGAGGCAGGAGAATCACTTGAACCCGGAAGGTAGAGGTTGCAGTGAGCTGAGTTTGTGCCACAGCACACCAGCAGGGGCAACAGAGTAAGAGTCTGTCTTAAAATAAAAAAAAAAGGTTGGGGGCAGTATCAACACAGTCACGTGTACAGGGAAAACGCCATGTGAGGATGAAGACGGAGATTGAGGTGATGCTTCTATAAGCCAAGGAACACCAAAGACGGCTAGCAAACCATTGGAAGAGGAGAGAGGCGCAGACAGATTCTTCCTCACAGCTCGCAGAAGGAACTAGCCCTGCTAACACCTTGGTCTTGGACATCCCAGATTCCAGAACTGTGAAACAGTAAGTTTGTCTTTGTTCTGGCACACCCGGGAAGCAGACACAGATGGTGTTCTCTGTGTTGTTCCCTCTTCCACGGTGGCCTCTAAACCTCCATGGATGGCCGGGCGTGGTGGCTCACGCCTGTGATCCCAGCACCTTGGGAGGCTGAGGTGGGCGGATCACTTGAGGTCAGGAATTCGAGACCAGCCTGGCCAACATGGCGAAACCCTGTCTCTACTAAAAATACAAAAGTTAGCCATGCGTGATAGCACGTGCCTGTAATCCCAGCTACTCGGGAGGCTGAGGCAGGGGAATCGCTTGAATCTGGGAAATGGAGGTTGTAGTGATCTGAGATTGCACCACTGCACTCCAGCCTGGATGACAGCGTGAGACTCCCTCTCAAAAAAAATAAATAAAAAGAAATAAAACTCCATGGACTGCTGAGCACTGTGCAGACACCACTGCACAAATCTGTTTGATGATTATGTAGGAGTACATACGAATGAGTGCAGGGTTTTCCCAGCCTCAGATGAGACAATAACACTCCACACCCTTTAGCTGCAGTATGTGGTGGACAGGAGTTTGACATCTTGTGAATTGGTGAGTGTAAAGTTTGAGGCCAAGGCTTACGTATTGACTGTGACCTGTGCCAGAGAGGTCTCCATGGGCTCTCTTTCGATCTAACTTCATATCTAGATTTTTTTTTCATGTTGCTCTCTGCTTCTGTTTTATTCACCTATTGCCATCAGTTTTATTTTTATTTTTTTTTTCTTTTTTGAGATGGTGTCTTACTCTGTCACCCAGACTGGAGTGCAGTGGTGTGATCTCGGCTCACTGCAAACGCTACCTCCTGGGTTCAAGGGATTCTCCCGCCCTAGCCTCCTAAGTAACTAGGACTACAGGTGCTTGCCACCATGGCCAGCTAATTTTTGTGTTTTTAGTACAGATGGAGTTTTATCATGCATTCCAGCCTTAGCAACGTAGTGAGACCCCGTCTCTTTAAAAAATAAGTAATAAATAAAAATGTAAAAAGTAAAAATATTGAACCTCACATAAAGTACATAAGCTTTGTAGCCAGCATCAGGAAGCCTTAAGAACTGAGATAACTGCCGCTACCAATGTCAGTTGACGCCGATATCAAGCTTTGAATGATGAGTCTGTAAATCTGTAAATCGATGCACAGTCACAAATATGTAATTATTTCTATTTTTATTTAGTGTACATTTCATAGAACTTTATTTTGGAATTATGGAGCTGGAAGCAATATTAGAGGTATTTTGCAGAGAGGGATTTGGGGTGCTAAGTGACCACACAGTGTCACAGGGCTTCCGAAGGCAGCGTGCTAGGCAACCCAGGAGCCTGAGCTGCCCACTGGGATGTTCTGCCCCATGAGAGGCTGTTTCTCACAACACTTGATTGACGTTAACCAAATATAACACACACACACACACGTGTGTATATATATACATGTATATATGTGTATTATATATACATATGTGTGTATATATACGTATATGTGTGTATACGTATATATGTGTGTATATACGGACATATGTGTGTGTGTATATATATACATATATGTATGTGTGTATATACATATATATATCCCATACCTTTTCCTGGATTTATCAGAAAAGCATGAAAAGTACTTTTTATGATATCCAAATTCATTTAGCCTTAAGAAACGAATAGAGATTTAAAGGAAAAATTCCAAAAAGTCTATCTTTTTGATGGACTTCCTTTTTGGCCCAGTTATTTTGCATTTAGGTCATGACTTCGGAGAAAAGTTACCCCAAACTCAGCCTGTGGAGGAATGTGCTCTGTTTTCAGATGTAAACCACGCGTGTATTCCTGGGGGTTCTCTAGAGGAACAGAATCCATAGGATGCATACACGGAGACAGAAATGTATTCTCAGAAGTTGGCTCACACAGTTAAGAGAGCCTGCAAGTCCCTGGATCTGCAGGGGAAGTGGCAGCTGGAGACCCAGGAAGAACTGATGTTTCAGTTCTAGTCCAAAGGCAGGAAAAAAGCTGCAGTCCCAATTAGAAGGCAGTCAAGCAGGAGTGATTTCTTTCTTACTCAGCTCTTCTGTTCTATTCAGGCCTTTGACTGATTGGATGGTGCCCACCACATTGGGGAGGGCAATCTGCTTCACTCAGCCCCAGTTCGAATGTTGATCTCATCCTGAAACACCCTTGCTGGTAACCCCGGAATCATGTCTGACTGAATGTTTAGACATCCTGTGGCCCAGGCAACTTGACACATAACGTTAACCATGACCATGCCTGAGGCTGGACTAGCCCAGGTGCAATTAGAAGCACACTTTTCATTCTTTCCATCTCTCCTTATACCCCAGAGGAGGCTGCCTTCATTCTCCCAACTGCCAGGCTTGCAGCAGCATGCACACCTGTGCGAGGTTCTCAGGCTCTGCAGCGTCCTCATATGTATATATGTCTGCCCATTTGAAAATTATTATAATAGGATTTTCTATTGAAAATAGCAGAACCACCTCTGAAGGAGGTTGGGTTTGAGAGTGTCCAGATCATTCTTAAATGTGACTCTGGGGAAGGGCCAGAGGCAAGAGCTGGGTGCAGGCCACCCAAGGGAATAGTGGACAACTCTGTAGGACCAAAATCCTGCAGTGCCCATTATGGGAACTGACTTGGTGGACTAAAAGAAAAACTTCATTCAGTGAGAAAATGGTGGCCGGGCGCGGTGGCTCAAGCCTGTAATCCCAGCACTTTGGGAGGCCGAGACGGGCGGATCACGAGGTCAGGAGATCGAGACCATCCTGGCTAACACAGTGAAACCCCGTCTCTACTAAAAAATACAAAAAAATAGCCGGGCGAGGTGGCAGGCGCCTGTAGTCCCAGCCATAGGGAGGCTGAGGCAGGAGAATGCCGCAAACCCGGGAGGCGGAGCTTGCAGTGAGCTGAGATCCGGCCACTGCACTCCAGCCTGGGCGACAGTGCGAGACTCCCTCTCAAAAAAAAAAAAAAAAAAAAAAAAAAAAGAAAATGGTTACGAACTTGTATTTTTCTTCCACAATGGAAAGCCAAAAACAAATTTTTTTTCATTGTACTTAGATTGATTATGTATCTATCTATCTATCTATCTATCTATCTATCTATCTATCTATCTATCTTCTATCTATCCATCTATCATCTGTATCTATTTAAATATGTTACATAAAAATTTGTCATGTTAACCACTTTTAAGTGTAAAATTCAGTGGCATTAGGTATATTCACAGTGTTGTATAACCATCACCATAATCTATTTCCATTTTTTTTTTATCACTCCAAACAGAAGCTGTACCCATTAAGCAGTCAGTCCTCATTCCTGCCCTGCTACACCTACCCTGGCCCTTGGTAACCTCTGTTCTACTTTATGTCTCTATGAATATGCCAATCTAGCTATTTCATGTGAGTAGAATCATACAATATTTGTTTTCCGGTGTGTTTCTAGCTTATTTCACTTAGCATAGTCTTTTGAGGTTCCTCCAGAATTAAGAACATTTCCAAAATTAACATTCAGAGGTCATGGAAAATCCTATTATAATAATTTTCAAAGAAGTTATTGTGTGCTGCCCTGATGCTATTGAACATTTACTCTGAGCACTTACTATGTGCCAGGCACTGTGCTGAGAAGGACACATCTACTGTTTGAAAAATCCTTTCCAGAACAACACAATAAAGATGTTACTAGAATTATGCTAATATTACAGGTTGAGGATTGAAGTTGAGGATTAATGAGATTAAGTCAAATGGTTGAGAGTGTTAAGCCAGTCAACTGGCTCTGGGTTCCAATTCCTACCTCTTAAGCTCCACTGCTTCTCGGATTACTTCTCGGATTACTGTTTCCTTTCTGTCTTTCCTCATTGCACCTCTGTTTGAACCCTTAAATTAGCACCTACTATAGGCTCCTGAGTAATAGAGTCACTTAGGGTGTGTCCTGTCTGCCTGTCAGGATGAGCTTCTAGAGAGAAGAGGCTCATCACTCATTTTTAGCTCCAGCGCCATGCACTGTGCTTGCCAGATAGCAGGCACTCAATAAATATTTGCAGAATTGAATTGAAGCATCTTAGTATAAGTACCATGGAATCGGGGTTTGGACAAAGACTCTAATTTATTTAATCACGGCTGTTGTTCTAAACCACAATGCAACCTGTTGGCTTGTTTCCCGGAAATTGACTTAATCACCCCACCTGCTGTATGGTGTCTTCAGTGCTGCCTCCAGAGGATTTTAGGAAGAAAAATTAGAACCAGAGATCCTTGTTGTTGCCTCAAAGCTGGTTGTGGGGCTGTGATTGCTGTTAATGGGTCCTTCTTCTGGCTTTTTTCTTCTTTTTTTTCTTTTTTTTTTTGAGATGGTGTCTCACTCTCTCACCCAGACTGGGGTGCAGTGGCGCAATCTTGGCTCATTGCAACCTCCTCATCCCAGGTTCAAGCGATTCTTCTGCCTCAGCCTCCTGAGTAGCTTGGACTACAGGAGCATGCCACCACACCCAGCAAATTTTTTATTTTTAGTAGAGACGGGTTTTCACCATATTGGCCAAGCTGGTCTCAAACTGCTGACCTCAGGTGATCCACCTGCTTTGGCTTCCCAAAGTGCTGGGATGACAGGCATGAGCCACCACATCAGGCCCCTTCTTCTGGCTTTTAAGAATAGACTTGGGCCGGGTGCGGCGGCTCATGCCTGTAATCCAAGCATTTTGGGAGGCTGAGGCAGGCGGATCGCGAGGTCAGGAGTTCGAGACCAGCTTGGCCAATATGGTGAAACCTCGTCTCTACTAAAAATACAAAAATTAGCTGGGTGTGGTGGGGCACGCCTGTAGTCCCGGCTACTCGGAAGGCTGAGGCAAGAGAATCGCTTGAACCGAGGAGGTGGAGGTTGCAGTGGGCCAAGATTGCACCATTGCACTACAGCCTGGTGACAGAGCGAGACTCCGTCTAAAAAAAAAAAGAATAGACTTGAGTAGGAGTCCAAGCAAATATAATTAAAAGCACATTTTTCATGTTTATGTCTTTTCTGTAACCCAGAGGAGAATTGCACAAAGGCCTCCCTGCTTCTGACAAGCATGGATGATAGATTCAACTCAGCTGTGAATGTGTTTTCATGAGAATATGACGGAATTGCATCACACAGCAATGCACACACCCACACAAAGAGCCATGAGTGACAGACAACACCATGGGGGAGGGATTATGAGAGGGAGGGACTGAGAGTCTGTGAAAGGTGACAGCATTTACCTCTGTGTCCTCAGCGCTTAAGCCATGGATAAAGTTATGCAGGAAGAACAAAGACGAGGGAATAGGATGGAGGGCAGGAGTAAACTGTGAAATACGTTTTATTTAAGACGAAGACATGGAAGTTATTAAAAAATGGCCCAACAGATTCACTGGGATGCCTGGTTTTATGAATAAATATATCTCAGGACTTTCTCGACAGTTACTGTCCACAGGATGCCAGTTCTTCTCTTTTTCGATCCAGGTTAGTGTAAAGAGGATGGAGGCATTTAATATGATGTATTGAGAATTGAAACCCAGGGACCAATATGCATGCTGGAGTTACTTCTGCAGCTATTTTCCAGATGATGATGATGATGATGATGATGATTATTATTATTACTATTATTATTTGAGACAGAGTCTTGCTCTGTCGCCCAGGCTGGAGTGCAGTGGCGTGATCTTGGCTCACTGCAACCTCTGCCTCCTGGGTTCAGGCGATTCTTGTGCCTCAGCCTCCCTAGTAGCTGGGACTGCAGGCGTGTGCCACCACGCCCAGCTAATTTTTGTCTTTTCAGTAGAGATGGGATTTCACCATGTTGGCCAGTCTGGTCTCCAGCTTCTGGCCTCAAGTGATCCACCCGTCTTGGCCTCCAGTGCTGGGATTAAGTCAGTAGCCACTATGCCTGGTCTCCAGATTAAATTTTGATTCCAGTTGTGGGCATCTGTTACTCTCCCTTCAGAGTCTGCTGCCAGGAAGCAACAACACAGGTGAAGTTCTAGTGTTCATGTTCTTTTGTCCTTGCCCAACTCACCTGCACTCAGGCAAGGCCGAGCTATTGTCTGATCACCACTCAGATATGGGCCAATGATCAAGAATATTGTCTGATGAGAGACTGACAGTGAGAGCACTTTTGATTTATTAGAAGCTGGAAAATGAAAACCCACTGAGACTCAGAAGAAGTAGAATTTCTGGTTTCTTGGCAAATGTACATGTGTGAAATTCTCAGGTGGGAAAGCTTCCCTAGGGACCCTCAGATCAGACCACTAAGGCTTGGAGAGTTCTAGGGAAGATCGGTTGCTAATGACTATGACAGTCACAAAACAGAATTGCTCTTAATCTTTGTCAGCAGGTAGACTGATAAGGAAACAGACACATCATGGTACAGCTTGTAACTGAGCTCCCAAGGATATGAACAAGCAGATTGTGGCCTTAAAGATTTGTAGGACTTTATCCTACACCTTTAGGGTAAAGAAGGTATCTTTATTCTAAAGGTGAAAAAGTGAAACAAGGATATTCAAACCAGAAGGGCCCACTGGATGGCAAAGTGGGTGGGTAGGCATATGTATGTATGTGCATATGTATATATATGTACGTGTGTGTATGTATGTGTGTATGCACGTGCATTCATGAGTATGTGCATGTGGGTGTATGCGTGTGCACGTTTATGCATGTATATGTGTGTGCATGTGGTATATGTCAGTGTTTGTGTATGTGTGTGTGCATGTGTGTGTATTGTGTGTGCATGTGTGTGCATGTGTGTATGAGTGTGCATATGTGTTGTGCGCATGTGTGTTAGTGTATGTATACATATATGTGCACATGTATGTGTATGTGTGTGGTGTGTATTGTGTGCATGTGTGCATGTGTATGTGTATGTGTGCGTGTGTGTTCTGTGTGTGCATGTGTGTATGTATGTGTGCTTGTGTGTATATGTGTGTACATGTATGTGTGCATGTGTGTATGTGTATATGTGTGAGTGTATGTGTGTGTATGTGTATGTGAGTGTGTTTGTGTATATGTTTATATGTGTGCTTGTGGTATATGTTGTGTGTGCATGTGTATATATTGTGAGTATGTGTATGTGTGCATGTGTGTGTTATGTGTATATGTGTATGTGAGTGTGTATATAGTACATACGGTGGTAATGGTGGTGGTATAGGTACTGCGATATGGATGTGTATTTGAGGAGCAGAGTTGAGCAGATGGAGGCTTGGGAGATTGGGTGGGTGGAAGGTAAACAGACTTTTTAGCAATACCACACATGTTGAGAATTTAAATATTTGGTCAAGCAAGAAAGTCAATAGTTGTAAATTGTTCCCTTGCACAGGGACCTGTTGTGGGTTATTGCTGTCCACAGGATAAGTGGTCTGGCTATGATTCAAGTCTTGCCACCTTGAGACTCCTCTACCCATCTCTGCTGTTTCTTGCTCAGCCTGACCCACCCTCTGCTCCCACCCAGCTGCTTTATCCTCAGGTTCTGAAATATACCCGCCTCTCACTACATGCAAGTTTCGCCGATGAAAATGCCCTTCTATTCGCACCCCAGCCTCGCCTGCTGGGTCTGCCCCAGTGAGTCCAGCTCACACCGATACAGCCCTTTTCTAATCGGGAATTCTCAAATACTGCTGGTGGGGGTGTGAATTGGTGCAAATTGGAAAAAAAAAGATCAAGAATTTCCTAAATGACAGGGAGTTCTCAAAGGACTAATAAAAGCATCTGAAAAAGCCGTCCACTCCCATTAGTAATCAATGAAGTGCAAATTGAAGCAAGTTAAACTAATATTCAGATAGCATTTTCCACCTCTTAATTTGGCAGAAATGGAAAAATGCTAATCCACAGAATTGTCAAGGGTGTGAGGAATGTAAACTGGGAAAATATTTGGGAAGACCCTTTGGCAATGTGAAGCAAATACGCTACCATTTGATGGAGGATCCCACTTGTAGGTATTTATTATAAAGTCAAAATGATGGATAAACAAATACATCTACTTATGTTATTCTCAGCAATATTTCCGTAGGGAAAATTCAGTTACTATCTAAAGCTCCAATAATAGAGATAACGTAATGTAGTAAGGCAGGTAAAGTGATAATAGCAAAGTACGTTTGGGGATAGTCATATACTGGATATATGCCATTGAAATGATGGAAAATGTTTAGTAATACAAAATACAATTATGCTCTATTGTTAAGAAACACTGGTCACAAAACTTTATGATTATGATTTGGGAATATCTCCAAGATTACCTTCAGGTTCAATAGTTTGCTAGGACTCATGGAACTCAGCAAAGAAGTTATACTTATGGCTATAGTTTATTTATTTTATTTTATTTTTTTGAGACAGAGTCTTTATCTGTCACCCAGGCTAGAGTGCAGTGGCACGATCTCGGCTGGTTGCAGTCTCTGCCTCTTGGGTTCAAGTGATTCTCCTGCCTCAGCCTCCCCAGTAGCTGGGATTATAGGCGTGCACCACCACACCTGGCTAAATTTTGTATTTTTAGTAGAGATGGAGTTTCACCACGTTGGCCAGGCTGGTCTCGAACTCCTGACCTCAGGTGATCTGCCTGCCCTGGCCTCCCAAAGTGTTGGGATTATAGGTGTGAGCCACCGTGCCCGGTCACATGGCTATACAAAAAATAAATTTCACTATACAATGAAATGATATCGATTAAAATTAGTATTGCAAAAAGGTTCATAGAGCATGGTCCAGGTGAGGCCAGGCACAGAGCACTCAATCATCCACTCCCAGTGGTGTCATGAGCAAAGCTTATTTTGGGATTATAGGCGTGCACCACCATACCTGGCTAAACATCTAAATCTAAATTTTGTATTTTTAGTAGAGATGGAATTTCACCATATTGGCCAGGCTGGTCTTGAACTCCTGACCTCAGGTGATCTGCCCACCTCGGCCTCCCAAAGTGCTAGGATTACAGGTGTGAGCCACCACGTCTGGCCTACATTACTTTTTTAAGGAGTCTTTTTCTTTCTTTCTTTTGTGTGTGCTACAGGGAATGGTCCCACGGGATCTCATGGAAGGAAGCCATCTCAGCCTGCCTCCTCTCAGAAACCAGAGCCTGAGACAAGGGTTGTGTGCTGGTGTTAATTTGGGGAAGCGATTGAAGGAACAGGAGTTGGGGCAGGGGAGAGCAGGAAGAAGGAAACAGGGTAGAGAAAGCCAGTGAATGCAAGATTGCGCTGTGGAGCTGGTTGGTCACGGCCTCACCATCCACAGGAACCCTGTGAAGAGCTGTGCAGACTGTATCTTGGAATGATTCTCTTGAGGAGAAGAAGATAGTCATATTTTCTTACTGACTCTCCCTCACTGATTAAAGCTGCTCCAGAGGTGTTAACTCCCTTGTGCTCTAGGTTTGCACGCCTGCTGTTGAATGTTTCTGGGTGGTGGCCCACTCATTGGCCGCAGAAAAGCCCTGGGGCAGCAAGTAAGGGAAACAGGGATATCTGGGGTAGGTTTTATCAGAGTCCACTTGCACAATGGCTGAGTAAAAGGTGGGCTAAGGGCTGGGCGTGGTGGCTCACATCTGTAATCCCAGCACTTTGGGAGGCCGAGGCAGGTGGATCACGAGGTCAGGAGATGGAGACCATCCTGGCTAACATGGTGAAACCACATCTCTACTAAAAATTAAAAAAAAAAAAAAAAAATAGCCAGGCATGGTGGCAGATGCCTGTAGTCCCAGCTACTTGGGAGGCTGAGGCAGGAGAATCGCTTGAACCTGGGAGGAGGAGGTTGCAGTGAGCTGAGATTGCGCCACTGCATTCCAGCCTGGTGACAGAGCAAGACTCCATCTCAAAAAAAAAAAAAAAAAAAAAGGGTGGTTTGAGAACATAGGAGGCAGGACACAGAAGGGGTTAAATACAGGAAGCCCTTTGTGGGTTTACTTTGTATTCATGCTGAGAGCAGATGCAGGATCTTTTTCCAGTTTCAGGCTGAGGAAGGCATTTTTGTGTATTCTTCTAAGTTAGAAGATGATCTTTGGCCTGAATCATACAAGCTAGAATCAACTGGAGTTTTCAGGGGCTAAAAGATTTTAAACGGAGATATTCTGCGAGTAACAGTTATAGACTCCTTTTTGGAGCAGAATTTAATGAAGGTTTAATGAAGCAACACAAAGAGAAAGAGAAATCACCTAAACTGCCTGCCCTCCTCAGCCCTGGCTGCATCTCCTACCTGTGGCACGACGGCTTCTCTGAAGCTAAGCCTATGAATGGAGGATTGTTTGGAAATGAGAAGAAAGTATAAGCTGTCTATTTAGTGATGTAACTTAGCTTTGCGTGGACCTGCTGGGAAGGGAATCTCAAGACGGCACCAAGGGTAAGACCTAGGTGGGGCGTGAGGGTCTGTTTGTTTCCACACAGGGCTGAAGGATCTTCTGCTTTCTGCTCCTCCTGCAAGGCTATTCTTCTGCCTCGAAGATCCTGGATTTAGAGACAAGTTGCCAAAGGACTACTTTATTTTTCTTTTTTTTTTTTGAGACAGAGTCTTGCTCTGTCGCCCAGGCTGGAGTGCAATGGTGCGATCTCGGCTCACTGCAAGCTCCACCTCCCAGGTTCAAGGATTCTCCTGCCTCAGTCTCCTAAGTAGCTGGGATTACAGGCACCCACCACCACGCCTGGCTATTTTTTGTATTTTTAGTAGAGACGGGGTTTCACCATGTTGGTCAGGCTAGTCTTGAACTCCCGACTTCAGGTGATCCACCCGCCTTGGCTTCCCAAAGTGCTGCGATTATAGGCATGAGCCACTGCGCCCAGCCCAAAGGACTACTTCCTAAGACCAGAGTGGAAGAGAAGGGAATCTGTGGACTCTCACTGTCTTAGAGTCCCTGATCAAAATCCTCACATCTTCCTGTCCCTGAAAGGAGATCACAGTCAGTTTTGGCAGTAAATTGACTTTACAAATGTGATTGGTTTTGAGGTGAGAACTTGAAGCTGTATTTTAATAAATAAATTGATAATTCAACTGATTGCAGAAACGATCACAGGCAGCTTCTTAGGCTATGCAAACTATAGCAAATAACATGAGTTGAATATGGGAATCACAGATAACAGAACTTTCTTCTGCCTTGGCTTCAATATAGCTTGTGTGAATAATTCTGGGAAACATTGGATTAAATGTGAAAAGGCAAGCGGTCTTGTTTTATGCAAGACCTTTCATGTGCTTCTTAGAACCTTTAATATGCTAATTTGCATTCAGATCATTAAGACTATAAGTGGGGCCGGGCAGCGGTGGCTCACGCCTATAATCCCAACATTTTGGGAGGCAGAGGAGGGTTGATCGCTTGAGGTCAGGAGTTTGAGACCAGCTGGCCTACATGGTGAAACCTAGTCTCTACCAAAAATACAAAAATTAGCTGGGCGTGGTGACATGCACCTGTAATCCCAGCTACTTGGGAGGTTGAGGCAGGAGAACCACTTGAACCCGGGAGGAGGAGGTTGCAGTGAGCCGATACCATGCCACTGCACTTCAGCCTGGGCAACAGAGTGAGACTCTGTCTCAAAAAAAAAAAAAAAAAAAAAGACTATAAGGGAGAGAGGGAAAGCTTCCCCCCTTCAACCTCTGAAGGTTTGCTGAAAATGAACTAACCAAAGGCAGATTATTAGGAGAAAAGGGCATATAAATGTATTTAAACGTGCACAGCATAAGGAAGTTGCAGAAGAATGATAATCCAGTAACCCAGTGGGGTTCAGATACTTACATTCCTTACTTTGTATAGGAAGAGGAAATGGGGACTGCAGGGGTGAATAACTTTTAGGGGGAAAGAATGGACCCAATGCTCAGACAATGTTAAGTAAATAATTCTCTTTGGGGATTGAATGGGACCAGAGGACAAACAATGGTTTAGGACAAAGTTTGGGCTGTAGGAGTGTTATTTAATTTTCAGTCTTCCTCTGTGATAGGAGTTTTGATTTTCTCTGGTTAATGAAATTTCAGGGAAGGGATCAAAAGCAATTGTGTTCCTCTTTGGGGTTCAGTTTCTAGATGGAGCAGGGAACTTCAGAAAACAGCTTCATTCTGTACTTTGGGAGAGACAGAGGATCAGAGAGAGGGTTGGGGGGAGTGGGGGAGATCAGAGAAAGACCTTGGTTCTGAGGCTAATTTCTGAGGCCTTTCGATTTTCAAAGTACTCAGAATGCCAAAGTGCCATATTGTGGGGTATCATGTTCTGTACCCCAACAAGATCATGTTACAATATTTAGTCTTTCTCAAGCTAAGCTGCCCTAGAACCAGTTTATTCCTTTGAGAACATCTTGTGGGTGTGGGTACAAAGTCCATGCTCTCAGAAATGCAGCCAGAGAGAACCTATGTCCTTCCCATGAAGGTGAAGGGGTCTGGGCCTTTGCAGCCTTTTCATTGTTGTAATCCTCAGAATGTTTTATTAGAATCTGACAGTTGCTTTATGTTTTATTCCTCACAGGTTTGGAGGCTGGGAAGTCCAAGATCAAGCCAGTGACACATACAGTGTCTGGGGAGAGCCTGCTTCTTGGTTCATAGGCTCCATCTTCTCACTGTGTCCTTACATGGTGGAAGAGACAAGATAATTCTCTGGAGTGCTACTTACAGAATCACCTTATAGTAGGGCACTAACCCCATTCAGGAGGGCTGTGATCTCATGATCTAATCATCTTCTTATGTAGTTTGGATCTGTGTCCTTGCCCAAATCTCTTGTGGAATTGTAATCCCCAATGTTGGAGGTGGGACCTGTTGGAAGGTGACTGGGTCATGGGGGCAGAATTCTCATGACGGTTTTATACTATCCCTGTTGGTGCTGTTCTCCTGATAGTGAGTGAGTTCTCATGAAATACGGTTGTTTAAAAGTGTGTCTGCCTCTTGTTCCTGCTGCCAACATGTAAGATGTGCCTGCTTCCCCTTTGCCTTCCACTATGATTGTAAGTTTCCTGAGGCCTCCCTGGAATCACGAGTTGCTATGTTTCCTGTAGAACCCGCAGATTTGTGAGCGAATTAAACCTCTTTTCTTTATAAATTACCCAGTCTCAGGTATTTGTTTATAGCAATGCAAGAACGGACTAATACACTTCCCAAAGGCCCTCCCTTCTAATGCCACTTCCTTGGGGGTCAGGTTTTCAGTGTATGAATTTTGGAGGGACACAAACATTTAGAACATAGCCAGTTCTCATAACATAAACAAAGTCCTTTTTGTGTCACTTTTTTGCATCGTTGTGCTTTTTGTTGGTGATTTTACTGTTTAAAATGGCTCCCCAGCAGAGTGCTGGGTGCTGTTCAGTGTTCCTAGGCACAAAAAGGCTGTGTGACATAACTTCCAGGGAAAATACGAGTGTTAGATAAGCTTTGTTTAGGCATGAGTTACAGGGCTGTTAACCATGAGTTCAATGTTGATAAATCAACAATGTACGTTAAATAAGAAATAAGGTGTCTTTATACAGAAACACACAAATAAAACAAGGTTATATCGTGATTAGTTGATAAAAATGTGACCGGGTCTTGCAGGAACGTATAACTCTGTGTTTCCCCTAGGAGAATTATTTGGTAATTCAGTGTTTGTGGTGACTTTATAGAACATAACTACCATGAATTGTGAGAATCAACTGTATTTGTTTTTTGAAAATTAAACACAAATGCTTTCTGATACTGTTTGATCTAAAATATTTACTTATTTGTGCCTTGTTTCTGAATCTTTCCAACTGGCATAGCAATACCTGTCCAATAAGCTTACAGGAAAATGTATGTGAAAGTTCTGTCTAAAAGTTTAAAGGCTATATAAATCCAGGGCTTATAATACTTATTTTAATCACATGGGCCAAATAAATGATTGAATGTGACCATTATTTTACTTTCCGCTTTGATTTGTTAGCCCACGTGGTTGAGAACTGTTTGATATGAAGAATTTTATGGGGTCAGTTCAAAAGATGAATAAAGGAAATGACATTTCCAATATGCGTTAAAAACCAAAGTCCATGTGTACACAGATGACTAATTTAGAGAGCTCTGTTATGACTCAGGTTAGTGTAGTGGAGTGGAATGACATTGACTTTTAAAATAAATTTTGTCTTGGTTTGTAGAAATAATAATGAAACCGTTGTTGTAAAATTATAACTGAGAAAAGTATTACAGTGAAAGAGATCTGACCTAACCAACTCCATCTTGCTTTTAACCTCCAAGCTATCCTTGCTCATTCCTGGGCATAGGCCAAACTAACTTTGGAAAGAACTTATAGTTTAACTTTGAAACAAAGACACTAACAGCCCTTTCCCAGAACAAATCCCCTTCCTGCCTAGGTACTAGACTGCTTTTGTAGGACTAACAAATTAGCCACAAGATTAGAAATTATGGTTTAGGAGTCATGGAGCTGGAGGCTACAAGATTTTGACTCTCCCCAAGTTGCTCTTGGGGATAACATCACTAGTGTAAAACCTAAGATCAGTGTTTGAGATATTTTGCAGACCCTGCAGATCCTTGATGGATCAGCTGCCGCCACCCAGATTAATAAACTGGCTCATCTGGTCTTGTGGTCCCCACCCAGGAACTGACTCAGTGCGAGAGGACAATGTTGACTCCCTATTATTTCACCTCCAAGCCAATCAGTCAGCGCTCCTGAATCACTGGCCCCTACCTATTAAATTGTCCTTAAAAACTTGGATCCCTTAGTTTTCAGGGAAACTGATTTGAGTGATAGTAAAACGCCAGTCTCCTGTACAGCTGGTTCTGCGTGAATTAAACTCTTTCTCTATTGCAATCTCAGCTTGATAAATTGTCTGTGTCTAGGCAGCGAGCAAGAAGAACCTGTGGGATGGTTACAGTAATTGCTTTTTATAGAACATTAATGGGATAATACCTGTATCAGGGAGATTGGTAAGTCAAGATTCGTATCTTTTTAGTGCTCAAAATCCTTAAATGTTTATTGGCATATGCAGGATGGAAAGAAAGAAAATGCATATGCAGTAAGGAGAGTACAGGTCTCTTTTAATGTGTTTCTCATACTTATTAAACCTTAATAGAGAGCAGAGCCCAGGGAGCCCTTTTCAATAGATCAAACCCTGTTGGCCACAGAGAAGAAGGTAGTTAATTTGCATATGGGACTCACGGTTGAAGGTCTCCAGAGAGACCTTACCACTCTGCTTAAGATATCTGGAGTGAAAGCCAGATAAATCTCTCCTACTGAATAAGAGAGGTGTCAACCAGGTCCTATGGGAGCAAAGGGCTGTGAGGTTCCTTAAAGAAAATTACCTGGGGGAAAGGAGAGCTTGACTAGGGAAAGGGGAGCTTGACTGGGGGTCCCATCTTCAACACAAGGACCTACATGTTTATAGATATAGACCAAAACTAAAATTCTAAGGCCCTTCAATCATCTGAATGGACTTCCTCCTCACCCAGGACTCTTTTAAGATTTAAACTGAGAGACTGTTTCAGGCCATAACAGGAAGTGGGGGTTGGACATGTCTCATTATATACTCTCCAGCATTAACATCAACACAGACTTTAACTCTGATAAGAAATGTTTTACAACTTATTCTGTCTGAAGCCTACTACCTGAAGGCTTCCTCTGCAAATAAGAACTTGGGTCTCCAGAACCCTTTATCTTTTTTTTTTTTTTTTTTAAGAGGTTGTCTTGCTCTGTGGCCCAGGCTAGATAGAGTGCAGCGGCGCCATCTGGGCTCACTACGAGCTCCGCCTCCCGGGTTCACACCATTCTCCTGCCTCAGCCTCCCGAGTAGCTGGGACTACAGGCGCCCACCACCACGCCCGGCTAATTTTGTGTATATTTAGTAGAGATGGGGTTTCACCATGTTAGCCAGGATGGTCTCAATCTTCTGACCTCGTGATCTGTCCGCCTTGGCCTCCCAACGTGCTGGGATTATAGGCGTGAGCCACGGCACCTGGCCACAACCCTTTATCTTAACCCAGACATTCTCTTCTGTTGATCCCAGGTCTTTAGACAAACTCAACCAATTGTCAACTAGAAAATGTTTAAATTTACCTGTAAGCTGGAAGCATCCCCACCCACCACCTTTGAGTTGTCCTGCCTTTCTGGACCAAACCAATATATTTCTTAAATGTATGTGATTGATTTCTCATGCCTCCTTAAAATGTATAAAATCAAGCCATACCCTGACCACCTTGGGTACATGTTCTCAGGACCTCCTGAGGGATGTGTCATGGGCCAAGGTCATTCATATTTGACTCAGAATAAATCTCTTAAAATATTTTACGGAGTTTGACTATTTTTGTTGACATAGGGTACATACGGTAGAGCTGGTTTTTGCAGATCAAAGTGTGAAATTGGAAGTTGCTTGAGACCCAGTCACGCAGGAGTAGCTACTATCACTTTGGGAAGCCAAGTGTGAGGGTCATTGTGATCAGGAGAGTGAACTGGATCAGCAACACAAGGAGGATTGGAGCCTGGATCAGAATTGCTCTGGTTAAGTTTTTGGGGGCTGATTTTTTTTTTTTTTTTAAATAAAAAAATCTGGCCAGGTGCAGTGGCTCACACCTGTAATCCCAGCACTTTGGGAGGCTGAGGTGGGCAGATCATGAGGTCAGGAGATTGAGACCAGCCTGGCCAACGTGGCAAAACCCTGTCTCTACTAAAAATACAAAAATTAGCCAGGCTTGGTGGCACAAACCTGTAATCCCAGCTACTCGGGAGGCTGAGGCAGGAGAATCGCTTGAACCTGGGAAGTGGGGGTTGTAGTGAGCCAAGATAGCCACTGCACTCCAGCCTGGGTGACAGACTGAGAGTCCATCTCAAAAAAAAAAAAAAAAGAAAAAATCTAAACAGGCAAAAGTAGAGAAAAAATACAATAAAATCCTATATTCTCCTCACTCAGATTTAATAACTATCAACATTTAGCCATATTTTCTTCGTTTATCCTTTTTTGTCAATTATTTTATAACAAATTCAAGACATCATATTTCACTCCTACATTTCTAGTTTGTGTGCCAAAAATATGGACATTTTCTTATGTTCCTTCATTGTCATTATCAGATATAACACACAATCAATAATAATTCTTTGTAGTAATCTACTGCTCAGTCCATAGTTAAATCTTCCTAATTATCTAAAAAGTGACTGTAAACAGTTGGTTTCTAAATTGAGAGCACTGCATTAGGCCATTCTGTTTCTTACGTCTTTTAAAATCTAAAGCAACTTCCCTCTCCTCCTGGCAATCACACACACTCCATCCCATGGTTAATTTATAAAACAAAAGACCACAAAGTTTATTCCTGGAGACAAACCTTCTCTTTATACTCTTAAAACGCAATTTTCATAAATATAAAATAATAGCTCCCATACAGATATAACACTGAACATGTATTAAAGATTCTTTTTTATACGTTAGTTGGAGATGAAGCTAGGCAGATGTTTTAACACAGTTGATATAGTTTGGTTGTGCCCCCACCCAAATCTCATCTTGAGTCCTAGCTCTTGTAATTCTCACGTGTTATGGGAGGGACCTGGTGGGGGATAACCCAATTATGGGCTGATTTCCCCAATACCGTTCCTGTGATAGTGAATAAGTCTCACGAGATCTGATTTTTTTTTTTTTCTTCAGATATAAAAGGGTTTTTCTTTTGGCTCAGACACAGTTAAGTGAGAAGGCACAGCCTCTTGTCCAACCTCTCAAAAGTCGCTCAGTTATATCGGAGGGAGTCACTGGCTGCCTGCAAAGGGTCCATCCCTTAAATGACAATAGCTCCAGGTACCAGCTTGCAGGTAAGACCAGCTGAAGTGGTTTCCAACTTGGGAGTCAGGCTGCACTCACAGGTTTCCTCAACTGGGTCGCAGCTGGGAGCTGGCTAAAGTAGAAAAGTTCCTTTAATGAGGTTTGTAAAAAGCCCTTCCGGGCCGGGCGCACTATAATCCCAGAACTTTGGGAGGCCGAGGCGGGTGGATCACGAGGTCAGGAGTTCAAGACCAGCCTGGCCAAGATGGCGACACCCCATCTCTACTGAAAATACACAAAAATTGGCCGGGCGTAGTGGCGGGCGCCTGTAATCCCAGCTACTCGGGAGGCTGAGACAGAGAACTGCTTGAACCCAGGAGGCGGAGGCTGCAGTGGGACGAGATTGTGCCACTGCCCTCCAGCCTGGGCGACAGAGCTAGACTCTGTCTCAAAAGACAAAACAAAACAAAACAAAACAAAACAACAAAAACCCAAAAGCCCTTCTGACACCACAGCTGACTCTGCTCGAGGGGACGGTGGCAGCACAGTCCTCCGCATGGCGTCCGTCCTTGCTCAGGCTTCTGGTCCAGGGCGGGGTGGCGGCGCCCCTGGGGCGGGTGGCCCGCACCAGGCACTGCTGCAGCACGGGGTCGAGGGTTGGCGGCCCTCGAGGCCCAGGCGTAAGGCCTCCGCCTAGCTCACGATTAGGCCGCCCTCCCCGCAGCCAGCAGCCCGCCACCTGCTTCAGCACGGGCATGAGGGCCACTGTGAGGCCGGCGGCGGCGCGCTCCTCCTCGAGCCGCGTGGGGTCCAGCAGCCAACTGGGCGCGGGCCCCAGCGCGAGGCCCAGGCCGCAGCTCACCACCAGGTCGTACATCTCCACGCCCGCGTCAGGCAGGGCGAAGCGGCGGCGTTGAACGCGACGGCCAGGGCCGAGCCGCCGTCCTACAGCCGCAGCGCTGACACATCGAGCTGCGTGCGCGGGTAGCGGCTCCGGCGCACGGCGGGCTCCAGCGCCTCCTGCAGCCCCAGCTCAGGCACCTCGCCGCCACCCGGGCGAGAGCGGCGGAAGTCGCAGAGCAGGCGACCGCGCAGCGCGTCCAGGGTAGCCCCCGCGCTCGCCACCCTCGGCCTGGCCGAGATCTGATGGTCTTATGAAGGGTTTCCCCTCTTGCTTGGCTCTCATTCTGTCTTGTCTGCCGCCGCCATGTGAGAGTTGCCCTTTGCTTTCCACCATGATTGTGAGGCCTCCCCAGCCACGTGGAACTGTGAGTTCATTACATCTCTTTTTCTTTATAAATTACCCAGTCTTGGGTATGTCTTTATCAGCAGTGTGAAAATGGACTAATCCACCAGTTCAAGGGAAGAGTGGGAAGGCAGATAGAGTCATAGATTAGGAATATTAAAATTAATGTGTAAATGAAAGCGAAGTGGGTAAAGGGAAGTCAGTTGAACCTCCAGGAGCAGGACGAAATTGTCTATAGACCACAGTTTGTTGTGCTTGCTATCTGTTATCTAGAG